>NW_006432945.1:16843467-16857732 GCF_000325575.1 Pteropus alecto | reverse complement strand
GAAATGACAAACCCTGAGGGTCGGTGAGGGACGGGAGGTGCCATAGGTCGTTCTGTTTTGTGGTAAGATGTCCACGGCGGCGTTTGTGTGCGTTTGCAGTGAGCTTGGGTGATGAGCATCACCGTCCCCGACGTACTGGGCTTAAGCGAGAGGGGCCATGAAACAGCACGAAGAAGCTTAGGTTTAGGGTGCCCGAGTCTGTGCCGCTGGGGCTGCCCGCAGGTGACCGAGCAAGCTCTCTGACAGAACGTGCCACCGTAGAAGGGCACTCCGGCATCACACAGGGCGAGAGGCCAGGGAGCGGGGCTGACAGTAGCGGGATTCCGAGGGACCTTTCCCGCTGAAGAGCCGTCGACGGCTTCCCTTTGCCACCTGGATGACATCGAAGCTCCTCGGCCTGGCACGTGTGGCTTCTCTGAGGGGTGCCTGCTGGGTGCTGTGGCCTCTGCCTCAGCCTCAGGGTGTGCAGTCTCTGCCTGAGCAGTGGTCCCTCGCCACCCTGTGCCCACACCCCTCTCCTGCACGTCTAACTCAGGCCATCCTTTAAGAATTTATAAGGACGTGATCGCCTTCTTTCAATGAAGCCTTTCCCGACTCTCTCCCGGGTCCCAGGAGCCCCTTCCCCTCCTGCAGACCCTAACGTCTCTCCCTTATGGCTACGCCAGTGGCCTAAGTTAGGTGTCTGTCTCTCCCATTATCCTATGAAGTATCTGCAGAGAAGGACTATGCTTTATTCATCCTTGTGCCCCACAGCCTGGGATGCTAAGTAAACGATGAGGTGGATGGATAGAAAGCCTCTCCCGGCTGAGTTCCAGACCTTTTTGGAGACTCTGCGTTATCATCCACGACTTGGCTGGTCTAAGGCGTGGAGGGCGGGTGCACGGTGGATGCGAAGAACATGTTCCAATGTTCTGATGAAAATGGCTACAGTCGACTCAAAGACAACTCACTCAAAAGCATTTCATTAAGTCGTTGCGGCCCCAGATAGGAGCCATGCTTCCCAAGCCCTCCTTCCCTCCCTCCGGGGGCTCCAGGTGACCGGCTCCTGTCCCTGGAAACGAGGCGCTGTCTCTAGGCCGAAGAGGTGAAGAAGCAGGTTGGCTGTCTCCACGCTCTGTCGTCTCCCACCTGCCTGCTGGAGGTCGAGGAGTAACTAGACCGTGAACTGGAGGCCAACTTCCACTGCGATGAAAGCCACTAGTTTTTACCTCGTTTCCGGCAGCTGGTATTAGCTCAGCTACCACTTCTGTGCTAATTATGCAAAGCCGAGGGGCAGGCCTGCTGTAGGGCGACATCGGTCCAGAGGAAGGATAGTTTTTGGCTTCTCACGAAGTCGCCTTCCGCCAGCCAAGCTGGAGAACTTTGGGCTGCATCAACTCAAAGATGGGATGTTTTGCCAAGTTGCACGCGGTCGCTGTACAGGTTAGTGGCGACCCTATCGGGACTGGCCATCAGTTATTCTCCATGGACAAGGAAGTTCAGGAAGAATGGACGAAAAAGCTCCGCCCTTTGGACGTGTTATCCACAGACGCAAGAAATTGAAGAGTTTGTGAACATCCAGTGCAACGCTCAAGAAGTGAATTTTGTCATCAGACAAGTCAGCGATGTTTGCAAAATAGTTTAAAATCTTGGCTCCCCATGTGAGAAAGAGAGGTCCCCCAACTCCATGTTTAATTCTGACTCTCTTATAAAACACATGAGGGACAGGAAGTGAATCTGGTCACAAATAAAAGCTAAATTTTCCAGCCCGATGTGATCCTCCCAGAGGTAGTGGAATGCCATGGGGAAATAAGAAATGGCTGGATAGAAAATTCAATTAGCCTTTTGCAAACTGATTTTGCCTGTACGTTTTAAGCTGAAAATAATCTTTAACTTGTCCTTTCCCCTTTTATCCCTAAATACGGCCTGCTGGCTCAGTGGCCGAAACACATTTTCATGCAGTCCTGTTCACTGTGAACCAACCTGTTGAATGCTCAGTAGGTACTTAGAAAACGTTATAACTCAGAGGAAAAATGTGGAGTGAATGAAGAAGAGAGAAGGAAGAACCGAAAGGAAGGAGGCTGAGGTCAGGCTCTCTGAGCCGGTCACCCCGGCCCGTCTCGGACGCTCTGCCCGAGCCTGCGGGTGGGCAGGGTCCTTGCTTGACGGACCGGGGGCTGAGCTCCCTCCACGGGAAGCACCCAAGCAGGCCGGGGGGCCCTTTCCCAGAGCTCACACTACTTGGAGTGGGAGGGCGGAGGGCGGCTCTTCCAAACCTGAGACTGGATGACAAGAGGAAGTGGCCAGCGATGCGCTTCTTAGGTCTCGCAGGCCCAAAGGGACGGCTGATTTTGCCG
This sequence comes from Pteropus alecto, assembly GCF_000325575.1. Lineage (NCBI taxonomy): Eukaryota > Metazoa > Chordata > Mammalia > Chiroptera > Pteropodidae > Pteropus > Pteropus alecto. Next base: position 16,855,396 of record NW_006432945.1, on the reverse strand, counting down.
AGCTCTGCAAAGTAAACCCACAGGAAGACAGTGGGCACGAGCCGGTCGGGAGGGCGGGGGAGGAGTTCCCGTGCAATACGGGATTCGCCTGCTCCGAGGCACAAATGGTTCTTTGACTTAAAGCAGTAATTATTTCCTTGACACGCCAGCATCAGGCTGCCGGCCTTTGAGCTCTGTTGCTGCCTTGCCGCCTCAGAATTAAATTACTGAAAGGTCAGCGTCGTTAATACGCAGCCGAAAGGGGTGAAAATGCCAGACGGAACACCCGTGAGCACCTAGGGCCCCGAGACACAAGCTCAGCTGCCGTTTGTTTATGTTACTGTTATCAGTTGCTGGGAGGTGCACCAAGGTCAAGACCAGAAGCCTAAACCCTCCTGTAGAAGCTTACACCTCACAGGGTCAGCCAGCCCCCTCGCTCTTGGGTGGATCGTCACCCCTCCCCGCTGAGACTTCCCAGCCAGGTGGAACCTCCTTGGTGCTAGACGCCTGCTTCTTTGTATCTCAGATGACAGTTACTAGGGACATTCGGGAATACGTGAGCATGGATTAATTTACTAGTCAGAGTTCCACACAGGGAATATCGCATGAGATAAGTCCCCACTGCAGGAGGGCTGTGAGGGGTCCCGTGGTCCGGGTCCCGGTCCAGGCCGGCGGAGACTTCGTGTGACCTGAGATTAGTCAGTCACTTCACTAGCGTTTCTGTTTTCGAGAGTGGAAATTGCTTTCTCATTGATATAATCCGAGAGAGGATCATACGATGTAATTGGTTCATAATTAACACTCGGGATTTTGTGTGTGTGTGTGTATGTAATGAGACCTATTAGCTATCAGGTTGACACCAGTTCTTCATGAGAGAATAAATTATTTCAGAATAATAGGTAAGCGAGGACATATCAAGAGACTGGAATTTAGCATTATGTAGCTTGGTGTGACAAGTTCAATGCTGGTGGCTGGATTCGTGATCTTGGATAAATTGTGTTTGTTTGCTTATGTGTTTGTTTTTGCCTCTCTAGGCTTTAGTTTCCTTATTTTAAAGTGGGAGTATCAGACCAGGGGACCTCTGAGGTCCCTTTCTACTCAAAAATGGTGTGATTCCAAAAAAGGCAATGTAAATGTAGCAGCATGTAGCAGAATATGCTCAACTACCAGCTCGTCCCCGTGATCAAAGTTCCCACTATTTGAATCACTTTCGACCATGCGTTTCGGACGGGTCCTGTGCTGCCATCTTTGAATATGTGACACCAGAGAGAGAGGCACCTCATTATGATTTTTTTGGCCATTTGTTTATCAAGCAAATTAGCCGTGGACTAGCAGCCAGTGGGCTCTTCAAGAGCTGAGACCCAAGATCAGTTTGTACTGAGGTGGGTATCATGTCCCAGGTTACAGGTGTTGCCTGGAGAAGGGGCGCTAAGGACAAATTCTCCTCACTTCACAGTTCTGTCCAGGGCGGCCTTGATTTCCAACTGACATTGAAGATGTAAAAAAAAAAAAAAAAAAAAAGACGTGGGGGATCTTAAAAAGACGTTGGTGATCCTGAAATTTTTTTTTTTTTGGAATAGAGAAGGCAACAGTGAGTAACATGTCGTGATTAAGAACTTCACTAGTTAGTAATTATTACTGTGAGACTCACAAAGGTAATTACTCTGTAGTAATAAAGCAGGGGGGAGAATAAAGCCGTGGCCAGTGAGTAGAAAGGGACAAAAGGCTGCGAGAAACCCATCTCCTCCCCTTCACATGCGTTTGCTAGGATGTGGGACGCTCTCCGGGAGACTTCGCACTAGCCTACCCGTTCCTCAGGCTCTGCGTGAAGGAGCACCCCCACCAAGACCCGCGCTCTTTTCCGTGTCCAGTTAAACGAGCACTTGGGGAGGGCGACCCGGTGCTGCAAGATCCGAACGCACCCCTGGTCGCTGCACTGTCTGAAGACGTCGCCGCCTGTTGTTCATACCGATACTTAATGTTCCGTTCTGTCTACGCCGAAGGCATGTTTGATGTCTGATGTGGTAGCTCATTCACTGACTTCATTGCAAGCCTGACACTAAATGAGAAAGAGGCAGTCACCACGCTCAGTTAGAGACCATCAATCGATGAGAAGAAATGCTAGTTTCTGTCAAATTATAATGTAATTGAGAAAACACAATTCGATCTATCAAAACTCAGTGACGTAAGACCTTTGGGAATAACGTATGGTGCACGGGCCTTTATTACTAATGCAGGTAAATAATCATACCTCTTTAAAAACATACTTAGGTTAATTCAGGCAAAATAGCCATCTGGGCTCACAGACCAATGCTCTATCTCTAGCCACAGTCGTGAATCAGATGTTCTCAAGACAGCTGAGGATCAGAGGGACACCAAAACGACCTTGTAAATCCTCAGCCTTGTCTGTGCACAGTGAAGACTCTATAAATCACCCTCACAAATAAAATCGAAACTCTGCGAGGCTTGGGAAAATGTCATGTCCAAGGCTGGGAACTGGGAGATTTGAGAGGGGCCCCACCGGTGGGGATGTCCCTGAGCTGTGACCCATGGGCGAGTCCTGGTTAGGACTCGGGACGTTTCACCGAGGACAGGCTCCCACCCATTGCGCCCTAGACACGGACAGTGCCTGACGGAAATGGGGAATCCGAGCAGTGTGCATGGGAGGGACAGGGACCTCGTCACCAAGATGTAAACAGATAGCTCAATGTCAGCTCTTTACCCTTCTCATAGGCTAAAAGTTAGCCTGCCCCATTTTATGGAGACAAAAGTATCGGCATTTTCCTGCGCTGGCTTCCGCCTGCAGGAATTGAGATTCGGGGTGCCAGGTGACAGTGACACGTGCGGTGGGCTGCGTTACAGAAGGGAAGCTTGGAGCTTAGGGAACTCGAATCTTCTGTAATGTGGGGTACGCTTTCCCGATCTTTGCTCCAGAGGGAACCATTATCACCGTCTTTCGGGGTGCTAACCATACAAACAGACCGGAGAAGGTAGTCGGGGCACGCAGAAGCGTGGGGAAATGGCGCCAACACACGGATCCTATATTCTAGTGACAAGCCAAACAGGGAAGCTTGGAGCTTAGGGAACTCGAATCTTCTGTAATGTGGGGTACGCTTTCCCGATCTTTGCTCCAGAGGGAACCATTATCACCGTCTTTCGGGGTGCTAACCATACAAACAGACCGGAGAAGGTAGTCGGGGCACGCAGAAGCGTGGGGAAATGGCGCCAACGCACGGATCTTATATTCCAGTGACAAGCCAAACGGATGGATGGATGGATGGATGATGGATGGATGATTGGACGAATGATTGGATGGATGATTGGATAAATGATTGGATGGGTGGGTGGATGGATGGATGGATGGATAGATGGATGGATGGATGGATGGATAGATGGATGGATGGATGGATGGATAGATGGATGGATGGATGGATGGATAGATGGATGGATGGATGGATGGATAGATGGATGGATGGATGGATGGATAGATGGATGGATGGATGGATGGATAGATGGATGGATGGATGGATGGATGGAGTGAGTGAGTTAGGTAGCAGCTGGTGACATGGGAGGAAAAGTTGGAGCGTGGCCGTGAAGACTGACAAGGAAGGGTACTTTTGGCAGCTCTGTTAGGGAAGGCTCCTAGGAGAGACCCAAACAAATTAAAGGACAGAGCCGTGCAAACATCTGCCCGAGAGCGTCCCGGTAGGACAGGGGGGTTAAAGCCACGTGCGGGAGGAGAGCGCTTTGTGTCGTCAGGAAGCAGCAAGGAGCCCAGTGCAGGGCCAGCAATAGGACGAGTGCCAGGTGAGGTGGCGGGTGAGTCAGGACGCAGGTCGTGCTGTCCTGTGCCAGGGACCGATCGTCAAAGATGTTCAGTTTGGCAGGCTGTCATTTGGCAACTGAATGAATGACTTTCCTTCATTGCCCCGAATGGAATGTAGCACAAAGGCTACTAGGATGGAGAGTGGTCGAGAAACTTTCATCCTAAACCACGGCCGGTCCTACAGACCGGCCCCCACTCTGTCTCTGCACGCGAAGGCCTCTTCTCTCCAGCCCCCGGTCCCGGGAACCCCACGTCTGGTGCCTCTCTCACCAGCCAGGGAGGCCTGGGAAGGGCGAAGGGCCCTCCCTCCCGTAAACGCCCTGCCCTCTAGCATGGTGCCCTTGGGACGAGGGCAGAAGAGAAGAAGCATCACCGCCACAGTGGAAAAGCCCCGATGTCCCCAGTCCCCGCGGTAGGAACCAGACCAGCATGCGTGCGTGGGGTCTGGCCTCTGGCAGGTGTTTTGCAGATGTTTATGAAATTAATGAATATACTATTATAATGGTGACTGTTACCTTGGGGTATGTGGCATGAACTTTTTCTTCTCGATTAGGCAGCATTTCAAAGCCGGTTTTGGTTTTATGGGCTCAAGGAGAAAAGTTGTTTTGTTTTGTCTTGTTTTTTTTGTTAGTTTTTTTTTTTTGTTCGTTTGTTTTTAACAGGCAGTGATTGCCATGGCAGCATAGAAACTAGTTTCTGTGTTTTTACCACCAAACCCGAGAATTTGTGATAGACAAGATACAAACAGCACAATCTCAGATGACATTTCTAGATGAAAACAAGGAGGTAAAGTGTTGGGAGACCCCCAAACAAGTGGCAGGTCCGTTGCCTGCCAGAGTCGGCTGCAGTGACCCCTCTGACTTCCTTTATGCATTTAATCACACCTTCCCACACACCCGTCTCTCCCCACTGGTGCCCTCCGCGGTCATTAGCCTGTCCCTGGGACTGGCGAAGTGCAGTCAGATTGTCCCTTCATCCTTCAGACACTTCTCGAGGGCTTTCCGGGCGCCGAGGACGAGCTGGGTCCACTGCGTGCTCTCAGGGAGCCAGCGTCCAGTGGGCAGACGACGGTGCGCGGATCGGCACTGTCACCAGAGCAGGCCTGTGGCGGGGCCCTCGTGGGGTGCAGGTGTGGCCCGGAGGAAGGGGGGCGGCTGTCGGTAAAGACGGGGAGTGGGGATGGGCAGGGGGTCACGTGATGTGTGACTTTGCACCTAGAAGGGTGGTCGTTTGCCAGGAGGACACGTGCCGAGTAGACTGAGCCTCGTCGGGGCGTGTGCTGGGAGCGGAGGGTGGGGCAGGGGATGGGGAGCTGCGCACCGCTGGACGGGATGAGGCCGTAGCAGTAGTCAGCTGGGGGGTCACTTCCACAAGTGTCCCCCGGGGTTAGGCGATCGTCGTCCTGGAGGAACTCGCCTGGGACGTCCTGTCCTCGTCCGGTTGCACTGAACTTGTGAAGAACGAGTCAGCATCTCTGTTGGAGCGATGCGCATACTCATGCGCCGTGTGCACGTGTGCCCGTGCAGACCCACGCATATGCACGCGCGCACCTGGGTGCACGCGTGTGTACACGTGTGCGTGCAAACCCGCCCACAGCCCCACCTCACCCAAACATTACAAGAAGTCAATAGATAGTTGCTGTTGCTTCAGATCAATGGATGAATGGATTCCGGCAAAAGGATTTTAGATTTTTAAAGTTTGCTTGGGTTTTTTCTTTCCATTATAAAAGTGAACATATATATTTTTTTTATTACAGAAAGTTAGAAAAAGCAGAGTTAAAAGCAGACCAGAGAGGAGTAAACAGATTGGATTATTTCCTTCCAGCCTTTTTTCCTGTGCACAAGTTTTGTTTGTTTATTTGTGAACCTAAGTCTGAGTGATTTCAGAATGCAGACGAGGAACCGGTTTAATGGGATTTCACCTGACGCGGGGCTTCAGAAAGGTCATTCCACACTGTTTACTGATTTTCTGTTTTGTGCCGGGTCCCGTGCTGAATGCTGCGGTCAATGCGCAGGCACGGAGCCTGCCCAGGCAGGCCACCATGGAAACGTGACGATTTGGGAATAACAGTGGTGTCATGAGGACCGGCACCCTTCTGAGCAAACACCGCCACCTCCACCCTCTTCTCACTGTCCCCTGCAGACGCGTGACGTCACGAGCGCGTTTGCCAGCAGCGCCTCGGAGGTCTCGCTGTCCGCATAATAGTGCTTGCTGGTCGAAGCACACGGGACACATTTCAGGCTGGCTTCTTCGCCCCTGGTGTCCGGACCCGTGCTAACGTCTTTAAGCTGCTCTTCCTCTGGCGGCCAGTGCACCCCCTGCCACCATGGCATCCCCAAGAACAGGAAACCGGAGGTGGCCCTGCCAAAGCCCGCAGCCCCGCAGGCTCCTTCCTGCCTGCCACGGGGGAGGTAAGACACAAAGCCACAGGGAGCAAGCCTCTCTGGGCTGAGCGCACCACATACCGTCCTTGTCCTTAGAAAAAGTCATCACTTCTCCCCCGCCACCCCCCGCCTCTGACAGCCAGTCACCCAGCATGGCCCACAAACAAGCAAGCCAGGCACGGGCGGGCTGCTTCTGCACCGGGTGGTCACAGGGACGGTGGCTTCTAAGCCACTGCACGCAACATTTCCTCCCTTGGCCAGCACCACGTGTCAGGTGGCGCCTTTAGAAAAGCCACCTTTGCGAGTTCAAGAACTGTAGTCTCTATGACTTCTGTGCTAACATCGACTAAACATTAGCTACAGTAAATCACCTCAACCGGCCATTAGTTATTGATCCTATTGTGGTGCTGCACAATCTGGCAAGTTCCATTGCGAGACGCTGGCTGGTCAGGGCTAATGGATAACTTCGGTCCGGCCTGGGCAGCCCCGGGCGTGGCCCCACAGAGGGGCCTCAGAGGAGGCACACACAGCGAGGGGACGCAGGAGTCCTGAACGGTCTGGGAGAAAACGTGACAGAAGCACACTCTCCTTCCTCCCCTGTTTCGTACCGTGCACACCCCGATAAGTCAAGGTTATTCTCACAGGAACTGGAACTCCTGTGACCTTTAGAGCCCATTCAGGCGGCCACACGTCTCCATCAAGTGCACTAAACGCCCTTGAGGCTGGGCAGTTCCCTTACCTCTGATTAAACATTACAGAGCACATACCCGCTCGGAGTGGGCAAACCCTATAGCAGAGAATGGAAGCAAGAACCTTGGACCCGGAGCCACGAAGTGTGACTTGTATTCCTTTTAGTGGTTTGACCTTGAGTGAGCACTGCTTCTCTGGTTCTTACTGTCGTTCTAAATTGTACTTTATTGTAATGGCCTCTACAAAATATTCTCTAGCTCTTGTCCACCGGGCCCAGACAGAATTTGTTCACTCTTCCTTCTGTGGTCTTCCCGTACTTGGTACAGATTTGTGTCACGGAGGTGGGGGTATATCTGTCATTCTTATGTCCCTCATTAGACCAGATCCTGCAGGGCCCACAGCTTCGGTTCTCCGCGGCCTGCCCAGGATCTGGCTCGCGGCCTGCCTCATCTCGCCCATCCGAACTACGAGACAGGCCACGACGTGCACTTCTCCAGGGCTGCTGGGAGTCTGGGGCAGCACTCGGCACTGACAGGGCTCAGTCAGCGTGGCATAGACTGTAAACTTCGAGTGACTCTCGGGGGTGGTCATCATTCGCATAGCAATATTACTGCTCAGAGTGGCCCATGCCACGAAACTCAAGGAAATGAAGGAAAGAAACCACAAAGCCGCCAGCAGTGGTCAGGTCTGAGACCCGACCGGGAGCCGAAGGGGCAGGGCAGGGGGCTTGAAAGTCCCGCTTCATGTCACTTTTCGATATTAGAAATAGGGATGATTTTTCTATTGCTATGTCTTAGCGTTTTTTCAAATGAGAAAAATAAGCGCACAGGACACCTGTCAGCTCCTTTGGTACTTAACTGTCCCTCAGGTGTAAACCAAAGCTTGTCCCGCCGTTTATTACGTTATCATAGATTCAAAAGGTACAACCTTCTCCCTTTCACGTGGCCCTTTAAGCTGGGATGTCATTGATGACTTCCTGTATCCACCCCGATGTTCTTAAAGTGATTATTATTAACTGTATTTATTGACTAACGGAACCGAGACAAGAGAGTTAGTTGGTGGCCCAAACGTCAAACGCAGCGGAGGGGCCGAGACTAGAGCTCAGGAGACCTGACACTTTGCGGAGAGCGGAATCTATGGAACGGTCCCCAAAGGCAGTTTCCCGTGTCCTTGGCAGTGGCCCAGACTCCAGAAAAGCTGTTACCTGCAGACAGAGGCTTCTGAGAGCTCACTTCCTGCTGCCCACTGGACCGGCGTGTGGCCGAGGATGGCAGGGAGAACACCCAACGTGGGTCAGACAGCCTGCTGGCTTGACTCTGGGCCCTGCCACCAAATGAGCTGTGTGACCTTGAGGAAAGTCACTTAACCTTTCTGAAGGTCAGCATCCTTACCGAGTGGGAGGGACACCTCCCCTCACTCAGAATCTCGAGAGCCTCTAATGGGATGGCGCGTGTGGAATCACTATGTCGACTGGAGGGTGCTGCATGAATGCCGGGCATGTTATTTGCTTTCGAGCTTCTGAAGGCAGCTTGGCAGAGGCGCGTACACCACAGCCCCGAGGAGATGAAGTCTAGGAGGACAAGATAAGATCGCTCTCAAGAGGAAGAAAGACATGCTCCCGCTCTGAGTCCCCGTGCTCTTTAATGTCTATTTACTTTTCCCTCCTGGGACGGTGATGTCTTTCCCCCAGCGTGTCACCCCGGCCGTGACAGCCGTTCGATCAGTGCAGCTATCAGAGCAAAGACGTTTCGCTCGGTGGGTCCTTCGCCTGAAGCTTCGCGGCAGCGTCACACGTGTTATAAATGCTTCTGTCCTTAGTCACTGGAAAAAAACATACAAACACTGAGCTTCCTATTGAGATTGGTGAAATTCTTTTCCACCGAAGAATATAGGGAGCTAAAATTCTCAGCGTGTTGACTGCAAGTGTGGACCTCTGCTAGATATTTGACGGGGCCTCCAGCTACCTCCGCTGGCCCAGCCTGACTTCCTCGGATGCCAAGGGACCACCTCGCAGGCCGTCTTTGCTTTTCCGCTAGGTTTTCCCAGCCGGATTCCCCCGAGATGCCTACGCGGAATTAAACGGGCCGCAGCGGCAGGTAGGACCCGTTTTTGCATCGTGATATTTCGTAGGTTAAAGGAGCGTAGAAATCAAAGAACAAACAGTAGACACCAAGAAGGGAAGGGAAGTAAATGGGGGGCGGAGGGGAGTTAATGTCGGAACATCAACCCCGTGCTCTCCCTGTACCCAGAGGTGGCATCGCAGAAGGAGAGCGCTTCTGGGCACCTCGGATCTGCTTGGCAGCTGTGGGTCATGCCTCAGCTGGCCCTTTCATAAAACATTGTTCGAACACATTTGGAATTAGAAACTCTCTTTCCAGGTCATGTGGAAAGTGAATATGAAGAGTCAAGCTCCTTGCTAAAACACACTGCACTTTGGAACTTGACCTCTCTGGATCTGGGTTTCCCCGTCTGTAAATTTCGGTAGAGACTAGACTATCTCACAGACTGCGTCAACTCTGGTGGTTCACAGACGAGTCTGCAACTCTACGGTTTATCGGATGCCAAAACTCAAGGTTAGGCAGGCCGACCGCTGGCCGCCGGCCGTCTAGACTGTCAGCTCTACCTCCGTGATGTTTCTCCAGCGTCTCTTCCTCTTCCCACTCATGATATCCAACCCCAGTTCATGCTCCTGTCTCCCCCTCTCTCCAGTTCCAGCCCACACACTTCCCCAGAACTGTCTTCCTTAAACACAGATTCGATCGGATCGGTCCCTTGATGGGAAACCTTCAGTGACTTCCTACTACCTGCAGAATAAACTCGCGCCTTCCCCAGCTGGCCCTCTCACTGTGGGGCTCCAGCTCCTCCACCCCGCCTACTAAATTGTTCTAAGGTCACTCCATGGTTCTCGAATAATGTCCTTCACCCTTCTACCTGGGGCCTCGGTTCAAGTGTTGGCTTCTACGTAAAATATTTCCTCCTCCTCTGCTAATCTTCTCTGTCACTTACTTATTAAACCCTCCATTTCCTTCAGGGTCCACTCGGATCTCATCCCCTCCATTCATCTCCTATTGACAGAGAAAAATGACTCTTCTCTCTCCCATGGAGGGTATTCATAACCATGTTCTAGCACTCATCAGAGTTGTATCGAAGTTATTTAGATGTGTTGCTCATTTCAATCAGCTCATGAAATCTTGAAGTCAGAAACCATGTGCTTTTTACCCCAGAATCCCGGGACCTCCGGCTTTGAGCTTTACACATTGCTGATCAATAGTTGCTTTTGAAAGGCAAATTCAGTTGATTTTCTCTTAGTCACCCCAGAGCTAAAAGTGGGCCGTGTAAAGCAGAGATCCCCCAAATTGTATGACCTCAGCTCTCCAGGCAGCTTATCTCCTCTCAGCAGAGACAAGGGTGCCAGGAAGCCTGGGCCCCTGACTTTGCCTGCCCCTGCCCAGAGGCCTCCCCACGCTCAGGACAGACACAGGATGGCTGGCGTGCTGTGGAAGCCCAGCCTGCCCTTTGTAAAGCATGAAATCAGATAGCAAGTCCCTTCCTCATGGAGAATTCCTGCAAAACCAGTTCCCTCAGCCACACACACGATCTTTTGACCCTGGGAGGAATAAGATCGGAGGATTAATGTCAGCTATTCAAAGCCTCCTCCCTCTGGCCTGCACTTGGTTGATGACACCGTGGCACTCCAAGTCTCTCTGGATGGTGAGCTCAGACTTCGGAGTGCAGAGGCTCTGCCCTACGTTCAGTGGAGAAGACTTCTCTAGAAGGCTTCAGGCAGAGTCCCTGGAAATGCCACTCATCCAGCCCGCACTGCTTTGGCCTGGTTAGGACACCTGTGACATCTGTGTCCTCAGTCTGTGTTTTTCTCACTCAGCAAGACTTCCGGGGGATGGAGGGAGGGGGCCTGGTGAAGGCGAACATGAAAAAGGTTAGCCGGAGACCCTCCAAGATGGTCGGTGACATACGGAGATGCCTCTGGGTTAATGAGAAATGAACCCACGTACCCCCAGGTGAATGCACAAGGTGATGGGCCTCGCGGATGAAGCCTGCGGACCCTCCTGCCTGGCTTGTAGAATCGGCCTCAGTGTCTCCCAGCTGGGGGCAACCCTAGGCTGGAGAGAGAAACATCAGTGCAGAATGGCAGGTGGGTGTTCAGGTGCACAGGGCGGCATGAGGAAGGACGGGCACCCCCTCTGCAGAGCGCCGGAACCCTTAGCCATCCCTCCAGGATCCCTCAGCGCACCGCCTGACAGACCGGCGCAGTCACCCGTGCTCAGGCACGAGGAGGTCAGTCTACACGGCAGGGGCTGGCTTCCACGGAGCCACGGCCCTGGACCGCTGGGGTTCAGGACTTCATCGTAATGTAGACTGTTTAAAATCAAACCTTTGTGAATGTGAAAGCTGATTCCGGACCGGACGGGTGTGAGTCGCCCAGAGGCACTCGGCCGAGGCAGGAGCTCAGACACCCCGTCCTCCAAACCCGCATCGCTCCCGCCCCCCGCCCCCCGCTGAGTAGTCAGGGTCGGCTCTGCTCTGTCTCCCCTCATCCCCTTCTCCCTGCCCCCGTGCTGCCTTTGTTTTCCAGAGGCTGGAAGCCTGGAATTTAGATTCTCCGAATCCCACCTCGCGAGGTTGTGGCTTGGGTCCCAACAGGGAAAGGCAAGGGCAAGACCTGGAAAGCAGAGAGGCGCGGCCATTGTTTCCTGCAGCAGCAACGGGCAGTCATGGGGGGGTGTGTGGACTTCAGGAGAATGTACATGTGACATCGGCAGCTTCCAAGTGACCTTCGGATCATGACCTTGGTCTTGCAGCACCCGAGCACATCAGCGATGGTTTTCTGCTGCTCCTTCAGCTTCTCGATCTCTGAAAAGCCGGCGGTAGCTTCTTCTGCACGTTGCTCCCCATCCCTCGCCTGATTTCCTGGGTGAAACCACTTCCTACTTAACACGCCCGGCACGGTGTCTGTCTTCCAACTCTACCTGGACCAGTCTGTGGGGGCGCTTCCGAATTATCGGTTACACACGCAGCTTTTTGAAAGGCA
>NW_006432945.1:16842329-16843429 GCF_000325575.1 Pteropus alecto | reverse complement strand
CCGAGTGCAGGAAACATCCCAGGTGACAGTGACTCAGCACCAGCAGCTTCTTTAAAAAGGTCACCTCCTCTCACAAAGAGCCAGGGCTTCGCGCTACGTAGAAACAAGCCTCTACGTTTGTTTGTTTGATTTTCAGTTTTGTTATTAGTTCCGGGTATACAGTAGATCGGTTAGACATTTATATAGTTTACAAAGCGATCTCCCTGATTACTTTCTGTCCTCGAGCCCTCCGCCTCGCCATTGCGTCAACGCCGAGCTCCCCATCCCCGTGACCATCCAGCAACTGCTGATTTGTGCTTCCTGAGCCCTTCACCCCTTCCTCCCAGCCCCCCGACCCCCTTTCCCTCTGGCCGTCACCAGATTGTCCTCGTATTTGTGAAGGGCTCAACGTTTGAGTGGTTGAATAAACGGAGTGAAGGACATGGGACAAATTGCTTCAGTCACAGAGACAGAAATGGTTAACACCGGAGTCAAAGCGTGTAGATTGGAACTTGTTAGATTTCCTCGTGCCGTCGATCCCCCTGGCAGTCTGGACGAGCTTCAGACCCCCTTCTTAGGAGAACGTTTTTAAATGCATAAAACAAAATATAATTTATTCCAAAGGAAAGCAATTTATGTATAGTTCTCTAAAAATCGAATTGCGATAGGAGTGAAATAAATACACACGCGCATTAACGTGAGCAGCGAGCTCGGGCTGTGCTCTGCGATTTCACAGTGGCAGGTGCGCACGACCTTTCGGTAGAACCTTCTACAAGTGCCATGTGCTGGGTTTTCTAGTGGTGACTTGTGTTTCGTTTCCTACAATCGTAACGGAACAAAACGATACGTCTCGGAAGTTGGCAGAAATGATGCTGTGATTTTTTTCGGTCCAAGTTCATGGACCCGAGGTTCAGAAATCCTCGTCTAAATGTGTGGGCGATGCTTTCTCACACCCGGCGTACTTGGAAGGAATCCGGAGGCTGAGATAAGCTTCAGAACCTCGGACACTAAAATAGACGCGTTTGCAATCCGCAGTCAGTGATATGTATATACAGTATTCTCGAAGGGAGATAAAGAACGTTTAGACATAGTAAATGCAATTTCTATAGTTTCTCTAATGT
>NW_006432945.1:16837507-16842302 GCF_000325575.1 Pteropus alecto | reverse complement strand
CCGGCACGGTCTGGGGCTGAGATGGACTTGGGAACGATAGCCCGTCTTTATTTGAAGGCTACATGATGCAACTTCTCTCCCCAGGGAGGGAGGCAGTGAGCGCCCCATCTTCGTTGTCTGTAGTACTCGTGGTTAAGATCTTCCAAAAAAAAAAAAAATTGTGTGTGTGTGTGTGTGGAATAAAACGTAAAATTGTTCTTCATCCTTTCTGGAGGAGATTACCACATTGGATGAAAACATTGCTCTCGACCTCCATCCCAACTTCGGAAAAGCGTGAGCAATGTGGGAACCTTTCAAATCAAGAAGTGAAAAATTCATTTTCTCTTATATGGTCTGAATAATATGCTTGTGAAATCTCAGCTCCTTTGAACAGCAGAAAATCGCTTGAATATTTAACCATGCATTTGTTCTTGGGAAACAAAATGTTCAGCTCTAGTGGTTGCCACAGCAACTGCCTGGGCTAAAAATACAAAATCCTCCATAAGAAAAAAAAAGTATGCACCAAGTGGGCAAGGGGAGAGAACATGGAGTCTCGCAAAGGAAGAGCATTGGCGGGAACCAGCCAAGCTGCAGAGACAGGGGAGGGGGGTGAAGACCTCCCCCGTGGGGCAGTGCACTGGGGAAGAGACCTACACCCCGCACCACCCCCCCCCCGAAGGATTCCTTCTCCTCTGTCCTGTCCCTATACCTCCCCGCTTTAAAAGCTCACGAGCACACTGAGTGCGGGCAGCCACCCCTCAGAGGACACCTGGTCGTATCAGAGACCGAGCTTGGAGGGGGCGGCGTCCCTGAGAAGCCATCACGGAAGCTCACCCGCTTCTCCTGCCTCTGGTTCAGCCTGGCTCTCGGTGCTCCTCCTCCTTGCTTTAATGACGCCACCCTCCTGCAGCTTCCTGCAGCCATCCTCGCTTGCTGTCACTGGTCTTCTCTGAAAGGCTATTTCAGGAGAGCTGGCAGCACGTTCTGTGTGTGTGTGCCTGCATTTATTTCATCTAGATTTCCAGCTCTCGGGAGCAAGGGCCTTGTAGTGAGCGATGCCCAGCACACTGACTGGCAAAATCTGCTCCACCACGTGGGCCGGGCTGAATAATGGGGCAACATTGGCCTCTGTGGAAAGTCTGCAGGTCAGGGCATTTGGAGGTACCCACACTCGCAATTTCTTGATTAAATACGGTCCCGGGAATGACTCTGTGACTTTGCATGAGAACTCTGAGTCAAGTGCAAAAGCCCCGGAGCCTCTGCGACGTCACCGACTGCACCTCAGTCCTGCTTTTGTCCAGGGTGAAGCATCGTGGAAAGAAAACGCTTCAATCGTAAAATCATATTCCAAGTACAGCGCGGGATTCATGAGTCTTCACTGTAGCCTCAGCCTCATTCCCCCGGGACAAGCGACAAACACCTGGGTACCGATTTCCTCATTTGGACAAAAGGGTCATATTGTCTCCTCTTCCTATGGTTACTATCAGGATCGAATCAGATGAGGAATAAAAGTCCAGAAACTACGGCCGTTTGTGCAGATCGTGGGGCTCATCACTCGTTCACTTCCTCCAATAAACGGAAACCCAAACGCAGGCCTCCCAACCGCCCGAACCTGTTCTCATTCCGATTTCCTGCCGCTTCAGTCTCGTTTCCTATATTCTCTTAACCCCTGTGTCATTAACGGGGCTAATTTGCGTGGTTCATTCTGTCACGGGCACCCTTCTGGCAGCCACGGATCATTTCTTTGCGATTTAACAGTTCCCCCTGACATGAGAGCACGTACGGTCACGATGTTTTCTATTTGCACGGCCTCTCGCCACGTGGAAAGCTCTCTTACGTTCACGCCGGGGGGAGGGGGAAAAGTGTGGCTTTTCCCACCTGAGCCGCCGCCGGCTCTCCGGGTGAGACGGGTGATGCTCCAGAGAGGCCGGAGCTAGAACCCAGAGGAACCGAGGGTGGCAGGAGCACCTTGTGAGGACGAGCGCAGACCTGGCAGGGGATCACGCAGGAGCCCCTGCCACCTTCGCCCCGCTACCCACCCCCTTCGCAGCCGAAGCAAGGGATGGGTTTCTTGCCACAGGATGAGGCTGCGTGCAAAGCCTGCCAAGGAGCCGCGTCAGCATCCCTGCCACGTCACAGCTGCGTGTTGTGCACGTCACGCACGTGCCTTCCGGGCGGGAGTCCCCACGCGGTGCTGAGGAGGCCTTTCCCCGTGCACACTCAGGCCCACGATGCTCGTGGGGCTTCCCAGCCTCGTGGGGGGCCCTCGGCACTCTGGCCGCAGGTCAGTTTCCTCTGGAAGGTTCTTTAACTCCTTGGGGCCATGGAGGGCCTGCGTGTAGAGGCTTTTGTCCATGCGATTCGTTCAGAAAAGGGGGACCACCAGGCTTACCACGTTTGCTCTTTTTGTAGCTACAGAGGATGCATAATTATGTTCAAGCAGCAGTCTGAAGAATTCGCTTAAAACTTCCTACACACGCGGCCTAAAATAGCCAGGCTATGTCTCTAAGAGTGTAATTCACACCTAGATCTTGAGAGGAATTTGAATGAACATTTCTTTATGTTCATTCTCATAATGGCCCCGGGGATATGGGATGACTCAGAAATAAGCCTGCGAAATTCAGACATGGTGCAAATTTTAATTTTCTCATTTATCTTTTAATGGTTTGATAAGCATTTATGGAAGGCTGCCATGATTCAGAACCAGCCTCGTAGTGGCGAGAATATAGCAATTAGTGTTCACACCCAAGAGACTGTCGGGGAGGCTGGGGAGGGGGCGCTGCTGTCAGGAAGTAGACATCGCGGTGGTCGGTCAGGCCACATTCTCGCGGATCCGCCTCTTTGTTCTGGAATCGCACTGGCTTGGATTTGAAACCTTGCTTCGTCGTTTACGCTCTGTGTCATTTTGAACAAAACGTGTGACCTCTCCGAACCTCACTTTCTTCATCTGTAAAGTGGGGATACTTACAGCGCCCATCGCACGAGGTCGCAGTGGAAGGTTAAAGAACGTAGCACGTATAGAGAGAGAGCACTGAGCTCAGTACGGTAAGCGTTGAGGACCATAGTTATTCATGAGAGCCTAGTTATTTTGATTTTGTCTGATTTATTCCACAAATATCAGTTTACAATGCGACCGGCACTGGGTTGAGCATGAAAGATGAGCGCTCTCTGTCTCTAAGTCCTGAGTAGCTCAGTATCTAGTATGGTCAGCGAAGAGGCTACTCCCTGGAAAGGAAGCTGCCATGTTGAGCAGGAAGAACTATGGGGGAGGTCAGGCAGGGTCACAGGGACAGTCCAGTCTGCGGCCACAGACCACTTACCTGGAAGAGTTGGTGTCCAAGGGAAATTTCGAAGGATGGTTAGGGGACATCTGGATGAAGATGTGTGTGTGGGTAGAGATGGGGGAAGGTGATTCCAGACAGAGCGAGAACAGCACGGGCAAAGACCTAGAGGCACGAGAGCATGTGGAGGGGGCGTTAATGGGCCTGCCCGGTCGTTGGCCCAGGGCAAGGCTAGAATCAGGAAGGGGAAGGACACGAGGGTGCCGATGTGTGGATGAGCCTTGTGGATACAGACCTGGACCCAGCGCTTGATCTTTCGTGCCGTTTGAAAGATTTGAAAGGTGGCGACACAGTTAAATCTGCCTTCTAGGCAGGTGATGTTTGCAAACTGGAGAATCCACTCAAAGAGACACACTCGAAAGCCATTTCGATGGCAATACTTAAAGCACACTTTCAAGAACCACTGCAGAACCTGAACAAGAAACACACACACACACACACACACACACACACACACACACACACACTCACACACTCACACTCACACTCACTCACTCACTCACTCACTCACTCGCAGAGGCATGTCATATTAAAACGACTGAGTGCCAGATATTGAGAGAAAATCTTAAAAGCAGCCAAAGAATAAAGACAATACTTTTTAAGAAGCAACAACAAAACGAACAGTCGACTTTTCGGCAAAAATAAAGGATGCCATATGTAAAGCACTGAAAAATGATAACGGCTTATCTAGAATCCTATGTCCAGTGAGAACATCCTCCGAAAACGAAGAGGAAGTGAACACATTTGCATTCATCTCCTGCCTCACCTCCAAGTCTGAGATTATTGATGACCAGAACGTACACATGAAAATGCATACTAAATAAGTTCTTTGGGATAAGGAAAAATGAAATACGGTCCCCGATGAAAATATGGGAATGCATAAAGGAATGAAGAGAAATATAGAAGAGAAATACATGGGGAATATAATCAATATTGACTATATCAGACAATATCATGTCTTATAGAGTTTAAAATATACATAACTAAAATCATAACATCGAAAACATAAAAGAGGAGAAGGTTAAAGATAAAGTATTCTAAGGTCTTTGAATTCTCAGAGTAGTTGTAAATCTACTAATTTATATTAGTCATACATGCATATTGCAAATCTCTATGATAATCATCAAAAGAACAGTAAAAAATGTATAACTATCGACATTAAGGAGGGAAAACTGAAAACCAAACATGCTCAATTAATCAGAAGAAAGCGAAAAAAGAAAAGGCAGAATAAGGAAGCACAAAACACGTAATTAAATAAAGAAAATTAAGATAAAAATTTTACCCTAAATTACACTAAATGTACACAGATTTTTATGAGGTATAATGGACAGATAACATGATCTTAGTTTCAGGTATATAACATAATGATTTGATACTTGTATATATTGCAAAATAATCACTACAATAAGTCGAGTTAACATCCATCACCATAGTTACAAAATTTTTTTCTTGCGATGAAACTTTTAAGATTTATT
>NW_006432945.1:16813857-16836917 GCF_000325575.1 Pteropus alecto | reverse complement strand
ATGGCGGAGGAAAGAATCACCGAACTTGAGGATTTGACAATAGAAACGTCCAAAACGGAAAAGTAAAGAGAATAAAAGACTGGAAAACAGAAGCGACCTTCCAAGAACTGCGGGACAACTACGAAAGGCAGAACGACATCTCACGGGATACCGGATGGGGAAGGAAGAGAAGGAAAGAACGGAAGCAGTAGTCGAAACAATAGTGACAGAGAATTAGCCCCAAATTACCCTTGGACACCAAACCGCGGATCCAGAAAGTGCAGAGAACACCAGGCGAGGTAAATGCCAATAAAACACTGCACCTCGGTACATCACATATAAACTTCAGAAAGTCGAAGATTTTTAAAAGATTTCTGAAAGACAGAAGGGAAGAAATGAAAGGTACCAGCCGGAAAAAAAGAAGGAATTCTTTATCCATCGAGAAAGCAGAAAGGGGAGAGAGAGGGGAGACCAGACGGAAACATTCTGAAATCAAGGGCAAGATGAAGCCTCGTATCAGATGGCCTGAAGAAATTAGAAGCATAACAGGGTGCGTAATAGTGTCTCAGGAAGCATACACTGAATTAATGAGTGAATTATTTAAATTACGCTTACATGAATAAATGAAGAGTCATCTACGGCGACTTTGGGTAAGGAGATGGTGGTAGGTGAAGGAGACATCTAGATGCCGGGAACGTGCCAACTTCAGGTATGCAGCAGGTGTCACCTGGGGGTAAGTGGAAGAATTGCTACGTGTCTGGGCGCCCAGCGGAAGGCAGAGAGGAGGAATATTTAGAGAAGACAGCCTCGTCATTATTTTACTTTATTTTGCAAAACTCACCAGCTTATGAATGGAAGCGGAGCATAGACATAGGGATGCCGTTTAACCAGATGCGGAGAAATTCAAGGCAGAAAACAGGGCGATGAGACTTTGAGTGAGCTTCCTCGGGTGTCAGGAAAGGAATAGTTGACATAACTGATCATTGGGTCCAGGCTTAGCAGGAAGGCAGGTGGAGAGAGAACGAGAGAGAGAGACAGATCGAGAGAGGCAAAGAAAGACAGAGAGGCAGAGGGAGACAGAGTCTGGGGCCTGAAGGTTGCAACGAAGGCGAAGCCCACTGGCGTTGAGGAAGAATAATAAGAAATGTCGTCAAAGACGAGTGTTTCAGAGTCTGGGTCTCGGAGGTGGAGCAGGAAGGAGGGGCCCCCGTGTACAGCCGTGGCAAGTCTGTTTTCTGAGTGGCAAGAACACAAACAGATGGCAGAGGACACCTGTTATCTTGAAGTCACGTGGAAAGACAGAGAGGAATTATAAGACACACAAGATCAGAAGGATTCGAAATCAGCCAGCTGGCCGCATGAGACAGTGCAGAGTGGTCCTGTGAGGTGTGTCACACAGGGAGGGGAGGAGCAAGCCGGGAGCTGTTTAGGGATGAGGCACATTGGGTCAGGGTGACGGTCCAGGGAGAGGGGGGCGTGGGGGTTGTGTAGAAGGAATTTTATTTTCTGGACGGCGTGGCAGTGCTGTCCAGTCTCCCAGCCTCCCTTGCACTCGGGTATGGCCGTCTGACTGCGTTCTCGCCGAGGGCATGTGGTAGGAATGACGTGTGCCGTTTCCTGAACCGAACTGCGAACACGTGGTCCTCCTCCTCCCTTCCCTCGTCCGCTGGCCCGAGGCGGAGGAGCCGCTGGAGGATTCTGCGTAGGGCCCCGGGAAAGGCGTTCTCACACTTTTTCTTAGGGGGCAAGATCATCTCTATTTCAAGCTGTGTGAGCCAAGAAGCGAAATCGAGGGTATTACATATTACTGCTTAGGAACTATTTAAAATATATCCATTTCATCAGGTAAAAGTGGTTCTTTACCAAAACAGGCAGCAGGCCGATGTGGCTGAGGCCGTCATTTACTGCTCCCTGCTCAGAACGATCACGGAGGCCCAAGAGGGGACGGGCTATACCTGTGACCTGTGTGCAACAGCTTGTCCCCCATCCATTGTGACTGGGCTTTACCTGGGCAGCAGTGAACTTCTGTTACTCTGAGGCCCTGAAATTTAAGTGTTGTTTATTAGAGCAGTTAGCCAATCCTAACCGACAGATGAGAGAAATTTGGACGGTGAGAGGAAGGTGTGCATTGAAAAAAAAAAAAAAAGGTTTAATATTTGCTTTATGCCAGGCACTGGACTAAGCGCTTTGTATGAATATCACATTTAATTGTCATTGAAATAGGAGGTAGGTCCTATTATCACATGCCCGTTACAGATGAGGGAAGTAGAGGCTAAGTGAACCCTTTAAGCCAGAGCTGAAACGTGGTGAACTTGGACTCAGACCTAAGTTACTCAGGCCCTGACGCTTGGCCCTTTTAATGCTCAGACTGAGCTGGCCCCAGGAGCAGAGTCATTGTAGGAGACTGTGCCGGGCCGGGCTGGATTCTGTTTACTTGATTATTTATGCACTCATTCATAATTCATAGCTTGCTAGATCCATGAATGACCTAAGTTTGTAGGAGAATGTAAACAAACTGACCCAAAATTCCAGTTAGGAAGCTAATATGTGGTTGGAAGCCCTAGGGAAAATGCCTCCTAGAATCTAACTCTTGCTAAAGTAGATATGAGAGACCTTTGAACAGTAAAATTCCACGTGCTAAAGTCCCACAATCCTCTCTCGTTCATTCTTCACACAATTATAACAAATTTGGTCACCTGGTTTGAAAACCCAAAGCAATATGTTCTCAGGCTGCTGAAAATCGTCGCATAACCATGGCAGGATCTTTTAGGCAACAGATCGTTAGTACAAAGACCACAGAAATACAGAAGTGCGTTTGCCTGCCTCTGAACACGGGCAAGTGTTCACGTGCTTCTGCAGCTCCCGAGGCGATCACTGCGTGTGTGAGCCCCGCGGTATAATAATTAACGTTCCTAATGAAACGCGATCATGTAGAAAATGTAAAAAACATCTAAAACTACTCTGGAGTTAGAAACATGGATATATTATCAAATATCTCATCAAGTAGTATCAATTTAAAACTAGCACTGAGCTCCTATAAAGATACTAATTGCCTGAAAACTTCATGCATGTGACACTTTTCACTCCATCGAATGTGCAAAAGACAAGGTACGACCAGGCCCACGTTCACTGGCTCGCATACTGAAGCTAATGTGACCAGCGCTGAAACTTGACGAATTGTCCTTATTATCTGAGAAATCCTGTAGACACGAAATTGGAGGGGGATGTGGGCCAAACCGAACCTACACGCTTGCATTTTTTTAATGTCACATGTCATTATTCCTTTTTTCAAAATAAATTTGGACGTCAGCTATCTAAAGACCTTAAGTAAAGGTACTCTTTGGAAAACTGTCCCAAGAAAGTTTTTTTCCTGGCTTGCACATTGAGATAATCGGCGTACGTGGAGCCAACAGAACAGATCGAGGACATGTATTCGTGTGTCCTCGCACAAAGTAGCGCTTTAAATTCCTGTCATCGTCCACGTCTCTGAGACACGGGCTCCACGTATCACACTGCCCCTTGGCTTATGGTTTCAATCGTAACGGGGATGAGAGAGAGAATGGCCTAATGGCTTTGAACAGAGTGTTTAAAAACTCAAGTTGTTTAAAACACGTTAATAATGACGTTCGTCGTAAAGATGGACCCTGAATCGTCGTAGAAAGAGCCAGGGTGGGGGCAAAGTAAAGACACTGAAGCCTGGGTGGCTCTTTTCAGCCGCTGTTAGGCCAGTCACGGCCCCTCTTCGTGCTTCCGGTTCCTCGTCTATAAAAGGAATGTTTGATAAGAAAACCAGCTGTGCCACGCTCAGAGTTCTGTGCTGCTCTCGAATATCGCTCATCTTGATAAATCAAGAAATAACTCCTTGCTTAGGGACCACGCAGAAAATTGTGAGTTCTCGAATGAATCCAGTCTCTGTCTGTTGATTGATTGATGGTCTTGGATTTGCACTCAGTTTCTATCGATTGAATCGCTGACTCTTGGAATCTAAGAAACTTAAATGTCCCTTGTTCAGTCCCTTGTTGAGTGACGTGAGGAGCCTGGGGTTTAGGCATTTGCCCACGGCCACCGCAGAGGGCCAGCTTCCTGACCACGGGCCCTCTGTTCTCCGTCCATGGTGCTACCTCTCTGTGATGTGTCTGAGACCGTGTCTCCATTTGAATGACAGGAAATGTCAGAACTCCACCAGGAGTCAGCATTCGACACAGGGGAGCCAACTGACTTATGATGAAGTAGAAGTACTTTGGAAAAAAATTGAATAAAACATTGTCTAAGAGGTTAAGTGCCTCCAGAGATAGAGATCTGGCCTCCTTTGCCAACACAGGACTCAATGAAAACTAAGTCCTACGTGTAAATGTATTTTTGTTGAAGTTTTTCCATTGAGATCGAGGGAGGGCAAACTGATTTAGATCAAACGAGAACTGACCTCGGCTGACCCCAAACTTTTGTCCAAGGCACAAAACAAAGCCCCAATCAGACTCGAGCCTCGGTTCAGACAAAGGGCAGCGAGGCGGAGGGAGAGAGGACGGTGACTGAGAAAGAAAAACATTCGTGTGATTCTCCTCTTCCTGACCGGAAGTCCTGCTGCCAAATCGTCATGAGAAAGGCTGTTTATACCGACGGCCCAGCCCAGCTCAAGTAAAAGTGGGAGTCAACTCATCAGCGCTCTGACCTGGTTCCCAAGGAAAGAACAGATCGGTGAAGCTTCTGAGCGTCTGGCTTCTTAGAGAGACAGGTTTCTCCTACGTAAGGAAGCTGCGTCTTGAGTGAGACAGGTTGGTGCCTCTTTCCCAAGTCGGCAGGGCCCACAAAAGTGATCGGGTGTTCCGGCGTACCAACGATTAAAAGCAGGAGGCACGCAAAGCCGAGGACAGCCATTGTGTCCACTGCCGTGTGCACCAGGCGTCTCAGCTGGAAACCGGACGGGGACATCACCATCTGGGTTCCGAGGACAGGGACAGACCCCGGCGCTCCCTGACAGAAACGCAGCAGACATTGAGAGTAATCCATGACCAGGGCTCTGTGGAACTGCCTCTGCATTTTAAATTGGTGCCGTGCAGCTCGTGGGCTCCGCCCTCGGTCCTTCCCCCGAACAGTAGCAGCCGGGACAGGAGGTCGAGTTGAACAGATCGAGGTTGTGACCTTATGTGTCACACACAGGATTTCACGTGCCATTCAGGTTATCATTTGCAGGGCAAAAATAAATGGCTTGGGCCAAGCACATTTAGGAGCCGCGGTCGTCAAACTTGGACATTAGCAAATGCACTTAAAATACAGTTTGCAGGACGCCAGGCTGGAGAGGGAAGCGAACGTGTAGCCCCCGCCAGGGAGCAGATGGTCTGGGGGGTCGGAGGTCACCTGTGGAGCCCGCCCTGCCCCCCGACGGCTGGTGAGGGAAAGCCGACGAGGGCGGTCGGGCTCGGGAGGAGGTGGGTGGGCCCCGCAGGCGTCTGGAATGGTTGCCGTCCCCACTGGCCCCAGCCCGTTCCATGCACGGGCGCTCAAGGGTGTCGTCCAGTAATAAGAGCAGCAGCTAACTATAGTGCACGCTGAGTGTGAGTCCGGGCAACGTGTCGTGAGCACTGACTTCTCGCCGGGAACTGTGCCCCTTGCGTGGAAGCCGACGGTCTAGCGACTGGGAGATGCGACTGGGCTGGTCAGGGCTGCGAGGCCTGAACCCTGACGGCAGCAGAGACGCTGAGACTCGCTGCCCTGGGGACGTCACTGGCTTGCTGTAGAGAAGGGACCTGGCTTGCTCAGGGTTCCCCCCTATCAGAGGGTAGAAAGGGCTGGAGGCATTTAAGGCTCAAACAGGCTCCACAGCCAAGGCAGTTGAATCATATGGCCAGCCGCTGGCTGGAAGTTGAGCAGGGACTGTCACCTAGAGAGTCCGTATCCGGTCTTTCCGTGTGGCGTAGACTGCATGGCAGGTGGATTCGGAGAACGTCTGGAGAGGAACGTTCCAGAGGCCTGGGTGCCACAGCTGCAAGACCTTTTATGACCTCAGACATGTCGTGGTTTCATTTCTACTTCTGTCCAGTGGTCAAGCAAGAAGTTAAGGCCAGACCGGATCAGGGGAAGGTAAGTTTGACTTCATCTCTCGATGGAGAAAAGGCACGTAAGTGTGAGAAGGAAGGAACAGAGGATGGGCAGCTTTAGGAACAACCTACCGTAATTTTGAGTTATAGGCAACGTCAACGCCTGAAAATGCGTGCTTATCTCAGACCTTTAGCTTTCTTCGTTGCGGCGTTTTATTTCCACTTGCAGGATAAACAGAATTATGTGAAAAGATAACCGTCGATGAAATATCTAGCATCGGTTCTATGAAAAGTTGGAACCTGAGGGCTAAAATAAGATTTGGTAATGATCTGTGTGTTTCCATTCTCTTTTCATTCTTAAATGGCCTTCAGAATATAGGTATTTGAGCGCCGATAACGGAAACTACCCAATTCTCAATTTCTCTCTTGAATCCTTTGACTTTGCAATTCTGTCCTTTTGATTTATAGGAGCATTAAATTCAGAAAACAAGTTTCTTTGAGTATGTTAATTCCTGCAGAACAAAACTCTATCTTATTTTTAAACTTAACGTTACTTTCACTATTGTTAAGAGGTGGATAAGAATTTATTAACCGTGACTCAACTAAATAACCATGTTTTAACAGCGATAGAATTCTGTATTCAACAATATTGATTTTTCATTTTAAGAGTGAATTTCCTGGTAGCCATCCAAGCCTGTCCCTGCTATGGAACGTGACATCATTTACTTTTTAGGGTCATGGTTTCGGATGGGAAGTAAAACACCATCATCCATTGTATGAGAGGGTAGTTAACACCTGGACTAGGGTGGGCTTAGGCTGGAAATAAGCACAGTCATGAAACAGAATGTCTAGGTCCTCTAGAGTCCACGCAGATGGATTCCGAAGGTCACATTCAAGTGGGGAAAAGTTTTGCTGACTGATGCGGCCAGGTCACTACATTGCTTATCAGAGCCTGATGGAGTCCGCGTGTCTGATGGGAGACTCGGTGCTCTTTCCGCCCCACACCCTTTAAACACCAGGAGAACATAGCAAAGAGGCCACAGGAAGTGGGGCTGACTGTGACAGACTCAGAGGTTCAAATCCTGGCTCTGCCACGTATGATCTGTATGCCCTGGGACAAGCGGTTTAATATCTATGTGTCACCTCCCTCATCTGTAAACATGAGTATTACTAGTACCTTTCTCTCAAGCCTGTTTTAAAGATATGATTTTTATATATATATATATAAATATTAGTAATACATACATATATCTGTATGTATATGAATATATATGTATGTATGTATACACACATACACACACATAACGTATTTATTATTTAAATATTTTACATAATCTATTTTATTATCTGTACATAAATATGTACACGTATTTATATATAAATAACATACTTGAACATAACAATTATGTAAATAACACATTCATTATCATGTATAAGGATCTTATGCCCACGCGGACTGTCAAAACATCCGTGAGATGAAAACATTCAAAAGTGAAGCGGTGACGTAATTTCATTTAGTTTTTCCTTCCGCAGATGCTCATCGAGACGAGCGAGGCGCTTGGGGGAGCACGCGGCGTGTTAAGGGCGGCGTGTGGTGGTGCAGCGCCCTTCTCGTTAGGCTTACGGTCGGCGACGGGGAGACAGCGGGGTAAATCACAGGTGCCATCACCAGCAGTCGCACGAGGCTGTGGTCGCGTGACGTGGACGGGAAGAAATTTTGACGTGGCAGTAACGCGTGCAAAGGCCCCGAAGCGTGCGTGTGCGAAGACGGCAGAGACTAGAGTAAAACACACTAACACCGATTAAGTAAAACACACTAGAACCCGGGATGCGCGTGGCCAGCGATGGAACCGGACGTGTAAGCAGGGGGTTTAGCGTGTCTCAGGCCCGTTGTCACGTGTGAGCGGGAGGCGTCCCACACCCCGGGCCTGGCGTCACACTTTCAAGACAGAGAAGGCCTAACTGTAGCTATCAGATCTTTCCATCCTAAGCTGAGTGACTCGTAACTTCACTCCCAGTCACAAACCGATACCCAGGGACCCTCACCCACCTGCCTGTTCGAAGGGCAGCTGTTTTTCATGAATGAATCTGCAGCCATAATACCATCCGATTCAGTGCTTTCCTTGTAAGACTTTTTTTGCCAATAGATTTTTTTTTCCCCCTAACGAGGTATATAACCTTCCATATCAAGAAATGGATTCTCGTTCCTCAAAGAGAGAGAATCCTCCTCTGAGAAAAGACTAGTACAGTCAAAGTGGGGAATTAGGCCTTTCTCAGCCCGTAAGCAGTTCCGTCCTACAGGGCCGGTGAGGGATGGGGTGGGATGATGGACGGGCCATCAGTAAGGTTTCAGAGCCCGCCCACTTCAGCCAGTGCTGTCCGTCCGACAGTGATCAATGACACGGGTCTGGACAAAGGAGAACTGGGCCAGCACTGGCCTCCAGCAGCCGCTCCTTGGACCGTTTTCAAGAATTAAGTGACTTCTGTCCTGTAATTCTTCGGTCATATAAAATTAATGATAATAATAATAATAATACTTTATTTTTAAAGCATTTTGTGGATTAGGAAGTGTTTTTCTATGCGCCATCCTGCTCAGCCTTCGTGGGAACCCAGTGAATTACGATTTCTTACCGCATTTTTTTCAATGGGAACGCTTTGGTTCGGGAGCAAGTGAGTGAGTCACCACGAGCCTCTAGTTGGTCGACGTTCCGTTATGAACTAACACATCTCCGTATCTGTTCTGTTGCCAAAGAAAACTATGACTACCTCTGGGTGCGGTGGTTCTTGCCAAAACGTTTAAAATAAATGTGAAAATGTAACAATCCCAGTTCTTTTCCGTTTGTTCCTCATACATTAAGTTTTTTTTTTTTTAACCAGTGTTCCCAACCGCCTCTCCACAGCAGAAGTTAACCTTTATGCAGAAGCTTTTTAATATTCCATAAACCCAGATCTAGCACCAAAAGATCATTTATAAATTGTTTCGTCACCGCATCCTCATTTTCTCGTCCATAAGGTGGAAATTAGCATATTAATCATCGATAACATTTATTCGACTGTTTGTTATTTACGAGGCACTGTGCTGAGTGCTTTAATGCAGATTATCTTATTTTGTCCTTCAAATAGCCTTATGAGGCAGGTATTGACTATTCATCTCACTCTCTAGATGATGAAGTTGGGACCTTAAGAAAGTTACGAGTCTTACCCAAACTAACGAAGAACGGGGCCCAGAATTCAAACCAAGGCCCTTTCACCACCCAATGGTGTGTCTGTGCTCTTAGAGCCCCGAGTCCCCTCCCCACCCCCTGCCCCCAGGTGGCAGGGTTCCGTGAGAAGAAAAGGCAGCCTGTGAGTTGAGGCAAGGCCAAGGTTGTGTGAGCAATTACTGGCTCGGGGCTGTGGGCATAGGACACTGCGCACTTTACATTCCAACGAGGATGACACCTCGGCGTACTTCACAGAGGTTTAAAGTCGCAAGGAAATTGCTTCTGCCGACATGTATGCTCCATACTCAACGAGAGGCCACCACTGGGTAGCAGGTAAACTGTGCTGCTTTACTGGTGAGAGAGATGACATGGCAAGTTCCCTCCGAGAGCCTTCCAACCATCCAGCCTGGAAATCCAGGCCCTCGAAGTGCTTCAGCACAGAAAGAAAGCTAAGTGGCTCATCTAGGGATCAGAAGCACACAGCTGGCACCGTTCGCATGCACCATTCATTCATTAGTCGAGCAAACTCGCCCAGACCGCACTGCCATCAAATTTACGTGCGAAAGAGAAAACAGTTGCCCAGCAACTCTTATAATGGAGAAGAAAGTGCTGCTCATTTGCACATTCTATTGTATTGTTTGCCAAACAGCACATGAGATTGCCCCAGGATTCAAAGGAAGTCGTCACCTCCGGCTGGCAGCACAGGAGGGCGCTCTGCAAGGAGCCGGCCTTGACTCTCCATGTGGCCCCCCTGGACGCCCACCGCCTGGGCACTGCCAGCAGCTCTTGGGATCCCAGGGACTCTGAAAGGAGAGAGAAAGGGCAAGAGTTTGACATGATTTTAAAGAAACGATGATCTGGTTGGATAGATTTTCACCTCAATTAAACATGGGCCCTGGTTTTCGACAATCTTATTAAATGTGCTCTTTTCAAAAGATAAATAAATAAATAAACGCTTTTTAAAAAGAAACCCTTTAAAAAAAAAAAAAAACCCCGCCATCATTTACACAAATAGCTGATTTCAATTTGGCTATTGTTATTTTCTCCAGCAAAGGGCACAGAGCAGTTACTCAGAGGGATAATTATGGAGACTCGAGGGGCTGGGGAGACTTGAGCGGCCTGGAAGCCGTCCACCCCCAAATTCCTTCTCCGCTACAACCTGAGCAATCTCCTCATAATTACCAAACTCAAACCGTGAGCATGACAGGCCCAGAGTCACATTAGAGATAAATGCTCTAAGTACCAACAGCGTATTTGGATTCACATAAATATTTTAAAGCTACCATAAGCCAGTCACTGACTTGTTTGGAGAGAAATAAGATGAGACACATTTGTGGGAAAACAGGGAGACGGTTCTGATGTGATAAAAGGTACCGTTTTTGGTGCCAGTTTTGAAATCCGAGTCGGAATCTCAGCTGCCGACGTCACCTCGTAGAGGTCACCACCCTACTCTGAGCTTCGGGGGCCCCATCTGTCCAATCCCGTGCGTAAAATGTGGTGGTTGTAAGAACGACATAAAGTAACAGAAGGAGAAGCGCACAGTAGGGCTCCATAGCCATCTTTGGGACCTGAGTCTGAATACTTCGGTGGCCCAGTTACAAAGAAGAAATCCAGGCAGCCGAGGCATAGAGTTATAACGTCACATGCAGAAAATAGCAACTCCTCAATTAGTTGAAACTTATGTCTCACTTTCATAAGCATCACAAGGCGTTTGTTTAAAGAGAAATAAGAAACATATTGCAGTTGTTATAAGACACAGATAAATAACTCTGGCAAGTCCAAACTATAGAATAGATGAAACCTAGAAGAAGGCCAGGATGGTTTCGCTGGATTGTCACAGTAAACCAAAACATCTCATATAAATGTAGCAACAATTTCAAAATGGCTTTAAGATACAAATACCATGAAACTGGGTCTTTGGCCAATACTAAAATCCAGTCATCTTTTGCTTCATGTGCTTGGGGGAAAAAAATGTACGGGATGTGAATCTCGGTGCAACAGTTCGAATTCCGTTTCACTGGGGCGCTGCCTCTGTAAAGTAACATTGCGTCACCCTTTCTGTACAAATGATCATCCTTATTTTCTCTTCTGTGCAAAGATGGATCTTCCGGTCCCTCCACTGTCCCCGGCCAGTCAGCGCCACCCCCAGGTCCTCGTGAAGGGCTGGGCTGTCGGGCTCAGACGTACCTGGGTTGGGTGGGTTCCTGGCTCTAACACGCGCTCGCTGTGACGACTTGGGCAAGTTCCTTACCAGTATAAGTCTCAGCCTCTTCATCTATAAAATGGGGATCATAATATTTCAGGTCTAATAGTTTGTAACTTAGGCGAGAGAATGCCTACAAAGCCCCGAGAACTCTAAGGGTCGGTCGATGTTAGCGGTCGCCGCCACGCTGGGCCTGGCCAGCACGGAGGCTGGAGGGAACTGCTTCACACTAGCGCCCGGTCCGTCCACGTAACCTTTGCATCTTGCTCTTCATGCCACTTCCAAGGTCAAAGTCCACACCAAGGTCAAAGTCCACACCAAGGTCAAAGTTCACACCAAGGTCAAAGTCCACACCAAGGCCGCTGGGGGCTGTGGCTTCCTGCCTCAGTAACGTAACACTCTTTGCTTAAGAGAGAAAAGAGAACACACGAAAACCTCCGTGCCTTTCCCTTCCTTCCCTCACGGCATCCGAAAGGCTTCATAGACGTCGGGGATGTCGGAGAATAACACACACCTGTCGGTCGATAAGCTCGTCTCTCTGCGTCCTTGAACTCACTGTCACTGATTTCTACAAATCCAGAAGTTAAGAAGCCCCAAGTTTGCTGTGCGGTATTCATCCCATAGAGATTTCTCGGTACCAGGAAAAGCGGACAGCAAGGGAATTCATTAGTCTCATTAGGCACCAATCAAATAATACCATTAACTTCTCATCTAATAGGCTGGGACTTAATCACAGGCTGTTATTGACCATTAGTAAGTATGATGGTGTTTGGATTTCACGAAGCTGGTCTTTTCTATGAAGAAGTCAGGCTTGGTCAAGACTGTGGATACTAATGACGTGCAGGAAAAAAGGATATGAACATGTATTAATGGGAACCTCCTACAAAATATGGAACCGACACAGAAAAGCGTTAAAGTTGCTGAGATAATAGCTGGACTGAGCTGGCACCAGATGCCCTCCGCTCCGCTCCGCTCTGCTCCTCCCGAAACTGGCACGGCCAGACTCCGCGGACGGGAGCTGAGGGGCTCTCAGACCTTTCGGTTAGTTCGCTGTCGCTGGTGGGGAGGGTGCCCTGGCCTCCGGGCTCTCTGGAGTGTTTGCTTCTCAGTCGGGACTTAGAAATCCTCAAGAACCCCCTATGGTGACTGGGACAGAGCCAAGAAGAGAGAGAGAGGGGAAGGCTGGAGGCTCAAAGGAGAGAGGAGAGGACCTCTGGGGACATGTCCTCCTCTGGTGTCCGGGGCCAGGCAGGAAAGTGACAGAGGAGGCCGGGGCGTCACGCCTCCTCTCATGCCTACGAGGAGCTTTGAGTCACTGTAGAAACGATTCCAGGAACCGGGGGAGCAAAGATGGACAAGACCCCGACCCTGTCCTTCTGGGCACCGTGATGTATCATGATGCAGGGGGGAACCTTAAGAAAGTTACGAGTCTTACCCAAACTATGCACACACGCATGCGCACACATACACACATGCACACACATGCACACACGCATGCACACATGCACACACGCACGCACATGCACACATGCACACACGCACACACGCACACACATGTGCACACACATGCACGCACACATGCACGCGCGCACACACGCACACACACGCACACGCACACACACACATGCATACACACCGCTTTTGCACGGCGGGGTTCCGTGGGACAGGCTAGCCATGAGACAGGAACCATGCCTGCGTGGGTTCCGGGCGGTGGAGGCCTGGCCCGTGCGGGGCCGCCTGGCAGAGTGTCTCAGGGAGGAGCAGGTCGAGTTCAGCATCTCGAGGAGGGAGTCCGCGTTCGCGAAAGGACCAGCCCAGGGCGAGCGGGGGAAGATGGGGCTGAGGATCCGGGCGGGAGCAGCGGCATGAGGTCAGGACCGGAGTTGGACGCCCGGTTCTGCTGGAGAGAAAGCGGGATGGTTGGAGGGCAGGAGGTGCTGGGAGAGCATGGCAGAGGCCGGGCCAGGTCGCCGGGGCTGAGGTCACCTTTTCAGGTGTCCCTAACAGAATTTCTCTCCAAAACGGGCTGCGTGCGTTTGGCCAGAGGGTCCCACGCACCCTCGTGTGGACGGGCCAGAGGGGCGGCGCACCCGACAGTCATGATTTCAGTAAAGCGACGTGTGCCCGCGGCTCCGCGCAGAGACAGCAGAGGCGGCGTGTGCTCCTCCCCGCCTGCTGCGAGTCGATTGGGGCCGTAGGTCGCAACGCCGTCTTAAATGAATACCGTGCCCTCTGATTGTCTAAAATTGCAAGGTTAACGTTCAAGAAAGATGTGAAAACAGAGATTTAGTCCTTTTTGTTTTTTCTCAACCTTAACAGTGGGAAAAAACCCACCACCTTCCCTCACGTCCCGCACGGGACCCTGGGGTGGTGCCATCCGTGTCCTTTCTGCAGGCGGCAGGCGGAACACTGGCCTGTGGGTCACTTCACGCCCCACAGCTGCGGCTCAGACCTGGCTCTTCGAGATTCAGGATACAAGCAACTCACAGTCCCAAGCAGGGTCCGTGGTTACCGGAGGTGCAAAGCCGGCTGATGGGGTGGGAGGAGGGGCGTGGGTGGCTGTCCCTGTGCAGCCCAGGGTCGCGGGTGTGAGTGGCTGTCCCTTTGCAGCTCGGCTACCACAGCTCCCGGCCCCTTCTCTTCCTCCTCCATCTCCTCCTGCCCCTGGTCTTCCCTTGGGGTCTCAAGCCCCTGCACCCCCAGCTCGCCAGGGCAAGATGACATGCCGAGCACACCGGAAACAGTGCTGCAGATAAAATTCTATGGCGTTGACTTTAGAATGTTCCCTAGTGTTTGCAAAACGTTCACGTGGTTCAAGGAACAGCTACAAAACAGGAACAAATCCTCCTGTAATTAGTTTGGAGGGAAAAATCATATGTTGTCAGTTCTAGTGAAAGTTCCTCCAGGACTCGAAGAGATCTGACAAGTGCTCTGTCCTCCCACGGCCGGAGGGCGGGAGCGTGTGACAGTCGGATGTCAAACATCTAGTAAGTGCCTACTACAGGCACAAGCACGGTCCTTTGTGCTTCAAACAGATGTCTTCACCGAACCGAACCGCCTCTCCAACCCTACACTGCTCGTGACCGTTTTTGGGCGAGAAAACCCAGGTGCGGAAAAGTAAGGCTTCCCCAGGTGTCACGGCTGCTGAGTGGTGGAGCCGAGACTTAAATCTTGGCAGCCTGTCACTGGACCCCAAACCTTCCACTGCGCTGTCCAGTGTCCCAGCGGAAATGCATCCACGAGATCTCCTCCATGTAGAAGACGGACCAAATTTTACCGAAGCCTCTCGAATGCGATTTATTGAAATGGATAAAAGTGGTTTACTGTGTCTTCCATGATTCTTACCGAAACTCATTCTAGTGTTTATGAAATATTCACAATAGATGGGAAAAGCAAGAACAAGTGGTCGTGTATGTGACGTGGCTGCTGTTCCTCTGCACGGAGCTCCGTCCTCGAATGTTTGAACCACGAGACCATCGTCCACTTTGACCTTAACCTCGACCTTCCAGCCACCGTTGTTCTCAAGCCACCAAACTCCGCATCCCTCCTGGCCTCGCACGATGCACCCTGCTCTGCCCCCACGCACGCCCTGCTGTGCTAGGTCACAGCACTGGATGCTCTCCGGTCCCGTTTCCCAGCAGACAGGAGGCGTACCAGCTGCAGCCCGGCGCCCGTGCGGTTGAGCGAGGGGGCATTTCGCGGTCGGTGCCGCAGAGGGCTGCATGCAGGGCCGGCTCCGGTGAGCCCAGCATGTCGCCCGCCCTAGAGAGCGGGGGGGTGCGGCAGGCAGGCCACCCAGGTCGGTTCCTGTCGTTGGGAGACTGAGTGGATGTTGCTAGGGAAACAAAACCTAACCGTCCCGTTGAATTTACCTGCAGCTCCTGCGTGACGCCTCTCCCAGCCCAAGCGAAACGCAAGAAAGGAAGAAAACGGCTGTTTTTAGTGGTCTGTTTGTTTTTCGATTTATTGATTTTTAGTTGCGGTTGGCATTCAGTGTTATTTTCTGCTAGTTTCGGGGGTACCGCGTAGTGGTTGGAGAATCACGTAGCTTAGTTCCCACCTGGCACCGCTCAGCGTCGTTACGGGGCTGTTGACCGCCCTCCCTGTGCTGGACTTCACAGCCCGCGACTGCTGTAGCTGGCGGTCGTGCACCTTCGTCCCTTCAGCCCCGCACTCATCCGCCAGCCCTTCATCTGTTCTCTGCAGCTATGAGTCTGTTTCTGTTTCGTTTGTACGGTTTTTATTAAAAGCTCTTAGAGCACGTACTTTCCCGGTAAGGATAATCCATAGAAGGGTAGATCTGGACAAATGTCGTGATTCAAGTCCACGCAGATGTTCGGATCTGGTGGAAAAGCCGTGCGGAATGATGCGCTGTCTGCATTTCTCTCTGGACCCGTCAGAGCACGTGACCCAGGAATTGCTCTTGGCTCCACTCCTGTGGTCACGGTCGTGACGTAGAAGTCTCAGAAGATGGAAGAGGGAGGGAAGGGGGGAATGATGCGGTAAAGGGGGAGGTCGGGACGGGAGGCGGAGAGAGGGAAGGTGGGGAGGGGACCAGCAAACTGTTCTGCCCGGGCGCGGGGTCCCCTCCCTCGTCCGCGGCGTGCTGCGGCTTTGGAGCGGGAACTAAGCAGCTCTCTGCTAATGGCGCGCATGTCAGGGTGCTTGTCAAATGCTGGTCTTCATTCATTGTCAGTCCCCAGGGGCCGATTCTCCCCAAATCTCAGCTCAGACATCGTTTCCCAGGGATGTGTACCCCAACTCCGAGGCTGGGTTCAACCCACGCTGTACACTCTCAAAGCTGGGCTGCCATTTCCCCCGAATCGCTCACAGTTAGAAATCATGCGGTTCTGTGATTCTTGTCTGTTTCCTTTGCTGAACTGTCAGCTCCTTGAGTGTAAGAAATGTATTTGTTTCTGCTAAGTCTTGTGTTCCCAGTTCCTATGCAGAGCCCAGCACATAGTAGGTGGTCACCTTATATTGTTCAATGAGTGAATGACTGCATCCTAAACAGACATGATCAGAAGGCAGATAAGTGACTCCGTGCGGAATAAAGGTAGCCGGCCTGCAAGGCCAGAGGAAACCCATAGTCACCTTCCGGCTGAACTCCTGGCCTGGGGCGGCCCACACTCCCCGACGGCACAGCTCAGAAGGTGGACCGGGCCCAGTCTGGGTCCACGGGCTTTTCTCGTGTGACCGTGGAAGCTTTCGCCGTGAGATTCTGAATGTCTTCTTAGGGTTCTTGGTGAACTGACTTCAGCCACGGGTCACGCGTATTTCCTGAGACGGGAAAGATTTGGGCCTCGTGGGTAAACAGCCTCTTGGATCAGGCACGGAAATCATCTCAACAGTATTTGGCGGTTTCCTGGCAGCTCACAACTGCTGACGCCATGAGCGTGGGGAGTTAGGGTGTGGCCTCCTCATCCCCTGGAAGAGTCTAGAAATGCCCTTCCTGGGACAGTAAGCAGCCAGCGGCCGAGCACAGTGACCACACAGTGCTCCTTCTGCGATTACGGGAGGGTTAAGAATCACATCCAGCTCCAGCGAGGAAGCAGCAGACCATGT
The DNA here is from genome assembly GCF_000325575.1 of Pteropus alecto. NCBI lineage: Eukaryota > Metazoa > Chordata > Mammalia > Chiroptera > Pteropodidae > Pteropus > Pteropus alecto. The sequence continues at coordinate 16,819,932 of NW_006432945.1, read as the reverse complement.
AGTAAGCACATTACACACGCTGTGTGAGCCACATTATTTTGATCAAAAGCTGTTTTATTCACTTGTGCTGGTCCATTTGTAATATTAAAGTGAGGAGAAAGCAAGGTCCTAGAGGCTAGCACGGGGTGCCCGGGACCGCATTCATCAGCTGGTCCCGATAGCTGAGACTTCATCAACGTCAGGTAAAGGGCGTGAAGGAAGGAAGGACTGGCTCGGCCAGAGTCAGACGCTGCCGGTCCTTCCAGAGTAAAGAATGTCCTTAGAAGACGCAGGAAGAAGATGACGGCTCAGAGGGACCCAGCCCTGGACGTGGGTGTGGCTACTGAGCCGCCTGACCTTTGTGAGTCTCGGTTTCCTTATTTTGGAAATGGAGATGATAATATCTGCCTCCTAGCACCGTTTCGAGGGTAGAACTGACGTGCAGGGAGATGCCAGGCTGGAGTGTGGCCTGCCGGCCCCTTGGACACCCTCTCCTGACTGCCCTCCTCACTTCCCACGTTTCCTGATCTCTGTTCTCAGCCTGGGTCGAGCCAGGTGTCTGGGGCTCACGCCACTGTAGCCTGCTGCCCCTGGGGGTGTCGTCCTCTTGGCTTTAAGCATCTGCGATGGCAACGACTCGACTTGCACGTTAGTTATATTTTCGTGGTCTCGTAGAGAGAGAGAGAGAGAGAGCGTGACTGCCCTCCTCACTTCCCACGTTTCCTGATCTCTGTTCTCAGCCTGGGTCGAGCCAGGTGTCTGGGGCTCACGCCACTGTAGCCTGCTGCCCCTGGGGGTGTCGTCCTCTTGGCTTTAAGCATCTGCGATGGCAACGACTCGACTTGCACGTTAGTTATATTTTCGTGGTCTCGTAGAGAGAGAGAGAGCAGGAAGGAAGTGGGAGCTCCAAGGAGAGCCAGCAAGTCCACGGACAGAAACAGAACCCGTATTTGATCACGTGAGGGTGGCAGAGGCCCCGCCGGGTCCTCTAGGGGGCAGGGACAGACACACGTGACGATCAGGAGCAGGTATAGCCGGACGGCACTCAGCCGTCTGCTTTCCGCTCGGCCCCTCTTCCTGGCCGCTCTCACGTCTCCCTTTCTCCCCACTCCGTGGCCCTGGTTCAAGCCTCGCCCTTCGGGCCCGCCCCAAACCTGCCCTGCTCGGTGACAGGCTCGGTGAGCCCGCGCCTGTCCTCGTCCCCAGCGAGTCCGGAGCCACTCCCCCGTGTTCTGCAGTCTCTTCTCAGGGGGGCCCGTTTGGACTTCCGGTTTCTTTTCTTTTCACGCCTCCTCAGGAGGTTCCCTAAATCCAAGACTGTCCCCGTGTCATCCTGGCCTCTGTGCTTCTGGGCTCCGGTTCTGTCTCCCGACCAGCTCGTTCTTCCTTCCCATCTCCTCGAACCCAGAAGGCCAGGAAGATCTCTTGTTAGTGGCGTCTGCACAGCACCAGGCTAACTCGGCCTCATCGCACTGACCAAGCGTGAACCTTGAACTCGGTGTTAAAACCTGGGCTCCGGCCACCCAGGGGCTTGCATGGAATGGGCAGATGGCACAGACACATCGATGGTATAAAGGAAACTGGCTACGCAGAAGTCCCACATTCGGTTCTTTAATATTGTAGCATCGTGTTTATCTGGGGGTAGAAGTACGCAATAACAGCATGGTTTCTGATGGATCATGTTTGTGATCGCCCACTTTCAAAGTCGTGCCAGTATAACGAGTAAATCACTAGAGTGCTTGGGAAAGATGGGATCTGCTAGGCTAAGAAGGATCATTCCGCGATTCCATAGAGACCGACCTGCTGCACGTAGATGGGGTGATGCCAAGAGTGTGAGGTACATCTGCGGGGACGTCACAGAAATCTCAGCAGCCGTTAATCAGTGGATGGTTCTTTAATGTTTGTATATATCGCAAGAACAGCAACTGTTCTAAAGCATTGAATTTCAGGTAAAACACACGTACACTGTCGTACACATAACATGCTGAAGCATCTTTTTTTCAATCGTCATGCTTTTTTAAATATTAAAAATTCCAGAATTATTGGAAACAAATCACATCGTTAACCCTTCGGAAAACGGCATTTTCTGTGATGCAAACAAACCAGGGTTGTGGAACAACAACAAAAAAGTCATATTATTCCACTGACTAAATTGGTAAATTAAACGCATCGACCTTGCATGTCGGGGGTTTGTAGGAAAACAGTGCTCATAGAGCACGCGGCATCTGTCTAGGCTCGCTTCCTTTCGGAGGGTGACCTTTAATCAGGGTGACAGTGGGCTCCCAGCTCGAATGGTTCAGGATTCTTCCTTTTGTGTCCTAGCTAAAAGCCACCGTGAGGAAGAAAAACAAAGCCAGGTGGCCCCTCACTCTGTCGCCTGTCTGCGTGGCCTTAGTTAAAACTTTCGTGCCAGGTAATGTATTTATTATTCCACTTTCTGTGCTGGTTTTTTTTTGGTTTGTTTTGTTTTGTTTTTGATTCCCAGGAGTATAGAGGCATTCTGTTTTTTTCTTGGTACTAGTCATAGCCCCTTGGGGTTATGGTACAAATAAGCAAAAAAAAAAAAAAGTTGTCTTTCTTTTATTTGTGAACTAGAATTACATAATTAATTGGCTGTTAACGCACAAGGGCCGAGCGCTGTGGGAGGAAACGTTCGAATCCGAGGCGTCTTCCAGGGCTCTCAGATGTTTAGAATTATGTAGAAGCATCTGGGAATTTTCACAGCCAAACGACGAGATGAAAGATGAACGATGTTCAGAGTTTGGGTTTCAACTTTAGAGTCATGCGGCATCGAGTCAAATCATAGAAGAACAAACAGGAAAACAACTAGAAGCAGAGGTGATCTGGTCCCCGAGAGAGGAGGCATGGCCTGGGGCTCCAGGCACCTCTGCCCTCCCTGGCAGCCCCAGGGGCCCCTGGAATAAGCAAAGTCTGAGAGAGTGAAGGGCTGGAATAAGCTGATAAGCACACTCAACTAGTCGAAAAGGACACGAAGAAAGAGAATATTTTCAAGGCTCGCGGGGGTCCTTTTATGGAAATTACAGTGTTCTATCAGATAAATCCCCTAACTTCAAAATGGGAGAACCAAATACAATGCACTTGTACAAAGGAGCATGTCAGATATTTATAGAAATGGGCTTTGAGAACTATATGAACTCCTGCAGCAGAAATGTCTCTTTCCTAGGGAGAAAGCTGCAAGAGAGAAGATGTATGACAGTGTCCAGCTAGGGGGACAGTCCGGCTTGCTTTAGATCGGTCGGTCATAACTCCCAGTATAGTTCCCCAGCAGTTATGAAACGGATTGGTTGAAAAGAGCAAATCCCTCCTCTGTCAACATCCACCTGTTTGGGGCCAACCATCTTCTAATTTACCCTTTCCTGCTCAGCTGCGTGTGCGTGTGCGTGCGTGTGTGTGTGCGTGTGTGCGTGTGTGTGTGTATTTTGCAATCTTTCTGATTGTACGTGAGAAGTTACAAACTGGAGTGGGTGGTGGGGAGGTGGTCCCAGGCTGGATGTAGATTTCGGCTATGTCCTATTTGGTCTGCAAAGAATTACATGTCTTTGTCTCCTATTGAGAATGCAGACATCCAACTTCTGTCCGTGTTTTCCTGAGAAAATAAAACAAAACAAAACAAAACAGTTGGAAGGCGAGCACGAGAACCACGGTTCCCTTGCTGGCAGAGCCCGGAGGTGAGGGGCGGCTGCCTCCTTCCGCCCGGCCCTCTTCATTCCTTATGCGCCTCGAGGCCCTCCTCGTCACCTGAGTTTATCACCTCTCTCCGGGCCTGGCCTATTCCCCTTCCAGCTGAAGCATGAGATACCGTTTCCGTAAATCCCCTTTCGGCTGGAGCTAAACAGAATCCGTTTCTGGGTCATCAAGCCTGGAACCCTGACTAGTCCAGAATTACTGCCAGGAGCTGTCGCCGTCCCCAGCTCCAGAGAAAGGAAACAGGAGCAGGTAGCGGGAAATACGGGCCTGGTCACGTGCCACCTTTGACAAAGGCGGTGACGATACCGTTCGCACTAAAAGTGGGGAATCTGGGTGCCCTTGGCACAGTCTGATGACACAGCTAATTAAATCGTGACCTACGATTTGCGGATATTAGGGAAATAAAGTTAAATTTGTTAGTGGTGGTTTTGTGCTCATGTGAAAAAATATTATTTTCTTAAATATTCATATTGCTGTAATTAGGATGAGAAGCCATTTTGTGGCGTACTTAGAATGAAAACAGATTTGACAACTTATTTACAAATATTACATATAAAGGTTTGGGGGTTTTATTTATTTTTTAAAAAAGTAGTATAGGTTCGAACAAAACCTATTGATTTCCTAAATGCAAGACATAACAAAATTGGGATATCAAAAATCTCACACCAAATCTGGGCCACGCATTTGTGTCTTTCATTTTGTCTGAGCTCATAAATTACTACAGATGGCACAGATATGATCATCCTACAAACATCGATTCTTCCAGAGACCAGCCGGCCCACAGCCCATCTGGTGGCAGAAAAGATTGGACGTGGAGTGGGCACCAGCTCTGTGTTAAGCTCCATCACACGCATCGGGTCACATTAGTGCCCCAAGGACACTCCCGAGAGGCAGCTTTTCTCACAGACAAGGAAATCGAGATCACGGACCTCACAAACGGGAGAGCCAGAATTCGAACGCAGACCTGGCTGGCCTCTCTCTGTCTCTGCACCGTGCCGTAGCCTGTTCGCAAAGAGTCTCACAGGCCGTCGACACAGCACGGACTGCTTACTGAGCAGCAGCGGGTTGGCCCCTGGAAAAGGAGCCGAAGACCGAAAGGATCCTGTGGAAGCCGAGAAGAATGTCGGAGGGGTCCAGCGGCTAAGCGGCGGGGAGGAGAGAGCTCGGGTGGCCTGCTCCCGGCGAGCAGCTGGACAGAGGCCGAGCCAGGGTCCTCTTTCAGGCCTCGCCCGGAGCCTGGGAGGGGTGCCAATGCCACCGTGCACTTAGAAGTGGTTGCTTACAATGGAAACACAGCGGTCCGAGGGGAATGGGGAGGCCTGGCGTCTGGGCTTCCTACCATCACTCACCGTTCTTCTCTGTTGGCCACCAATGTCATCTTGGTATCCACTGAGGGGGACTGGACTAGGTGACATCTCACTGTGGTTAGTCAGTGGATTACTTAATGCAGGTAGATTAACATTTAGATGTTAGACGTGTGTGTGTGTGTGTGTGTGTGTGTGTGTGTGCGCACTTGCCCATGTCTGTGAACGAGAAAGGGAGAAGAAGAATGAGAATATAGAACGATTAAAGAAAAAGCCATAAGAAGAAGCACTTAACATCTTTCATACCCTGGAGTCGAGACTCCTGCTCTTACAGAATCAATATTTCCAGTGCTCGGAGAGAATGGGTCTGTAGGTAGCGATTTTCACATTATAACTCAAGTCAATAAATAACGTCCATATTTTTTAAAATGCTGGCCGGACTGCTGAGAGGCAGGTAACTTAACACCTGTAATTGGATATGGTCGGAACTGGAGATCTCGTCTCCTGTTTTATGGGAACTGAGAGCGCGTAAGAATTAGCGATGAGGAGTCTGCTTTTAACATCATGTTCAAAGCTCTCCCGTCGGATAATGAGGTTAATGGAGACAGTCTAAGTGCCAAGGAGATTATCACTTGATCCCTCAGAGACTCTGTTCCGAATGAAGTGTCCCTGGTGCCAAAAGTTGAGATGTCAGGGGAAAAAAAACCAACGCGTTTTTTTTCGTTTTGTTGTGTTTTGTTTTCAAATCCATCGCCTGCAAAACCATTGTTCCTGAGCAGCGCTGCTCATCTCTGGAACTGCCATGCGGAAGGGTCATGTTTCTGTTCGGTTCACTTTGCTTTCTGTGTAATAATAGATGAGAAATAATGGGCAGAGAAACTTAGAGCCGGCGACGATATCGGTGAGAACCTTGCAAGGATTCATTGGGGTTTCTGGAACAGGTTGCACCCTTCAGCGGAAGACCAGCCTGAGCGTCACTGTGTTCCAGAAGCTTCCGTCTCGCTGTTTGTCCCGCCTAGTGCCCTCTGACGGTGCCTTCGGCCCCACGCCTTCTCCTCCTTTCTTTGCTGTCTTCCTCTCCTAG
>NW_006432945.1:16811337-16813728 GCF_000325575.1 Pteropus alecto | reverse complement strand
CTCCGTCCATTCATGCTGGGCCGCCCAGGCCCCGGGCGTGGTGCTGGGGGGCCGCGGGGGCTGAACGGGTCTCTACCCTCCGTCGGGAGCCCCCATCCTCATCCGTGACCTCTGTCCTACCTCGGCTTCTTTTTGAATCTCTGCGCCCCTTTTTCTTTCCCTCCATCTTCTGTCTCAGTGGACCCCCCCATCTCTCCTTCAGACCCTTCAAACCTATTTTCAGATCTCTGCGAGTTGGCGACGGAACCGGCACCGATCTGCTCCAGCCCCGCGCGGTCGTCCCCGCTTCCTGTGGTCTCAGTTCCCCACGGTCTACCACGGTCTGAGAGTACCACACGGAAAGTTCCAGAAACAAGCAATTCGTACGTTTTGAATTCCACGCCGCGCTGAGTAGCGGGGTGAAATCTCGCGCGTCCCGCCCCGTCCGGCTCCCGGCGGGAATCCTCGTCTGTCCGCGTCCCCCCCGCGGGAGACGCTCCTGCCCGCATGTCCCTGGGGAGCCATCTTGGTGACGGGGTGGACAGTCGAGGCGTCACAGGCAGGTGTTCAGGTCACCTCGATTTCACTTCACAGTGGCCCCAAAGCGCCAGAGTAGTGATGCCGGCGGCTCGGATATGCCGGGGAGAAGCCGGGACGCGCTCGTTAGGAGGCGTCGGAGGGTCAGTGGTGGCCTGACGTTCGGCCACCAGGCCCGCGCCACTCCCGTCCCTGCTTCTCGTCACCTCGGCCTCGTGTCATGTCACAGTGTCACGGGAGGAAGGGTGCGTGCGGCACAGTGAGGCCTTGGAGGGACCACGTCCACGGGACCTTCATTAGCTGTTGTTACAGTCGCTCTATTGTGCCTTAGTCATTGTCGCTAACCTCGCACGGTGCCTAATTGACACACTTTATCACAGGTATTGACGTGCAGGGAAAACAGTGCGTAGAGGCTTTGGTGCCACCCGCGGTCTCAGGCATCCCCCAGGGTCTTGGTCCGGACCCCCGCGGATAAGGGGCAGCATTGTATTTGTTTCTTAAGGCAGCTGTAACACATCATCACACACTCAGTGGCTTAAAACCGCTCGGATGCGTTGTCCTGCAGTGCGTGTGTCAGGAGGCTGACAGGTCTCCCCGGCTGAAGTCCTGGCGTCGGAGGGTTTGCTCCTTCCTCGAGGCCTTAGAGCAGAAGCTGCGTCCTCGGCTTCCCCCGCGTCCGGGGTGGGCCCCCGTTCCTGGGCTCATGCCCCGTCCCCCACCTCCAAACCGACGGCTCGTCAAGTCCTTCCCACCCGAATCGCTCACCCAGACCGTCTGGCCTCTGCGCCCAGCGCTTAAGAGTCGTGTGGTTACACCGGGCACACTGGTACCCGGGATGGCCTCTTTGTTTTAGAGTCATCTATTCAGCAAGTTTAATTCCATCTGCTACCCTGATTGCCCTAAGCCCTGTCGCATAACCTAGTCACAGGTGCCAGGGACGAGGGCGCGGGCCTTTTGTGTGGCCAGTGCCCTGCCGACCACACCTCGCCCCACAGTGTTCTCGGTATCAGAGTTTCAACTACCAAGATGACACCGCCAGGATCGCTGGTGTGACCCAGACAAAAAAGGCAGGATACTGGGGGCGTTAACGCGTCATCTGAAAGGGACGTCAACGGTGGAGAAAGACAAGTCTAGGGCTGAGTCCCAGCTAATGGTTTGTGGCTTTTCATGTTCGCGAGTCTCTGCTTTCCCACCCTGAGTTTGGGGGCTCGCGCGTCCCAGCGTTTTCAGACTGCTGGATGGATGGAGGTCATCTAACCCTGGGCGGAGGACTCGGCTCGTGGGCGCTTGGTGGGTGTTAGGTTCCTTTCTCTGTGTAGTCGTCAGACCCCACGTCACAGGCGCGGACGGCCCGAGCTGCCAGCCCCTTGCCCGAACACCTGATCAGACAGCCCGCCACATGCACTGAGGACCTTCTGTGCGCAGGGGCCCAGGGGCACCCTAGGGCGGTGCGCCCCACCCCGCCTCCTCCGAGGGGCCGCCAGCCTGGTTGGAGAGGTGCATGTGAGCGCGTGGAAGGTTGAACAGTGACGAAGACACCACGTCACCAGCGCTGGAGTCGCGAAGCCCGACTCAGCGCCTCGGCCGGGGGCTGGCCCTGCCGCCCAGGAGGTCGCGTTCTGCCGACCGCTGACGGTGACAAACCGCGCGGGACGGGAGGGGCCGGAGCAGGGCTCTGGGAGGCAGGGCTGGGCTGGGCCCCCAGCGAGGACAGAGGCGGCAGTTTGTCCTGGGCGAACCGTTAGGATTCTGCCTCGAGCGACCTTCAAAGTTCTCGTTTTCTCTTAGGCGAGCGTTCAGCTCAAGACGGGGTACGTCGGCCACGAGAACAGCACCAGTGAACACGGCGTCTCCCCTCCCACCTCCCCCCCACCC
>NW_006432945.1:16801357-16811315 GCF_000325575.1 Pteropus alecto | reverse complement strand
CCGCCCCACGGCCCTCCCCGCTGCCAGGCTCCCTCTCCCCTCCTTCCCGCAGCTCAGCATGATACAAACAGCCTTTCTTTTTTCTGAGGTTACTGAGCAGCAGCCCCCCATAATTACAGTAATCGTATCTCCTTTGAATTCACCAAAATTACCCCTTTTCTTGTATCAGCACCATCGCTCCATGACAGGCATTATGGGTGCGCTTTGTGCAGGGGTGCAACGCTGTTTTCTTAAAGTGACATCTGCTTAAATAGCCTAATGTTCCTATCTGGCTGACTCATTCGGTGGGAACACGTCCACATGCCAGTGTGAATGGCGGGGGTGGAGGCCGCAGGAAGAAGGAAGCACTTGGAAGGTTGCGTTTCAGTTTTTTTTAGATGAAGAATATGACTCTTTCGTTTCCTGCAGAAGAGCAGAGAACATTCGTTGTTGTCATAATGCCCTAGTGTCCGAAATGTGTCACGTTGCGGGACGGGCGAGGACGGCCCTGCCTCTCGAACGCATTGTGATGACCTCGGTGACTCTCACCCACATTTCCGGGCCCCACACCCTGGGGTGCTCCCCTTAAGTGAACTCTCTGAGACGGCGCTGAGATCCCACGGCGTACCTCCCTGCATTTGGAATCTGAGATCGCGTATGTCCGGTGGCCGTCCGTCTTCCACCTGTTTCAGGTGGCACTGAGGAGCCAGAGGTGCACGTGTCGTCTCTCAGGGTGCGTCTACTCAGTTCTCAGTTCGCTCACCGAGAGCCTCCTCTGTGCCAGGCCTTGGGGACACAAGGGTGGGTAAGTCAGGGCAGCTCTGTCCTCGAGAGCTCACAGCCTTGCAGGGCCATGGTCAAGGGAAGCCCCAGGAGACCATGAAACGGACACCAGAGCAGAGTGTGTGGGGGGGTGGGGGTGGGGATAAGACTTTCCTGAGGAGGTGACACTGAGTAGGACACAAAACGTTTATCTCTCTCACAAACGTCCGACATCTGTCCACGCTGCTTCGTGACACCTGTCGGGCTCCCTGGGCCCTGCGTGCTCGGATCCCGGTGGACGCGCCCGCCCCGCCTGTCTTCCTGCTGCCATGAGTCTCCTGACCCCTCTGGGTTAGCCCGTCCCCTCGCTGTCTCTCTGCACCCCCAGATTCTCAATGCTGGGTCTTTGCTCACGTTTTCTGTCCAGAACGAACCCTCATCTACCACCTGCACCAGTAACGCCAGTGACAGCTCCCAGACCCGTGAGGCCTCAGGGACCGGCTGCTCTCCTAATTCTTTACGAGACTTGCTTCGGCCACACCAAACTCGCTTCTCCAAACCCCCACAGCACTCACGCTGTGAGTACAGCTGAGTTAATGAACGTGAAACAAAATAGAAACTTGGAACACGCCGTGCAGACATGAGCTATCGCCATTATCTGTGTCCGGTGGGAGAGCTTTTGGTGCCTTCGCCGACAATGCGTTTAGGCAAGTTCTTTAGCTGTCAAACAGGAAAAACCATCTCTATGTTGCAGGGTGGTTGCAAAGCCTAATCCGATATCGTGAGGTGGGTATAAAGTGTCTGACTCGCGGTAGGCAGATCGCCAGCGAAGGGTGACAGTCGTAGGGGTGTTGTGTTTTCTTAGAGGGGGGTTCATAGTTTCCCTTGTTTGTTGTCCAGTGAACCAGGATGGTGTGTCTTGGGGCGGGAGGAGCAGAAAAGTCATGTCATGAAGGACAGATCGATCATGAAGGCTGCAACTTTCACCTCACAGATCAGAGAAGAATTGTGATATTGTAATGGGTCGATGACTCCCTGCTTCCTGTGGCACCAGTCCTGGCAAGATGACAGTCACCTGGCCCTGACATTCCCTTAGAGACCAAAGGGCCATTGTTCCCGAGTAGACAGTGTGTGTCAGAAACAAAGGCACACACAGGCTGAGGGGAGCGGGGATGAGGAGGCGGCTGATCCTCTCTGGCGGTGACTCCTCATCGTAGACAGGTTCTCCTGTGTCGTGCTTGGGTGCTGTGCCATCGACCTTGACACGTGGCGGTGAGTGGGGCGCAGGCCTGGGGGAGCTCAGGGCTGTAGATCGCAAGCCGCTTCCAATGCAAGATTTCTCAGGTACTTCCTAGTTGGGGTGCTGCGGGTGTTGTGAACTGTGGGGTGCTTGGCTGTATCCTTGCCCTCTGCTGGCGCCGTGACGCTCCCCCATCCTGCCGAAGGTACAACGACCAGAAATGTCTCCAGACGTTGTCAGTCTTGGGGGTGCCGGGGGGATTGTGGGTAAGCTCTCTCCAGTCAGTAATAAAGGGCAGAGAAAGAAAAAAGCAGAGTGACAAGTAAAGTCCCGTAGAATAGTGTCATCTCAGACTCGAGGATGGCGACAAAATCGCCTGGAGGACTCGTTGAAACACAGACTCCTAGACGCCAGGCCCAGGGGCTCCGACTCCTACGTTTGGGGTGGGGCTGGAGGCGCCGCGTTTCCCACAAGCTCCCAGGTGAGGCGATGCTGCCGTTCCTGCGACGAGACGGCACTGCCAGGAGCGTCGCTGCAGAGTCCACGACGCCGGAGGGACAGAGACGAGTCCGCGAAGGCCGTCCACTGTCCCAGACGCAACGCCGACGTGGGGCCCTTCGAAGCCACACAAGTGAGACGCGTGAGAACGAGGCTTATTCCCCTTCCTGCAGCGGAAAGATCGCTACAGAACCGGGAAGAAGACACACATTGGGTTGGCGGCTTGAATCAGAGACTCAGGCGACTCGGTGAAAAGGGACGTGACCCTACAAAGACCCTGGGACTGCCAGGGGAGTGGCCGCCAGCCTGCGGTCAGCTTGCCCGTGGTCCCGATGGCCAGCTTGGCCAGGGGCGCAGAGAGACACTCGGACACCCCGGCCGGTCCATGCAGAGCTGCCATAGCGGGGGCGGGGAGATTTGGGAGACCCGGGGGCTTTCGATCTTCTTCCTGCCCGTCACAGATGAGCCTGCGATATAAGGTTCAAAGCGAGTGTCCCACATTCAGGACAGTTTCAGCGGGACCTTCGCTGCGTAAATTACTCCCCACACGAGTCCTTCCCATGCAGACACCCTGGCGCTAGCCCACTGTGATCTAGCCCACTCCGGGGAAGGGTGCCCGAGGGTCCACACAGCCCGCAGGCAGAGTGAGCGACTGCACCGGTTTGCGAGTCAGTTAATTACTGGCCGTCTGCACATAGACCCCCGTTCAGATGCTGCCGGAGCGCAGCAGGAAATGGCTCCCTCCTCCTCCGCGGCTCTCTCTCTGCCGTCTCCAGCACCGCCCGCCGCCACCACCGCCACCACCACCCACCACCACCGCCAGCCGCCACCGCCGCCACCACCAGCATCTGACTTCATCCTGAGCACTTCCTCGCTCTTCTCCCCTAACCCGCCAGAACTCGAGGGTGCGTGCAGCACCCTGCGTCCCTAACTGACGTCTGCCAGGCCTTTCTCTTAACCGACCGCTGGGCCTGGAAGGCCTGGGCCACCTGGGCCCCACCTCCGGGCCTGAATGGCCCCGTCAGAGGACTCAGGCCGGAGACTGGCCTCCCGGCCCGCGTTGTGCGCATCGTCCGCGATTTCCGAGGGTCGGTCCCTGGGAACCGCCCCGTCGGTTCAGAGGCTGAGGCCGCACAGCCGCAGACTCAACGTGGCAGGCGCGGAGACCGGTCGTTTCTCCTCTGCCGCCCGAGGACGTGACTCTGTAACGCGTTCGCTTCAAGCGTCTTCAGGCCTCTTAGCTCCACTTCCCTCAAAAACAAAGTCCGTCGTGGAAAGTCTTATCCCCTACTTGGAAATTTTGGAATTCCGAGGTCAAGTTTCTGAAACTTCTCTCTCTTTTTCTTGGTCCTACCATCGATGTGCCAAACCCAGTGTCATGCTTCTGGGCCCAGGGCTCCGGCGCCGTCGTGCCTTTGGATTCTCCCCATTGGGGCCTTCAGCCGTGGGAGGGACAGTGCTCCGGGAACACAAGGGAGTCGCGTAAGGAGGAGGTACAGTCCTTCCCCAAGAGGGCTGTTTAAAATTGTCCCACGTGTACGAAGCAGGGACCGAGGGTATCAAACATCATCTTCGTAAGATATGCGGGTCAGTGGCTCGCTCTTCTTCCCGACCCGTGTGGTCAGGCAATCGATTTGATGTACATTAAGATTCGTGTGTTTCAGTTTGCTTTCAGCGTTAGGTTCTCTCCCCTCCCCATCCTTGTTGATTTAATTGCACGCGCGAGTGCGCACACACACACACACGTGTAATTTTAAATATGTAGTACATAAACGTGCCTCCAAAAGGCAAAAATATTCGGATATTCTCTAAGATATTCCATATGTCATTCTCTCCCATTTCCTTTCCAACCTCGTAATTTTCTGGTTTATTCTTCCTGTGTTTCTTTTTGTAAAGAGAAACCAATATGTGCCTATTGATTTTCTTTTTCCACAAAGGGTGACGTACTGCACCTGCGCGCCCCGCACCTGCGCACTCCACACCTGCGCGCTCTTTGGCACTTTACTTCTCTTCCCTTCACGCCCCGTGAGTCCACAGAGACGCATCTCACGCTTTTTTATTTTCTGCTGCTACCCAGCATCCCATGCGGCGAACGCACCGTTTTACGCAGCCAATCTCTCTTCTACGTGGACGTGCAGGTAGTTCCACAATTTGGCAGTATGTAAACGAGGCTGGAATAAACAGCCTTTTGCGTGTATGTTTCCTATTGTTAGAGGTATGGATTCCAGGTGGACCCACGGGCCCCAGGATGAAGGCACGTTGATGAAGTTGCCCCGCTGGAGTTTGTCCCATTTCATATTTTCACCAGCAGTGTATGAAAATGCCGCCTCCCCGGCCCCGCTAACACAGTGTGGTGTCGAGCATATGAATTTTTGCCGGTCTTAGTGGGTAGAAAGTACTATCTCATCTATCCGTATTGTGTAATTTCTCTCAGAGTAAAAATACACGAAATAAACAGGAATATTATCCAAGCGAACTGGGATTCACAAGCAGACTCTAGGAGGGTCTCAGCTCGGAGAGGCAGGTTATCACCGACAGACCGTAGCAGATGTGTCAGCATGGCGAGACCAGGTTGCAATGGACATTGCAGCTTCCACCTTGGTGGCTCTTTCTTCCTTGGGTCAGTCCCTTCGGGAGAAACCAGCTTCCATGTTGAACAGCCTCATCGAGTGGGCCACGCAGTGAGGAACCGAGTCCTCCAGCCAAAATAGGGTGACAAGGGAGCCATCGTGGGTGTGGTTCCTCCAGCTCCAGCCCCAGCCGACACCTTGACTGAAACCACATGACCAAGCCTGAACCAGCACCACCCAGCTAAGCCCCTGGCAGATTGCGAAATTCTGGGGTTATTTGTTTCACAGAAACGGATAACTAATATTAGACATCTACGTCTGTGCCCTGCGACTTCCCCCAACCCCACTGGAGACGTGCGTGTCTAGTCATTCGACCGTTCTTTACTGAGTGACTGTTACGTACGAACCGGCTCGAGCTGAGCTGTCGGCAACCCAAGGGTGTAGCCACGAATGAGATGGCTGAAGTTCCTGCTTTCGTGGAGTTCACTTTATAACGGAGAGTCATTTCTAGCTGTTTGCATATTTGCCTTATCTTCCTGGCAAGGTCACAAAATACTTGAGGAAAGAAACACTGATTTTTATATCCCTATAGAATTTCGCGTGGTAAATCTAGTTCTTGTGTTGTATTAGCCTGTAAGTTTTTTCAAATATCTTTGATTTCTATCCACCAAAGATTTCATGAATGCAGAAACTGTGTGTGTGTGCGTGCGTGTGTGCGCACGTGCGTGTGCGTGTGTGTGAGTGTGTGATGAAATGCTGACAGGATCCCCAAACAGACATTCCCTAGGCTGGACCCGTGTTGCTACTGACCTTGGCTCCCCTTCCACGACCAGCGTGCCGAACCAGTCACATGACGGTGGGCATTCTGTGCTGGGATATTCTTAGGATTATGGCTCTGTCTCTCCTCCTCCTTGTTCCCGACAAGACACATAATCTCCACCGTGGAAGTCCTATTTCCCACGACGTCTGGTCTTCCCAGCTCCTGTTTGCGGAGAAGGGCAGAACTGAGACAGAAACTATATGGAATTGAGAAGAAGGAAAGAATATCGGGCATGTGATTTAACTTTATCTGTAAAGTTGGAGTAACTTACTCCATAAGGTCGTTTTCATGACCGAACATGTTATTATATATAAGACGCAGAGAAGAGTGTCTGGCAAGGAAAAGCCCAGAACATGTCAGCTATTATTGATACCCATGAAATGCTACAGCGTGCCCGCTGCCGTCCCCGTGTCATTGGAGAACAGCACATCCCACCGTGACCTAGAGCTTCGCAGGTGAACGACACCGGAGCAGATGCCGAGTTAAGTTTATCGGAACCGACACGGGGCGTGAATGAGTGCCTGCCATCCCCCTGTTCCCCGCCCCTCAGATCCGCCTGACGTCTAAGGCTTACATGTGCTTCTTTTAGCGCAAGGCCTTGGGGGCTTTGACCATGTGCTGTGTCGGGGTCCACGTTCAGCCCGCGCCCTGCGTCCTGCTGACTCCCCCAGCAGCATCCTGACACAGGAAGGGAGGGCGCGGTCGTAGGCGGGAGGGAGGCAGAGAGCAGGAGAGGGGCGGGGAGGAGGAAGAACTTCAGCCTGGCTCTGGGGAGACACGGGGCACTACAAGAGCCAAGAGCGGGCCAACACCAAGAATCAGACGGGACGTCGCCCAAACTCGGCTGCCTGCGAATGCCGAATAATAAGAACCTTTATCGGGACACTGGGGACCCTTTCCGCGGAGCACAAAGAATGCCAGGAAGCGCATATTCAAAGGCCGTTTCCTAGGCAGCCGAAGCCACCCACCTTCCTCGAACAAACGGAGCTGCATTTCGGTTCTCGAATGTGCCATTCGCCTCACCTTTCAGAGCAGCCCGGGAGTGCAGCTGGAATCTTTGGCTTTCCGAGAGAGGCCTGCAAGCGAAGGGGGCGATGCTGCCCGCAGTTTGGCCGTTGGAAGTCCTTGACTCCCAAGCCCACCCGCCCCCAGCCAGCCGCCCTCGGCTTTCGTCCACCTCGGTAGTAGCCTCCAGCTGAGCTGTCGCTTCAGTGGCTGCAGGAACAGAACCGGACAGTTGGAGTCTCTCGTAGTTCTTGGAGGGCTTGGGAAGGATCAGTACAAACCATCTGCCTTCTGGGGGAGGGGACCCCGAGGGTGGCTTTCCAGGTCTGGCTGTAATTGGAATGTGAGACAGGAAGACACTTCCTTGGGGAGGAAACGAGAGTTTTCTCAAATAAACTATAGTACCTCAATATGACTCAATATTATAGAGCCATTAAGCAGCATGTTCTATGAGAGTCCTTAATTATATGGGGGGAAAGCACAAAGATAAAATATTTAATGGATTAAAAAACAAGTTTCAGGATAGAATTGTCCTCATCGTGTAAAAAATGTGTGTATCTAGAAAGTAAAATATCAACATGATCATTGCGCCTACACCTGTGTAGTAGAATTCTGGGCAGTTTTAAATTCCTTCTCTGTTTTTCTCCTTTCGATTTCTCTTTTCTATGATGAACACATTCAACATTAATCATGAAAGAGATATTAACGTACAATAAAAATAGAAATAGTAAAAGAAGTATAGCGGGTGAGGATCTACAACCAGAGGACGCTCCCTGACCTCACACCCTTCTCTGCCACCTCTGTCCTCCCCACGCCAGCACGTGTGGCCTCCTCTCCACAGGCTAACATTTCATGACACGTTGGCTCATGTCTCTGACGGTCTTTCGAATGCGTGTCCTGTTTCCCCAGGACGAGGTCTTATTTTCCTCTGGCACATAAACTCCCACCCCGAACCACGAAGCGTAGAGCTATCCACACATCAGGTTCCAGACTGGAGGGTCAGCGTAGCAGGGCCGGAGTCCGTGTGAGGATGGAGAGGATGCTCACAGGTGCCGGCCAAGGGGCCCGAGAGGAGGGTGGCTGGATAGATGAGCAGTGTTGGCTCATTCCTGACTTCGTGTTCTCTGGGAGAGAAGCGAGGGCATCTTCTGAACCACATTTTAATTTGAATGAGATCCCAGACTTATATCACCGTAGAAGTCACTGCCCAGTGCCCCATGGGCGACTCTAGGCCGGTTCTGGTTCCTCACCAAAGAGGAGCCATTTTTTTTAATCGACTGTTTATAACAAGACGGGAAGTTGGAAGGGAGAGGGCTATTTAGCTCTCTGGAGAAGGGCCCCCCCTACAGTGGGCATGGCAAGAGTCTGGGCTCCACAAGATCTGGGCTCGGTCGCTCATTCTGCTACCTACCAGCTCAGGGAGCGTGTGTAAATTTCCCCTTCCCGAGTCTCACTTTAAGGGGTGGTGACATTAGGCGTCTCGGCTCACGGCATGTGCTTTACACACATCATGTCCGTCGTGCGAGACGGGGCTGTGCATGGGAAAGTACTCGGCAAACCAGTGGTCGCTCTGCGGGGCTGGGTGGCACTGTGACTGTTTAGCGGGAACTGTAGGCTCCGCGGGCTCTCTTGACCTCAAGAAAATGCCACTGAGTCATTTGTACAAGATTCTGACTTAAAGGTGTTAAGTTCTATTTTGCCAGTTCCTTGCCAGTCTGTGACTCGATTTGCTTCGAGTTTGATAGCTGTCTAGCACATTCGCGTTGACAGTACTTTTCTTCGAGAAACTCGAGAGGCTTTGCAGACAATTATTCATTCGTTCCTGCATTCTGAGAGAGGAGGAAAGGGGACATTCTTTCGAGTCTGACGAAATGGAGAAAACCAGGATCAGGAAATCCAGGCGCATTTCTTGTGCCTTAAACCCCATGGCTGAGCCCATGCATGGAGGGCGTGTGTTCTCTTGTACGGCCTGCTCCCAGCTCTACCAGGAATATGCGCCAGGGCTGCACCCACGACCCGTGGGAGGGAGCGAGGGGCTTCCAGGATGCTTTGGTGGAAGAGGCACCTGGACTCACTCCACGGTAGAGCGGGAGTGAGGGGCCTCGGTTCTCGTGGGCCGCCCCAGGTGGGCCCTGCGCCCCGCATCGGAGGGCACGGTCACACCGCCGCACCACCTTGCCCCGCAGCGAAGGCCGTTCGCTTAGGCCCGCGGGTGGCGGGGGGCTGCTGCAGACTCCCTGGATTTCAGTCGGTCTTGAGAATACAAAAGCAGAAGAGCTTCTCTAAGAAGCTCCTTATGACACCAGATTTACCCAACGTCGTCATTCCTGGTGTCGTGCAGGTTTAAGTTCCCGTTTGGCCCCGTCTTCCTTAAATTACAGGAATAGGCCGCTTCCGCCCTGCTTTTCACACTGCGCCTTTTCCTCAGGTGCTGAGGGGCCCTGGAGAGACGCTTCGGCTCCAGCCGTCTCTGGCGCGCGCGCGTGTGTGTGTGTGTGTGTCTGTGTATGTGTGTGCGTGTGTGCGTGTGTGCCAAAAATAGAACCGTTTCCCTTAGGGAAACCCAGAATTCATAAAGGGCAAGATACACGAGGAAGCAAAATATTTCCTATAAATGCTGGATTGTGTTTTCCCATAAACATTTACTTTGGTGCTTTTCTGCTTTGCTTCGACCTTGGCCGTCCCCTACCAAGTGGCTAGAAGGTTTCACCGAGGGCCCCAGTGGCCGGAGGAGCAGCAGGGGGCTCTCTCCCTGCCAATGTCTGTGCCCTCGGACGTCACCTAAGCTCTCCCTGGCTGTTCTTCCCGGTCTCTGCAATGGACACAGCGCTCGACCTTATGTAAATTACAGAGCCGACGAGAAGAAACAGAAAGACGAAGCATAACTCCCATGCCAGCTGGAGCCACGCTGCCCTAGAATTGTCAGGTACAGCGGTCTCAAAATCCCTATTATTTGTGGTGAGAAACTTGTTTTCTCACCCGGCCTTCCTCGTTAGGGTTCTCATATTTCTTGCAGAAGATTTCTCCTAGTCGACCCGGCTCTGCATTTCTGCTCTCGCCAAACTCCTTCTTGTGTACATCGTC
>NW_006432945.1:16794727-16801341 GCF_000325575.1 Pteropus alecto | reverse complement strand
GCCGCCTCCTTCTGTGAGCCAGCACCCCAGTAACCTCCAGAAAACCACCAGCCCCAGTGCGTGTGCTCGTGTAAGACTCACTGGCACTTTGAGAAACTGGACGGTGTTACTACGGCGGCGTCGCACGGCGTAGAGAACATCCCCTCTGAACTCCATCTCAGGCGTTGCACCCACCGCAGAGCAGCGACTTCTCATGCATAAGGGGTGAGCTATCAACGTCGGCCTCGTCGGCCTCTGCGGTGCGCTCCTCTACTCCATGCGAGTCTGAAAACTCTGCATTTTTAGCAAGAAAATGGTATGCTTCGGTGAGTTCTTATTCAAGTAAAAGTGAAATCTGACATCCGACACGTGCTTCCTCAGAAGTGTTTATCAGTAGCCGTCCTACATACCTACACCTCGTTGATCACTGACTTTCAAGAGAATGACTGCAAAACGGCACGAGCCCGGGGCGCCTCGCCTCGGCTGCTTTAGGGGGTCGTAGTACTTGGTGGGAGGGAGGTGTGGACGAGCTCTGTCCGCTGAGAAGCCAGCAGATGCCAAGAGAGCACAGCATGCGGGCGGCCCTAGGAGGTGTAAGCGGATGCGGTAGAGTGTCGGAGGTCCTGTTACGTTTTCGGTTCGAGACAGGGGTGTGACAGAGGGGGCTGTTGGTATAGACGACCTCGTGCGTCTTTTAAGATTCGATTGATCTTAGTGATGGGGGAAAAAATCTTAGTTTAGTCTTTAAAAACGATCAATGCAAAAATGTGAATCATTGAAGGCCTCTTTTCCAAAACGACTGTACCAACTTTAAAGTCAGACAGTAGTGAGGACAGCCACGTCCGTGCCACTTGACAGAATTCGTGTTTCTGTGGCTACGTGCTCTAGCCTGGCTGATTTAATAAGCCAAAAAAATTTAATTTCTGCCACTTTGTCTTAAAAATTCTCCTGAAATCGGTATCATTGTTTCTCTGTTCATCAGGTCCTTGCCAAGCCCTTTCTGGGGCTTTTCTGCTCACTTGTATGAGGCTTTTCTACTTTTAATATTTGGAAAGGACTTTTAATTTCCTGGCCTCATGTTAGGTTGAAGGGACTCCCCTTAAGGAAAGAATTTCCCCACCCGAATTTCCCCGGGGCTGGGGATAACAGGGGCAGGGAGTGGAGCACGGTGTCTTTGAACTTGAGTGGGGAAAATTTTATCTTTATGTTCACTCACCTTTATTCGAAATTAGGACTTTTTCAGCTGCAGCTGTAGACGACTAGCCATATTAATATTAGCAGGACCTGCGACTTTGCCAACGATAGTGATCATAGATATTTTTAGATCGCATTGCATATTTCGAATTATGATTCATGCCCATCACTACATCAGAATTATAGTAGGTATTAGATCAGCTGCTAGATCGTGACATTTAATGGGCTAATTAAGAAGGATGTAGTTTGCTATCACAAAAATTGTTGACTATTTTATAACTGAATTTTAGTCCGGTAGGTTTCCTCTGTAATTCTATGTATTTTATCGAACGACTTGAAAGACATGATCGTGAAAAGGGGGTGCCTCGCCCTCACCAGCTGGCCAGCGTGGGCCCCGGCACCGGAAACTTAACCCCTGCCCGGAGCAGCACTCATGGCTTCCTTCCACCCTTTGGCCCATCTGATTCATAAGCAGTTAGAGAAGGAACATTTCAACTCTCCTCTGCTCTGATGGCTCTTGATGTGTCGCTCTGTCTCTCTGTCTCTCTGGTCAACCTGCTGTCTCTCTGCCATGAAATAAATGGACGCAGGTAGGCTCCGCCCCTGGGGAGGCCCAACCCCACATCTCTCCCTGCAGAGGGCTTGCTCAGAGTCTCCCGCAAGCCCCGTCACACGGCCTCGGCCTTCAGGCGTCACGCACCCTGAGGAGGACGGAAACATCTGGCCCCACAGCCCCTCTCAGTGCCCCAGCCCCTCTTCTCCCACTGCCTCCTCCGCGTCCAGCCCCCGTCCCGCACGTCCCCGGGCAGAGGCCCAGCCCCGGACACTGAGACTCATGACTCCTTTGTGCTCTGTATTAGTCAGATGACCTCCATCCGGCACAGCGAGCTCCCTTGGATCTACTTCTTATTTTTTATGTTTGCGTGTCGTCATCCGTTTTGGTTTTTAAGGAGTCTCATGGCGCGTGTTTCTAAGCTGAGAATGACCTCCGAGTCTGAGAAATACATGACCAGCTGTAGCATATTCCTGCAGATAAATCCAGGGCAGCGACCCAGAATCTTGTAAGAGGGGCCCCAGAGGAGGACAAATGTTGGGTGTCCCCAGACGTTTAGCAGGTAGGACCCCCCGGAAGTTGGGGAGAGGGAAGGCCTGTCTGAAAGCATCTGGATTGGCTTGGTTCTCGTCTGGCACGTACACCTGTGGGCGTGTCTGAGCATCTATCTACAGTCGGCATTGATGGGAGGGGACCGGAGGGACAGCGAAGCCCCATCTTCTCCCCAACTCTCAAGGCATCGCACCTGGCACCTCCCCAGACCGTTTGCATGGCTCCCCCACCTCTGCAAGCGGACTCCCACAGGTGACACCACAGACAACAGCCAGGGGCACACGCAGCCAGAGCTGTTATTCCCAGAGTGAGACTTCTCACCTCGGCGCTCTCGACAAGTTTCAGAAATCAACACAGCGTTGTGCCAGCCTCTCCCACCGTCCAGGGGTCCCCTGGCTTCGGTGCCCAGCCACCTGCATTCACACATGGCTTCTTCAGTCCCTGCCAGTGATCTCTGACCCCCGGATGTCATCACTGACCACTCCGCCCCCGGCCTGCTCTGCACAGTCTCCCTCGCGCCAGGTCACTTTGGTTACGAAAGGCCAACAAGAGACGACCTCTCCTTTACCCAAGCTGGGCTTCTGAGAAAGCCACCTGTCACTGCCAGGGCATCGTGCGCCAAACGAGGCCTCAGAGCAGAATTTCAGTGTGAAGCATGCGTTTCTCCCGTGTTGAGAACAGGCCCTTCCACCTCCGAATGCCCAGGTCCTGGCATGCACAAGGCTCAGAAATGTGACCGAGGATCACCACTGTGGCTCCGACCTGCTGAGCACCCATCCCGAGTACCAGGCTGAAGAATCCACACTGACAAACTGGGGGTCAAAGCAGAAAGGCCGGGAAGAAGAGTGACCTCCAGACCCCGTGACATGAGGGGCTGTTGTCTGATTCAGTGCAGAGTGGCCTAGTTTGGGGAAAGAGGCTATTAAATGGCACATGAAAGGAGTTATCACATTACTTGAGGATGGCCGAGTGGAGGAGGATCAGACTTATTTCTGATAGTTTTCAGTTTGTGGGGGGAAGGGAGAGATAGGTCCAGTAGTTAAGAGTTACAGCGAGGCAATTCTCAGGTCAGTGTAGAAGAATTCTTTGCTGGCAATCTGAGTGGTTCCGAATGGGTCATACCGTATCATGAGCGAGTGAGCAAACAGACGACAGACTCTACAGAGGACTTCTGCGTTGAGTCGCGTCATGGAGCGGATGAGGTCTCAGGCTCCCGCCCCGTCTAAGGGGAAGATGGGAAGGTGACGTTCGGAGCAGCAGTACACTCTCGAACCCCCACAGCGAGCTGTGATCTTACAGCTGTTGGGTCACGTACTAGGCAACGCTCTGGACCTACCAAGAAGAATAAGATAAGATTTCTTTGCCATAAAAGAAACTTTACAGCCTTGGGGGAAAAAAAAAAGTTTAGATTTCTGGATTCCTTCATTCATTCTCCATTCATGTAACAACAAATGGAACTTTCCACAAGACACAGCAAAGGTGACATCGATTCTGCCCAAGTAGGATGGCGGGGACTGCGAAGCTGAGCTGACACCATAGCAGGGTATTTCAGAGAAATGAGTCTTCCCTGGGGAATTTGTTCCAGGGAATTTGTCCCCGTGCAAGGCGCCGAGAGGGACGGGAATCGCGTAGTTCCGTGTGCAGACGCATCTTCCCGCCTGCACAGAGAAAGCCGGCCTGGCACATGCACGCCCGTCACTGGCAGGCCGGCTGGAGCAGCGGGATGGCCCGAGCAGCTGAACCACGTAGTGAGGCATGAAGGACCGTGGCCCCGAAAATACTAGCAAGGAGGATCTCGTCCCCTACGACTCCTCGTGCAGTTGAGGACGATATTCAGTGCTTGGTTCCTGGTCCTTCCCTTGGGTCTAGATTGTTCTCTAAAGCAAACACAACTGCCGGTAAACTTTCTCAGTATTGTTCCACTGAGACCAAACCTCCTGTGGGCAGTAGGAGACTTCCTGTCCCCATTTCTCCCATGATCCTTCGGGTTCTTTTTCTTCCCAGCCAGGCACTTTAAAACCCCACTGCCGACCCCCTGCCACAAGCCCCCAGAGTTGAACGACACGGTGCCCCCAAAATAGAGGTAAATTTCTTCCGAGCTTCGGTGGTTAGCATTGTCTGAGTAATACCTGCCACGGCCTTCACTACGTGGAGAAATCGGCAAGCTGGTCTGGCACCTCTGGGAGGACCTTGTGGTGAGGGCGTGGAGGAGGCACCCAGGCTGGCTGCTCTCCCTGGAGCCGGGGTGGGCGGGGGCGGGGACCCAGAACAAATTAAGAAATCCTGAACCACTTTGCCGAAGGGCCTGGCACACGGCCATCCAGAGAAACTGCCACTTGCCTGCTTCCGCTCATGGGCCCCAAGGCCTCTGCCATCATGGAAAGTTTCTGCTCTTGTGGAAAATCTCCAGGAATGCAGAACTGCAAGAGTCCTATTTGTGCCAGGCCGAAGGGTGCTTTCCTGGCCGTCTGACAATAAAGGACTTGCTAGTCCGATGACTGGGTTCCCAGGGAATGATCTAACATGCATCAGAGGAAAAACAAACTGCTCTTCACACAATACGGGATCCGTCAAAGCCTGAGCCTAGCACGCAGCAAGCGCCCCGAAATCCGAGTCCTCCTGTACAGTGAATCTGGTGTGAAAGTGGGCATGTGTGCAGCTTCTGGGATTCCAATAATGATCCTTTTCTTGACTTAGGTTCTGGTTATACAGGTGTGTTCAGTTTGTAAAAAAAATAATAAATAAATAATGGAGTTGTGTTCGTGTGATCTCTGCTTGAATGAAAAAGTCACTAAAAGGTTTTTTGTTTTTTTTTTTTAATGTTGCTTGTTACCGCTAAATAGTCTGTTCATTCAGCCAGGGTCACCTCTGCTTGAGTTAATTAAAGCACTTACTCGAGAGATTTAAATTTTAATACGCTTTAAAATATTCGGGAATTCAAAATTTTCTTCCGATACTTTTCACGGGCTTCCTTAGCCAGTAAATATAGGGAAAAAAAGGCAAAAAAGAAGGGGCTCCACTATATAACAGTACCTTCCGTTTATGCTTTATAATACATCCTAATTTTAATCACATCGTTATTTGTGAAATTCGCGCGGTCACTTCCCCTCTGTCTCTCCTGCCGAGTCATGTGACATGACAGAGCCAGGAGCGCTGTCCACCTCCGGCTCCCCTCTTCCCAGCATCTAGCAAGTGTCTAGTCCAGAGCAGGCGCTAAAGCAGCACGTGCGCAAGGAGCGAGTGCGTGAGTGACGCATGAACGACTGAATGGGCGAAGGAATTTAAAATCCAGCTTGAGTCTTAGTTGGGTAAAAAGGTAGAGCATACTTTGGAGAAATCCTGGATGACATAAACCTGTGTCCCTACTGGATAAAGAATGAATGAGGATACAGGAGTAAAAACCTTATGAAGAGGCTCTCAGTCCGCGATTGTGTCAGCCGTGGAAGCTGTCGGATTGCTTTGTCCATATTTTTGCCACATGGCATCGTTCATCTTAGTTGCAATACTAGCTCCTCTCATTTTACGTGTATTAGTGAATCTTCACATTTATCCATAATAAACCTTTATGATAAGGTCACGAAGGACCTAGGGGAAGAGGACATGGAATATGAAAGTCAGAAGCTGACTTTTTAATAAGGATAAAGGGAAAAGAAATAGCCTATGCCAAGGCGAGAAGGCACCTGGGAAGCACAGAACAGAAAGAGGAGGCAGACCTTTCGTCGCAAGATGCAGACGCTCGGGAAGGAGAGGACATGGTGACAAGAGCTGAGAGGAAGGTGTTGCCTTCCGCTGCCGGGCTGTGGGCACGGGGAAGAGGTCTATCTGTTTAGAAAGATGCTCAAGGGCAGATCTGGCCGAGCACAAGGCGTGGGGCAGACTCTGCCTCGGGGTGTCCTGGAGGGTGTTCTCGGGGTGTCCTTGGTGCTCGCACCCGGTGCTGCTGTCATCTCAGACCTCTGTCCGAGGTCCCTCCTTACCTTGGCAGGTGGGAATAAAGCCTCGGGTGCAGACCTCGCGCTGCTGGCCGCCCGCCCCGGCCTCCCCAGACTCGTGGCCCAGAAGCTCCTCCCTGCTAGGTGCTCTGTCTCTCTCGCTCCTGGCCTGTCGCCCGTTTCCCGTCACCCTCTGGCAAACCAGCACAGCCCTGTGTCTGTCCCGGCATCCAAGCCCTTTGCCCCTCTTCGAACTTTTTTCATCACATTCTTTATTTAAAAAAAAAATAACTTTATTAAGATGTAATTCACATACCAGGGAATTCACCTGTGTAAACGCTACAACTCAATAGGTTCTAGTACAGGCACAGAGTTGTGCGATCGTCACCATGCCCGAATGTAGA
>NW_006432945.1:16779713-16794683 GCF_000325575.1 Pteropus alecto | reverse complement strand
CATTCCTGCCTGACCCCCAGACCGACACGGCCACTAGTCTATTTTCTGCCTCTCCAGATTTGCCTGTTTGGGGCATTTCCTGTAAACGGACTCATACAACATGTGGTCTTTTTTGGTCTGTTTTCAAAGTTCATCAATGCTGTAGCCCAGATCGGCATATTATTTCCTTTTATTGCCAAATAATACTCCATCGAGTGGAGACACTGCATGTACTTGTGTGTGCATCGGTTGGTGGACATCCCGTGCGTGTGCCCCCTTTGGCCATTGTGAGTGACGTTGCCGTGGACACGCACACAGAGTTCTTGCACGGGGCGTTGGAATGGGAGGGGGTTCGGCAGTCACCTGGTCTAATCTCCATTCAGCTCAGGGGTCACAGGGCCGAGCAAGAGGAGGACACGGAGAGGATGGGACAGCACAAGACCAAACCCCGCTTTCAGCACCAGCATCGTCGCAAGCGCGCAGCCGGGCACTTGGGGAACTCAGTCACGTGGCGTCACCGCTTCATTCCGAACGACTTCCTCCTGTTTCATCTCCTGTGTAAGTCCTCAGGTGACCTTGACCGAGGGATGCTTTTCTTCCGATGCTGCTACTGTCTCCAGAAACAGGCCACGCCCTCCGGCTCCCTCGGACTCCGGTGCACTTGCTCATCTGTCGGCCGGTGTCCGTCCGAGGTCCCTCCTCACCTTGGCAGGTGGGAATAAAGCTGATTTCTAAACCTAAGCTTTCTCCAAGGTCCCTCGCTCGCTGGCTGGCTTCCGGCTCCCCGACTCTGAGTCACTGGTCTTCGGTCCCGAGCACGCGCTCACACCCGTGGCACGTGCGAGCGTGGATTTCAACAGAGTCAGTCTCTAGGGCCCCAGCTTCTGTTGAACTCTCTCCTGATTGGTCCGGGCGAGAACGCAGCTGCTCACTCTGGGTTTTCCTTGACCACTCACCCTCCTGGTCTGGCTTAAAAGAAAGACTCCCCTCCTGCCCGTTCCAAACTTACTTCAGTGCTTTGCCCCAGGATGTTAAAAAAAACAAAACAAAACAAAAAAAAAACACCTGCCCTGGAGCCGGGGTTTTTAACGTGAGGATTTTAACGGTCGTGAGGATTTTAACGGTCGTGTGTGTGATAAGAAAGCGAATGTCGCCAGCGACCCAGGGAAAAGGGTCTTCCCCAGTCGGGTGGTCCCGATTCTCTGCTTCCTGCAAAGCTGAAGGCGTGAGTCGATGGCTCATTAAGAATCATCGTCAGTGAACGATAACCATTGACTGCCTCTGCCGTAACCTCTCTTCCAGTTCCATCTACTTATTTCTAGAAATGAAGTTTCTCAGCATTTGCACCTATAAAAAAAAATAGGAACCTTAGCTCTCACTAGCGATGAGTAATTGTCATCCAAGAATACATTAAACCAAGTGAAAAAATAACCTCTTCTGTTTCATGAAGATATACATTTGCAGTTCAATTTAACCCTGTTGAATATGCATTAAAATTTGTAATATACTTGTTTTTTGACTTATTATTATCGTATAGAGATACTATGGAGAATAATTCGATTTAAAATAGGTTTTTTTTAACACCCAGAGCCTAGTGCTAGTACACAGAACAAAATTTTAAATATTTTTTAAGAGAGAAAATTATGACAGAATAATCAAAACATTTTGAACCATAAAATTATTTTACATTTGTATAAAATTCTGGGGGGGGGGTTGGTAAAATGATATTTTTATTTCAGGGAGAAAAGACAATGTAAAATTTCCGACTATTAAAAAGGATCTGTTGTTGCAGTTTTTGAATATTTAATCACTATAATATTAAAAGCCAAATGAAAATAGTGAAAAGGACGCTATAATAATTAAGCATTTCCTGAGACTTCCCTTCATCGTTTGACTCCACTGAGGGTGGTCACAGGAGCTACTTTAATATCGTCCATTAGTTCCAGCATCCGCCGTGTCTCGGGGTCCGATCTGCTTCACGTTCTTTTCTCTTGAGAATGTAGCCCGTTTCCTTAGTTCTTCGTGTGAGGTTAACTGACCTCCGTGTTGGGCGTTAGGGGTGCTGTGCTGGGGAAAAGATGGATTCTGTTATTTCTCTCCAAAAAGTGTCATTTCTCGTGTGTTTAGCAGTTAGCGTCCCCAGCTGGCCTTGAGCATCAGGCTTTCCCTATGTGGCATCTCTGGTGGCCTCTCAGCCCTCCTTTGCCGGCAGCTGGCCACTCTGAGCCCCCTCCGCCCACGTGTAGCTCAGGTGTCAGTCAGAGGTGTGGGCGGATGGCTTGGGGGGGGGTCCCCTCTCTGGACCTTTCCCTTCCAGAATTTCTTCACTCTCTCTGGTATTTAGATTCCTGACTTCACTTTTCTCATTCTCTGGGCCTGAAAGATTGCAGGATTTGTCATATATGCTGCCGCCATGTGCGGGCTGTTCTCAGCCCCAGGTCCGGAGCCCCTGAGGCGAGAACTTATTCCTATAATCCCGTCTTCCCTCTCCCGCAAGTGCGAGCTTCCCACCAGAGTCCGAATGCTCCTCTTTGCCCCCGTGACCTTCGGGTGGTGGGTTTCGTGTGTTAGGTCCAGATTCTGCATTTGTTTTCTATGTGGATGGACGGAGAGGGCCCCCCAGCAGGGTCTTAGTTCATCATACCTAGAATCGGAACCCGCGTGTGTTTTAAAATGTCAATTATCATTTACGATAAGCTAGGAATGACATCTTTTGCCCATGACGAAAAAATGCGGACATCAACCTTATAGTGTGAAAGGATGTTCTTTTTTGTTTTTTGCAACATCGCCCTAAGGGTATCGTATCAGATCCTCTCAGACACCGGACCCTTGCTCCAGCCACCAGCTCTGCCTGGGTTCTGACCAGTTTCGTGAAGATAGAACCCGAGGCGTCATCTCGTGCCTGTACCAAGTGCTTCTCACCCCCTTTCCTGCTAACCACGAGGCATGGGATGCTATGAGACCCAACATGGAGAAACGCACGCGTGACCCAGAGTCTGGGGAAGTTAATAGTCTGAGTGAACCTTTGGCAGATGGGAAATGGAAGCCAGAGGGTAGATCCCCTTTCTCGTAAGATATAGGTATCCGGCTTCGCAGAGCTGGTCAGGCAGAATCGAGTAAGGAGTCGTACTTAGAAGAAGCCACTCGGGAGGGCATCGTCGCATGGGCTCTCCCTCCATCCCTGGCCCAGCGCCTTTTCCCTCATGCCTTTCCCCCACCCAAGATGGCACATTGTACAGTAGTGGGACAGAAGCTCTGTTTCCCGGGGAAGCCAGATTCTGTTTTCTGGGTCAGTCAGGTCAGGGAAGAAGAACATGAGCCCTGCCTTGAGCCCTGTGGACGCAGAGCCAGGAACAGGCTCGTCGCATCTGATTTCTGTTTTCCTGAATTCTGCCACCACTGCCTCTCTGGCCGGTGGTAGCTCTAACCAGCCTCGTCTTGCCCTGCTCTGAAAACCCAAGTTTTGATGATCCACTTTGCTCCCCGGGAGGGATTTTGTGTTCCATCTGTGACTTGAGAGGAAACAGCATCATCCAGGCCCCGGGCTGTGAGAAGGACCGCTCCCTAAAGACCTAGTAGACCCTTAAGTCCTGACTCCTCGGTCTATCTTTCCCCTTTCCAAAAATGTCCCCCTTCTGTCTTCCTCGTGGGACAAGGAGCGAAGCATCTGTGGTAAATGTACAGAAGAGGAAGCTGCACTCAGACTGCTCACGGTCCACCAGACAAGCTCTTTCTAACGCCTTAGCTTCGTCCTGCGCTTGACCAGGTGAGCTTGACAGGTGAGCTCAACCTTGTGGGTGGGACAGATGGCAGGCCCAGAGCCCACGAGTGACCAGGGAGAGAAGCACATCTCACTACCGTACGAGGAAGAACTCTCCAGTAACTCATGGAAGAGAATGACTGCTTGTGGGTGGCAAGGGCCTTGTCCCTGGAAGTCTCAACACAGAGCTGACATCACCACCTGTTAGAACACTCTGGGGCAGCGATGCTGAGGCCTGAGCCCCAAGTGCTGAGCGTCCGACTCAGTACTTGCAGGTAGCCTGAGAATCTGCATTTCTGACAAGTGTCAAGGGGAGGCTGATAATGCTGGCCAAGGGCCAACCTTCAAGACCTACCATAGCAATAGTCTGATAAGATGACCCCTGAACAGAGATGCAGGGGAGCGTAGCGGGCAAAAGCACATGCTTGAGGATCGGGTCAGACCCGGGTTTGAAGCTCAGTTTGGCCTTGAGAATTTAGGCAGGCTGCCGACCTTTGCCCTACCGGCTGCGTCTTCAGTAGAATGTAAAATTGATAGGACTTATCTCTCTGGGTAATCGTGGGGAATAAATATATTGAAAGCAAAGTAGCCATTAATATTGTCCTTCGTTGTCTGCTGGGAGGCTGAATGCGCCCTCCCAGGTGGCTGTCATCACTATCTGGCTGTCTTTATGATGAGAATTAAACCCCTTCTCTTCCGGGGTGCAAACACCTGTTTCCGGAGCAGAAACTGGGCCCCCCGTCCCCGGCCATGACCCATATACACCGCACGTGCCAGCAAACTGTGCTGGTTCTGTTTGTTTTCATCGTCACTCCATATCGGCCTGCAAACATCGCCTCCACCGAACCAGCTCTCTGGAGAAAAGTGACGTCTCCTGGGCTAACAAAAACCGTGATGAAAATAACCACCCGTCTACTCAAGAACGTCGATATCGACCACCAACAGGGATCACCGTAACCAAAGGAGGTTTTCTAAAAATAAGAACAAAGTGCCATTTAGGATTCCGCACACAAACCAAATTTTCCTTCTAAGGGAAGAAGCCAATGAAACAAATCATCTCCTTTTGACAGCACGGGGCATTGCAGGAAGTCCCGGGCGCGTGAAAGCATCTCTGCTGACTGGAGAGAGAAACATCGGCCCACAGGCCTGGCGGTGGTGCCCTCCACCTACGCTCGCCCACCGAGTCTCCCGCAGGAGAAGGGGACTCGCGATTCGCCCCACGCACGGCCTCCACCGGCGGGTTCGGGGGATCCCCCGCGGACCCAGAGTGGCTGCTGGATCCACACTCAGATGCAGTAACAAGAGCGCTTGAACAGTCCCTCGAGGCACGAAGGGAGCAAAAGCGGAAAGCAAAAGCTGGCTCTGGAAGCAAAGGCTCACGAGCCACGACGGGCCAGCTCTCAGAGCTCACCGGCTGGACCCCCCTCTTCCACGGGATCCCCCACGACGGGCCAGCTCTCAGAGCTCACCGGCTGGACCCCCCTCTTCCACGGGATCCCCCACGACGGGCCAGCTCTCAGAGCTCACCGGCTGGACCCCCCTCTTCCACGGGATCCTCCCCAGTCCTGCGGTGCTGGCACCCGAGGGACACCTTCACCATGACGGTAGCTCCATGGAGACGGCGAAGGTGCTGGAGGGATTTGCCCACAGGCAGCCTCAGCGGGGAGCATCTCTTTAGGGCAGGTGTCATTAACAGTTTGCGTCCCGGGCTACCACCTAAAGAAGCAGTACCGGCTGCTTTTTTCTTTTCTTTTTTTTAACCATTATTTTGATTTATTACAGTCTGAAGAACCATGGGTGAGCGCCTGGGAACAAGTCCGCTCTATCAGCAGTTCTAAAGCATTGTTAACCTGAGATCTGTATTCTGGAAAAAAAAATCGAGACTGAATTATCAGTATGTACATCATGAGATTGGGGTTTGGGCCCTGATAGAAGAAACTGTACTAACCTGGAAAAAGCTGTGCGAGATTAAAGACAGATTAGTGCCAGGTGCTGACGTTAACCGAGCATCTCCTGTGTGCTGAGCGCCTCCAGTTGCTACCTGTCACAGGCTGAACTGCGCCCCCCAAATTCATATGTGGAAGGCCTGACCCCCCGGCACCTCAGAATGTGACTGTGTTTGAAGACAGGGCCTTTAAAGCAGTAATTAAGGTAAAAGGAGGTCACGTGGGTGGGCCAGAATCCAGTTTGACTGGACGCCTCATGAAGAGCAGATTAGGACACAGACACACTCAGACCATCTGCGAAGAGGCCACAAAGGGAACCAGCCCTGCTGACACCTTGATCTCGGACTTCTAGGCTCCAAAACCTTAAAAAATAAATTTCTGTTGTGTAAACCACCCCATCTGTGGTGTTTTGGTGCAGATGCCCTCGTGAACTAGTACGCGACCTCCTCATTTTCTACATCTCTGTAAAAATAGGCATAATGCTCATTTTTGAGGCAGCGAATCAGGCTCAGAAAGGGAGTGTAACTTCACAGAGGCCACACAGCCGGCAGGCAGCGGAGACAAAGTGTGTGATTCTGAACTCTCCTTCTACACCCCGCCTAGCATCGCACGGGACGCTGTGTGGGGATTCGAAGGCACAGCCTGAGCAGGGCTCCTGGGTCAAATGAGGCATAGATAACAACTGCAGTATTTATGGAAAAGCACCAAGAAAACCAGCTTCCCTCTTTGAACCACGAGGCTTTTAAACCTAAGGAAATTCTCACGCTGTTTTCAGCAGAGGAGAATTCACTGTGTTTTCTGGGTTCAGAAGACGCAAAGACCAATAATGGCTGTTTAGCTGGAACATCTCCCGGAGAACACGCTTCGTAGCGACGTGATCACCAGCATTCCTGTCGGGGAGGAAAAATGCTTAGTTTGCAAACCACGAGATTTAAATGTGCAAAACGTCATAACCTCCTTTTTTCTCTTCTGAAACTCAGCTTCTCTCCCCTGCACCAGTTCTGCCTATTGGCAGAAAACTCGATCGGCAGAGGCGTCATGGCCGTCACCTGGAGCAAAAAGGTGGCCTTGACTCTCAGAGTCCCACTCCTGACACCGTCTCAGCCTGGAGTGGGCGCCCACTCGGAGACCTTTTCGAGGGACAAGACTCGTCTCTGAGGCCTCCGTGCGTGGTTGGAGGCCTCTGTGCGTGAGGGCGGCTGGGCACAGCCTCCATTCCCGATGCCGTGGCCCGATTCTGTAAGACGGGCTCCCTGTTCCCTTGAACAGTCTCACAGCCGAGGACACAAATCCCTCCTGGCGGGTAGAGCGAGCGCGTGGGAACAAGTCTGGCGAAGGGTCCACGCAGCAGTGGACTTGATCTCCAGGTGCTCACGAGCCGCCCACACGCAGGTCAGCGGGAGGGCAGGGGCAGGGTGCACGGGCTCCCTGCGTTACCCTGCCCTGCCCGGCCCTGGGCCCCTCACTCCATTTCCTCGTGGAATTCCCTGGGCATAAGTCTGCACCTCCTCCCTCATTCGGGTCCTCCCAGGCCATCAGATGTGCCCCAGGTGTGTCCCAGCCATCTCTGACCAGGACCCTGCTCCCCTGAGACCTGGAGCTCAGCGCCCTTGTGGTTCTGCTGCTGGCTCCTCGGCAATGCTCCGGCAGCACTTGGAACGGGCCGGGCAGGACAGGGAGCAGAGCGGGTCAGGGGCGAGGGGGAGAGGAAATACGGCACGGGAGCGGGGACTCAGGCGAGCAGCTCGTGGGGCCGGCCGGCCAGTGGGGAGGTGAGAGGATCATGGGATAGAAAAGAACGCCGGCAGGGGAGGGGGCCCGGGGGCCGAGGGCCCAGCAGGGCATTAGGCCAGGAAGGATGGGGCCGGGACCGACAGGAAGAGATGGGGCGGAGAGAGATGATGGCCAGTAAGAGGCAATTGCAGTAACCTGCGCTGGTCCTGGGCGAGTGGTTCTCACATGTGAGTGGGAATAAAGTCACTCGGGACGCTTGTGAAAACACAGATCCCTCGTCCCTGTGCCAGAGTTCTGACTTCTTAGGTCCGGGCAGGCCCTAGAAGTCCAGGAGCAACCGATTAAGGTGGCTGGGCATTGTTCCAAGGGCTCCTGTGGCACATCAAACTCTGAGGCAATCACCCTCAGAACTGGGCATTCTAAGGGCTCGACTTTGGAACTCAGCTGCCTTGTCCCTCGGAAGCACATGCTGGCCTCCAGGGAGTGTCGCTTCTGCCCTCCAGGCGCCTGCGATGGTCTGGAGGAGGCGGGTCAGCAGGTGCTTCCAAAATGACTGGGTTCCATCTGGAGCGTGGAAGGTCAAGTTCACCCGCCCCAATGACTCTGCCATCCAGAAGGACCCGTCTATGCTCCTGAACCTTGCTGCCCACCTTGGGCTAGCTGGAGAGACTCTGTTCAGACTCCGAAACCTTGCCCCAGGTGCCTTCCTCCTCCAGCCATCGGCGTTAGCCAATAGAAGTGCTCCGCCTGTTTAAAGACAGATTTTAAGAATCGATTTTATTCTTTATGACCTGCTCTAAAGTTGATCCCAATGTTAAACTACATGTGTGATATTTTACGCACACCTTTCCATTTGAGTATTTCTAATTCCTTGCAAGGAAGGTTATTTGTGCTTTGAAGTGTATGCAAAGCATAGGAGTCACGATCAAGGTGTCATCAGGTGTGGTGTCTTCCAAGGCCTCTTTCCTTGGCTTTCAGATGGCCACCTTCTTGCTGTACCCTCAGATGGCCTTTGAATGGCAAAGAAATGATGTGGTGTCTGTATACACACACACATATGTAGTGTGTGTGTGTGTGTGTGTGTGTGTGTGTGTAATAGAGTATTATTCAGCCATAAAAAATACGAAATCTTTCCATTTGGAACAACGCAGGTCCATAAAAAATACGAAATCTTTCCATTTGGAACAACACAGGTAGAACTTGAAGGCATTACGCTAAGTGAAATAAGTCAGATAGAAAAAGATAAATACCATATGACCTCACTTATACGTGGAATTTAAACAAACAAAGAAACAAACCAAGCTCACAGATGCAGAGAACAGATCGGCGGTTGCCAGAGGCAGGGTAGGGGGTGAGCAAGACAGGTGAAGGGGGGCAGCTGTGCAAGCTTCCAGGGAGCACGTGAATAAGCCTGGGGTGTAGTGCCCAGTGTGGCAACCACAAGTCATTACACTGTGTTGCATATTTGAAAGCTGCTAAGACGGCAGATCTTTTTTATTTTTTATTGTATTTATTTAAATTAGTTTCAGGTATCCAGTACATTGGTTAGACCAGCTATATAGTTCATGAAACGGTCCCCCCAATTGCTCCCTCCCTCCCCTGGTCCTCCACCTAGCCATCATATTAATGCTGACTGCATTTTCCCTGCTGTGCTCCCCACCCCCATGACCAACTATCAACTACTACTTTGTACTTCTTTAACCCTTCACCCCATTCCCCCAGCTCCCCAACCCCCTCCCCTCTGTCCGTCACCAAATTGTCCACTATATTTGTGAGTCTGTTTTTGATTAGTTTGTTCTTTTTGTTCCTTAGATTCCTCATATAAGTGAAATCATATGGTATTATCTTCCTCTGACTTATTTCACTCCATCCCTGTCATTGCGAATGGTAGGATTTCATTTTTTTTTTTAATGGCTGAGTACTATTCCATTGTATATATGAACTATAATTCCTTTTTCAGCCATCTGTTGATGGGCATTTAGGTTACTTCCATATCTTGGCTATTGTAAATTGTGCTGTAAGACAGCGGATCTTAAAAGTCATCGTCACAAGAAAACAATTTTGTGACTGTTCTTGTCTAGACAAAATAAATGTTTTTTCATCAAAAAAATGTCAAGGTGACAAAAGACTGTTTTCTCGAAGGCTCGAGAACTATTCCAGATTTTTAAAAAGACGGCTAATGGAATAAATAACTCTTGATTCTGTTCTGGTTTAAAAAAAAATAATGAAAACATTTAAAAATATTATCAGGAGAATTTGGGACATTCGAATGTGGTCTCGGTATTGGATAATATTATGTTTTCAATGTTAGATTTCCTGAACACGGTGTTTATATTGTTGTCCTGGAGGATGATGTCCTTGCTCTCAGGATAACAATAATTGAGTTCTCTGGGAAAAGAACTCTTAGAGAAGGTCGCCCAAAAAATCACTGTGTGAAAGTGCATGCGTGTGGAAAGATAAAGCAAATGCACCACGATGTCAATAATCAGTAAATCTAGACATAGGGCAAAGGGTCAGTGGGGGTTCATTGTGCTGTGCTTGCAACTTTTCTGTAGGTTTGATTTATTTTTTAATTAAGAAGTTGGAAAAAATATCAACAAATACAAAGAATAAGTACCATGTACCACACTCACTGTTTGTATCAACACGCCCACCATGTGCGGGGCCTTCTTTTCTGCTGGCTAAAGCAAGGCCTCTTATGACCCACTCTAGACAAGGCTCGGTAAGATAAGATGACCTTCCTAAGGTCGCAAAGGATTAAGTAAAGTTAAATAAACCAGAAAGCCAAAGGCTCCAACACCCATCGCCAAATTTCCAGAACGTTCCTGCTTCCCCGAAAATATCTCCTTCCTCTTGACTGAACAGGAACATTCAGATAGAAGATTCTGCTCCTTTTTATATCATTAAATAGTCTGTCGTATAGATTAAAAGACTAGTTCAGGAAAGGAACGTACAGAAAAACGGGGTTGGGTGGGCTGGGGGCGGCATCCAAGGCGATATTCCCTGGCAGCTCCCTTAGGCTCCCTTGGTGTTTGGCCAGGGACTGAGCGAGGAAAGAGCTTAACACCGCTATGAATAACTGCCATCGGCCACCAGCTCAGGGGCGGACCGGAGCAGAGCACTTCTCAGACGTCAGTGTCTCTCAGCGGCACAGCTTGTGTCCCTTTATGTGTCACCGTGTTTCATCATCTGCAAATCCCAGCAATCCCGCACCTCTGGGCCAGTGGTCAGCTCAGGTCCTTTGGGCCCAGTCTCGTGCCTGCAGCAAGTCTCACTGTGACTTTTAAAGCATGGAGGAGAGCAGACTGGGGAGGTGGCCCTGGCCAGGCCACCGTGAGGCCGAAGGGATGCTCTGTAGGACGGTTCAGTGTGTAAAAAGTTCTCTGCACTTGCTGGGCCTCGAGGAGACAGGGCTGGTGGAGGCGAGATGGTTTCCTCGCCTTCTCTCAGTGAACCAAAGGCGACTCCCCCCCGGGCTCAGGGCGAGCTCTCCTCTCTGCTGCTTTTCCTCAGAGGTGACCGCTTTCGAGCTGTGTTTTTGCAGCTCGTGGTGTATTTTTCTGTTTTTGGTTGTTTTTTTAATGTGTCGTACATCACATACCAGTTTTAGAAAATCTGTTAACATTTTTCGGTCACATTTTCCTTATTCTGGAAGAGACCCCCTGCTGTCCTAAGAAACAGAGTCTGGTCTCTGCTGAGTCTTTGCGATCGCAAGGTCTTGTCAGAAACAGGGCGCTTGCAATAGCCACAGGACCCCCCTCCAAGAAGAAGCACGTCGCAGAGAGCACAGTGGCACAGTAGGAGCTGACAGAGGACCTGGAAAGGTGAATGGGTAGAGGAATCTCCGACCTGTAGGAGCCCATGGCATTTTGCGTGGTCGACACACAAGGTGGCAGTTTCCTGCTTCTGCCTCAGAGGGGAAAGTTAGGCCCAGGAATGAGCAGAGGGTGGCCCCGTCTGCCACCTCTCCCGACTTGTGCCCTGCACGGTCACTGCTGTGGTCACACAAGACTTAGGACCATATCACAACCACCGTCACAAAGGGACATGAGCTCGGCTCCGCCAAAGCATAGCTAGTGTCTCTTCATTAAGTCAGTGCAAGAGGGAAAATAAATCAAAGCTTATGGATCTTTACATCTTAATTCTAGAAATAAGTTTATTTTCATCTCCTACGGTGAGCGAGGCAGGCGTAGAGATACAGAAATAAGTAACGCACTGTCCCTTCTCTCTCTCTGGAGAGCAGAGATGAAGCTTGACGGAAGCCAGGGCCATAAACCTTTAGAAAAGGAGAGATGGACATTTCAGGAAAATGAGGATGCACACAATGCCTTTGGCCAGCTGGTTACAGATGGGTTAGCTCTTCGGCCGCTTGCTGTCATCAGAATTAAGGTACCAGTAGACTCTGGAACTGTCAAGATTAGAACTGACCCGCCTCGTGCTTCGGGCTGTGGAGGAATAGCAAAAATTCAGGCATCCGGTAGGCGGGTCGATCGTCTCACGGATGAGAAAGAGATCACTCAGGCCAGCCGAATGGGCATCGTATTTCTCACTGCTTTGACTTCTTCTAGCCCCAGACCGCTGACCGGCTCAGTGACTTCTAGTCCCTGCCACGTGTCTTAAATGCTCATTGTTCTCTCTATTCAGTTAACATGTTAATTCAGTTTGAACGTCAGGCGGTGTTCGCGAAACAAATTTTTAAGTGAGATACAAAATAGATTTTCCACTGAGATCTAATTCTCCTTTTCTCTTCCTTTGATTTTCTGAGCATCGGGTGAGCTTAACGAATAGAACAGTAGGTGTCTCTGGCCGAGCCACTTCCAGCCACAGTAGACAGGAGTTTCTCTACAGATGAGCAGAGGAGACTTCAGAAACTTAGTAATTGGTTCCTTTGTTCGCAGATCTGTAGTGAAGCTACACAGTAACCAATGCGCACATACAATGTAGCTCAAGCCATGCGCCTTCCGGAGCTGACTCTGTGTGTGATTGTATGTAGTGTTTTACTGCACAAAGCAGGACCCCTTTGGGAACTCAAGACGTCCCCCCAGACCTGCCTCTTCGTCCTGATAGCCCACAAAGGTCCACACCTGCTTCTGACACATGCAGCCTGTGTTCATTCGTAAGGGGACAGTAAGATCGCCATTATCTATCGTCCCTGCCTTAGTTCAAGTTAAGCATTTTTATTTAAAATAAAATTACCTATGTCCTTTTGGCTGTGGGGGGTGTTCTCTATGTCAGAATTCAGGTGCATGATTCTTACTGTGGTTCCCCCTCCCCGCTGATGTCAACACAGAAGCCAAACAATGAATATTTATACTTATTTTTTAATACCATTTTAAATACTCACCTGAAAACACACAAGCCCGTGACTCATTAAAGGCGCACAGGTAAAAGGCCTTGCGTGAAACCGGTTGTTGGAGCTACGCCGGGGCTGTGTCTTTAGGCGCAGGCTGTATGGACCATTGCATGTACGTCAGATCGGTCTGTGGCTCAGTTAGGTACATGTGAAGTTTCCCACTTGGTGGAAGACACATGCTCACCATCTTTCTCCACTGCTCTCTTCAATCACAGTGCTTTTCTCGACCCACGAGAGGTGGCCCCAGCGAATGTGCGTTCACGCCCAGGAGGAACGGGAAAGCCGGCTGAGGGAGGTGGCGGCCAGCCAAACAGGGTGGCGGCTCCACGGGCAGCACGTCCATCAGCCTGAGACCAGCGCAAGGTAGGCCACCTGGTCTCCCCAAAGGTGGAGCCCGCCCTGTGCTCAGGGCGCCTGGGATTAAACCCCGACTCACACCTGGGAAGTCGGTGGGAAACAGAGATGATGGTAGCTCGGTGGTGACGAGCGTTCAGTGAGCCGGCACGTAAAATCTCCCGGTGTGCTCGACCTGGTCAGTTGTCAGCAGAGGCTGTGGGTGGAGGGTGACGGACGCTTCCTCGGCCGGTTTTCATGGAGTATCGTATGTACCCTGTACCACAGGGACCAGAGGGAGAGAGAGTTCCTACCGCTTTTGAGCCTCATCTAATATTGGGGTGAGTTCTTTATTTGCGTTGTGTTATTTAATCCTGGCGACAACTCTGTAAGCGTTCTTAACAAGTTATTCTTAACTCCATTTTTTCGATAAGAAAACCGAGACAGAGCGTTGCAACTTGTTCAGTGTTGCACCTAGAAAATCTTTTCTCTAGAGAAAAGAGAAAAAGGTGCACATGTATTTGTTAAGTGTTTCAGTAGCTATGTACTTAGCTAACATAACGTATGTAAACCAAATAAATTCTATCTAAATATTTACGACACCCAGTGTCGGTGAGGGTGTGCAGAAACCATCACCCTCATAACTGTCAAAATCATGGGACATTTGTGCCCTTGAAGCCAACAGCCTTGAGTAGGGATTCACCCTGTGTATCTATTGGAACAAATACGCCAAGACCGAAAGCACCATGACAATCATTGCAACATTGTTTGTGGTACGAGATGTAGCGCCAAAGTAAGAGGAGTTCACTATGGAGCCAAAGTACACTGTGCAGGTCATGAGGACCAGTGGCCTTGAACAGAACAGACAGATGGCAAAGGAGTCCGAGGTGTGAATTTCGAGTGGAGTCATAATTACGTATCGGTGACATGTTCAAAGGACAGAAAGACGAACAGACGCAACTACAGGTCACTTCTGAGAGGAGAAAGGAGACTTGATTTGGGTCGCAAACGAGAAATGGGTTTCGACCTGGCTGGGGAGCAGGAAGTGGGGTGAGGCTGCGTCACAAAGACCCCTGGCTTCAGTGTGACCCGAATGTTTGCGTCGAGGTGACTTGATTGGCCGAGAGCAGGACGCGTCCCCCTGAGCAAAGGGGCCTCCGGGAGGGCAGTTCCCATGACGCCTCGAGGTCCCTGCCTCTGACTTTGGTGGGTGGACGCTCTGTCATTTCGTCGAGGCTGGCAAGTCAGGGACGTCAGGCCGGGCAGAAGCGAGCGCGTGTGGCTGGTCGGGTTCCGTGGGCAGACGGCTCCTTTTCGGCTTTTTAGATGTGATTTTTCGATGACCCAGGCTCGCGTAATTATAGGAACGTGAAGACTGGGAAGTAAAAACTAAGACTCAAGAACTGTTTTAGCAGATAGTTGGACGTATTTGCCAAAGCCGGTGATTTTTGTTTCGTTTTGCTTGTAAACGTTTCGTTACAAGGTGACTGACCCTGTGGGAAGTGGGGGCCGACGTGCACCCCAGGAAGGACCACTGCTCCGAGGTGTCCGGTGTGTGTTAGGGGTCTGTGTGAGACGTTGGGTGCACGGCAGAGCGGGCAGGTGCCGTGGAGAAGCGGAGCTGGCGGACAGGGCCAGGACGCGGGGGGAGGGCCGGGCAGGCCACCCGATCCAAGCGGGGGTCAGGGGGGCCTCGCCGGGAGCGAATCCTCCAGTGGAGACTGGCAGGGGTCTGTCCCTGTGGTGGGGGGAGGGGCGGGGACACAAGGGCGGCAGAGCAGAGGCCCCGAGCCGGAGGCGCCTGGACCATGACGGTGCTCGCCGGTTACAGGAACAGACCCTCAGGGACACGCGCGCAAGTGCGG
>NW_006432945.1:16770815-16779698 GCF_000325575.1 Pteropus alecto | reverse complement strand
TCGCAGCTGGCTGGGCCGTCTGAGGGCCTGGGGTTTGGCTGTCACGGGAAACTCTGGCGGGGTTTTGAGCTGAGGAACATCTTTACCGGGCTGGGGCCCGAGGGGGATGAGGTTTCGCCAGCAAGGGGGCGACTCAGCATGCACCCCGCATGGGAATTCGGAAGTTCAGGTCAGTGCCGCAGCCCAGTGGAAGGGGCCAGACCCGCCACGCTCCAGCCGTGCTCCCTGGGGCCACAGGCGACCGTCCTAAGAGGCGGGTCTGAACAAGTCGCTCTCCCTCCCGCTTAGAAGCCTCGGTCGGCGCTTCCTGCTGCCCACAGGCTCCGTCCCCACGCCTTTGACGAGAAACACGGCGACCCCTCAGGTCCAGCCCTGGCCGGTCCCTGCCGGCCGCCTCCCTTTACTGCTCCCTGGCACGCTGTCCCCTCTCCAACACCGAGCTCCTCCCGTCCACGCAGCCCAGGCCGGATCACCGTGACTGCCGCGGCCCCTCGGCTCTCTCCCACGGCAGAACTTGCCCCCTGATCCCCACCCCCACCCCTGGTCCTCTGCAGTCTCAGCCGCACACACAGGTGCAACAGGACCCCGCTTGCCGAGGGCGGGTCTGTAGTGGCCTTGGGACCAGACGGACCCGGTGAAAACCCGAGCATCCGCTCGCCCTGCGTCACTCCAAGCGTGTCATTGAATTTCTCCAAGCTTCGTTTCTCACAAAGATAAGAAGGCCTGTTGCATGGGGTCGGCTCCAGATGAAATGGATGACCTAAGTCGGTGGTCCAGGGTAGGGCCAGCACACGAGGGGTCTCGAAAGCGTGTCGTTCCCTCCCAACCCCAGGCTCCTCTGGGACAGGGACGAGGTTTAATTTCCATTTCCCATGTCCCACCATCGACGCCGTGGCCCATGACGGTGCTCGCCGGTTACAGGAACAGACCTTCAGGGACACGCGCGCGTGTGCGCGTCGTAGGCGTGCGGCGGCTCCGAGGTTGTGACAGGTCCTCACGGGGGACCGTGGCGTGTGAGTCCCTCGGGCTCCCAAGGCACAGGTCACTTCCCTCGGCAGCAGCGGCAGCTCCTACAGCGTGTCTCTGGGGGACACTCATCGGTCCCCCATGAATGTTTTCTGTGCTCTTTGGAGCTTTGGTCACGGAGCGCCACCGCTCACGTCCCTCGGCCTTGCTCGTTCCGTCCTCCGCTACCTCACTCTGCACACCATGTGGCTCCCCGTGACCTGCCCTGAGCTGGGCTTTGGAGCCGGCCACCGGCCTCAGCCTCGGCGGGACCGGCGGGCCCCTCCCTGAGGCCGGCGTGAGCCCAGCGCCCTTCCGAGGGCCCTGCGAGGCACAGAGCCCCCGGTCAGCCCCCCAGGTCGGTTGCCGGCAGCGAGCCAGGAGCGTGTCGGGCAGGTGCTGGCCTTCCGAACGCCGTGTGACCTGTGATCGTGTGTTTCGTCCTAGAACGTGGAGATGCTTGTAGGGCAGACACAGGAAAAGGCGTTTTTACCCATTTTCTCAGCTTCCTCCGGAATCTAACGAGGCAGTCCCCGTGCGGGAGACGGGGCACGACTCCAGAGCCACGTGGTCACACGTTTGTGTCCCTGCTCGGCGTCTTCCTGTGGCATCTGACACATGTTTCTCGAGCTCTCTAAACCTTATTTCTTCACTCGTAAAACAGACGACAGTACGTACCACGCGGTTACTGGGTAGCAGTGCGTATTTGTTGCCTTCAGTGCGTGGTGAATCAGCCCACGTTTCAGAGGCTTCGAACAGCAGGAACTTGTTTGTGGGTCAGCAGTTTGGGAGCTGCTGAGCGGGGCTGCTGGGACCGGCTCTGACCAGTCGGTGGCTTGGGCGGGGTCATTTAGAGGCTTTCTCGTTCTCGTTCTCCTGTCTGGTGCCTGGGCCGGGGGGATGGGTGGGGGGCAGCCAGGGCGGCTGGGGCTCCTGTGCATCGCCAGGGGGCCTTGCCCCCCACACAGCCCCTCCGGATTGCCTTTGCTGGTCTGGCCCCAGAGTCTCACGATGTCACTGCCACTGCCTTCTCTTCGTTGGAAGCAAGTCCCTGCTGCAGGAGAGGTGAGGGAGACGAGGCTCCTCCTCCTGCTGGCCGAGTGTCCCAGGCAGAGGACCTTCGGAAGCACTGCAGTATGAGAAATGCCTGGTCTTCAGGAAGCAGTGGCGACTTTTAATTTATCTGGCGACTTACACGGAAGAATGTCTCTGCCGCCTGCCATTCCTTGTCTTTGCTCCCCACAAGTACACCTAGCCTGTCAGGAGGTGAAGAACTCATCACGTCAGGCAAGAGAGACGACAGGGAGAAGCAAAATGTAAACAATTGGCATTTGTCACTGTACATGCCAAGCCCCATGCGTACATTATCTATTTTAAGCCTCAGAACAACCCCATAAAGGCCTGTCGTTGACCATTAGCCTCTTTTATGGAGGAGAGCTCTAGAGTCTACAGCTGTCACCCGTTCCCATTCAGTCACCCAGCCGGTGTTCCGGGCACACCCTTTTCAGGATGTAGTACAGTTGTCACTGCCATGCAAACCTCCTCCCACAGGAATAGTCCCGGGGCTTCCCCACGACCTTCCCTCCCGGATGTGGCTACCACCCCCTTCCAGGTGACGGGTGCTCGGAAAGTTTGCCGGGCGATCGGATGAGAAGAGGGAGCTGAACAGGGACCGAGGACAGCCGTGGCGTCAGCGTCAGCCCCGGCCGGGCCGTGCGTGGGGCGCTGGGGGGACGGAGCCCGGGGCTGTGCTGGGCTCACGGGAGCAGTGACAGGCCGGGACCGCGGACCCAGGCTGGCAGGCTGAGTTGCGTGCGCCCCACAAGTACACCCAGGACCTGGGCAGCACCTCTCGCGTGGGCCACACCTGCCTCCCTGAGCAGCAGCTTCCTGACGCCTGAGGTTCTCCCCACTGTCCACACGCCTTTTAGAGCCCAGATGCTCTCAGGGTGCCCCGCCCTCGCCTGGCCTTCCGCGTGCCTCGGAAATGCTGCCTGAGCTCATGCTGCGCCCCACACAGCTGGGCTCGGGATGCAGAGGGACCAGGACAGGCTGAGTCGCTGCCTCCCTGTGCTGATGCCGATTTCACAGACTCCATCACAAAGGAACCTGGGGGTGGGGGCAGGACGAGCCTACCCGGGACAGGGTCAAGGTCGAGGATTTGTCCTTTCACACCCGATTGGAAGCCAGCCTGCCGGCTGGTCCCTGGTATTAAGCAGTAGCCCTGGGGCAAGTCACGTGGGCTCTCAGCTGTGAAGACTCAACCTCTTCACAAGTCACCTAGGCAATGTGGAAATTCACCTACACAGACCTCACCTGAGGCAGGAATGTGGCCTGTGCTGGGCTCTGCCACCACCACCTGCCCGGAGCTTCCAGGCGGAGGGTTC
This sequence comes from Pteropus alecto, assembly GCF_000325575.1. Classification (NCBI taxonomy): domain Eukaryota; kingdom Metazoa; phylum Chordata; class Mammalia; order Chiroptera; family Pteropodidae; genus Pteropus; species Pteropus alecto. Next base: position 16,776,306 of record NW_006432945.1, on the reverse strand, counting down.
AGAGGGAGAGGAAGTGGCTCCAGCCTCCGGTGGTCCTTCCTCGGCCCCTTTCACATGTGTGACAGGCACCAGGGCCTCTGCAGGTGCTGTCCACATGCTCCGGGAAGGGGGAAGGAGCGGCCCACCTGCCGGGGCCCCGTGGGGCGCACTGCCACGCCTCAGTGCACGATGGCTTTCCCTTGAAAATGCGCTTGGCAGGGGGAGTTAAATGATCTACTTGCAAAAAAATAATAATTTACCTGGAAAGGAGGTAAAGCATTACACGTGAAAAAAAAAAATGTTAGGAAATGAATGAAAAATATACGTGAATCTCAGAAACGAATGAAAAATATACGTGAATCTCAGAAACGAAGACACAGGAAGTCAAGTGCATTTCCGCTCTCTGGCCGGCAGCCTCAGGCGCGGCCCAGTCCCACGGGGATCACTCTCTCTCTCCTGCCCCGCTTCGTGCACTGGCTTGAAAAGCTCTGGTGAGGGACCTGCCCTCTGAGGCGGCCTTCGCTCTGTGACGCCTTCTCCCAGGCCTCTCCAAGCAGGGACGGCAACGTGGGCACGTGCGAGGAGCTTCCCTCGGCTGCTCGCAGGCTTCTGTGACAGCGAATCGTACCTGAGGTGGCCCCGAGTGACAATAAGAGCTTCCAGAGCAGAAACCTTCTTAAGTTACTGAAGTGAGCAGCTCAAAAACTGTCACCGAGGACCCGTGTTCTTTGCGTTTTCTCCCTCCGCCATCCTCGACCCGTAGGCATTTGTTCTCACGATGTCCAGGTAGCTGCAACGGGTCCGGGCATCGTCTACTCACGCAGTGACATGGGGAGGCAAGAAAAGGGGGAGCGGTCTAACCTTGCATCCCTTTTAAAGAACAAGGAAATTTCCTCATGCTTCCATGGTCCTCAACCGCCACCACCAAAAGCCCCGTAGGAAAAGCGAGATGATCGGCTGGAGAAAAATCAGCCTCGAGGGGCTTTCCGTTCCTGAGATGGGAGAGCGCCGTTACGTTTTGTCTGCGCTCATGTCATTCATGCAACATTTCATCGGGCGAGTGCATCGGGTTGCTTTCCAAACTTGAAAAGTTTTGTCAGCTTGGAAGGAACAAGCCAAGGCCGGCCGACCTCTCCCACTGAGTGGGTTGCGACTGTATCTCCTAACTGAGCGTGTGTGATACACTGTGTCCCAGAGTCATCGGAAGTGCCGTCAGAAGCACAGTATGTGAAAACTGGGTCTTGTCGGTCACCCACTCTCCCAGATCCTCACGTGGAGAAGCAGACAGCGGAGCAGAGGCGAGGTGGGAGCCTGGCACGTCGCCCACCTGTCCTCTCAAAGCCTCTGAGCTCCAGCTCAGGCCCGCCGGACCAAGGAGCCTTCTCACGATTCGATAAACGCCTGCGAAGAACGAGCGCCCCAGAGATACCACAGCCCGCAGACTAGAAGGACAGGAGGGAGTGATGGGGAGGAGGGGAGTGGAGGTGACCTTCCCGAGACATAGACATTCCCCAGAACACGCAGAAAGTGGGAGTATCTACTCCCGGAGTTGAAAAGAACCGGAGCCTGTTCACCTTCTGTAGCTTCTGTGGGTCAGGTGCAGGATGCTGGAGGGAGAAGCGACAAGAGCGTTTAGCGACCCATTAACAAGAGGTGCGACGCTGGACTGTAACAGACGAACGTGGGTTAAAACTGTGGGAGGAGGAAAGGCCTTTGCTCCCGGATCACATTCTCACCGCTCTGGGCACCTCGCCGGCCCTAAGGATGTCCTTTCGGAGGGCTTGTCCTTCACTGCATCAGGCGTATTAAGGTGCAGCCTTACCACGGGTTACAGGTCCCCGACAAGCCGCCCGGTAAGAGTCGACTAGTCGATAGAAACATATTTTTCAGATATCTGCTTAAATGTCAATTTCCTTTTCTTGACATTGCCGTTCCTTTCCATGTTTTGCGTTCACATTTTCCTCACGTCTCACATGTTTCAATGGACCCTTGAAAAGTGCTAAGCCTCGGGCCCTATGCCTGCAGGTCAGGGGGCTGAAATGAGAAACCGCGTGTCTACAGACATTGCCACACCGCAGAGCGGGAGCCGTGGCAGCTGGGTGGGGGCAGGCAAGCGCTCACCTGCCTTAGCAGTGTGTCTAACAGGACTGGTTCCCGTCCACGTGGCCCTTGGTGCCCGACCCAGATGGCTCATGCGAAGATGGTCCCTGGCTGACGACGCTTCGCCTTAATGCTTTTTGTTTTTTTGTTTTTTTTGACTTTGCTTCCTCGGGGAAGTTATCTGCGTTCAGAAGGAATCGTGCTCAGATCCTGAGAGCTGACCTCCTCCTGGGCTCACGCCGTGTGTCCCAATGCTCTCTCGTGACGCGAGGCAGCGCGGCCGGCCACAGCTCCCCGCAGCCAGGCGACACGGCGAGGCTCTGCCGCGTCCTGCGTGGCCAGCTGCTTTTGGATATCGTGCCTCGTGTTTTCACATCCCCTCATGTTTACAAAAAGAGGAGGAGGAAGGCGATGGTTTCCGGCGTGACCCTCAGGATGATTGCCAGCTGTGGGCTGGTGTGAGCATTCTGAGCGTGTTTCGAGCAGGCTGGGCTGAGCTGTGACGGTCTGTCGGCTCGGTGGATTCAACGCATTTTCTCCTTATGACATTTTTCAACTTACAAAGGGCTTATCAAGTGTAAACCCATCATACGTCAAGGAGCATCTGTGTTTCATGTCATTTGATTCTCTCCGACAGCCTCGTAGGCAGACACTAAATTCATCTTATGGGTGGGGAAACTTTGATTCAAAGAGGTTACCTTGTGTGGTGTCACACAGCCAGCAGGCGGGGGGACCCACGCTCAAAGGTCTTGCCGCTCCGACAGCTGCGCACCTCAGGCCGCAACTTCAACTCCTTGTTGACGACCATCTCCTGAGTATCTTGCTTCACACCTGGGAGAGGAAAGAACCCATGGACTCCCCGCCTCTGGAACCCAGGGGCCACCGTGTCAAATAAAAGAGGGCCCAGGGGAAAGAGCCCAACGGTCCCACGCGAAGACTCCGAGGCCTCCGCCAGCCACGCCTTCAGTTAGAGGAGACGGGTCGTGGCTGCCGGGTGTGGCGTCTCACGTTCTTTCCCGGCATCAGCCAGGGGGACAGCACATTTTCCTATCTTTGTCTTCGGTCCGATTCGCACTCCGATGGGCAGCGAGGCGTTGGCATTGTAGGGAACATCAGAACCGGGAAGTGAGGGCCGAGCCCCCTTTGGAGGAGGCCGCCCTGAAATGGGAGGTCTAAGGGGCAGGTGGCTCCCTGATCAGGACAGCCAGCAGCCGAGCTCAGCCATTAAAGATCCCTCATGGAAACCAGACACGCACCCCCTTCTGGTTGGCGTTTTCAAGACACTGCGAGGTGAGCAGGAAACACAGCAACCCCTTCGCCCCAGGCCCGAGGCCCGGGAAGCGTGAGGCAGGTCGAGCATGCTGAGCTCCGAGCAGGCGCGGGCCTCGACCTGTCTTGCGTAACGGCTATGCGAAGCCCTAGGACTTTCCGTGACAGTGCCCTGGCCCACAGCGATCACCGGCTGCTGCCCGTGGGATGAAGAACTGAATCCCAGGCGAAGAGAACGCGGCCTCCTCCCCGCTGTCCACCAGCCCCGCTTCCAAGCCCCATTGTTACCTGCCGATCCCAGGGAAGAATCTGTGGGACCGCCACGTTCTGCATTTTCTCAAACCGAAGGCGGAGCCGAACCCTCGGCGGCCCCCACGAGGACAGTTGGGATCTTTCTGATGGGCTTTATTTTCTCGGGCAAGGCGGCGCTCCACCAGGAGAAGGGGTCGACCCGCTGGAGCAAGACGACGCTGCCTTGTTCTTTTGAGTAGAAGAAGGTCACGTGCCTTTCTCAAGGTGACGGGCCCGGACTCCGAATGCTAACGTGCCAGCCTGCAGCCCCCGAGGCGCCGAAGCCCGAGCACCACAGCGTTCTCCACGCAAGCTTTGCGCAGCCCCAATGTTCTTCCTCATCCGTGGCTGGTATTCAAAAGGGGCAGCGTGACATTGGGGACAGGCCCCCACCTCAGTGAGAAAGTCTGGGGCATGACCTGACTCTCAGGATTCCCCACGACAAAAGCATAGGGTGGGAGGGGACAGGCCAGCCCAGCCGGCTGCTCTATTCCAGGCGTCTGGGATCATCTTGGGGAGGGGACGGGCAGCACCTAGGAGAATCTCAGCATCCTGCTCAGCTGCTTGCGTGGCCCAGCCTCGCTCATGACTCATAAATGACCCCTCTAAATTCTCCTCCATTGATCCATGTGACTCTGTGTGCGCTGTGTCAATTAGAATCAGAAAACAGAGGTGATTATATGCATTTCGGCTCACCGTTATGGGGTCGTTCCAGTGTCCTCTTTCTGCCATCCCTCCTGTGAGGTCCCGTGAAGCCTTTGCGGACGGGGACCACGCCCACGTTTTTGCAGCTACCACCGCATCCATCACCGTGCTGAGCGTGGAGTCGGCACTCAGTCGACATGTACTTCTTTGGACCTGCCTCACTCTGGCTGGGCCACTAGAGGAAGCTCAGCGGGAGGCGAATTGTATCTGAAGATCTCACATCTTCTCCAATCAGAACTTCCCTTTAAAACATTCCTTCTTCAAGTTCTCCTTGGAAGGTCGTTTCATTGTATTAATAGTGCCGATCCCAGAATTGCGAATCCCATCCTTGACATCCGTAATTTGCAGCCGGGCACAGAGGTCTCAGAGGAAAGCGAATTCTCCTCCCTTACTGCTCCCCACTCCAGCACCCTTTCCTCCCCTCTGGAAGTGGTGTCACGTGGCTTCTGAGGAGGCGTCGTCACGACACGTTACCTTCCTGTGACTTCTCACCGCGCTTGGAATAAAATCCAAGATTTCCCTCCATGGCTCCTGCTCACTTCTCTCGTCTCGTTCCCTAATGCTCTCCTTCCCCCGGTATTCCACGGGACCCTAATTAATTTCTCGAACTCCCAAGTCTCTCCTTACCGCAGCATCTCAAAGGAAAGCGTTTTGCCTGCCTGGACAGGCCGCCCAGGGTGAATTCTTCAAGCCTCCTGTCTTGATTTAAACACGACCTTCTTTGTGGACCATAAAAATAGAGTGGGTTTGCCCCCTACCTTCGTCTCTGTCCTATTTTCTACATTTATCCTCCGCGGCATTGATTTTAATCCGTAATCGAATATTTTGTTGCCTTCCCAGCATCCCTCAGTAGACTGAAGCCCCGAGAGCACAGACCACGTGTCTCACTCCTGACTGGGTCCCAGCGCCTCACGCAGGGCGGGAGGCCGAGCAGGGCCTCAGTCAACCCTTGTCGAATGAATGCACGAACGAACGAATGAATGAATGCACGAACGAACGAATGAATGAATGCACGAACGAATGAATGAATGCACGAATGAATGAATGAATAAATGAATGAATGCTTTACAAAATTATCCCTTCACCTCTGGATCTCCTTCCCGTTTTCCCACCTCTGGTCCTTCGTAGAGGCTGAGAAGCTTTTTCT
>NW_006432945.1:16768310-16769380 GCF_000325575.1 Pteropus alecto | reverse complement strand
TCGTGTTTGTATGCAAGATTTATTCCAAAATTAATAAATAGTTAGGTTGTTTATTCGTCTCTTACCTACCGGACCTGAGTGATCTTGGGAGAGTTACTGAGCCTCTGGATGCCTCAGTCTCCTCATCTGTAAAACAGGAGTAACATTTCGGTATCCATCTCGTGGAGCCGAGTTAGCCAACGATTGAGCTCCTGCGCGTAAAGCGCGTGGAGGTGTTTAGTAACGAGAAGCGCTCGGTAAGTGTTAGTCGATATTACTGTCCTCGGTCTCTCACAGTTAGGTCCTGGGAGGGAGGAAGTTGAACTCGTTCATTCCGGTGTCCAGGGGCCCGATTGACACGTGGCAGCATGTGCGTTCAACGGGATGAGCCCCGCCCCCCAGCGCTTACCGTCCGCACATCCAACGCTGCCAGTCGCTTGCTCTGACCTCCAGGGTACAAATCACACAGCGGTGCCCGAGCCGCGGTTTCCCGGAGGGGCTTAGCTCATTCCCCTGTGTGTCCCGCGCCAGCTGGTGCATGCATAGTAGGCGCTCGCTAACTCTTCACAGACTTCAATTGACCACGTTTCTTCATCCCCAAAACAAGGAACTCACATGGGATGTGTGTAAGAGCAGCTATGTGCTCACCGATATACTCCAGCAACGCCGTCACTTAGTAGCGGGAGGACACGTCCGAACCGGCAGAGCCCTGACGTTGGGACCGACAGGCAAAGCGGGCCGGGGTGGTTACGTGACAGCTGGGCTGCGCCGAGACCGTGAGTTACCTGTGGGCGGAGACCTCGTTTGCTTCTCAAGTGCCGCACGCAGTGCCCGGCATGTGCCCCGTGCTGATGCGCGTGTCAGACCGATGGCTGCATTCCGGTTGGAGACTCTGACACAGGATCTCCCCTCGCTCCCAGGTGCCCGGCACACGCTTATCGGCCTGCCCCGCACCTGGCACAGGGCTCCTGCCCCGCCCGGCCCGCTCCGCCTGCTCTCCATCCTTGCTAGATCACACCTCTCTCTTAGCTCGGCAAGACGAGGGTCACACTTCGAAATCCCGTTTGTAAAAGTACTATATATATAGTGCA
>NW_006432945.1:16766708-16768169 GCF_000325575.1 Pteropus alecto | reverse complement strand
AAGAGAAATAAGTCAAAATCTGTTTGGTCCTGAAGACGTATGGCTATAAATTTTCCTCTCGGAGGTTTACATTTGGCATAAAATTTGACGGTCGAGTTGCCACTTCACTTAACTGTAGGTCGGCCCGTCTCCTCCATCCGTGCTCTGGGGTCTGGCAGGGCCCATGGGCGCTGCAAGCTCGGGTCTCCATCTTGGCATTCTCAGAAGGGCCAGAGGGGAGTCCTCCCCACCGAGTGCTCCCTCGCCCTAAAGCACGCTTCCCACCGGCCACGGGCCTCCAGCCACCTCGAACGCAAAGGAGCCCGCAGCGTCCTTGGCAGCCAACACCAGCTCTGTCCACATCGAGAAATCTCTCCTCTGCTTTTCTGCAGAGAGGGCTGAGTGTGTTCTAGTTCCAGCCACAGACGTAAACTTCTTCTGGACGAGTCTGGGAGAGCAGCGAGTCATGGAGGTACGGAGTTAAGTTATACAGAGCGTCCCCCGCCACCCATGGAAAATAGCCAGGAGTTTTCAAAGGGCTGGCCAGTTAACAAAGCACGGTCTCCTCTGCTGTGCCTTGTCGAAGGGACCGAGGCTCCTTCCTCTTAGCAGGGCTTGGCTAGAAGCAGAGCAATGATGTAAGCAAAACTTCAAGGGGCCTGAGTTTCAGCTGTCCCTGCCAGGCAGGATTATATGTCCTCAGGCAGGTGTCCTCCTGTGATGCGTGGTGTCAGCTGTGTACGGCCGATCCACAGTTAGGGCCTGGGGACTGCGATGAGGGAAGAGAGAAAGTGTCATACGGGGTTTAAACCCAAGCAGACGACTGGGGTTCAGATTCCTACTCCCACTTACCACTTGGCTGGAGCGAGTCGACACCTCTAAGCCACCATCCACGTATCTCTGAAATGGGAAAAATAACAGCCACCTCACCACACTGTTGGGCGGAATGCAACAGGACAAGCTAATTATTAAAGGTAGGGGGATTCGGGAGGTAGGCGTGGACGGGTTGCTACGGCAACAGCAGCAACCACGTGGGTGGTTATTAATGAGACGGATGACCCAGCAGAAGAGTCCAGTCTTGGGAGGGCTCAGCTCCGTGCGTCTGTGTGGTAGGGACGGGGAGCAGAGATGTGGGTGAGAAGCTGGGGGCAGGTCAGCGGGTCCCTGGGGAGGGGGAGGAGCGCTGGGTGGAGCCAGCATTAGACGGGACTAGAGGTAGCGGGGAGGGTGGGGGAAACCGCCGCCTGGCACTCGAGTTCCCTCCTGACTTGGCTGAACTAACTACGCCGATAAAAGTGAGTCATTCTTTCCCCACTAGAAACATCGAGTTACTTCCCCTCAGCAGCAGTCTTCCCCAGACCCTGGGAATTACACCGGGAATCACAGCAACCAAGCCACTCGGGACACACACCGGGGCAGCAGCCCGAGGCGCACAGTGTGCCGCAGGGCGGGAGTCTCTGCTCTTGTGAAAAGTGGACTGAA
>NW_006432945.1:16747721-16766681 GCF_000325575.1 Pteropus alecto | reverse complement strand
AACCAGGCTGGAGTCACAGAGCCGCTGAGCGATGGGGCCCTTCCAGAAACGCCGGCCGGCCCAGCAGCTGTGCGGCTGGCGCGTTGCAGACTATAAGGCTCGACTCACCCGGAGGGTGTCCCCTCATCTTAGGGAGAAGCGAGCTAGGAACGTCAGGAGACAATCAAAGGGTCTTCTTCCTCCAATAACAAATATGCACACAGGCCCTGGGGTCTGTCGACGCTAGCAGCCCTCGGCGAAGAGATGGTCGGTTACCCAAGAAAAGGTTACGGTGAAATCGCTGATTAGAGGGAAATAACCCAATTTACACCTCAGCCCTCAGCGTACGTCGACATAGAAAACATTTTCTGGCTGGATTAAGGATTTAATATTTGTAACAAGAAAGAAAGAAGGAGAAGCAGCAGCAACCGCATGAATAAGCTGGAAGGAGATGTCCGTGTGTGTTTAACTGATCTCGGAGTAGAGTGGGGAGATCACGCTATGGCCACCTACAGCCACGACGTGTCTCCCAAGAAGACCACCGAGCCTGGGCAGGTCGGAACTGCTCTGGCCAACGGCGCCGTCGAGGGCCAAGGCCAAGGCGTGAGAGATCGGACAGGCCCTGCGTGGCTGCTGGAACTCTCACCTCTGGAGTCCTGAGCTGTCTCCTGGGCAGGTCGGAACTGCTCTGGCCAACGGCGCCATCGAGGGCCGAGCCAAGGCGTGAGAGATAGGACAGGCCCTGCGTGGCTGCTGGAACTCTCGCCTCTGGTGTCCTGAGCTGTCACGTGAGAATTCTAATGACACCAGAGCCGCCACATGGGACAGGCCTCACGGAAGCACTAGTGGACGGTCCCTGCTGAGGGTGGCCTTCCAGTTGTCCCCACAAGGCTCCAGCCATGTGGCACCGTCTTGGACCCTCCTGGTCAGCCAGCTGAACGACACTGAATGACTTCCGTCCACACCAGGTGGAGCAGAAGTACCACGAGCTGAGCCCGTGCAAGTCCCTGACCTACAAAAACGATAATGTCACACGATTGTAGTTTTAAGTCGTTAAGTTCAGGGTCATTTGTGATGGGTAGAGAAGGACCCTCTAAGCACAAAGGCTTCGTAAGAATAAAGGAGTAGCAGGTTTGAAATTGTGAGCTGCTCCATGTCGATCATGACCATATCAAAAGGCAATGACAAACTGGAAAATATCCTTGTAACACATCTAGCATCTAAACCGTTACAAAGAAAATCACGACAGGAAAAAATGTGCAAACAACAAAAGGTAGTTCTCAGAAAAACACTTAAAAAGCAAAAAAGAGATGTCGAATCAATTAGAAATAAAATAAATGCAGATTAGATGACAGCAAGATGCCTGTGTCCTTGTGAGATTTGCAACGAGTTTTCAAATGACACTCGCCTTGCCTACCAGAGCAATAAGCGATAGTCTTTCTGGAGAACAAGTCCATGGTATCAATCAAAAGTCTTACACGCCCTATGTTTACGTATTCCGACTTCTGGGAATTAGTGAGACAGGCGTGTGGTCAAGCGTTCTCATCGCGGCGTCATTTATAATAGTGAGAAATCATAAAGGAAATGAGCATTTTTGCTAAATTTCAAAGAATTGAAAACAGCGAAGCTACCAAAATCATAATTTCAAAATTATCCAGGGAACACATTTACGATAGAACTCAGGTGGCAGGCCCCGGGTCGGGGGGATGGGGGAGTAAGTTACAAGTGCATGGGAAGAATAGCCACGCTTTTGTGCACGTGGATGGGTGGACACGCGGACGAGAAGCCTGGCCGGATCCCCACGAACGGCGGCCCCGGCCAGGGCTGCGAGGGGAGTGTCGTTTCCTTCTTTCTCCTGGTCTGAGTTTTTCTAACTTCCCAACAGAAAACCGTGTTCACTTTAGAATCAGAAAAAGCGTTCTTCTTTTAAATAGGTAATATTTTTCTAAATTCCAAAGCAGCGCCTCCTGCAAAGTGGACCCCGGGGTCTTCCCCGTACTAAGAGGTCCTCACAGAAGCCGGGCTGTCCCCCGAGAGGCCTGCCATGGTCTGCGTCCCGCACACAAGCAAACCTTTCTATTCCTTCCCTTCCCTTCTGTGAACACAGACATCACAGACTGACAGCCGCGGGCCACATAGGGTCTACAGGCCACTGTTCTTTGACGCCCCTCCTCAAAAAGGTGTTAATTTTATTGTAAATTTCCAGGAAGTGAGATTAGAGATGTTTTTTTACCTTTTTGTCATACTAAGTACAAGGAGAAACCCAGGACATTATGTATAAAACAGAAGACTCTGAATAGGTTAGTGATTGAAACACCTGAGAAATGACACAGCGGTGAGTTCCTTGTTTGTTTGGCTTTGTTTTGTTTTGACTCATGTATCCCAGACCTGAAACAAAGAAGCTGGCAATCTAGAAGGGCCAGTAAGTGCTGGCAAAAAAAAAGCTCCAAGAAAAGCCTGTTTCTCCAGAGGCCAGCCCAGTAAGACAGAAAACATTCAGACAATAACCGCTCCACACCAGCCAAACGCCACAGGAAAAAGCCGCACCCCACCCCCCACTTCAAAGCCAAGGGGGACCTCAGCTTTTGCAATAGGGTGATAATGAGGTGCGCCCACCACCCACTAGCGTGGCTTCGGAGATGGCCCAGTGAGAGCCAGAACTGCATCCGCTAAGCACCTGCCACCACATGGGGAGCCTGTCCTGCAGTAAATGGGGTGCACCCCCACTCCCCGGTGGGGAGGTGTCGGAGGAAGCCCAGAGGGAAGTCAGAATCTGCTTATGACGCAGCCTGGGGCAAAATTCCTCTCTAACTACGGCCCCTACAACTAGAAAACAAATTATCTGGTCCCAAAATACAAGGATGGGACAGACATTCCCAACCAACGGGGAGTGGGGGGAGGGGAGGGGGGAGTCATCAGTCCCAAGCAGTTTTGAAATCCAGCCCCTGAATTTCAAATTTCTCTAGGTTTCGAGGCCTGAGTGGCTCAGGGCTCCCCCCGTTAGCTAAATCTTTCTTTCTCGGGTTGGTAGCACTTGTTTACAGTTGAATAATTTTATCTGCCTGTTTTCTATCTGCGGAATTTTGGGGTCCAAGAGCTCTATAATTCTTAAGGCAATTGAAATAGTAATTAAAAAAAAAAAATCTCCAAGCCCAAATGTTATCACTGGAGAATCGTAGCCAACATTTTAAAGACTTAACATCTGATCTATTCAACATAATCTCTTCCAGAAAATGGAAGAGGAGGGAACATTTCTCAGTGGATTTTTCTGAAGCTAGTGTTACCTTGACACCAAAATGAGGCAAAGACAATAAAAAAAAAAACAACAACAAAAAAAACCCCAAACTGCAGACAAATATCAACTACCCCTCATACATATAGATGTAAAAATCCTTAACAAAACATTAGCAAATAGAATCTAGCAACATATGAAAAGAACTATAAACTATGACCATGTGGGTTTTAGTCTAGGGTTGCAAGCCTGGTGGTTCGTTATGTGAAAATCAATGTAATCCATCATATGAACAGGCAAAAAAGACAAATTCTACGATCGCATCAAGTGATGCAAAAAAAATATTTGACAAAGTTCAACACTTATCTATGATTTAAAAAAAAAAAAAAAAACCTCAGAAAAGTACTAATAGAGAAGAACTTCCTCAACCTGATCAAGAATCTCTGTAAAAAAAACTACAACTAACGTTCTACCCGAAGGTGGAAGACTAGATGTTCTTCCCCTGAGATCAGGATCAGGGAAGGGTGCTGACTCACCCCACTCATTCACCATGGTCCAGATCAGAAAGGAAGAACCAAAACAGTCTCTCTTAGCAGATGACCTGATGACCACAGAAATTCTCGGGGAGTCTATCAAAACAAAAAAACCGCTAGAATTCGTGAGTTCAGCAAGGCCTCAGGATTCAAGATAAACATCCAAAAGTTAACTGCATTTCTGTATACTAGCAATGAACACGTGGACGTCAAAGTTAAAAATACAGTATCATTTACATTCGCTCAAAAAACGGATGAAATACCTGAGTGCGAATCTAACAAAATGTGTCTAGGACTTGGATGCTGAAAACTACTTGGTGTTGATGAAAGGTATTGATGAAGACCTAAAAAATGGGGTTGGAAAAAGATAAACACATAGATTAGTGGGACATGTAGACAATCCAGAAATAGACCCATGGGCATAGGCCTGATATATCTTTGATAAATATACAAAAACAATTCAATGGAGACATGATAGCCTTTTCAACAAGTGGTGCTGGAGTAATTGGGCAAAAATGAGCTCAAATTGGATCCCAGACTTACATGTAAAACTAAAAAACTATTAAAAATCATAGAAAATCTTTAGGATCTAAGACTTGGCAAAGAGTTCTTAGATTTCATAATAAACATATGATTCATATAAGAAAAACTTGATCAATTGACTTCATCGAATTTTTTTAAATTGCTTTTTTACAGACCATATTAAAAGGATGAAATGACAAGCTACAGAATGGGAGAAAATATTTACAGATCACGCATCTGATCAAAACTAGTATCTGGAATAAAGAGGTCTTGAAACTAAGTAAAAAAAAGATATCCAATTAGAAAATGGGCAAAAGACGTGAACAGATTTTTGACCAAAGAGGATATACAAATGACAAATAAGCACATGCAAAGATGTTAGGCATCTTTAGCCACGAAGGAAATGCAATTTAAAACCACGGGGACATCACTACAAACCCATAAGAATGACCAAAGTGAAACAGTGACGTTCCGTGTTGGTGAGGTTGTGCCCGTTGCTAATGGAAGTGCCAAAGCCACCATTCGGCAGTGACTTAAAAACTAAGCGCGAAACTACCCTACGACCCAGCAATTGCACTCTTGGGCGTTTGTCACGGAGAAATGAAGACTTGCGCTCCCACAAAAACGTGTACGAACGTGTTTAAAGTAGTTTTACAAAAGCCCCAAACTAGAAACAGCCCAGACGTCCCTCAGTGGATGAATTACTAAACCACGGGACACTGAATACTAGTCAGCGATAAAAAGGAACCAGCCATTGATAGATGCAACCATCTGGATAAATCTCCAGATAATCATGCTGGATGAAAAAAGCCAGTCCCCCAATACGGTATGATTCTCTTTACATAACATTCTAGAAAAGTCAAAATTATAGGAATGGAGAACAGATTAGTGGTTGCTGAAGGGTGAGGAGCTGTGTGGGGGGAGGGGAGTGTGTGGGCGCCGTGAGGGCTCCTGCGGTCATGGAATGTTCTCTGGCCCGACTGTGTCAATATCCTGGTGATAATATTGCACGATGTTACCAATGGGGGAAACTAGGTAAAGGATACAAGAGAACTTTCTGTATCATTTCTTAGAATTGCATGTGAATCTACAATTATTTCAAAATAATTTAAATTTTTAAATGTAATTTCACATAATAACTTAAATATTCATCTTTGGGAACATCCCGAGCTCTGCTCCACCTCCACTTATGGCTAAAGCGGGCTGGAGGGGAGCGGTGGTCGGTAGCGGTCCACGCGAGGCCGTGCGCTTGCCAGGCCGTACTGGTCCCCGCTCCCCCGTGCTCCCTGGCACCCAGCTCTGGGTGTCCTGCAGCTCGTCATCCAGCTGCTCATCGTGGTAAATGCAGCGAGAGTCCCCCGCCTCGCCCGGGAAGGCCTGTGGATTTCCACGTTTGGTGGTTGAGGTTCCCAGCCCCAGGAGAGCAGGTGGCAGTGGAGCTCGGTCACGCTAAGCCGCTAGCTCACGGCGGTGTCGTCTCTCCATGCCTCACGTCTGAAAAGAGTGTGCCTGGGACACGACACCGTGCGGTGGAGACCTTGAACGTCAGACAGACGGAGTTAAAGTCATGGTTTCCCCATCTGCCCTTGAGCAAAAGACTCGAACGTTCACATTTTCACTTGTGAACTGGAACAATAGTGCACGACTCACCTGGCTGGAACGCTTCCCAGCCACAGCGCAGGGGCTCGCTGTCACCGGTGTGCCTCCCCGACGGTGGCAGGACGCCTCGCTCTTCCTCGTGGCTTTCTCCTTCCTCCTGAGGAACCCACAGCTGAGGCCAGAAGAGGCCGGTCTCTGCTGGCGGCTTTCGCGGGTACTTGCCCTTCACCGGGGATTCGCGTGCCACCTGGCTCAGCATCTTTCCGGCGCTGTCTCGCCGTCCTCTCAATAATCATGCAAAGCAGCACTTACCTGCCTTCCGCCCGCCTTGCAGCTCAGGGATCTGAGGCATAGAGTTGTTTCGTTATTTAAGCTTCGGCCGAGGAATCCGACTCTAGAAGCTGTGCAGTTAGCTAGTTTTTCCACGGCCTACGTCTGTTGCAGCGTTTGGTGGCGGTTTCCTTTCAGACCCTCCCCGGGGACAAGCCCGCAGCTCTTGCACGTCTGTCACAGAGGTAAGGCTGGCAAGGGCGACTTCCTGCTCAGCCTCAGTCTGTGGCCTTGGAGAGACTTCGAGAATGTCATCTCCGTTCCACCTCCCTCCCCGGACACGTGAGATCTCACGGGATGAGCACCTGACTCAGGTACCCACAGGCTGTGCTGTGTTCGAAGGTTTTCAGGCGCCGTGAGCCAAGCGCGCTGCGTTAACACCGACGGTATTTTCCTATGGCAGCTCCGACGACATCTGTTTCGCAATCCGATGATCTTCTATTGGCACTAACGTACACTGGCAAAGAAAAGGGGACAAAAACACACAAAACAGGCCGAGTGAAATACCAGCTCTCCCCTGAGGACTGGTTGCTGGCCAAGCGGCTCAGGGCTCGTCGAGCGGCTCAGGGCTCGTCGGTCACCGGACACGAAGGCACTCAAGAACAACAGGACACTGCCTGGCTCCCGGCAGAGGGGCCAGGAGCCTCCCAGGATGTGGAACCGGGGGACTGGCCGAGGCTTCCTTCTCCAGCAAGGCAACGCTGGCCTCCGTCCGCTGAGCTGCGTCAGCCCGGGCAAGGTTCTGCCCTCTCTCGCTAAGCCGGTCTTCTCCGTCTTGTAAAATGGAGATAATGATCACAGTAACGCCTTCCTTGCAGGGACTTTGACGGAAATAGATAAAGTGATACAGGAAATGTGCTTAGCGCAGCGCCTCGCAGGCCGCGAGCCCTCGTACATGTCAGCACCGCATCAGCGGCGGGATTCACGATAGGCCAGGGAAATATAATAGCCATTGGTGTTATGATGGGTGCTCAGATCTGTAAAATGCCTGGAAGAAAGTGGTGGCGTGGAGGTTGTATTTCAGCCATTCTCAGAAAAAAGAAAGAAAGAAAGAAAAAAAAGCCAGAGGAGAAAAAAGAAATCAGACTTCAAAGAGTATTCGTGGGAGCTCGCTCCCCACCGAAAATTGTGTCCTTCGGCGATCCTCTGCATTTGATATTGAAAAATTAAACCATGTTTTTCTACTAGATTATGATTCCAGAAATGTTCTCCGTTCAATTTCGATACGTGTAGCCGCCTTCTTTAAACAACGGCCTGGCTTTGCCTCTCCCTAGCCGTGCACCCTCGAGCAGCATCTGTCACCTCTGCACCTGTCAGTTCCCTTGTGTAGCAAATTAAGTTCTAGGATCAGCTGAGATAACGGACGTGGACGTGCTCTGTCATCGGGTGCCCCCTCGGACAAAGTCCTAGGGACAATGTCCCCAGCGCTGTCCTTAGCTGGGCTCCTTCCTTGCAACATTCGCAAAGTGAACTATAGTTTTCATCAGAAAATAACCACCGCTTAATTGTCCCATTAATTTTGAATTTTGTCTAGCAAATTATCTTACAGGAAGTCAAAACTTTGGAGAAAATTGTGCTAAGAAAGGTATTTGAGAAAACTCGATGAATATCATAGGAAGGTGATAACATTCGCCCCATTTCCCAGAAAGGCAGGCCGGTCAGTGGTTGGAGAGAAGAAAGGATTTCTGAAAGCAGAATTGATCTCTTTGACTCCAGGCGGCCTGAAAAATATTACCAAGTTAATGCTACAGAAACACTGGTTTTGCTCATCCTGCTCCCCGCCCGAGAATTCCCAGGGGTCCCCCGCCGTCCGCGCGGAAGGCTCGTGCTCCGGGGCCTGGCGCTGCCTGTCTTACTTCTCAGCATGGCCCCGCTCCCCGTCTGTGGCCGGTCCCTGCCTCTCTCCAGAATTTGCATGTTCTACCCCGTCCCTGCTCAGCGTCTCCTGCTGCCGACATGTGCTCAGTGCTGCACCCTCAGCCCCGTGACTGTCCTCGACTCTTCTCCCCATTCGAATCCTACTCGCTACTGCTTATTTTCTTCCTTTTTTCCACCTGTATTTTTCTTTCTTTTCTTTTCTTTTTTTTGCAATAGTTCTCATCTAAATCCTAGGTGCTCCTGGGGCTCAGCTTCCACATCGCTTCCCCAGAAGCCCTGGCTGGCTTCGATGACGCCTTCTGTGATGGCTGTCTCCTTACCTGCCAGGGGTCCCAGCTCCCCCGTGGGCGGGCCTCTCCCCAGCCAGACTGTCCTGACGTCTGGCCAGGATCAGGCCTTTTCTGTCTTTGTGCATTGTGCTGTGTTTGACCTGTGACTCTTTCTAGAAGGGCTCCAGGACAGTTTATGAGAACACACACACACACGCGCGCACACACACACACACACACACGGCAAAATATAAATAGGAATAGCCAGGTGAGGGGAGCAGTGAAGGTAAATGGGCAGCAGAGACTCTGAACTCCCCCAGGTCCTCTCAGCCCAGGTGCTTGGTTCCTAATGTCACATTGTCACTTTTACCAAAACCCTAGCAAGAAAAGAACAGGGAATAAAAACAAACACGAGTTAAAAACAAGAGAGAGAAGTTGTAACAGAAAAAAATCTCAGATCCTGAATCTTTTATTCATTCATTTATTCCATCAGCCAATAAAAAATTTTAAGCATTATTACGTACCATGTACTGCTTATGTAACTGGTCCCATAAATTGAGTGGCCTCTTCATCTATTTAGATTCATGTGTTAGGTAAAAAAATAATAAGTAGATGAATAAATAAACTGTGCCCCTTCCCTATCGAATATAAAATGCATTTGAAAGAAAGCATTATATACCTAGATGATCCAGCAGCAGAGCCAGACTGCCCTGTGTTTGAAGTCTAAAGCTAATTTGCAAGTTAAATACTGATTCTAAAAGATTCCCAGTGTTTTCTGACTTTTCTTTATATATCATGAGTGCTAAGTTTTCATGGAAATTTTCACTTATGAGGAGAATTAGGTCAATCTAATGAGCAATAAACATATACAAAATTAGGCAATTTCATTGGTACTCAGTAATCAAAAATGTGATACCATTTTTAAAGATAAGGTAAAACCACAATGAAATCTCACATGACCAATAGAATGTCTAAAATTTAAAAGATTTAAATAACACATATTGGAAAATATTTAGCATATGCAGGACTCCGATAGGTATGTAAATTGGTAAATCATTTTAGAAAAACAGGTTAGCAGTTTCATAAGAAGTGAAAATGGACATCGACTCCATGATCTAGAAATTTCACACCTATTTATCCAAGAAAATGGAAAACGTTTGTC
Organism: Pteropus alecto; assembly: GCF_000325575.1. Classification (NCBI taxonomy): domain Eukaryota; kingdom Metazoa; phylum Chordata; class Mammalia; order Chiroptera; family Pteropodidae; genus Pteropus; species Pteropus alecto. The sequence continues at coordinate 16,757,177 of NW_006432945.1, read as the reverse complement.
TACAGGAGCTTTGTATCAGAATGTTTATAGCGCCTTTACTCATAGTTGCTAAAATTGGGGAAAAAATCCAGATTTCATCAACAGAGAATGAATAAACAAGTGTCGTACGATGGAAAAATTCTCAGCAATGAAAAAAGTAACAAACTATTGTTACGCGAAACAACATGGATGAGTTTCAAAAACATTATACTGAATGAAAGTATGTAGGGTGTGATGCCATTTATATGAGATTTTAGAACCTGTAGTGATGCAATTCAGATAAGTGTTTGTTTTGGGGGTGGAGGTGGATAAGGGTGTTGATTCACAAGGAGCACAGGGCAGTCCCCGGGATGACTGAAAGGTTCTGTGTCATAATATGCAAAATTGGTTGACAGTAGGTATACTAAATATCCGGCCATTTCGCTGTATTCAATTATATTTCAATAAAACAAACAAATATTACCAGATAATGCCAAGGGAAATGGGAGGGGCTGGAAGTGCTCTAAAACTGGATTGCGATGGGTGGTTGCCCAGCTATATGAATTTATTAAAAATAATTGCACTGTTCACTTACAATGAGTAAATTTTATAATACGTCAATAATATCTCCACAATCTGTTAAGTAAAAAGATAATGCATTCAATATTGTACTGGAAGTGCTAGCCAGTGCAGTAAGACAGCAGAAGGAAATGACAGGTTTAAAGATTGGGAAGGAAGAAATAAAACCGTTCGCAGATGACATAGTCATCCACGTAGAAAATCTGAAAGAATCAACAACAAAAGACAACTCCTGGAAATAATAAGCAATTATAGCACGGTTGTAGGATTCACACACAAAAGTCAATCACTTTCCTATATACCAGCAATGAAAAAGTAGAATTTGAAATTAAAAGACCCTTTACATCTCCACCCCCCACCCCAAAGCGAAATACTTAGTTAAGTATGAGATCTGTATGAGACAAGCTACAAAACTCTGATGAAAGAAATCAAAGAATGAAATAATTGGAGAGATAGTCTACGTTCATGGATAGGAATACTCACTATTGCCGAGGTGTCGATTCTTCCAAACTTCATCTGTAGATTCAGTGTAATACAAGTCAAAACCCCAGCAACTTATTTTGTGGACCTTCGACAAACTGATTCTAAAGTTTCTATGGAGAGGCAAAAGCCCCAGAATAGCCAATACGATATTGAAGGAGGAGAATATATTTGGAGGACAGATGTCGCCTTGCTTTAAGGTCTGTTATAAAGCTACAGTAATCAAGACAGTGTGGTATCGATGAAAGAATAGACAAATAGATCAATTTGACAGAATAAAGAGCCCAGACATAGGCCCGCATAATAATGGTCAACTAATCTTTGACAAAGGAGCAAAGACAATACCATGGAGCAAAGATAGTCTTTTTAAGAAGGGGCGCTCGAACAACTGGACAGCCACATGCAAAACAATGAACCTGGACACGGACCTTACAGGCTTCATGAAAATTGATTCAGAATGTATCACAGATCTAATTGAAAAACACACAACTATAAAACTCCTAGAAGATGACATAGGAGAAGACCCGATGACCCCAGGTATGGCGGTCACTTTTTAGACACACCCCCAAAGGCACTATCCATAAAGTAAATAATTGAGAAGTTGGACTTCATTAGAATCAAATCTCTGCTCTGTAAAGGATAATGTCCAGAGATTGAGAAGACGAGCCGCAGATGGGGAGAAAATATTTGCAGAAGACACATCTGACAAAGGACTCTTAAAACTAAACAATAAGAAAATAAACTGCCCAAATAAAGAAATGGACAAAGACCTTAACAGACACCACGCTCAAGATTTACAGATGGCAAATCGGCACATGAGAAGATGCTCCACATCACATGTCATCAGGGAGATGCAAATCAAAACGATGAGACACCACGACACCTGTCAGAGTGGCCACAGCCCAGAACACGGTGAGAACGGGAAGCACCAGGGACTCTCATTCGTTGGTGGTAGGAATGCAAAATGGCGCAGCCAGTTCCGAAGACAATATGCCCAGAAAATTAACCATACTCTTACCATGTGATCTGGGGCTGAGCTTCTGGGTGTTCCCTGAAGGAAATGAACACTTACGTCCACACGCGAACCGGCATACAGATCTTACAGCAGCTGTATCACAGCTGCCGAGACTTGGAAGCAGCCGAGACGCCCTTCAGTGGGTGATGGAGAAACAAACTGCAGCACGTTCGGACAGTGGGATATTATGTGGAGCTAAAAAGAAATGAACTGTCAAGTCGCAAAGAGACATGGGTGAAGCTTCAGTGCATGTTACTAAGAGAAAGAAGCCAATCCGAAAGGCTTCACACTGTATGATTCCAATCACATGACATTCTAGAGAAGGGAAACTCTGGAGGCAATAAAATCATCAGTGATTGTCAGGATTCGGGGAGAAGGGGACAGAGAGGAGGTGAGTGGGCATAGCTCAGAGGATCTGGGTGCAGTCAAAATGCTCCGTAAGATACTACAAGGATGAATAATGTCATTACACGTTTGCCCAAACCTATAGAATGTACAGCACCAAGAGTGGACCTAATGCAAATTACGGACCTCGGGTGATTATGATGTGTCCACATGGGTCCATCAGTTGTAACACATGTCCCACTCCGGTGGGGGACGTTGATGATGGCGGAGATGGCATGTGTCGGGCAGAGAGAATATGGGAAATCTCTGCACCTTCCTCTTAATTCTGATGTGAACGTAAAACTGCTCTAAAAGAAAAAATAATAACATCTTAAAAGAATAATGCACATGGCTATTGAGGTGCAGAGAAAAATAATCGCTCACAAATTTCTGGGCAGAAAAGTATAACTTTTCTTCTGGGCAGTTTGATGATGTGTATCCAGAGCCTTAAAGTAAGACTACCCTCCGGCCAGACGATCCCACTTTAGAGATTTACAGTAGGAAAATCATCGAGGATGTAATGCAAATATTTAGTTTTAAAGATGTATATATGTCGACTTGAAGTGTCATTTGTTAAGAGAGAAATCAGAAGCAATTTAATGTAACCATAGCACACGAGGGAAGTAAATGTGCGTAAACGTCCGCACAAACTGTAGCCATTATAGTATTTAAACGAATGTAAATTAATATTTATCAACATGGAAAGCTGTCGACAACATTTTAATAGAAAAGAGCAGATCGGAGAAAATATGCAGAAAACAGCATAATTAGTATCGTGATGTAGTACTTCGAGTATCGTGTCCTAGAATTTATTCTACGGAGTTCTATAAGGTGACAGAGTCGCTGTCTCTGGGGATATGGAGCTATGGGGTCACTTTCTACCCGTTCATGATAAATACATGTGCCTTTTAGAAAAGATATTATTTTTTACAAAAGCTGTTATTTTTTTATTTTAAAACCTTTGAAATGAGTCAACGGAAGAAGACAGATTATTGGAATTAGATGCGGTGATGACGCGGTTCTGGGTATTTGGCGCGTGAGCCATTTGAAGTGTGTTTTCCATTATGCTAACGAAGAAAAATCTGCAAGGGAAGTCAAGACTCACTTGATAACATGAGCGACTATCGCCCCACAATTCCGCTTTGCATGTTCACGTCATTTTAACTTTCGGATTTGCTTAAAATCAGAAAACACCCCAAATTGTTATCCTTTGGTAGTATCCCGGTCGAATCATTAATCTCGATCATTTTAAGAAAGGGCTAGGTCTGTGCCGTGTGTTTGCTTTCCCAGTTTATGGGGTGCAGCCACCTTCTCAGCCATTCCGGGGTTAGCCTTCGAGGGAGGAATTCACATGCTGAGAGAATTTGCTGGGAGTCTGGAATGCCCGAAGCGTGTATGCGTAAGCAGTCCGATTTAGTGCGCCTCTGACAGGCCCTGCCCAGGAGCCATCTCCATGGGCACGAGGAAAACACAGAAGGCAGGCGTCCATCTGTCTGTAGACAGAGCACCACTGAACACACTTGGTAGAGTAAACGGAAGTTTAACTTTCCCTAAACAGATCCCAGGTACCTGTGGCTGTGTGAAGCCGGGAGGAGCGATTCCCTCTGGCGGCCTGAATCTCCCAGGCCTGGGGCTACCCAGGCGCCGAGCCACAGAGGAGGCCAAGAGGTTCTGCCACGTTCGGCTCCAGCAGGTCGCAGCCCAAGCGAGGGGCGAAGCAGAGGCCTGGGCTGCGTGATCTGTCAGGCTTCGACTTCGGCTAACTTTCCTGGCGTGCCAAGGCAGACCCGTTGCCAAAGTCAATACAGCGATGTGTGTGCCTAGGGCAGGCCTTGGTGCTCAGAGAGGCTTTAGTGACACTCGCTCTGTCCTCTGAACGTGTCCTTGTGTCCTTCTCGTCTCCAGCTGCCATATGTCACGGTTATGGCCTTGCTACTGAAGGTCATAGGATTAAGTTTTGGGCCCTCAAACCAAACTTATAGTAAGGGTCGTCTCTCCTTTTATGATAGTATTGAAAAACCTCATGAACTGGAATTTTACTTTATGTAACATATAGTACATACAAATAAAAATAAGCAATAATTTCAGATAGGGCATTATTAAAACAGTTCACTGTCTAGGCAGGCTTTCAAAGTAAAAGACGTCACTAAGAAAACTACCTAAAATGTCCTTATCAAAAAACATCTCTCTATGGTGTTTACATTTCTGGTAAACGTTGAATTAAGCTAGGATGTTTTTACTCTTTTCTGGTTGGACAGGGTTTTACTTTATGATCTTAGTTACATGGATATGCCCCATATTATTCTTAGCAGGACCCCAGCCCAATCTGCCAGGCCAAAAAGTATGTATAGGCAATAGGTAAAATCAGATCATGAGCAGATTATGACTTTGGCCAGTGAGTATGTGATAATGGCCAAGCTTAATGTTGAAACAAACATTTGTTTTAAAGGAGGTGGAAGGTGGGAGTGTGACATGTTTCAGACACAACACAGGTATGGCATTAGCCTGCCATTTGGAGCACATGACTTATAATCGAAACATCACTCTCACCTGGTGGCAGCGTGCATTAATTCTGGCGTTATTATTTTCTTTGTGCTTCCCGTATTAAATGACTGACTAAAGGCATTTGCACCTCTTAAAATCTAGAATAGTTAAGCTGTAAGGAACCTACCAAAGCAGCCAGTATAATTCCTCTCATTTTACAAAAACCGAGATCCAGATATTTTTATTTGCATGTTCTGCTGAGGTCACCATTTACCAGCTGAGGTGACCCTGGGATTCAGGTCCCCTGCCTCCCGAATAGTTAGTGTTCCTCCATCCCGGCGTCCTGTCACACACTCGGATTCTGTACTTTGCCCTGGGCATATTCATATAAAAGCTAAAACTTGAGTCTACAAGAGACCAATGTCCACCAACAATAAAACAACCTATAAATCTTACCTATTTTTCCACTTGTCATAATTTACTTGTTCATTCCAGCAGTCCTGCCAAGGAATGCAGTTGGTTGGTTGGTTGATTGGTTGGTTAAAAGATACCCTGCAATTTAATTCAAAAGCCAAGGAGTAATCAAAGGCTCCTTTATTCTGGAGGTTTAACAAGCGTTCCCAAAGGTCATCGTCATTACTAACACAGTCACAACACCAGTTATATGAGAAAGAAAAAATATATACATAATTATACACGTATATGCGTATAAGATGACACAGAGAATTCTATGTGTAGCTATATATCCCTTCTTGATTTCCATATACTTGAGCGTTTCTTCAAATGTTACATGTTTCAAAGTGATTCTGCATGGCTAGGACTGTAAAAGAGGATCACAGAGAGCAAGTGATACAAACGATTTGGCTCTGGACCCCATCCCCCACCCCGCCCCCCACTCCCCAGTCCCATTCCCTACCCCCACCTCCCACCCCTCCGGGGAAAGGCCTTGGGGAATTAACAGGGTCCCTGAGTCAGAATTTCTGTACAATCCAAGCGTTTGACCAGTTGTAAAGGCGTCCAGATGGAGGGACCGGGTGAAGCCGAGGGCCAGGGTTAATCGGTTCCGATCTCATTTCCGAAGCCTCGGGAGCTGCTATCCGGGAGGAGTGCATCGTGCTTTCATTGGGGAAATTAAAATATTCTCCCAAGATAGTCTATTTGTAAAACATTTTCCAAATCAAATTCCAGTTGCAGAAATATTTTTGGCAAGTACGCAGCAGGGGGCTGAGAGCCTGGTCTGCACCAGCGGCCAGGGATGGAGGAGCAGGGCCGAGCCGGAGCCGACGGGGCTGAGCCCACGCGGGGAGGGCCAAGGGCTTTCCCGGCAGCTGGTCTCCAGGCGCTGGGCACCCGCCCCCAGGGCGCGGGGTGCTGCTCCGCTGGCCGGCGCGGTGCTAAGGCCGCGGCTGCTCCCCGAGGCCCCGGGCCCCGGCGCTAAGCCCTGGCGTGTCCCCGAGCCCACCCGGCACACCCGGCCAGGTCTTGGCGTTCTGCTGGAAAGGAACAATTTCACACAAGCACAGAGCAGGGCGCTCGGTGACGATGACAGCCCAGGACCGAAACAAGAGCACCGTGCCGTGTCTGACCAGGCGAAGCGGCAGCACTGCCCAGCCCCCCAGGGGACTCAGCACCCCCATCCCGGCTGCTCTTTCTTTACCGGCGACATCGCTGGAGCCTCCTCAGCCACAGGACGGCCTCTGCTTCCCTAAACCCCTCCCCGGTCACCTAGGACAAGGCAAGCCCACCCTTCCCTAAGCTCTTTCCAGCACCTTCTTATGGAAACGCCCTGAGGCGCAGGCACGCCTGCATGGCCGACAAACCCGGCTCAGCTGCAGATGCACTCCCGAGGTCTTCGGTGACAGTGATGCCTGTCCTGTGCCATGCAGTGCGCTGACTTCTGGACTCACAGCTCTAAATATGCAGCCCGTCCTACGCTCAGCGGGCTCACGGCGGGCAGTACGACCTCGAGGGCTGTATCCAGCCAGACTGCATTCAGCGGAATGTCGCTTTAAACAGCCCGGAGCCATGACCCCGAGATGGTGCACGAGAGCCAAGCCCCGCCAAGGCCCAGAGCGCGTGTCGTCAGCTCGGGCATGGCGTCTCCAGAGCCGAGAATTCCATCCAGTCTGAGTTCCTTGTAAATATCTTAATGAAACTTAGGGCGCCAAGTGCCGACTGTAGTCGAGGGGGCGGCAGACGGGGCCGCAGGCCTCCCCGAGGGAGAAGGAATCGGATCAAACGGCGAGGGACCTCGGCCAGGAAGCTCTTCCACCGAAAGCCCGCGACTTCACGCGTGTTAAAGAGGCCCCATCGGCCCCGTCGTGGCCACCAGCAAGGCCCCAGGCTGCCCGCGAGCCGTCGGGATGGCGCGTTCTCCTCCACGTGGGGGACGGGGAGTGACGGCTGGGGAGGCTGGAGAGAGCCGGGCCGCAGCGTTGACAATCTTGCGTTAAGAAGATAATTGTGTAGATTTGCCGTATCGTCGTCTTTAAATTGTAAGAGAATTGAGCTGATTAGAGCGATCGCCTTGAAATGCCGATTTAAAATACGATCGATGTGGAGCTTTCTGGTTTTAAGTTGAATTTTCATGTTTGTTGGAACACAAACGGGAACTTCAGGGCCCAATATCTATGAATCCAGGGCTTCAGTGTGCATAAGTATCGAAGCGCTCCGGAGCTGTTCGTTCGCATGTCCACATGCATACGTGCGTGCGCGTGTGTCGTGTATAGGTGTGTATGTGTGAAATCTGTGATCACAGCTTAAAATGTTCGGAGGTAATTAACTATTCAGAGGCCCTGCAGAAGTGACTGGGAAGCCCTACTAGACTGAAACATAAAATAATTATATCTGCGAGCTGAAGTCAAACGAATCGTTTTTCTCATTTTAACTTTAATGAGCAGAAGATGAGTTTTTAATCCAAAAAGTAAACCTTTGGGTAATGTTCTCTACGTACAAAAGACGCTTCCGACGGCATCTGGACGCTCAGGTGCCGCCCTGGCGTGTGGTCGGTGCCGTGTCGGGAGAGGCGGAGGAGGCCGCGTGGGCCCGGGCAGAGGGCGCGGCGCCCGGGCGTGGGGACGAGGCCCATGGGGCGGGCGGGGAACCGAGGACGTGGAGACTGTCCCGGTCACCGGGCTGGGGGCCAGGGAGACGGACGCCAGGGCGGAGGCTGCCTTCCTCCCGAGGGCCGCTCACTCTCGTGGGGGAAGCAGGAGGGAATTCAGTGTGAGGCGCATCCTGGGCCGACAGGGAGGGTCCCGGAGGGTGACCCCAGGGCCGATGGCGCCTGCGCTGTGCCTCCTCAGCGAACCTCTCCTTTCTTCTTCAGGGCGTCCTTTGTTTTAGTTATTTTCGTTCTGGGGATCAGAAACCTATTTGTAAATCAAACATTTCAACTCTCCCGGGGCTCAGCCTCCTGAACCACCAGACTGTGGACCCCTTAAGCCTGGGCGCCCAAAGCCTAGACAGGCTGAGGGCAGGTAGGGAGCTCACCTTGGCTCGAGCCCGAGGCCCCGGGCTGCAGGAGCTGGCAGACTTGCGGGAGGGGGACCGCGTCTCTCGGGGTTGCCATGGGGACGGCAGCTGGGTTAGCTGAATGCTCTGCAGATGGTGGCTCTTTTTAAAAGAAGAAAAAGATTCTATTTTCCAAACGGGAAGTGAGAGCGGGGAAACGGAAGTGGGGACCAGGGTTGGCGAGCTCCGATGGGAGGAGGCGGGGGACAGAGACGGCTCCGGGCTCAGGGGGTTCGGGGGCCAGTCGAACCCGCCCCCACGTTTCGGCCTCTGCCAGATGATGCTGGCTCTTCTCGGACCGAGGGTTTTATAGGGAGAATGGCAGGTCTGGTATTCTCAAAACTCGTCTTCAGTTTCATAGGCTACAGCCTTTAGATAACTCTGAGTCACATCACATGTCTGAAGGAGCGGACGCGTGTCTCAGGGGAGTGCCCAGAAGCGTTCTTCCCAAGGTCCCGGGGACACTGTGACGCTGGGGACACTGTGACACAGGCTCCAGCTAAAGAACCGTCTCCGTTGGGGCGTGCAGACCCCTTGCGTGCGTGTGCAGCCCGGGACGTCGAAGCTTCCCGCTCCTGGGGACGCCATCTGGCACGGTCTGGTGGCTACCTGGCTCCAAGGACTTCAGACATTATCCCCAAATCTCCATGGAAGAATTGTCCCTGCGTTTCACGTCAGCAGTGATTGAGCCAAACTGCCTTGGACGTCTCTGGGGTTACATGGTCGCCCAGGTGGCACTGAACAGAACTGTGTGACCGGGAGACAGTGGCTTAGCCCTGATATCTGCCCGAGGCCAGCGGCTGGGCTTCCAGGGCCTCCAGGGTCATTGGGTCCATCCAGTCTGCTGGCCGTCCCTGGCTTACCATGCCACCTTGAGTCACTGACTTCCTCGCTCTGTGCCATCTGCGAAGTGTGCACACTAGCACGTCATGTCCTTGTCTACCCACCTCCCCGGCTCATGCTCACCCTCCCTCCGTCCTCCCTCCCCCCTCACCTTCCTCCCCCTCCGTCCCCCCTTCTCTCCCCTCTCCGTCTCCCTCCCT
>NW_006432945.1:16735531-16747150 GCF_000325575.1 Pteropus alecto | reverse complement strand
TGAAGAGGGTTCAGCATCTGCACCTTTCTGCCAGTCTCCCGCCCTTTTCGCGATGGATTCTGCAGGCCCGGTCTAGTGCACGGCATGTAGCAGGTGCTGGGCAGAGGCTTGTGGGAAGCGATGACTAAGTGGCTGCCATCGTCTATGACACAGCGGAGGGCGGTGCTGAGTAAGGCACGTGCCATCGAATGCTGGCTCGGACTCGTGATCCTAGGCACCTCAGCTCCTGGCATTGCCTGTCTGCTTCCTCCATGCCCCCCTCCCCGTAAGTGGGGGTGATGGTGCTGCTCCGTTTCCATTCTCGTGGGTGGTCCTGGGGGTGTCACTCTGTAACGGGGAGAGTCGACTGTCCAAACAGCTGTGAAAGGTCCCATGCGAAGACGAGGGTATGGAGACGGTGGGCAACACCCTTAGAGCTTTCAGGCAGCACTGTGGCCTCGGGGGCGAGTGTCCCAGGGCAAGTGTCCCAGGCCTCGCATGAGCACAGGTTGGGAAACGAGGCCGGGCGTGGGGGTGACGAGTTGGAGCACCCTGCGCGAGCCCTGCCTCAGTGCTCCCGTCCGCGAGATCAGAGGCGTAGCATTTGCCTCACGGGTCTGCGGTGACGCTCACCCGTCGTAAGCGCACTCGCCCGCAGCTCTGAGGTTCACACGTGCGCGTCCCATTCCAGTCGCCTGGCAGTGTGCGGGGAGGAACAGTGTGTTCGGAGCGCTGCGAACGACTGGGAATCTCAGGAGGGAGGGGCGGAGGTGACCGGGCCGTACCAGTTCCCAGCCTGGTGGGGAAGCTCGGCCTGGCGACGGACGTGCGGCAACCTCCACAGATGCTAAATGCCGCATGCTGTTCGTGGGGCCACCCCAGGCCCAGCACAGTGCGGCGGGGCTGGCCCACCTCTGCCACATGCCGAAGTTGCCCTAAAAGTCGTTTCAGGACGGAAAAGCTCACGACGAAGCTCTTACCGGAGGGAAGGACGATCGCCTAGAATGTGCCCAGAGGCCTGGATGGTTCCCGCATCCTTGTCCACAGGGGCGAGGGGGTGAGGGCAAGTCACAAAGCACGCAAAGGACATCTGCTATGTACGACTGCTACTGAATGAACCCCGACCTATACGAGTCGAGGTGCTAGACCATGGCAGGGAAACAGAAAAAGACTTTACCTTCGGCCAGAAAATGGGGTTAGGCTACGTGGCGTCGAATGTTGCTTTCTGAGCCCACGTTTTAGGGTTCCTTGACGAGGCCGGGGGCGGGTCAGAAGCTAAGTCTGGTGCTCTGTGTAGAACGCTTTCAAACGCAGTGTTGGAAACGTGCCATTCGCGTTGCTGCCTCTGCCTTCCTGTCTGCCAGGATGGTTCACGGTCTTTCACCTGGGTTTTTACTGAGCCCTTCGAACTCTGAGAGCGTTGTCTTTTTTCATTTTTAGTTTTTAAAATCTGGTGGTAAAATGAAGTCGCAGAGAAGACAGTGGCTTCTCCTGGAAGGCTGTGGCTGAACACGGCCTCTCTCGATCAAAGAGAGATTCCTTCTCGGCGGTCCCCACCCCCGTCCACCCTCCTCCACTAATAAAGGATGCGACTAAAATGGGCCACACTCCTTTCCTGTTGCCAAGGTGTGACTATTAAGACTCCTCCCGTAAATGTGTTGAAGCCAGTTTTGAGCACAGGCTTTAAAAACCCACCTCGTTCCGATTCTGGCTCTGCCGTTTAAGAGTTATTCGTGAGCTGGGCAAATTACTTCATCTTTTGAAGCCTCGATTTCCTTATAAGCTGAGATATTAATTCGCCTTCGGTTTATTTGAGGATTCCGAGCATCTCACAGTGCTTGGGGCATCGTGGCTGTTCATCTCATGTTGAGGCCCCTCCTTCTCCCTTCCATCCTTTCTGTACAGCCTGGCACTTTACTGGATCCAGGCATTTGAACATAAGGGTCAAACTTTAAAAAGAAGAAGAGGTTGAGAGAGGAGAGACCCAAGCGTTCTACCTGTCCGTCCAGAAAATGCAAACCCTGAATGCACCTTTCTGAGTTGTCGGCTGGTAGACCCACCAGCCATTCCAACCAAGAGATTAAAACGAAAGGAAAGATAAATAAAAACAGAGTTCTTTCTCTCAGCAGACCATGGCGACAGAGAGACACTGCTACAATGTGCCAGGAGGACCCCACTGGGGTGTGACTTGCCGGGCGACAAAAACCCCTAATAAACCAAGACTAATACCCAAACAGGCCTAAACTTCCCTCATTCTTTGAGATTCACCACAGGGCGCCGAGCCCCAAGGAGTCCCCGGTCCCCGTGCACAGCAGACACAGGGCTTGGAGGGAATGGACGTGGGACATGGGGGTTTGATGGCAGGGGTCCCGCTGGCGAAAACGCGGAACGAGAAGGAAGCTGTCAGAGACAAGTTCAAGCACCTCGTGCTCTCGCGGGGGCTCAGGGCTCTCGACGGGGGAGGCAAGGCGTTCGGGACAGCTCGGCTTCGATCCGGAGTGTGGGGGTGGCTCCCCTGCCACCCGCCAGCGGCCGGCTGGCCTCAGGCTCAGGGCCAGAGCCGCCCAGCCCTTCTCCGCGTCTGCATCCAGCGCTTGCTCCGAGCCCGCCACTCGCCACGTGCTTATTTCAGCCTCCAGCAGGATCCGACTATTTCCCACTCAGGCTAGTCAAGAAAATGGGTTTTAATCTAAAAGTACAGAACTCTCACGGGGACCCATGAGAAAAGGGACTCGACGCTGCCCAGAGCTCTGGCTCCTTCTTCTGAGTAACAGAACCCTCTGTGCTGCACGTGGGCACGTGGCCGCGAGCTGCACACTACAGCCCCCAGCATGCCTCGCAGCCGGCTGTGTCTGTGTGAGTAATGGGGTATAAATGGAAGTGAGATGTGTAAATTTGGCATCATCTTTTTAAAGCCAGAGCCAGTTGTCCTGATTTTCTCCTTGCACTTAGGTGGAGTGGAGCTGTGGCGTGGACTCAGCCTTGGTCACGCAAAGGACAGCGCCACAGAGAATGTCGGAGTGACAGGGCGGAGAGACCAGGGTCCTCAGGTAGCGAGGTGACTTCGTGCAACAGAACCACGTTGCCGGTCTGGCCCGCTCGCCTCCAGGCTGTCAGGGAGGAGAGAAAGAACTGGTCTTTTCTTTGAGCCTCTTTATTCGGGTCTCTGTGGCCGCGGCTTGGCTGACATCTGAACTGTTATGGGGACCAAGGGCCAGCCCGCAGATGGAACGTCCCGAGTCAGTGCGACTCTGGTCCACGTGCCACCGCTGGGCGGAAGGGGCACTGTCTCGGTCAGCTCGGGGCTGCCGTGACAAAACGCAGCAGGCCGGGCGGCTGAAACCGCAGCCTCGTGTTCCTCGTGTCCGCAGGCCGGACGTCCACGCCCAGGGTGCCAGCGCGGTGGCGTCATTGACGACGGCTCACTTCCTGGCCTGCAGACAGCCCTGCCTGGCTGTGCCTTTACAGGCTGGGACAGAGACCTGGTGTCTCTTAATAAAGGCACTGATGCCAGCATGGGGTCCCCTACATATGACCTCATCTAAACCTAACCCCCCCAAAGGCCCCAGCTCCCAACACTGTCACATTGGGAGGTTAAGGCTTCAATATATGCATTGGGGGCGAGGGGCAAGCATTCAGTCTCCAGTAGGTGCTTGGGCCAAACAGAACCGTCTGGGCAGCACTGGTCACCAGCCCGCCTGCACAGGTCATGCCCATGGCCAGCCAGCTGAGGAAGCATTCGAGCTCATGACCTGTCACTCGGTTTACGCTCCTGAAAGTCCTCGTCCTGAGGGACAGTAGTTATGCAAGCATCATCTTCTCGCATCTCCGGCGGACTATGTTTTCTGGGTGCACATCAGCTATTCCCGGGCATCGGGTGCTCGGGTCACTTCTCACCATGGAAAAGGGCGGTTTTGTACGTACATACTGGTGCTTCTGGCTCTCAGCCCCCAGCATGCATCATTAACAACGGAAGAGTTCGCTAAAGCAGACCACGGGCCCCCACCCCCAGGCTTCCTGATCGAGCGGGTCTAGGGTGCACCCCGAGAGTTCACATTTCTAACAAGTCCCCAGGTGCTGCTTCTGGTGTGGAGACCACAGCATGAGAGCCACTGATACCTGATACCTCCCTGCTGTCCCACGTCGTGTAAGGCTGGCGCGGACACAGCACACACAGCCGTAAAGCCCGATGCTCACGGGAACACGAAGCACCTTACCATTTTAGTCAAGTCAGAATGCAAGGGCGCACTTCCCGCCTGGGTCTTGGTAAGCAAATAAATGCGTCATTTCTTTAACAAACGTTAATACGTGCGTGTTCTGTGCCGGACACCAAGAGCCAGCACTGACAAAGCACAGACAAAATTACCCGCCCCGCCAGAGCCTAAATTTGAGGGAGGAAAGCTATCATTCGTTGAATTTCTATTAAATTCTAAGCCCTTTACATGAATTATCTCAAATTCCCACAAAGACAGTAAAATACAGATGTCCTCCTTCTCATTTTCAAGAGGAGAAGGTTGAGTCTCACATAGGTGAGTCACTCGGCATCCGAAGGCTCTGTCCCCAAACCCAGGCGCTTTCCCTCATACCACACCGAAGTATGTGTGGCTTATGCCACAACGGGATTTTTAGCAGAAATACCCTAAGAAGAAATCCCTGTCTGCAAAGGATGTCTTTTTCATGCCACGACCTGGAAAGACCCTAAGTGCGTGGGGACCTTCAGGTGTCAGATCCCAAGGGCCGGGATGGAAGGGTCCAAACCTGCAAGGAGGGGACAGTCGTCATGACGCTCGACCACAGCCCCCTGTCCCGACCAACTGGCCGGGGAAGTTACTGCTCCTTTGGATTCGGGAGAAGCGTCTTCTGAACGCCCTGGTTGGGGCGGAGAGGCTCCCTCCCTTCGATCATTCGTGCAGTCGCTATTCAGCGGCAGACCGCGTGCCAGGCACTGTGCTGGAAACGGTGGGGGACCCAAGCTGACGCTTTGTCCCTGGTCCAGAGGAGCTTGATTCACAACGGGATGTGAGCTGCTCTGAAGCGCATCGCCGGCGCACCGGCTGAAACTGGTACCTCGCACGTCATGGGCCACCGTCCTAAGATTAGGCAACAGTTGTCTAAATCCCACAAGCCCCAGAGAGGCCGGAGGAGAGGGACTCCACTGTGGCCACCGGAAGCAGCAGGAAAGGTCACAGGCACGGTGTCCTCAGAAGCAGCCCTGGCCAACGGGCAGAGGCGGGTGTGCCCGGGGCATACGTGCGTCTGTTCCCTTCCCTTGGGGGTGTCCCCCTCTCTGCTCCCCTGCCCCTTCTGCAGCTACCTCTTCTGACCCCAGGGGCCTGGGCCTCTTCATGGTGTACTCCCCTAACGGCTTGTCATTTTTACCGTAGAAGAGATTTGAGGTTCTCACTGGACACTCAGATGTCAGATAATGGTACCACTTCTAGATTTGTGTTTTTAAAAAGGCCCGAACGACACTAACTCAAGAAAAAGTCGACACGCGTCCAATTTCCCTGCATCGTTGGGGCAGACACGCAGATAGGTCCCCTGATTTTCAGCTGGGCACGTGGTGCCCCAAACGAAGACTGTATTTCTCCGAGTGCCGCCCTGAGGCCAAGTTCTGACCAACGAGATGGAGCCGCCAGAGCCTAGGGCGGACGTGTCCGTGAACTGCCTCGGTCTCCTCCTGTGCTTTCTCCCCGCCGGGCCGTGATGCCCGCCACCCTGGGTACCACCTCGGGCCACGTAGGAGGGGTGGTTAAAGGGGAGGCTGGAAGCGGCCTGGCTCCCTGGGGACAGGAACAGAGCCAGCGTCCCAGTCCTGGACCACTGCCCTCGGGACTGATCGGCGAGAGGGAGGCGACCCCCAGGCGGAAGCCGTTATTTGGGGGTTCTCTCATGCGCAGCCAACCTTCACTTTGAGAAAACCATCCTGGGGACTTTCCTTTCTTTGTCTCTTTTCTGATGGAGGGTCACCACGAAGCTTCTCCTCGGGGTCGCTCAGACCCCGGTCGACCCCGGTGTTCTCCATCTTCACATGCACCTGCTTCTTCAGGCCCCCGCGAGCCGAGGGACGGAGGGGAAGGAACGTGGGCTGGGGGCGCACGCTGCCCAGCCGTCTTCCCTCGTCTTCCACCTCCTCGTCCAAAAGAAAGATGACCACTAAACTCTCTCACGAGTCTGCTGGTTTCTAGGACCAGGTGCGCTCGGCCTCACCCGAGCCCCGAGCCCCGAGCCCCAAGCGCATGCTGCCGGTCCACGGGACCTTGCGTGAGGGTGGAACGTGCTCACCGTAGCAGCTCCTTGTGTTTCCAACGCGGCACGTTGCTTCTGTGGCACCTGCAACACGTTTTTCTGAAAGTCAGTCGTATCCATGAGCATTAGGCTCCCAAGCCAAACCCAAACAATAAGTCAAAGATTGGCGGTTTGGGGGTTTTGGGGAAGTGCTCAGTTTCAAGCTCTCCTCCAGGCTTGGCAGAGAAGGGGACACACCCCCTCCTTAGCCCTGCGCTGTGGTGGGGAGAACTATCGCCTCCACTATTGCCTCCGAGTGACAGCGGCTCCCTCAACAGCCAGATGCGCATGAAAGCTGAGGACGCGGGAGCCACAGCGGGCGTCGGATCCCCGCGGGGCTGACGCCGCTTCTGCCGCCGCTTCTGCTGCCCCATGCTCTGGGGAAAGAAAGGCTGCGTGTCCTGAGCACGTCCGGACTCCCTCTCGCCAGCTCTCCGAGAGGAGAGGGGACGGAGGCGCCATCCTGTAGGGCAGGAGGCATCATGCGCAGTGTGGCTCGTCCTGTTGGCCGCCGCGGCCGGAGCCTGGGCAGCACCAGTGCACCGGGATGCTCCAGGCGGACGGGGCTGGACCTGGCACACACGCCGAGGGACCTGTGTCTCTTCCTGCGCCAGAAGTGGGGGGTGCGGGCAGGGAAGCCAGCCTTCTCGGGGACCTCTGACCTGCGTGCTTCCGTTCTTCCTTTGGAAAAGGCACTCCAGACTCTGCCTTTAAGTCGCGTCTTTTTTCTCCGTTAAGAAAAACCTTTGTCGCCGTCCAGGGCGTCTTCCTCAGCCTCCCTGGCTAAGCATGGCCCACGGTTCCGGGCCTGTGCACGAGCTGCCCCTCCGCCCGCCAGGCACGCCATTCCCCTCACTTCTTCTCAGGCCGATGCTTCCTTGTGCAGATGTCACCGTGTCACCATCTGCAAGAAGCCTCCCCAGCTCTCAAGAGGGGTGCGTCCCGCTCCTGTGTGCCCTCCTAGCACCCTTGGCAGATGGCAGGTGTCCCCACACGTGGGAACATAAGCTGGTCCACCACATCGTGGGAACATAAGCTGGTCCACCTCATCGGCTAAAGGGGCCAAAGCCGCTGGCAGGCGGCGAGGGTCGCGATGTTCACTGACTCATGGACAGACAGGTGCTCCCTCCCCCCCGCTCCTCCCAGGCTGTCCTGGGCCCCTCCCCCACAGCGGGACGGAGCCGCCTTCCAGCTCACACCCTTGCTCCCTCATTGCTGTGGCTCTGCCTCTCGCCCCAGACCAGAGCGCCTGTCTGCGGTGGCATTAGTGTCCCAGGTGATGCGGTACATGCAGGAGGCGACTGACGGATGACGGACAGCTGAGTCCATGGATCCAGGATAGGCTCCGTTACCCCGTGACCCTAAGACGTATGCCACTTTGGGGAACTTTTAGCACAAAACACGAAGAACCTGATGTGGGGCACCTGCCTGCTGCCACGAGCTGCGCCCACGCTCCCCGCGTCTGCGCCTTCCTCCTGGAGAGCTGGGCGGCCGCACCGTCGGGCCGTGTGGTTCAGGGCCCGGCTGCGGGGGCGGGATGTGGCCTTCCCTCTTGCTGGACTTAGCAGTTTACCCTGTGGGAGACCCAGCTGCTCCGTTTGTAAAATGAAGAGAATAATAATAATAGGATCGTATGAGGCTTCTTCAGAGACGCAGAACCCGTAGGACGCACATATTCTCACTTGTACATATAAATGTCACTTGTGGAGGCAGAGCAGTCTCACGACCTGCCACCCGCATGCCGGAGCCTGGGACAGCCCGTGGGACACTTCAGCCCGAGTCCGAAGGCCTGAGAACAGGGGGCCAACGCTGTGAGCCCTGGACGCTGTGAGCCCTGGACGCTGTGAGCTCTGGACGCTCTGAGCCCTGGACGCTGTGAGCCCTGGATGCTCTGAGCCCTGGACGCTGTGAGCCCTGGACGCTCTGAGCCCTGCCCTGGGGCCGAGAGAACCGGGGGGACTGTGGAGGGCTGGCTTCATCGCTCAGCCCGTCGTTCCAAACGCCAGTCTCCTCCAGACACACTGTCACGGACACGTTCAGAGCGACGTTTTCCAGCTATCTGGGCGTCACCTGGCCCGGTCGAGTCGGCGTGTAAAATTCACCGTCACAAGGACCTACCTCTTTAAATTGCCGCAAAGGTCATACGCAGGAGGAAACAAAACAAAGTTGACCCCTGTTCATCCTCGGCGCAGTGTCTGACTTGCCGAGTTCGATGAGTCGGTTGTCGTTTGCCGGTGCAGCTTCTCCTGTGACGACGGGAGCGGGAGCCAGGGCACGGCGACGCGGCCTCAGCAGCCCGCTCATCTATGTCGCGGTGTCCTGAGTGGTGCCAGGAAGTCGGGTACCCTGGCAGGTCGTGTCATGCCACGGGCCTGGACAGAAGGCCATTGGGGGCGCGGGACACGTTTCAGAGTCCCTCCTGGGGGGCGGCTGGGTGCGCGTAGACGGTGGGTGTGCAAAACTGAACGTTCTCATTTGTTAACGCGGGAAACACGCTGTTAGCTGGGCCGCCGATGCTGCGAACAGCCGGTTGGCCAGGAGGGTTTGCTCCCTGAGAGCATAAGATCCTCCTCGTTACTTGGTACAGGGATGCGTATAAATTAGGTTGTAATCTAGTTTATGGAAATGTTTTTTTCTTTTGCATTTTCCTGCCTCCCAGCTCCTCCCAAAGTAAAATAGATGCGAAGCGGTCTGTTTTCATTTCTTTCCTTTGGTTCGATTCCTGTAAACTATCCACATTAATGCATTATTTCCAGAACGTCATTCTGGGAAGGTACAGTACCCCAGAAAGACAAAAAGCTGGTGAGTGTTACAGGGTGTGAGAGGTTCTTTGTGGTGTGTATTGTGTGCCTACCTGTCTGCCTGCCTATCTGAGTGTATGTGACTTGTGCCAGCCAACAGCTAGGCAGCCATTGTCACAGGCACGACTCCCTCCTCCATATCCCGGCCACGTCGGAGGGAGGGACCTGGGCCACAGTGGTCAATGGATGACCCGGGCCAGCCTGGCTCCCCTGCCTGGGTCCAGAGTAAAAGAAAGTTACTCCTGCGCCCGTTAGCACTGGGGACTGCGGCTGGAGCCCATGAGACATGCAGGCCCGTGGCAGCCGTGGCTGGCTGACCCGCCTGTAGGCCGGTCTGGGCGGTGGGGGCAGCTGAGAGGGTTGGGGGGTGGGGGTGCCGAGAAGGAAGCGCAGAATGCAGAAGCCGCTGTCACTTCAGTGGGCGGAACTGGAATCCGGGCCCCCAGGCCCTGGCCCAGCACAGACCCCGGGAGGCCCGTGTCTGCGGCACGTTGTGTGACAGCCAGAGACCAGTGTCCCCAGCCCCGACTGCTCCGCGTGTGTCCACTTTCCTTGCACCGGACTTCAGGGGGAGGGGCTCTCTCCGGTTTTTTGTTGGTTGGTTGGTTGGTTGGGTTTTTTGCAAGTGAAAGAGCTTTTTCTAAACCATTTAGTGTTAAAGAGACCTGGGCTCAAAAAATCAGCGAAGGCGTGGTGCTGGGGGAGGACCCGCAAAAACAAGCCCCATCACGCCTGCCCCCCCACCCCCCGCCCCGGACCCAGGGCCCTCGCTGTTGAAATGGACATCACTCAACGGGAAATGGTGCGGGTGCGGGGAGCGCAGTACTATGCGGGGAGCGTGGGGGGAGAAACCATCTCATTCGAAGGCCGCGCAGACTTGGAAAGGTAGAAGTTAGGGTGACGGGAGAGATGTTTTCACGCATGAGCCCGAAGACGCACCTGACCTGTATCGTGGTCCCCAAGGCGAGAACCAGGAAAGGGCCGCAGTCCGGAGGAGCTGGGCTTCCGCTCGGAGGTCCCCGGCAACGGCCGGTCCCCTGCGAGGTCGGGGTGCACGGCCCCAGGAGGAGGTCGATGGAGGTCCTGACCCTGTTCCAGGAGACAGGTGTCTGGATGAGAGGGCCTGACATCACGGCCAGCGCTCTCCGCAGTGACTGCCCGTCACCTCGGGCCCCTCGGCGAAGGCCGCAGGAGGAAGTCGGAAATTAAGCAGACCATCAAGTGGACGTTCCTCGAAGGTCCGGAAGGTTTCAGAATCCAGCAGGAAAAGGCCTGTAAAATGCCCCGGGTTCCCATCTCATCCACGTTTGTCCCTGAGGCCAATAAGATCAGGCCTCTCTGACAGTCAGATGACCGAGTGGGGACTCCCCTTGCTGCGCCGAACCTCTCAGAGGGGTGTCCAATTACCTGTTAAGTGGATGGAAAATTCTGGAAAGGAACTGTATTTCCTAAAGCCTCCTGTCCTCTGCTCTGCAGTGTGGTCACCTCTGCTTTACACCTTCCTCGTAACACGCTGGCCAAGTCCAGGGGAGACCGGAGCGACGTCCCAGCTCACTCCCCGCCACGCTTTCTGGACTTGCCGGTCTGCCAACGTCCAAGTTGGGAAAACAGCTCGGCAGAAGGCGACTTCCAGAAGCCTGCCGGTCAGGGCCTGGTGACCAAGGTGACGGGGAGGGAACCTGTCACTTCCACTGAGGGCAGGAAGAGTCCACCTTCACAAGGGGGTGTTCTGAAAAAGGTCCCTTCCCCCTCCTTTTGGGATTTTCATACTATGTCCTCACCCAGGACAATTATTCAATGCCAGACCCAGTGAAGCAGGGCACTGCCGAATGACTTTCAATGAAGGTAACGAAGGGATATTTCTCCTTGTCCCCATTCAGGGTCTCTGGTCACCAGAGAATGACTTAGTTTCCTATCAAAGGGACAGAATGACACCCTGTGGAGCGCTCAGGCTTCCAGGATGGCTGGACGGTCGGGGGGCACCCAGCCGGGCCGTGTTCGGGGTTCCCCGGGCGCCCGCCCATGTCCTGCTGCTGTGACCGGTGCGTCGGGCAGCACTTCCCAGAGCGCCCCGCTCCCGGCCTTGCCCCCCCCTGCAGAGCTGTGCACCCGGCTGCTGCTGCTGCTGCAAACAGCCGGCCACGGAGCCCTTTCGCTCAGCGCTGCACACAGAGCCTGCTGCCAAGATGAGTCACCACGTAACGCACACCCTCGCCCGCTCCACTCCGCACTTAAAATACTCCAGGGCGAGCCAAGCAGAGCCCTGCTGTGTGCGAGCACAAGCGACCTGTGACCATGGCCTTGGCCTCGGCCCTCCTGAGCCCTCTGCAGAGCAGACTGCACTGTGTTTGGCCAAGGGGTTGAGAGCTGATAGCTTTGGGGGGGCGGGGCTCCGATTTTCAGGTCCAGATCCCCCTCATGCAGCCTGCCCTGTCACACTTCCTCTTTTGCAGGCAGATGAACCTCCATTTTAGCCTGTTTTCTGGGTTTGAACTTGCCATCCTCACTTGGACAGAGGTCCCTAACCTCCCTGGGCTCTGCTGCCATTCCT
>NW_006432945.1:16732790-16735503 GCF_000325575.1 Pteropus alecto | reverse complement strand
ACCCCCCTCCCCACAGCACTGATCTGGGGCAGAGTCACAGTTCTCCAGACCCATCCCTCTCCCCTAGCCCGCCGAGAAAGAGATTTAAAAATCGTTTTCTTCTCCTTGAGCCTTTAAATTCCTTCCTCCTGCTTCTACAGAGGAACCCTGGACGAGTGGGCCTGCACTGAGCGGCCTCCTGAGTTCTTGTGGTCCACACGTCCCCAAGCCACACCCAGCCACACTCCACCTGCCAGAGGCCCCCCACCTCTGGAGAAACAGGCGCTTTCCGCTCTCAACCCGCTGCTACGGCACAAAAGCCCGGCCCAGCCCGGGCGCGCAGGGACATGGTGTGCCCGGGTTATTCATTACTGGGGTTGGAGGCGGTCAGGGAGCAGGAAGCAAACGGGCAAGCCAGGGGAAAGGTGGCACAGAGGGTGGGGAATTAGTCAGGGTGACCTTCGAGGGGAACTCGGAGTCCTGGCAGCGGGTGTGTATCAGAGAGGGAAGGTGGCAAAGTCAGAGCCACAGCGCCAAGGTTAGACAAGGTCAAATGGAAATAGCTCATTGTAATTAAGTTAGCTACTTAGTAGCTCTTGCTCTGCACCAGGCCCTGTGCTCAGCACTTTCCCACGCCTCCCATACAATCCTTGCAACAATGTAGCACTTCACTGCTTTTACAACGAAGGGAGCAGCCTTGACAGTGCAAGTGACTTCCCCAAGGTCACACAGCTCGCGAGTGCTGAAGCGAGGAGTGTGACTGCAGGTCCGTCTTGGTCTTTAGTAGGTCGCTCTTTCTAGTGATGCCGTTGGTGGGTGAAACAACTCTGGATGGTTTAGAGCGGGGGTCTCCAACCCCCAGGCCAAGGACTGGTAAGGGGCTGTGGCCTGTCAGGAAGGGGGTCACAGCAGGAGGTGGGCGGCAGGCAAGTGAGCAAAGCTCCATCTGGATCTGCAGCCGCTCCCCAGCGCTGGCATCACCGCCTCAGCTCCACCTCAGATCATCAGCCATTAGAATCTCATAGGACCACCAGTCCCTGGTGCCAGAAAGATTGGGGACCGCTGGTCTAGAGTGGCTAGGAAGATGGAGTCTGCATCTGGTGCCTTTGGGGCTGAGATCATGTTCTCCATCGGCACTACTGGCTTTGGGGAGAAGCAGAAGGGCCCTAGGAAGCCCAGGGGAGGTTGGTTTAGAATGAGATGCTGCACTGGCTGTAAAGGCATGACTCTCAGAACTTGCCAGAAACCTACCAAGAGCTTGAATGCAGGGGAGGGAGAATGAGCAAATCTGAGGAGCGAAAGCTGGAGGTGCTGGTGTGTTTGGGGGTGGGGGGGAGCATCCCCTAGAGGAAAACAGTAGGTCAAGGACAAGAGAGAAAGCTCATCCTGGCCAGACACAGAACCAGTCTACTTGACATTTGCTACAGCCTTAGAGAGCTAGAGAGCTAAGGTAAGACAACTCATTTTGAAGACAACATAGGGGTTCTACTTAAAAATCTTGTCACTGTGACTCCTTCTCCACGTACTTTGTTTTACCACGTGCTCCTACGGGGCGACGGGGAGCGGAAGAATCGAGGGAAGGGTGGGAAAAGGGAGGACGCAGGCAAGGGCACCACACCCCCGGCGACCCCCTGGTCCTTTCCTGCTGCCCCTCCCCCCACTCACCCTTTCCTGCCGCTGCCCACATGCCTTCCTCCCTTAGGAGTCCGCGCCCAGTAAACACATGCCCTCCCAAGTGACCCGTCCTGCTGGAAGTTCCTGCATGAGGTGCCTCCTGCTGGGGGCGGGGGTGGGACCAGGGGCATCACGCCTGCAGCTGCGGCCTCTTCCTGCAGCTCTGCCACCACCTGGGGCCTTCCCGGGGTGAACACCGTGGGGGTGGGGGGGCAGAGGGGGTGGCTTCCTTCTCCATGCGCTGTTCTCAAGGTTGCCCTCGACAGAGCCCTGTATGTAGCAGCCCCTCTGGGGCTGGGTGGACAGGTGGCTGCTGCTTTCCTGATGTTCAGGTATTTTCAGGTGTTTGCCCAGGTCTTACAGGCGGGCCTTGGGAAGGATTAGTGGGAAGGAACTCATTCTATTCGGTTCGCACTTGCCCTTAGACCTCCAAGGTTGACCTTGGAGACAGAAAGGTGGCTGGGACAAGCATCCCTACCCCGGGTAATTCCCGGAGATGGGGCTGGGAACCCTCCTTTCCCAGGATGGGCCATGTTCTCCCTCAGCGACTGCGGAGGTACCTCGTCTTTTTCTACTGTGTCACTGCCCTCAGAGGGTTAGCGAAGCTGCTCCGGGGCTCAGCGGAGCCGGAGGGAGCTGAACCCAAGGAGTGTGTGTGGCTTTTCAGCAGCAGGGGATGGGGGCCGGCAGGGGGACTGCATGCCCAGGACTGCCTCGAATGTCGTGCCATCTGAGCTGGGTCTCACGTCCCTTTCTGTCCGAGGGACTTTACAGGAGAACAAAGGGGGCACGAAAGCATGGCAGCGAGACTACCAGCCGCCGACCCGGTGCCGGGGGAGCCCTAGGTGGCCAGGTCACATTAGACCGTGTCCCCGGGCGTCTGGACTGGTGCAAGCCGCCTTGCAGTGTGACCGGGGTCCCAGGGAAGACGGGCTGGGGCGGGTCTGCAGCTTCCACCTTCCGGGCCGCGGGTCCGGGCCGCCGCCCCGGGTGGGTTTGGCAGCTGTCCCGCTCGAGGTGGTTCAGGCCGCCCACAAGGAGCGGTTGGGCAGGCGGGAGC
>NW_006432945.1:16720204-16731747 GCF_000325575.1 Pteropus alecto | reverse complement strand
AGGAGGGGAGCTGGAAGAAGTTCATCTGGAACTCGGAGAAGAAGGAGTTTTTGGGCAGGACCGGCGGCAGCTGGTGTAAGTACGGGGCCCGCGTCTCCCCCCCAGCGCCTCGGGTCCCCGGCGGCGCATCCCCGGCGCGGGCTCTGCGGGCCGGCTGGGCTCGTCCCCGTGCCGCCTGCGGGGTCCCCAGGACCCGCGCGCGGTCGGGGCCGGAGCACGCCAGGCAGAGGTTCTGTGTATGGGCAGCCGTCTGTCCGAGCATCGCCCGAGCCCTTCCCTGCTGGGGGTGGCCAGCCGCTGGGAGACTAGAGGTGTCTCTCCCGATGGTCATGTCCCAGGTCCGTAAAAAACAAAACAACAACAACAAAAACCGAGATTCGAGGCTCCCCAGGGTAATGGGATCTAGTGCCGGCAAGGTTGCGTGTCACAGCACCTCCGAGTCTAAATATGTAGCTCACAGGCGCGGGGCGGGCGACGCCTCCCATGCACACTGCAGCATTTCACCGCGATGCCCGGAGTCCCCCGTGACCTCTCTGGTGTCACCGCAGCCCCGAAATGGCCCAGGAAGCTCCCCGTCAGGACTCCGTTTCTGAGGCATGGCCCCGAAACAGGGCAAAGGCTGGTGTATCCAGTGTCTGCACAGAGAGGCCGGATCGGTAGCTTGGGGTGATTATTATGAACGATTCCTCTGAGAAATAAAGGGCACAAAGGCAGAAGCAGGTCATCCCATACGATTTCGAGCAGCCTGTTGCTTGGCTGATTGGACGTACCCCACCCCACCCCACCCCCGCCCCCCATTGAAAATTAGGCACCTTACTTGTTTTCCAATTCCCTATACCCGGAGGGACACGCGTTTTGTTTTTTTTTTTTTAAAGGTCATTTTGAAGGGCAGAGTTGTAGGCAAATCTATGAGTCGTGACTGCAGAGAGGGAGGGAGGGAGGGAGGGGGAGCCCCCTCCTGCATCACTGCCCCCTCCTCCTGCTCTAATACCACCACCATCATCATCATCGTGGACACCCCCTGCACCACCACTGCAGCCACTGAGGGAGCCTGGAGAGGGGCCGACGCGGGTTCCTGATTGGGAGGCTCCGTGGGCATCAGCAGAATGAGTCAGGGAAATAGTGCTTGGCTGACATTTTGAAATGGAAGCAGCCGGAATATATGATTTTTGTTGAGAAAAATAAAATGCAGCTTGTGATGTGGGCCTCCCTCGATCGAAAAGTGAAGGGTTAATAATGCATCACCGTTCAAGGTTAGTCAAGGTGAAACCTCATTCCAAGGTATTACGGGGAAGTATAGGTGTCCCGGAGCCACGGGATGTGGAGGCCTCTAGGTGATGGCTTTGAGCTTCTGTTTTACGTTGAGTCGGATTTGGGGGAGACTGTCCTTCAGAGGGTTAGTGCCCGTGTCACAGTGGTTCCCTGTGTTTTCCTAACGAGGAAGGGAAAACCTGAAGAACATGGGTGTGTGTGGGTGACGGGCTCCCGCCAGGGCCATCTCCTAGCAACTGCTGGCAACTCGAGTGAGGCCTGGCGGGGGAGGGGGCTGCAGTGAGGAAGGGCCCCCTGCCCTGGTGGTCTGGCCCAGCCTCGCTCGGCCGGCCGGGGCTGCACTGACTCCAGGCATATTGTGAAATTTGCCCTCTAGTCTTTCCCCCCTCATAAAATATATTTCTTTCCTCATTCCAATTCCAGAATAATATTTGCTTTAGAGGTAAGGCGGTATAGGACGACTTGTTCTTTAAGCCGATGTGTAATGGGGCAGCACCTCCATATGAGACAGAGAGAGAGAATGTGCGTGTGAGTATTTGTGTCGTGGTCCCACATCAAGCGTACGATTTGTGAATGCAGACACCAGGACGGGCGTGCCCGTCTCATCGTCCATTTTCCGAGGGGCAGGGGCTGGGTTAAAAATCCAGTGTGTGTTTTGCGCTAATATGTCCGCTCCCTCCTGGCAGTGTAAGAAAGGACAGAGCCTCTCAGCCGCTCGTGGGCAGAGAAGGTGGCAGCAGCTGCTGTCTCTGATGGAGAAAGTGCCACTTTCCAGCGCTGAGCCCAGCACGGGTGCCCTTGGGACTGGGGCCGGTTGCCCTTGGCTCAGTTTTGCTTATAGGTAGATAGATGTTCACCAAGATGGAAGCGGGAGCCTCGCCTGTCACCTGCTGGAGAAACCGCGGCATGCAAAGCACCTGTGCTTTCCACCTTTTAAGTTGCCGCAGGCGCTGGCATGCAAAGTACCTGTGCTTTTTACCTGCTTTATGACATTAACAGGTGTTGGTAGGTTTTGTGTTTACCACTGGGCCCAAATGGCATTTTTTTTCCTTCTGCTTGTAACCCTTTTGAAGGGTACTGTTTTTGTTTTTTAATCTCATTGGAAAATCTCTATATTGTATTTTTTAAAAAGAAGAAAAACTGCTTCAGAAGAAAACGTCGAAAGCTTACCGTCTGTGCCACCCTGGCCAGCTGTGCAATTTGCCCAGCTTCTCTTTCTGAGCAGCCCCTGGTGGCCGGCCTGCCGGTGAGCCCGTGGCACGGGCCCTGCCAGACCCACACGCTCCCCTTTAATCAAGCGACCTCACCTCAGCGACCGGGCGGATTTCGCTAAGTGACATCTCAAAGCAAAAGCGGAGAGCTCCGCTCTTGCCTCGGGGTCCCGCAGAGTGGGCAGGCTGGCTCTTCTCGCGCGTGATGAGTGTGCTTGGCAAGCGGCTTGTTTTTCCGTCGCCGTCTTTGTGTTTTAAGTGGTGGCCTCCATTATGTGCCTTCTCGTGTGGTTAGACTCAGGTAGCTGGAGCCCAGGGAAGGAGCACGGAAAAGCTCGGTTGTTGGCAGAGCCAAACGTGTAGATGAGCTGAGCGCGCCAAGGCGAGGCGGGGGACGGTGTCAGAGGTTACAGAAGTTCTCTCTCTGACCGTGTTACACCAGCTCTCGCACCTCTCAGAAGCATTCGCTGGAAAAATTTTCCAGCTCCGTTGACGTCACAGCCTTGCCATTTGCCTGCTGCTGCCTGGATACGGAACGCAGCGCTTAACCCTTGCGGGCCCGGGAGGCGGCCGGGCGTGGGCAGCCGTCGCTCGGGGTCCTACAGTCTTTTCATTTCTCCTTCGCTCGCGTCTCTGCCTTTCTCCTTGTTTTTTGTTTTTTTTTTTTTTCCTGATAGAAGGGAAAAAAGGATTATCATCAAGCATTCCTGATGTGGTTCTGTGTGTTTTGCTTGTTTTAACAACTCTAAAGCAGGATTTCCCTGAACTGTTTGTTTGCTGGCGGGAAGGCCCCAGGCTTTTGACCTTGGGGACCGGGCCAATTCCTGTCACCCCGCGCCCACTCCCCCGGCTTCCCTCCCGCCACCCACACAGCCCGTTCTTTTCAGGGGCACTGCTGTCCGGTGCCTTTTCCCCAAGGACCCCCCGTGTCTCACGCCGGAGACCTGGGCGTCTTCAGGAGCGACCTCAGGCCCCTTTGTGCAGTCACGTTTCAGACTCGCTACGCGCACGGTTCGCTTCTCCGCAGCGCGTTCACGGCGCCGCCCGGCACGGCCTGTCACCGTGCGGCTAATCGGAGAGGATCCTCGGAACGCGGTGGCCTCACTCCAGCCTCCGGCCGCTTGGTCGGGGTCTTCCCATTCTTTTCCTTTGCTTTTGCTGCGGTGGTCTCAGCCCCCTCTGTCCCGGGGAGAAAGAACATGCAGCTCGCCGAGCCCGCCGTGATCCCGGGGCCGGTCAGAAGAGGCAGTGAAAACGTGCTTGCCGTTTTTTTTTTACTGGAGCAGTTTTTTTTTTTCTTTCTTTCCGCTGTTTCTTGTTCGCGGCACCTGCAGGGAAAGCCTGCGCTCAGCCAGTAGCACGGATCCGAGGGAGGGTGACAGTGACCGGCGGCGGGAGAGCCACCCTGGCTCTGCCGCACTCACCGCTCTGTCACTGCGTTCGTGTGTCTGGGGCAGCAGCACGGCACAGCGGGGCTGCAGGGCTGAGCCGGCCAGGAAAGCACAGGGCCCTGGGGGAGCCCCCGCCGCCCCCCGCCGCCGCGTCACCCCGCAAACACGGCCCAGCCCGGGTCGGTCTTCGTGAGCGTTTCAATTCAGAGGCGGAAAGGGTTTCCTGTAGGGAATCTTGGTTCTCTCCGAGCGTCTCTCCCACGGGCTGCCCGGCCCCGTCTCCAGCCCTCGGTCTGGAGTGAGGGTCACTCTTGATCGGGTTGGAAAGGGCGGCGGGAAGCCCGGGCGGAAGTCTGTTCTCTGGGACGATCAGACCGTGTTCTGAGCACGTGACTGCATCACAGCCTTTTGTTCCCCTCTGTTCTCCCCGTAGTTAAGATCCTTCTGTTCTACGTGATATTCTACGGCTGCCTGGCCGGCATCTTCATCGGCACCATCCAGGTGATGCTGCTCACCATCAGCGAGTTCAAGCCCACCTACCAGGACCGGGTGGCCCCACCAGGTAAAATGACCGTGCTGAGTCCACTTCTTCTAGAAGTGAAATGAGTGTCAGTCACTGTTTCGACGGAGACGGTTCTTCTGGAAGTTTTCTGTAAGGTGTCGTAACCCAGGCCTGTAAGGGGAGCGAGGACCCTCCCCTGTCACCGGGCCTCCCAGCCCGACCTCGGCTCGGCCCTGAGGATGGAGCGCCCTGGTCCCCCACCCAGCCGGCCCCTCACCAGCCACGTGACTGACGCCCAGGGGTCGGGTGGCGGGATCACCCCAGGCCCTTTCCGCTCTCGTGCTCACTTTTCACTTTCGCGAGGGGACTGTGACTCAGAGATCCTCAGAAACACCACTCTGGCTCCCGCTTTTAAAGATTGACTGACGTTTAGGGGCGACGACAGGCTCTGAGATGGCCGGCTACGGCCAGGACTTCCGGGGGCCATTCGCCCACCTGCTCCTGACTTGCAGTCGACCTGCAGCAGAGGAGTGCGCTGTAGGTTCCACTTCCCAGCGTTCCTGCCGCTTCGTCCGGCGAGAGCCCGCCTTCTGGCTTCCTGGACCCGCTCGGCTGCCGAGCAGCTTCAGCTCTGAGGGTTATAGAAAATGCAGAATGCCACACAAGTGCCCTGCTGTGATTTGGGTGCTGTCAGCCGGGTG
Organism: Pteropus alecto; assembly: GCF_000325575.1. Taxonomy (NCBI): domain Eukaryota; kingdom Metazoa; phylum Chordata; class Mammalia; order Chiroptera; family Pteropodidae; genus Pteropus; species Pteropus alecto. The sequence continues at coordinate 16,726,670 of NW_006432945.1, read as the reverse complement.
ACCTGCAGCCGCGCTTGTCCACACTGGTCGCTAAGCCCCAGGGAGGCGCACTGCCGTACACCTGGCTCTGGCAGAAGTCACAGACGTGACTTCTGTCTGGCTCTTAGAAGTCATTGTCGGGAGGACCTAGGGGGAGAGGAAGTGTTGTGTAACTTCCGGGCTCTCTCCTTATAAATGACCTCGAGGTTGCCTGGGGGGCGGGGGAGGGTCGGCAGTGATGTCCCTGTCCACGTCCCCTGGGCAGCGGTTTAGGAACCGCTGTATTTGGGTGACGATCTCAAGGCCGTCTTCGTGGCACCGAGCAGCTTCGATCACCTGCGGCTGCCTGTCACAGGCTTGTCACGTCCACGTCCTCCTTGGGTGTGGGACTCGGGAGAAACCTTCAGACGTGGAGGTGGCAGACGCTGTCTTTTAGCCCTAAGTCAAATAGTCCCCTGCTGGAAGAAAAACCTTAAATCTTGGGGATTTTGCAAGTGGAGAAAGAAAACGTGTAAGTATACGAGATGACTTAGACCTGCTTAATAACCCACAGTTCCCAGCAGCGGTCTCCCCAGGAGAGCTGGGGACCGGTGGAGCAGGGGTTCTGGCGTGTGCACACACTTGGGATCTTAATCGTGTCGCACGCTGGCTTTTGTGCCAATACAGCACGCTGTGTCTCTGTGTGTCCTGTTAGAATTTTTATGCTAGCATCAGTAGTCCTGACTGAAATTTGTATAGACTTTTTCTTTTTCTTTCTTTTTTTTTTTTTTTGCCATTTAAAAGCTATTCTGTAGTCACGATGCTATTTTATAATAATTCTCATCGTCGAAGCCACAGGCGACCACGAAGGCCAGCATTTTCTTTGATTTCCCGGGTTTAAAACATGGCCCCTGACTCCGTAAACTCTGGGGAGTCGGCCTTTAATTAAGATGAAAAGGCTCCTTTGTGCTCTTTGCAGAATTTCGCCACACCTGTTAAGCAGGGCCTCACCGATGACCTTGCCCGGGGAATCTGGTGGCCGAGATGCTTGGTCCTTCCAGCTCCCTCCCCCGCCGCCTCCTCGCCCCTTCCTGAAACACACGTTCTCGGTCCCTATATTTAGTGTCCTCGCAGCAGTTGGACGGACCTGACAGACGGTGGCTTGTCCAAAGGAATGCTGGTGGCTCATCCTGGAAATATGCGTCCCCGTCTTTGGTCTGAGTCACAGGGACCGGCTTCCGCGGTCCTCCAGCCTCCCCGTCCTGTCACCTGGCTCCCGAGCCACCTCTCTGTCTCTCCTTCCCCTCCTTCCCTTACTCTGCCCGGAGAATCTAGGCCAAGCCCCCCTTTACTGTCACCTTTCCAAGGAACATGACGTGACGTTCCTTTGCAAACGATAGTGGCCTTGGAGCAGGGAGGCCAGGTCGGCCCGGCACTTGCCAACGGCGGTGCTGCCGCGGACCGTCCCCGAGTGCTCGGCGGGACCCTGAGCGGGTCCTCCTCGTGGCCTCTCTCGGAGAAACTCCTGAGATCGTGCGTCATTGTCGGTGCCAGCGACTCCCTCAGCGCAGACTGGAAGAAAAGCCTGGCCGTGCCCAGCTTCAGCTCAGGCCTCTCTCGTGATGAGGTTCAGCCAGGAAAGTTGTCTGTTTGAGTGACGAGAACCCAGTGAGTGTTAAGGACTTGGCACATACTTAACATTTAAAGACTCACCGACGTTGTTAGCTGAATCTGAAGCACGAGGACCTGTGTTTTGACGGCCCTTCCCGGGGGCCATCTTGTCATTAGACCTCTTGTCAACGCAGGGGCGAGTGTGGCCCCGTGAAGCAGTCACGTGGCACGTTTGGGGCTGCCCGTCTCTAATGGTGGATAAGCTGATGGGCCAAACGTGAGAGTCTCAGAGGAAGGGCTGAATTACAAAATGAAAGCGCAATTTAGGGAAGAAAGCGGATCCGTGTGCCGTTTCTCGGTGGCCACTCGCGCACATGACACCCCTTACGCAGTCGGGCAGCTGGGGGACGCTGGAGCAGGACCTGCCCACTCAGGCCGGAGGCACAGGGCGCAGGCCGCAGCCACAATGAGTGTGTCAAGACGGGAAACTGCCGTCGTCTAGGTCGGAGAGGGCGCTTGCCGGCCGTTCGCGCTGCCTGACCACAGTCCCAAAGCAGCGTGGCGCCGACTTCACAGTAGAGACTGGAAGGAGGCGGGGACTCTGCTGCTGGACACAGTGTCCCCGCTCCCTCCCACGCACCACGTGGCCGCAGTGGGCCTCAGTTCTCTCGTCTCAAATGGAGGTGGGACCCTGCGAGCATCAGACAGGCTGAACACACGTCAAGTGAACAGTGCTTTAATGGCACCGGGGCAGCCGTGCACGGCCACTGCGCCTGCTGAGGCCGCCGTATCCTGGGTGCTGAATTCAGTGTCCCCGGGCTGTGGGCCGGGATGACACAGTGAGGGGCTCTGCGCGTTTACATTTTCCTGAAGCTGATTGAGTCTTAGCTTTCTATGCAAGGTGTTTGGGAGATGTTGGATTAAGAAATACGTTTTTAAAAAAAGAATTAAGGAAGTTTTAAAGACACCACGTGCTCTGTAATTTCCCCCTGTAAAGTCCCTCTGTCTGTGGGTTGGACCCCGCCAGGCCTCTCTCCTGGGTCGGGCAGACCCTCGTGGCAGAGTCGGCCACGTCCCCCTCCCCGGTGGCTGTGGGGGGGTCTGGAGCAGACTCCCCTGCACATCCAGCTCGGGCTCACCCGGCCCTGTCCGTGACCTGACCCCTCGCCACTGGCCCAGTGGTGTCTAAAGGAAAAGTCGCCCTTCCGTTCACGCGGCCCTACCCCACCCGTGCTGGCTGAGCAACAGCGAACAACGTGAAGGTCACCGGGTGTCGGTCGCGGGTCCACGGGGGGTCCCGGGCAGCATGCTTCCTGCCAAGCAGGTAGCGTGTTTACTCTGCTCCCTCCTCCTGAGATCGTGGGCGGCTTCTGCTTGGCTTTGAGGTGCAGATGTCACAGAGCCGGGAGAATTCATGAACATGGGTCGTATTCTGGGGACTAGAATCAAGGGGGGGTCCAGGGGGCTGCAGCCAGCGGACCCTGGGCGCGTCCCACCGTCTCGATCCCGTCTCGGTCGGTGTCGTCAGAGCAAAACGTCTTCAGATCCATTAGGGTCCAAGGCGTCTTAATTCACATCTCAGCGTAAGTGAAATTCTTGAGACGTCATCGCTGCGGTTTCAGAACTGCCTGGTTTTCGTCTGTCACACTCGTGGGACTTTCTTCCCCTTAAATTCCAGAGGGAGCGCTCGGCTTCCTTCTCCTCCGCTGTTTGGTCCCCAGAGTGCCACGCAGGTGTTTTTCCGCCATTTCCGATTAGAAACGGTTTGTCACCTGTGCGCTGACGTGATAAATTCACGACACCTCTCCCGTCCCCCGTCCTCTGCTCGCGCCCAGGTCCACCCTGCACCCCCTCCCAGAGTTGTGGGCAGTGGCTGAGTGGGCACAGGGCAGCTAGAGTTTCCAGAAGCTGCTGCCCAGACTCAGGTTGGCAAAGGGCCAGGTGGACAAAGCCCGGTTCTTGTTCCTCGGCGTCCCCAGTCTCAGGGGCTTCCACAGCTCACCACGTTACCCTTTCTTCATTTCTGAGGATAAGGATATAACTAATAAGTCAGCTCAGGTGCACAGGAAGCCTAATGATTAACTTAAAAATGTCAGATGCGGCCACAGAAAAACAGGTCCTATTCTGTGCACCCCTTTTAGATGCGTAAGCAGAAGAGAGAGCTCTGATAAGTAGGCCCAGGTGACACAGCCCACGGGGAGGATGGTAGGGGCGAAATGCTGAATCTGTGGAGCCTCACCGAGGGCTCCAGTGCCGCCCACCCCGGGCCTCCGCCTCCAGAGCTCAGAGGCGACGGGCCTGGCACTCTTTGGTGGCTCAGTGCTCTCGTCCCAGTGATCTCCCGACCCGATGGCTCATCTGAGGCAGACCAGAAGAGAGAGAAGTTGGGGTGACCGAGGGGAACAGGGCGGTATTACACAGTGGCTTCCAACCAGGGAAGTGCGTGTGCACGTGAACCGACACTATCAAGTATCTTATTTCAGAGTATCAGTCACCTAGCACATGTCACGTTTTGTATCCAGGCAAGTCGGACGTACTGTACGTGCTTGTCCTTCACTTACGCCTTGAACAGAAAAGCACAGTGGACGTAACATGCTAGGGTTCGCCTCTAGGGTCACAGCTGCCCCTCGCAAAGCGGTTCTTTTTGCTGGGAACAAGCGGAGGTTTGCCCCACGAGCGCCACGCGCTTTGTAGGACAGAGCCTCTGAACGAAGTAATCCCCTCCCTGCTCACCTGACGACGAGTCTCCGTACGGTGACCCGGCCTCCCTCCGGAGTGGATGGCACTTAGCTTCGCGGGAGGAGCACAGCTGACCCTCAGACGACACGGGGGTTAAGGGCACGGACGCCCGTGCAGTCAGAAATCCACGTATAACTTCTGACTCCCCTGAAACTTTGCTAGCTGGGACTGGAAGTCTTAGAACGTGCACAGCTGATTAAACATGCATTTTCTGTGTTCTAGGTGCTAGAGCCTGAATTCTCATTCTAAAGGGAGGTAGAGAAAACGTTGAGTCATTTATAAAGCGATTAGTGCATACGTTTTATGTATTCATGACATACCTTTTTGTTAATTTTTAAAAATCTCTCTAGGCTATGCAGTTCATCTGCGAGTTTTTTCAAATAGTTGCAAATCTCTGAAAAAATATTCCAGTATCTTGAAACAAATGCACACGTCGGTGTCGTTCGCGGGTCAGCTGTGTTTGGTCTCGTGGTCTGCCAGGTGTGTGAAACGGCAGGTACACGCGTCCGAGCTTGGGGATCCGTTTGAGTGGCTGTTAACAAGGTAAAAATGGCTGTGCTCTAGTTTAAACTCTCACGTAGAGTGAGTAGATTTAGGTTTATTATAAACCTAACTAGAAACGAAATACTTCTTTCTTAATGACAGTTAATTAATACTTCTCTTTTCCGCTTCCTTTACCTGCCGGTCCCCCTCCTGCTGCGAACACCAAAGGCCAAAGATGGAGTTTTCCCCTGTTTCTCAAGAGATGGGGCCAAGGAAAGGCCAGTGTGAGGACCGAGGTCCCCAGATCTCATGTGAAGCTGACACAGGCATTAGAAACCAAATGTTAACATTTCCATATCCAAATCATTTCAGTCCTTTTAGGACACTTCATTAAATAATAATCGATACGTAATTTAAGGCAGATGGCCACGTCAAAGCAAAGCCGTGCAGAACTCAGCGTGGTTGATGTCGGCTGAGGTTCGGGAGACTCAGAGGCGAAGGTTAGACCTGGTTCTGGGAACGTCATTTGAAACCGCAGGCCAGGGACTGGGTGTTCTGCTGTCTTTGGGCCCCGGGAGCTACCGGTGCAGACGGAGCTTGTCCTCACCCACAGTTACAGCTGTCACCGGGAGGAGTGGGCAGATGCCCCGGCCGCGAGGTGGGGCGTCTGTAGCCCCTGGAGGGCGCCCCCGAGGAGGGAGGGACGTGTGTGCGGGGTCGCCCGCTCCAAGCCCATCCCTCTGCTTCCTCTTCCTCCCACTGGTCTGATGATGGCAAGTCAATGACTTAAAGCGTTTAGAGAGCAGGTCGAGCGTCCTTCGTCTGCCTCTTGGAAGTGTGTGATTGCTTTAAAGAAATGATTTTCGAGACGAGGAATTCGTTTTCTCATGGTTTGGGGATCGCATCAGAGAATTCTCCTAATGAAGATCGTCCCGACCAGAACAGGCCAGGGAGTGACCTGCGCTGGCCTCTGGGAAGAGGAACTGAGGCAGAGGCCGTGGGTGCAGGGCACCAAAGAGGCAGAGGCCGCCCTGGCCGCGGCGTGCTGCGTGGGCGAGGGCTTGGGCCGAGGGGCCGATGGCATGAGCAACACCCGGACCGCTTATGCTGCTTTTCTGGAAACCTCCAGACAGAAGTTGGCTCCCCTGGAAGGCTGCTCACTACGGCTGCGTCAGCTACACGCACTGAGACCCCTCAGACCCGGGGGAGCCTTAGCCTGGCGGAGCTTCGGGGCCGGGCTCTGGCGCCTGGCCCGCCTCCGTACCACGGCTCTGTCCGCGGAGGGCCGGGCAGGTCACAGGACCCCAGGACCCAGTGCCTGGACGTCCACTCGCCCCCTGCAGCCTCGGCCTCAGCCTCTGATGCTTCTCGGTGCAGAGCAGTCGTGATGCGGGGAGCATCTTCGGCTGCAGCTTCCCACGTGGCCCCGTGGGGGCCCGACGGCCGAGCCCGTGGACTCGCGTGGACGTGGGTCAGTTCCTGTTTCCCTTTGCCCTGTCTGGGGAGACACGTGCATCTTTTCTGGGCCCCTGGGCCCCTCGTGCACGTGTGGACGGCAGCCCCTGCCCTCCGCGTAGCTGGCATCGGGGGTGGGAGGCGGGGGCCGGCCTCGGGCGGTGTGAGTGCTTCGCTCTGGCCGCCCCTTCGGGCTTCCGAGCGCCCTGAGCCCCCGGGC
>NW_006432945.1:16708381-16720186 GCF_000325575.1 Pteropus alecto | reverse complement strand
TGGAGGGCGCCCCCGGGGAGGGAGGGACGTGTGTGCGGGGTCGCCCGCTCCAAGCCCATCCCTCTGCTTCCTCTTCCTCCCACCGGTCTGATGATGGCAAGTCAATGACTTAAAGCGTTTAGAGAGCAGGTCGAGAGTCCTTCATCTGCCTCTTGTAAGTGTGTGATTGCTTTAAAGAAATTATTTTCGAGACGAGGAATTCGTTTTCTGATGGTTTGGGGATCGCATCAGAGAATTCTCCTAACGAAGATCGTCCCGACCAGAACAGGCCAGGGAGTGACCTGCGCTGGCCTCTGGGAAGAGGAACTGAGGCAGAGGCCGTGGGTGCAGGGCACCAAAGAGGCAGAGGCCGCCCTGGCCGCGGGCGTGCTGCGTGGGCGAGGGCTTGGCCCAGGGGCCGATGGCGTGAGCGACACCCGGACCGCTTATGCTGCTTTTCTGGAAACGTCCAGACAGAAGTTGGCTCCCCTGGAAGGCTGCTCACTCCGGCTGCGTCAGCTACACGCACTGAGACCCCTCAGACCCGGGGGAGCCTTAGCCTGGCGGAGCTTCGGGGCTGGGCTCTGGCGCCTGGCCCGCCTCCGTACCACGGCTCTGTCCGCGGAGGGCCGGGCAGGTCACAGGACCCCAGGACCCAGTGCCTGGACGTCCACTCGCCCCCTGCAGCCTCGGCCTCAGCCTCTGATGCTTCTCGGTGCAGAGCAGTCGTGATGCGGGGAGCATCTTCGGCTGCAGCTTCCCACGTGGCCCCGTGGGGGCCCGACGGCCGAGCCCGTGGACTCGTGTGGACGTGGGTCAGTTCCCGTTTCCCTTTGCCCTGTCTGGGGAGACACGTGCGTCTTTTCTGGGCCCGTGGGCCCCTCGTGCACGTGCGGACGGCAGCCCCTGCTCTCCGCGTAGCTGGCATCGGGCGGCGTGAGTGCTTCGCTCCGGCCGCCCCTTTGGGCTTCCGAGCGCCCTGAGCCCCCGGGCCTTTGTTAGTGCGGATCCCGGCCTGGCCCGGGGCCGGCAGGCGTGTCCCCTGCCCTCTCTCGTGGGGGGAGGGCCAGAGCGGTACCTACGGCACTTTGTCCACACACCCGGGAGATGGAGCCTTGCGCAGCCGCTGGGAGAGGGCAGGACCAGCCCCAGAGCCAGAGGCAAGCTGCCGGCCGAGAGCTGACACCGGCCAGAGGGGACACTGGCCTGTGTGACACTCGCCATGCAGTTCAGGTCCCACCACGTTTACTCCCGACGGGACCCTCGGTCCACTCCTCTTCCTGACGTGCAGGGTGGGCCTCTCCCGGTCTCACAGCTGGCTCGTCGACATTTCGTCAGCAGCTTGGTTTTTGCCGAGTCAGCCGCACTGCTGTCCCTCTGGTCAGCCAGCTGGCTCTTCCGCCCCGGTCTCTGACAGCTGCTGTCATCCCTTCACCCTTCCATCTGCCCTCCCCTCTCCCACCTCCTCCATCCCGCGCTCGAGGACACAGCTGAACCCTGTGCGCACAGGTGTCCTCCATCCCTGCCCGCCCCAGCCCCGCCCCCACCGCACCAAGTACCTGAGAGCAGGTGTTCGCAGGCCTCCTGCCCGCCGGGCGCGAAGGCACGTGCCTCTGAGTTCCCTGGTGCCCGTGCCCTGGCCCTCCCAGGGAACCCTCCTGTGACTGTCCTTCGGGGCTCCGTTTGCTCCCGACTCCGGCACTATCCAGAACGCCCCATCCTGCCGAGTTCTGTTGCGTTTCCCCCTGGTCCAGGCAGGTCGCCTTGACTTACGTGTGTTCTTACAACTCGAACTGGTCACGACCGTGCAGTGGGGCTCCCCAGCCCGGCGGGGCGTGGCCTCACCTGGCTTGACATCCCAGTGGGAGCGGCTACTCGCCTGGCTGGCTTCGCTTTATTTCTGCAGGTAGCTCGCGTTTTTATTACAGTGCCTCTCTGAATGATGTGATCACGGCGCTGGTTTTGCTAACTTAATGTAGAAAAAGATTGTTCAGGGTGTATTTAAATTCCTTTGGCCATAAAGTGAGTAACCTATGGTTTAGGAGCATTTAAAAACATGTTTGTAGTAACCTTTGTTTATTTCTAACCAAATATGTTTTTATGAGCAAATACCACTGGTTTCCTTTGACTTCTCTCCGTCACGGCCAATGGCTGTTCTGCCCGAGTTCCTCAGGTCCTGCGTCGTCCTCGCTGAGATGAGGCCCGGTGCCCGCCCCCTCTGGTCCCGGGCAGCCCCCCAGCCTGGCTCCAGGCCCCCGCGATCCTTGTCTCCATCCTGCCCGTTCTTCTCAGGAACGGCAAGCGTGGAGGGGCCCGCCCCGCCCCCCGAGCTGGGCACCTCATCCCTTTGCCACTTTCGAAGCTCGAAGCCACCCTCAGTCCCTAGAAAAAGTACCAGCCGCTGAGCCCGGCCCCATGACGCCTGTTCTCGAGCCTCAGAAACGGGGCTGCTGAATGGTCCCTCGTCTCCCCCTGCAATCACGTCGCCGTCTTCATACCTCCACGGGTCTCTGGAGGGCCGTGACGCGAGCCACCGTCTGTGCCCGGCACGGAGAGGGCCGGTCTGGGAGTGGGGGTTAGAACGGGGTTGCCGGATGAGCAAAGGCTGTCCAGTTAAATCTGAACTTCAGATAAACCACGAATAATTTTTTCTACCCGTGTGTTCCCATACCTGTCCCATAGGACATACCTGTATAACAAGTATGTGTGGTTTGTCTGAGATTCAGATTTGCTGGGCATCTTCTGTTTTATCTGGCAGTCCTGGAAATCTTGTGCCGGCCCCTCCGCCCGCTGCCACTGGCCAGGGCCGTGCACTGTTGTTTACAGCTGCCAGGCAGGGTCGTCTGCCGATGGACGAACTTGAAAAACTGGTTAAAGAGAGGAGACTCGGGGTACACGACCTTTGACTTTTACCCCGGCTGGCGCCGGACTTGCTCAGAATAACCGTTTACTTTAGGAATGGGAAGTGGGTACCTGCACACGCCCCCCCCGAATCCTCCAGGTTAGGTCACGTGGTCCATCTGCGGCTAGCAGACCCCGCGCAGAGCTCCGCCGGGTGGTGCTGAGCCTTGCGGGGTCCGGAGCGGCACGCAGCCGTCCACAGAACGGGCTTAGCAGCTGGGGAAGGGACGCCCCGTGCACGTGGCGAGCTAGCAGGGAGTGCGTTTTCTGAGTGTGAGCACGAGGGCGTGCCGGGAGGATGGCGGGCTTCGGGTCACAGCAGAGCCGGGTTGGAATTCTGGTCCCACCGCCCCCGCTGTGACCTTGGGCTGGGCACCCAGCCTTTCTGGGCAAGAAGTGTTTCATTCACAAAGTGGAGATGACGCCTTGTCGTGAAATGTTGCTGGGAAAATTAAATGGTCTGTGACGTTAAGACATTGTCACGGGCACTTGGTCTAAGTGCCAGGGAACGGATTCCGGAAGAGGGGCGGGCTGCACCCACTCCGCCCGGCCCGGCGCGGTCGGCAGAGTCCGTGCTGTACGCGGGGGGCCGGCCTTGGGGTCGTCTCGCTGCTTCCTTCCCGCTCACGGTTCTGTTTTTCCGCCTCCCCTCCTGCCCAGGGTTGACGCAGATTCCCCAGATCCAGAAGACTGAAATCTCCTTCCGTCCTCAGGAATCCAAGACCTACCAACCGTACGTGACGAACATAGTTAGGTTCCTGGAGAAGTACAAAGACGCCGCCCAGAGGGACGACATGATCTTTGAAGACTGCGGCAGTGAGTAGACGCGACTCGGACGTCTGTGGTCGGTTCTTGTTTCTCGTTATTTAGTCATTGAACGACAGTCCTGAAGTGATTGAAAGATCAGACTCTAGCCATGTCGAGAGGCCGCTTTTTGTTTTTTTAAAGCAAGAAGGCTTCTTACGGTTCAGCCTCGGATGCGATGAGAGAAACGATGTCATCTCCAGCGTTGCTGCGATCTGCATTTGAAAGGTGTCTTGCTTTAAAAAAAACACCAAAAACCAAAAAAACAAAAAAGCGAGACACATCAGCTTTTTCTTACCGAGACTCAGCTCACGACTCTGGTCTGGTTTCCTTACACCCAGTCGCTGCTGCTTCCGCCTCTCTGCCCGCCGGCCCCCCCCACAGAAGAGCGCCCAGGGCCTGCTCAGCAGGACGCCCCGTGACGCGGGGCTCTGTAGCCGCACAGCTGGGGACAGAGGAGGGCTGAGGGTCAGGGTGTGTGTTACAGACCTTGGTCTGGCGTGGGCAATGAAACAGGTCTCAGGCAGCTGAGCTTCTGGATAAGGAAATGACTGACAAATGGTAGAGAATGTTTCGTTAAGCCGGTGACGTGAGTATAGCACACCGTCCTCCTCGCCGCCTGGAGTGTGACTTTCTGGGCCGCGTTGTCCTACCCGCCGGAACCAGATCGGTCTCTGAGTTGCTAGGTGGTAGCAGCCCTCTGACTTGATTCTAGCATTTACCAATCTTCGATCTTGGTATGGCAGACTATTTGTTTAGTCCTAATGGCGGGTGAATTGCCATTTTAAGTCATTTTGAAGAGATTTACTAATTTAAAAGGTTCATATTCACTAAGTTTCTCGCGTTAGAATTTAAAGGAAGTTTTCATCTTTGCCGTGATGAAAAGGCCTGCGTGATACAGAGTTAGAGGGAATCACTTCATAGGGGACGGACTGAATCGAGGCACTTTGTCATTTGAAGGGAAAATAGTTAATTTGTGAACTTAGAAAATACATACGAATTGTGATATTCGCATCAGTTTGCTGCAGGAGGCTTTGTATTAACTTTGGATTCTATATTTTATTCTTTCCCTGGGTTGGTAATGAAGGTCAGTCAGAAATGTTCCAGTAGAGTTTCTCAGCTGAACAAATGCTTTTAAGAACTCACAGCTCTCCAAGGCAAGAACTCAAATCCATAAGAACTAAACAAACAAACAAAAACACTCGAATGGTGGTTGGAAAGGAAAGAACCCAATTCCCAATTTTTCCCCTCGTTACTGTTCAACCTGCCAGGTGGGGGCATAGCTCCAGGACAATCTGACCCCAAAACTGCCAGTTCCGAAAATTAGTGACAGTCCTTCGAATTCGTGTTCTGATTACGGCGACCCTGCTACCGAGCTGGCGTCGGCCTGTGCAAACGATGCTTCTCGCGAAGGGCGATCCAGTTTCCTCTGAGTGTCCTGCACAGCGGAGCCGTCCATTATTTAAGGAAGAGAAGTATCGCCAGAGACCACAGGCCACGTGCTCATTACCAAGGGCCACGAAGCTTTGGTGTGGGCTTACGTGCCAGTGATCGCTTTGGGGAAAACGCCTTTTTAACGTCAGCAGGGAGACGGGAGCTGGTTTAACCGCGGGAAGTCCTCGGTGTCTCGAGACGATGCGCTAAGCGCGGAACAGCGTGGCCTCAGACCGGGTCGTGGTGACAGGGGAGAAAGCGCCTTCCCTCAGTGCGGTGTAAACACGGTGTTTGCATTTCTAGGTGTGCCCAGCGAATACAAAGAACGAGGACCCTACGACAGTGACCCCGGCGAGCGGAAGGTCTGCAGGTTCAAGCTCGAGTGGCTGGGAAACTGCTCCGGGATAAACGATGACTCCTACGGCTACAAGGACGGCAAACCGTGCGTCATCATAAAGCTCAACCGAGTTCTGGGCTTCAAACCGAAGGCAAGTGGTTCTGTCACGCGTAGACTTTAGATGAGCCATCGGCACTGTGGGACGAGAGTACGAGGGAGCTGTCACGTTTCGCGTTGACACCTCTGAAGCCCAGTCGGTAGAGTAAAACTGAAACCTTCCGTACCCACCGCGACATTCCCATAGCTCGTCACTCTCGTTTTCTGAACTTAGGGAAATGGAGTGGCCAGGCCAGATCCCGGAGTCAGCCTGTGACCCTGCGCTCCGTGCTACTCAGTGTCCAGAGTAGTTTTTAGAATGTCAACTCTCTAAAAGTAAATATGGGAAAAGATATTTTTAAGCTTTAAAGCTACCCGTGTGTCCGCATGCTCTGGTTTTGATGCTCTTGGAGCCAGAGTGCTTTTAAAAAATTATCTGCTAGTCTGATGAAGCAAATTTTTTTTTTTCTGAATGAAGATTTCACTGCAACATTAGAAGGCGGATACCATGCCAGGCTGACCCCTGATGACCCCGCTGCCGGCTTTCGGCCTCACTGTGGCTCACGCGTGCTAAGATCCTAGCAATTCTTTTCGAGAAAGGGAGATTCATTGGCGGTGTCTTTTATGAAACGAGTTATTTCATTTTTCTCCTTGCGATCGTGAGCGGACACCGCCGTCCTTTGCCCTGAAGCGTGGATTCTTCCAGCCGTGTGGGCATTGCTATTGTGAGTGTACGTAGTGTTCGTTCCGGTAGGGATTGACTGCAGTGTACGGATCTGTAGGAACAGAACTCACTTCCAGAATCTGGCTCGCTTGTTACCCATGAGTAATATTTTCAAAAGAAAATCTGAGTACAGGTGCAACATCTAACTTAAGGGTGCGTCGGAAATGCCTCGACCGCCAGCAGAGGCAGAGGCAAAATCTGAGTACAGGTGCAACATCTAACTTAAGGGCGCGTCGGAAATGCCTCGACCGCCAGCAGAGGCACGGACGCAGAAAATCTGAGTACAGGTGCAACATCTAACTTAAGGGTGCGTCGGAAATGCCTCGACCGCCAGCAGAGGCAGAGGCACGGACGCGTGAGCAGGCGGTTGGACGGACGCGTGAGCAGGCGGTTGGACGGACGCGTGAGCAGGCGGTTGGACGGACGCGTGAGCAGGCGGTTGGACGGACGCGTGAGCAGGCGGTTGGACGGCTGCGGGGCCGACAGGTCTCCTGCGGCAGCGGGCGTGCCTCCAAGCAGAATGCTAGTCACCTTTCCACTTCGGCTGGTCTGTGACGGAAGGAGAGGGACAACTGCTGTGTCACACGTAGAGCTGATACGCACGTTGCCGGGAACTCTCGGCCTCACCGGTGTGCTCAGGCCCCTCACTTCCGTCCTTCCGCCCTGGGAGGGCTGAGTGGCGCCGGCGGCCCGGACGCAGGTTCTGGTCTTTTTTGGTTTGTGTCTCTCCCCACCTCTGTGGAGACACTGTCGGGTGATGAGTTTGGCTACTCTCCCTTCCGTCCTTCTTCCCTTTGATTCGGCCCCCACTTGCTTACCCCTTGCTGCTTCCTAACTCATCGCCCCACCCCAGGTCCCCAACGATTTCGTCGTTGGGATTATTTTTGTCAGACTCCAGTTACCCCACCGTCTTACTTAATGTGCCCGTTTCCTCATCCTCCGAGGACAGATTCTGCCAACTTCTTTATCGATACGCATTTCTCCTCGTATTTTAAAGATACGTGGATTGCTGGCAGAAAGTTCTGAGAGAGTCCAATCTAGATAACCATGTTCTGACATCCCAGACCAGAATGTCGTCCCGGAACGATTAGCTCCTCAGCGACAGAGAACTGTCCATCGTGTGACTTGGGTGTAACACCTCGCGCCAGGCTCAGCACGTGCGGCAGTGAGACGTGGCCATCCCCACGTGCTCACGCTGTCCGCCGTCCTCCTTCTGAGGCAGGTCCGAGCCGGCGACGTGGGCAGCAGTTTTCAGAGTGTACTCTGGGTCCCTTCAAGGGACTGACCCCTTTGTCTAATGCCACCTTTATCTGTTGGCCTAGTGGACTTGCCTTACGGAGCTGGAAAAGCTCCTTAACCGGCAGTCACCGCGCTGGAGACTGAGTGTAAGGGGAGCCCCCGTGAGAAGGCTGCGGGACCCACTCCCAGCGCGGGAGGCGAGCCCCGCTTCGTGAGGGCAGAAACAGCCACCACCTTTTCCGTCTTTTATAACCGTAGCGAACGAGGCGTTGTTTCCGGCGTGGCCCTTAACTTTGCGGGGTCCTCGAGGAACGCTTACGACGGTTCCCGACTTTCTAACGACGTTCCACTCAGTACTGGGCTGCATCACGGCTTGATTGTCGCGGTCGCAAAACTTGGCCACTTACTTTTATTTCGACGAAATCACAGCGTGACCTTGCCCAGGACTGGGCGGGCAGGGACTGTTTCATTCTGCTGTCCGCAGCTGATTGTGTCTTTCAGTTAACTTGCGACCAGCGTGTACTTGTTTGGGTTACTAAATGGTTTTATTTTTCGGAAATTTAAAGCGATTTATGAAACTTACTAACCAACGTGGGCTCTGTTTTTAGCCTCCCAAGAACGAATCCTCGGAGACCTCCGCGGTGCTGAAGTATAACCCCTACGTCCTGCCCGTTCAGTGCACCGGCAAGGTGGGGAGCCGCGGGGCGGAGCGAGAGGTGGGAGGCGGGATGTGAATGTGGGAAGCGGGGAGAACTGCCGCCAGGAATGAGTCCGCTGAGTTGTAGCTCTGCTGGGTAAAGGAGGGACAAAGATGTAACCAGAAAAACGCAGTTTTTGAGCTGGGACGCGAGACCGAACCCCCGAAGTGCACTGCCGGCGCCCTGCTCTGCGGAACTGCGGGGAGCGCTCGTTTGCCCACGCAGGCGCTTCTCTGGCCCAGAGCGTGTGAGAGAAATTTTTGAGGGCAAAGTTTTTTTTTTTAACTGACAGTCTTTCAGTATTTTTCAAAGATAAACCAAAAACAAAATTGATGTGAAATTGAGGGTAACAAGAACTCCACACTCCCGTTAGCTCTAGAAACAGGTGCCTGGGGGACTGTGCGAGGGAGGGCAGAGAAAGGGAGGGGGCCCGGCCGCACACAGGTGCCCGGGGGGCTGTTAGGAAGGAAGGGGACCTAACACCAGACAGTCCCTCATGCTGCCGCCAGAAAGAAAAGGGCCTCAGGTAAATCAAGGCTGATGGTTACGCTTTGGGGATCGTGTCGCTGGAAGCAGCACCCAAGGCGCCACCGCAGCGTCCCTCTCTGGGCCGGCCGTTTCTAGGAGGCAGGGTGGCTTGGGGACAATCTCGCTTGACCTTCGTGTCTAGGGCCATTCCGCGCAGACAGGGACCGCGTCCCCCAGTGCTGGAGGTGCACCCCCCTGCGAGGCGGGCTGGAGCGGCTGTCCCTCCGCACGCACCTCGGACGGCGCTGTGGGACCGCGTCCCCGCGTGTGGGGACAGGCGGGGTCGGGATGCGGCCCTTAACCTCTCGCCCGTGCTCCGTTCGTAGCGTGACGAGGACAAGGAGAAGATCGGGACCGTGGAGTACTTCGGCCTGGGCGGCCACGCCGGCTTCCCGCTGCAGTACTACCCCTACTATGGGAAGCTGCTGCAGCCCAAGTACCTGCAGCCGCTGCTGGCCGTGCAGTTCACCAACCTCACCGTGGACACCGAGGTCCGCATCGAGTGCAAGGCCTTCGGGGAGAACATCGGGTACAGCGAGAAGGACCGCTTCCAGGGCCGCTTCGACGTGAAGATCGAAGTTAAGAGCTGATCGCGAGCACAGATCTTTCCCACTAGCCATTTAAGAAGTTAAAGATACAAAAACCTACTAGTCTTGAACAAACTGTCATACGTATGGGACCTACACTTAATCTATATGCTTTACACTAGCTTTCCGCATTTCATAGGTTAGAATGTAAATTTAAAGTGTAGCAATAGCCAACAAAATATTTATTCTACTGTAAATGACAAAAGAAGAATACGAATTGAGCCTCGGGACGTGCCCATTTCTACTGTAAATGATGATTCCATAACCGACGTAGTGAGCAGTGTTTCTGGCCCCTCGGTAGCGCCGCCTGTGTCTCTTCCTTAGTGTACAGTACTCTAGGTGCACTCTGGTCATTTTTCAAGCCATGTTTTACCATATGTTTTCTACTTTCCGTGAGCAAGGTTTGTTGTCCAAGGTGTAAATAGGCAACGGGAATCGAACCGGCATGGTACTTTTTGGGGGGAGGGTGGCTCTTTCAGAGATAAATGACCCATTCATGAGTATTTTTAACACACTCCATAGTCTCTTCCTGTGGTGTTAGGTCTTTTTTTTTTCTTTCTTTCTTTTTTCCCCTGGGGCTGGGAGGGTGGGCTGTCATGGGGGAACTTGCCCTTTACATTTTAAGTGACACTACAGAGAAACACAAAAGTGAGCGGTCGTGCTGTGCTGTGTATGGAATGCTGTCTTGACACCTCTTACCTTGTCCTCCAGTGCGTTCTGAAGCTGTAGGTGACCTGGGTCGCCCGTCACTTCGGCCAGTGATCAGGCGAGTTGATTTGCTTTGTACCTTTTCTTTTTCTCCTTTTTCCTTTCTTGGAGGCATCACATGCTGGTGCTGTGTCTTCATGGATGTTTTAACCATTTTCATGGTGGAAGAATTTTATATTTATGCAGTTGTACAATTTTATTTTTTTCTGCAAGAAAAAAGTGTAATGTATGAAATAAACCAAAGTCACTTGTTTGAAAAATAAATCTTTATTTTGGACTTTATAAAAAGCAACGCGGTACCCCACAGACCGGTGGTAAGTGTGTCTGCAGTGCGAAGTCCCTGCTCTAACGTGTAACGGCTGCCAGGAGCACAGCGCTCTTGCTGGTCTTGTATTCAGTCAGGTTAAAACAATGGACAATAAAAGAATGAACACATCCCTCACGTGCATGATTCGCTCTTGTCTAAACGCCCCGGTCTGTGACTGCTTTTCTTTTTTCGCTGCTGCTAATTATCCAAGATCTTGAAGAAATACTGAACCTGAAAGACAAAACATGATTTCGTTACACTTCATACGGCCGTTCGGCCTTTCCCACCTGCCAGAGGCCAAGCGCTGGCTCGGGACCCCCGGCTCTCCAAAGGGACACGTAGGAGAGGCGGGCGGAGACGGTGACGTTTCGAAGTTCAGGACTATCTTACAGTGCTACCTTGCGTAGTTTATAACATGACATTTGGGTTCCTGCTAGTGCCTCACTAGATATGTCTGTTTAAAAAAAAAATGTCAAAGATGTTAGCAGTTCAGGTAAAAAAAAAAAAACGAGGTTAGGTTTGAGGTTCTGTAAATTTAGAAGGCTCATACCTTGCTTTTTGGTTCAGTTTGGCCTAAGTCCCTATTTAGCCACATTTAAAAATTAGCCTGAGCGAGAAAGAAGACAAAAGCATTTCCCTGGCATAATCGAGCTGAGGTTTCAGTATCAGCCACGGGCAGTGCCCCAACAAAAATCCTGGTGTCCTGTTTCTGAAAATGGAGACCTTCTGCACAGCCTGCGCTGCCCCAGCTTGAGCAGGGCCCCGGCCCTTGGGCTGGCCCCGAGAACGCCCTCTGGTGCGAGGCCGTATCACCCCTTCAGTGCGGAAGACAGGGTTCATGTAAGAACGTCCTTCTGCCGACAGTAGATGCGGCGCACGGACCAGACACAGCTTACGTTCCCGCCCTCTTGCCCCAGTCCGGCTGGGCGGCTGTTCTTGTTTCTTCTTTACAAACTTCACCTGAGACTGTTACCTCGTGAGCAGCAAATTAAAACTAGAGGAAAAATGAGTCCATTAAGGCTGCACAACGCTCATGGACTGGAAAGACAAATACTGTCAAAATGTCCTTACTACCCAAAGCAATATACAGATTCAATGCAATCCCTACTGAGATACTGCTGGCATTCTACTCAGAATTCGAACAACGAATGCTAAGATTTATACAGAACCATAAAAGACTCCGAATAGCCAAAGAATCCTGAGAAAGAACAAAGTGGGAGGGACCACGTGCCCTGATATCAAACTATACTACAAGGCTACAATAATCAAAACAGTATGGTACTGGCATAAGAAAGATTAGACACACACACACACACACACACACACACACACACACACATAATTTTAATAGACTAGAGCACCCAGAAATAAATCCTCGCTTATATGGTCAATTAATTTACGACACAGGAGGCAAGGATATACAATGGGGTAAAGACAGTCTCTTCAATAAATGGGGCTGGCAA
>NW_006432945.1:16702519-16708280 GCF_000325575.1 Pteropus alecto | reverse complement strand
ATCGCTCCACGCCACACTTAGGCATTTCCAGAAGAGGGGAAGGCAGTCTCCGCACTCCGAGAGGTGGGAGCTCTGGTCCGGTCTGCTCTCTCCAGGTCCCCCGCTCACCAGTTCAGTCCCTGATTTGGAACTCTGGCCAGCATTAGTCACCCTAGGGAAGGTGGGAAAATGAGGAATTGTACAATGGCAAGGGGAAGCCTCAGGCCACAGAAAAAAAAAAAAAAAATCTGATTAAAAAATGGGCAAAGGACCTGAATAGACATTTCTCCAAAGAAGACATCCGGATAGCCAATAGACATGTGAAAACATTGCTAGTCGTCAAGGAAACACAAATTAAAACCACAATGAGATATGACCTCACACCTGCCGGAACGGCCATTATCAATAAATCGACAAACGGGAAGAGTCGGTGAGGACGCGGAGAAAAGGGGACGCTCGTGCACTGTGGTGGGACAGCCACCATGAAACACAGCATGGAGGCCCCTTGAAAATCAAAAACAAGCCTGCTCCATGATCCAGCAATTCCGGGTATTCATCCAACTCCCCCCAATGCTAATTCAAACGCACCCCTCTGCTCGCCGCAGCGTTACTAGCAGTAATAGCAAAGATACGGACGTAACCTAGAAGTCCTTCGATAGACGAATAAAGGAGTAGAACATGTACGCAATGGAATGTTCCTCAGCCATATGACATGAAATCTTGCCATCTGTGATGACATGGACAGACCTATAGGGTATGAGGCTAAGTGACATAAGGCAGAAACAAATGTGGGATCTAAAAAGCAAATGAATAAACAAAACAGAAATAGAGCCAAAGATACAGAGAACAAGCTGATGCCAAAGCGGGGAGAATACACACACACACACACACACACACACACACACGTACATACATGCATGCATGCACATACATACATGCACGCACACACACATGCATGCACACACATGCACACGTGCATGCGCACACGCACATGCACGGAACTCTGGCTTCCGTACGTTTATTGATCTTTTCTCATCAGTCAGTCACTCCATCCGGGTGGAGGGTCACTGTCATCTCCCTCGTCTGCGCTGTTCTTACACATCTTAGAAAGGGGGTCTCACCAAGTCCGGTCAATCGAATGCTGAATTTCTCGCACAGACTAGACAGGGAAGGCGTTTTAAAGGCACGTTTTCCAGAGGCGGGCGGGGCGCCACTTGGAAACGAAAGCACCAGGAGGGTCGTCTGAGGGGAAAGGAGGCGGGCCTTGGGCTCAGACCCTTCGGCAGACGGTATCGCCCAGCTAGAGTTAATGGCTCGTTTTCATTGCATTTATTTTATGACCTCCAAGTAAGGACAATACTAATTTTCCATTTAAGTAGAATAATAAATGTACTTAAAGAAAAATAGTAAAATTTTCCGTTGGTACTCAGATATGCTAAAAATCGTGACAGTGATAAATGGCTGACTAGAAATTAAGCACCTTTGCTCAAAAAACAGCATTAAAAGGAACCAAGGTTCTCAGTTCTGTACCTGTTTGGGCAAAATCTCACTTGAACTCTATTTTAGAACAAAGCTTGCCCTGTCTGCTCCAACTGCATTTATTACCGGAGGGAACTGCTCCAACTCCAAATTAAAAAACGTTATCAGTGATCAGACACGAAAATCCAGTTATCGGAATCTTTCAAAGTCCAATGACAGCTCAAACGCCTGGCTTTTTAAAGGATCGGCAACATTTCAATATCAGGGCACATTTGGCCTGTGGAGAACTAAGTGGGGTCACTTTGAAAATCCAGGACTAAGGGCCTTATGAGGATACAGGGGAACCAGGCGAGCAGCATTTGAGTGAGTAAAGTGGTCTGGGTTTCAAATTGAACAGAGAAATGTCCTTCTGTCTTTTCTTTACGAGGGGTGAGCACCAGGCAGACTGTCACGTGCCATCCTGGGGGCCCCACTCTGGGAAGTGGAAGGGGAGGAGCCTGTTAGTCTCCCATGGCACCCGTATGCCACCCAGTGTTAAGCACAGAGGGCTGGACGAAGGCGCCAGACCTCTGCTTCGGTCTGCCTGAGAGATTAAGCATCGGTTAAGGTCCTGCCTCTTAGTGACTACGGCATACAGCTTTGTATTCGGCCACAAATGCCCGCAGCCCGAGGAAAGGCCCGCGCCATAACAAAGCCCTGACGCACTAGCTCCAGCTCGTGCACCACAAAGCCTCGGCAAAACTGGTTTTCACAAACCCGGGACTCTTACGAGCAGTGTCTGAGGTCTTCCCCTCGTGCCGGCCCCACGTGGCCCGGGCGGGAGGTGGCCCGTGGGTGAAGGGGGAGCCGCCTGTTCACCGCGGCACCTGATGGTTGTCGGGGGCCAGCCGTTTGGGTTAAGGGCTTCAGCGAGAGGGTGTCCAGGGCCCTGCGGATGGAGGGCTCAGAGGGACCTTTCAGGCCCCGCGTCCCTGCCCGTCGCCAAAGCCACAGGGCCCAGGGTGCCCTCGAATCTACATGCTACGAAAAGCCGAACCAAGTGCTAGGAGCATCTCCTTCACGCTGGTCCGCTCCACAGGGACAGAAGCTGTGTCTGAACGTTCAAAGACAAAACAGAGATTTCACATCAAAGTGACGCCAGCCTTCGGCAGTTCTGTCCACCCACGGCCTCAGAGGTCTCTTTTAAAGACCTCCTGAGCCCTCGACTGCCGCCCGCTGGTGAGGACCACTCTTTAGAGCTGGGGCGGTGACTGCTCCCCAACCCAGCATGCAATGGCACTGAACCTTCTCTTTACGGGAAATATGTACCTTTTTTTCTAATGTAACTGAAGACATGGGAGTCCTTTCTAGAAATTTATTCTAGAGCTGTGCTCTGTGACTCATTATTTGGCCTCTTCTGACGTGGAGGTGGTTTTGGCTGTAGCTAGTCCCTGCCCGGCCCCCGGAAAAATCTAGAACTAAGACCAGACGTTTGTCACTTTTGCCCTCCTCCCCGCCCCGATGACTGAAAACGTGTCCTTTGAGAGCTACCGTATCTCAGTATGAGTCACAGAAATTTTTAGTATTTACATTTTAAATTTCACTTTTCTTAAAAAACGGAGACCTCGCTACATAGCAAATGCTTTACCGGGTCACCGTGTATAACCCGTACCGCTGTTCCTAGTCCATCTTTCAGTTGACGGAACAGCGGTTTAGAGCTAAGCACGTGCCCAGGGGCCCACGGCTCTGTTCAACGCCCTCGGTGCCTTCGCCGCTTAGCAGCTCCAGGAGGGGTGGAGCCGGGCCTTGCTCTTTGCTGGCCAGATGACCCTGACCGAGTCACGTCTCCGTTTCTCAGATTCCACATCTGTAACATAATGCTGCCTATTACAGGGCTGTTGCGAAGATTAAATGAGTTAGAACACGGAGGGCATTTAAGCCAGTGCCCGGCATGCAGTGAACACTACATAATAAGTATCACTCTCATGGCTTCTCCAATATGCTGTGTGCTTGGCCCACTCTGCTGCTGTATGACAATGAGCCAGGGGTTCTGAGCAAGGCCATCACGCTCTGAGAGCCGAGGCTCCACCAGGGGGGGAGCCCAC
Source organism: Pteropus alecto (assembly GCF_000325575.1). Taxonomy (NCBI): domain Eukaryota; kingdom Metazoa; phylum Chordata; class Mammalia; order Chiroptera; family Pteropodidae; genus Pteropus; species Pteropus alecto. The sequence goes on along the minus strand of NW_006432945.1, from coordinate 16,704,738 downwards.
GAATCACAGGGGTGCAGAGGACCCCGGCAGATGAAGACGGAAAGGGACGTGAGAACCAGAGGCAGCACGCGGTCCTCGACGGTTTCCGAGACCAGAAACGGACGTCGTGGGAGAGACCGGGCGACCCGAAGGCCTGTTCACAGACGTAGCACTGTTTTAGCGGCCCGATTTCTCGTCATCGTTCTGTAGTGACAGGAAAGAGCATCTGCGTTTTGGGAACCACACTGTGAAGTACTGCGCGGTAACGTACAGATAAATAATGCTCTCTCTCGATACTTCAGATGTCAGTGGGGCTGCAAGCTCCTGTCCTGGAGAGAGAGCAAAGTGGGTGCCTCGGAGGCCGGGGCTGGCAGCAAGGCCACTCAACCGTGTCGCCCGTGATCTGAAGGCCAGAGGGAAGTCTCCCCCTTAACCTGGCTTTGCCGGCACGTACGGCGCTCTGGAGGCCGCCAGCACGATGAGGGCGCCGAGGAGATGGGTAAGGCCTCACGCCGCGGAACGGGGATGCGGGCGAGAGGCAGCGGTCACCTTCCACGGGGTCACCTTGGCTTCATCAGAGGGGCCAGCTTGGAGAAAAGAGCGGGCAAGACGGGAATGAAGAGCAGAGACACAGAAACGCGCGCTGCGGACAGTCAATGGTCAGGTGTTCGTGGCCGCCTGCCTGTGACCGACTCCAGGATGCGGGCGAAGACGAGAGTGGCTTCCTCGCCCCGACGAGTCCCCCGTGTGAAAGAGGGCGTTCCAGGCGGTGAAGTCCTTTCTCTGTCTTTGAGCATCGGGAGGGGAGAGGGACCAGAGCCGAAGGCGTGCTGGCCCGGGGGGGCTGGATTGTCGCGCTTCACGTAATGCAGAGGGAAACGGGCGGGTGACGGGGTGCAGCTGGGCTTCGGGGAAGCCGCCTGCGGCGCAGAGCCTGCTTTGGGCAGTGACAGTGGTGGCGGATGGAGCCCAGGGCGTCTTCTTAGCTCTTCCGCGTGGTCAAAAGTCTCGATGTAATTTACTTCAATTAATGTTTCATAGTCTCTGATGACGCCAACGGCTAACGCAGAACCTAAGCGTTCCAAACACAGGCGAGCCCACCGCCACACGCTTCTCCGGTGCTGTGTTCAACATTACTGTTGGCGGAGTCGAGAAGTGTTTTAAACCAGAGGGACATCCTCAGGAGGGAAAGATGATGGCGCGTCACGATAACAGCAGAAATGGCAGCGGCAACAACCACACTGAAAATCAATGTGCGGCGCCTACCCGATTCTCACTGTCCCTTCCACCTTCATGAAGAGAATTTGGATTCTGCTGGGGCAGCAAAGGGCACAGCCGCCATCGCGTGTGGGGGAGGGGAGGACCGTGACGCACTTCTGACCCATGTCACATATGCAAGTACAGAACTTACAGGGAAGTCCCTTAAACGCAGGCACACTCAGCTGCCTGAATCCCTTTGCCCTCGGGCCTTCAGTCCTTTCTGCCCGGATGAGAACATGACGCTGGACACAGAGGAGCCACCTGGGACTACGGCAATCACGGGGCAAGGCCAAGGTTATCTCAGAGGTCTCGGGGCTCAATTCTTGAGCCGCTGAACCAGAGCCAGTCACGGCCTCCCTCCTCACTTCTTGCTCTGCATAAGAAAACTTCTAATTCGTTCCGTTCTTGGCACTTCTTTGCCTCGCAGCCCCCGAATGAGAATGCTGGCGGTCCCCACCTTCCAGGACCGGCTTAAGGATCCAGTTGTGCAAAGCTGCGTACAGCGCCTGGCACGTCAGGCACATAAACGGTGCATGGTGCATCCCACTGCCTGGCCCTTTAGAGCTGTCACAACGAGGACCTGGCCGAGATGGAGGCACAGCCTCGGGGCCAGTGAGGCTAGGCTCCTTTCCTCCCAGCAGCCTCTCTGATCGCCACAACATAATGGAAGGTTCCAGCACCTTCCAACCTTGCGAGGAGGTCAACAGGATGTGAAGAATTGAATCCTGCCGCAGGCCAACAAGTAACATGAGATCCATCCTGGGCTACTGCTCTGGGCTGAACTGTGTCGCCCAAGTTCGTACGTATCCCAAGTACTTCAGAACGAAACTGTATTTGGAGAAAGATCTTTAACCAGGCCATTAAGTGAAAACGCGGCCTCTAGGGTGGATCCGCGTCCAGCATGACTCGCGTCCTTATAAGAGGAGAAGACTGGACACAGACGACACGGAGGGATGATCAGGTGACAGTGGGGAGAAGAG
>NW_006432945.1:16610851-16702489 GCF_000325575.1 Pteropus alecto | reverse complement strand
ACACACGGAGCAGCGAGGCCTCAGGAGGGGCAGCCGCGTTGACACGGCACCTTCATCTCGGACTTCCAGCCTCGAGCTCCCAGGACGTTCCCGCCTCTGGGCCCGCCCGCCCGCGGCACCTTGTTACGACGCCCTCGCAGACTAACACGGCTGCTCTGAAAACAGAACTAAGGCAAACAAGGCAGGCGAATGAACCGTGGGCTGTGAAGAGAATCGGGAGCAAACGCTGCAGCGATCGCCCCGTTGCAGGGGGCAGGAGGAAGAGCAGAGGGGAGGGAGACGGGCCTCAGGCTGGGGGAGCTCGGCTGCGACGGCGTGTGGGGTCTCAAGTCCACGTCTGTGCATGGAGGGTGAACGGCTCGCCCAAGGAGACAGCACATCAAGAGAAGTGTCACCGCCACGCCAAACGCAAAAGACATAAAGCTCTGTCACTTGAGACCCCCTTTCTTTTGAAAAGTTTTCAAACATCTTACAGTACAAGTAAGAAAGAAAAATGCTTTGCTATTTTAATCTCTTCTTCCACTCTTGTAAATGACATTTGTAATGTCAACATTCAATGAGAGCTATGCAGAAGTTGGCACTTTTAATTCCTGTGAGAATGCCAATCCCACCGAGTAAAGAAGATATTAGAGTCACATTTAATATACAGCACAAATATGGCATTGGAGTGGGTTAGGGATAAAAAATGTCAATTACATGTAAAATTAAATACCACCTTCTTGAATCATTTGCTGTAGCATCATGGAAAATTTTCCAGCCTTCGGGAGCGAGAGCGTTAGAACTTGGTCACAGTAATTCATAAATGGCCTGACTCCACAGTGAGTCAGAATGACTAAAATACTCTAGATAAATGCTTCCCTTATGGATTTTGCTAGTTGAACCCACAACTCATTTGATAACCAATGTTGGTAATATTTTTAAAGAGTTACGTTAACCACTTTGCATCCTCTCAATGTGCCCTCCGCGTCATAGTCACACAAGAAACCGAGGAGGATTAGTGGGATGCTGAATGGGGACCCCACGTCTTAAAGCCAACAAAAAGAAGGTTAATTAAATGGGCAGCCCCGGTGATGATAGTTTAAAAATGGAGCTTACTCCTATGATCACGTGGTCTGGGCGTCAGGGCAAGACCTTACTGAATCTCTGACCCTGGAAATTTAAAATAACCTCTTTTAGTGAAAAAAGGACATTATGTTAAAACTTTAATTTAAATTAGGGGAGATGATAAGAATAGAGCTTTTTAATTAACAAAACCAGGCCATAAAAATCTACGATCTTAATGTAAGCCTTTCTTTGCTTCTTTTCAAAACTGAAGTCTTTCAGATCATGTAGAAACTTAATCTCTGGTTTAAAATGTAGTGTGACATATGAACCAGAGGTTTAAGGGCTCTGGAGCTGAGATTAAAATAAGTACTCGTTTGAATTAGCCCTGATGCCTACCACATCCATAAAACACTGGGAGAACAGCCACTTATCCACGCTGTGTTATAATTTTAACTAAGCTGGTGTGTTTCTCTGTTTTGTGGGTTTAGTTAGTATTAGATGGAATTTTTGGAGTCCTTCAGCGAGACTGTAAAACTCTATCGTGCTTCTAATTTGGAAATTAATACTCAACATAATAAGTCAAAAATACTGATCTCTACTTGCACAGGTTATTCTCTATTGGTTTTTGTCTAGATTTACTGATTTAAATATAAAGCAACATTTTTAAGTTGGGGCAAACTAAATCTAACCTTTGAATGCATTAGGGGAAAAAAATGCCCCAGAGGCCTGCATGGCAGTACTGGAAGGCTAAAACAGCATGTACTTAGATGAAGAAAAATAATACATATTCATCTTGGTGGAATGTAAAATAGTCATCCAATCTCTAGTTGTAAAATGCTCATCATTCGATTCGCTATCACTTTCAAAGAACTAGTGAAAATCCCTATATGTCACTCTGAATAGAAAAAATATTCTTTGCTTCATTGCTTTTGGCTTATAAATCTATTATTTATATCTTTCTTTTAAAAATTATATCCTTATTTGGATGACACAGGAAAGGCATGGGCTAAATATGAAAAATTTTTAACCTTAGGTTTAATTTAAAATATTTTTGACCAAAAGAAATTAGTAAAATGTAAAACAAGAAATCAATAGAGAAAATCAATTAAACCAAAAGCTGGTTCTTCAAAAAAGATCAGTAAGATTGATAAGTCTCCAGCCAGACTAAGAGAAAAAGAGAGAGAACAAAAATTACTAATATCAGAAATGAAAGTTTAGCATCGCTACAGATCCCATGGAAATGGAAAAGGTAATAAAGGAATACTATGAAAAATTCTATGCCATGAATCTGATAACCTAGATGAAATGGATCAATTCCTTGAAAGATACAATCTGCCAAAGCTCACACAAGAAGAAACAGATAATCTGAAGAGGCCTATATTTATTAACAAAATTGAATCAGTAATTATAACCTTCCAAAACAGAAAGCACCAGGCTCAGCAGAGTGAATTCTGCTAACTCTGGTGAATTCTACCAAGTGTTTCATTTTCTTTCAGAAGACAGAAGTCTCATTCTACGAGGCCAGCAGTACTCAAATACCCAAACCAGACAGACATTACAAGAAGAGAAAACTAAACAACGATGTCTCTATGGAAATAGATGCAAACATCCTCAACAAAACATTAGCAGATAAGATCGACTAGCTGTTTACACTTGAATACTGTAAGGCACACACCATCACTAAACAGTGAAGTGAACTGAACTGAGTTCTATTATGTTAGTTCAGTTATCGTGTTAACCGAACCAGACAATACATAGAAATTTGCTTTATTATTTACTACCATCTTATTGGGGAGAAAAAAGGATCTTAGAAATAACAGGTTCACAGCACAGATAAAGATTTATATTTAACTGTAATGCATCCTCAGCGCATCCCCTAAGTATAGAAGCCAATCAATCTCTAAAGGTTAATAAAAGTTTACACAGAAAATTATGACATCCTTGTGCTTCTGCTACTAATACACCAACAGCAGCAAAACCAACAATAACGATCATTCGTCGGGCACCCGAGCTACATCCTTGCGGCAGATACTTAGACTGGATATCTCGATTTCCATCTCATCCTCTATTTGGTATCTGGAAAGCTACAAACTACATTTCCCAAACTCCTTTGCAGCAAAGGTGCTTGTTACCAGTTAGGCTCCACCGATTAGATGCATTCATGTGAAATCTGGAGGAGAGAGGCAAGACAAAGGCCATCTTACTGCTGTGAGTGCTGGCAAGCAAGTCAGAGAGAGAGAGAAGGGTCTGCAGAGTCTGGTAGTGTCTCGTCATCAGGTTCGTGGCTCTGTCAGCAGCTGTGGCCACGGTGGCAGTGAGGGCAGCTGCCTGACCTCTGAGTCACAATCACAGTGACATGGCGTGAAACCGTTGGCCTACGGCGTCCCCGCCCTTCTGCCAATTTCCCCTGCACTACGTCCCTTTCTTGCTGAAACACCTCGAGGTTTGTTTCCGTAACCAACTTCGATGATGAGTCCTTTGTATATACAGATCGTCTCATCTAATGCCGGCTGTGAGACATCCTTGTTTCTATTCTGCAAGCAGGGAGAATGCGTCTGAGAAAGGTTATTTTTCCTAAGTCACAGAGGTGGTGGGTGGATAAGGTGGGAATCTGAGCTCAGGCCACCTGACTCCAGAGCCTGCACTCAGAATCACTGCACTCGGCCTGCCTCATGCTTTAGATGTTAGTGACGACTGATGGAAGCCCATGTGGCATGGCCAGAGGCAAATTCAACTTTAAACTTTTGATTTACCTTTGAACTCAAGTTCAAATCAAGTAAAAGTTATTCAAAGCTCAGCTGATTTCTCTTTCTACTCATCATTTCTGTATGCTTACAGACTTTGGACTGACTTAGGAACAGGAATGCTGATCTTGCGATATTCCCAGCTTGGCCGGAATAAAATAAGTCTTGTTTCCCTGGAAACTCGCTCCTCAGAAGTTTTCAAGCTTCCAGCTTCAAGTTTCAGTAAGAAGATGTTTGATATCTTGGAGCAATACATTTTTGCCGGCCATCGAGAAAGGACAAAATGTCCTTCTGTTCATAACTAAAGGACAGAAAAAGCAGCAGCTGCGACCCTGATGGCTGTGATGACAACTCGCTACCTGACGTCCAAGGACAGGCCGTGTGAGTGCTGGGAAACCTCGGCGTCACCGGCTAGGAGACTAACGACCTACACGCCGAGGCACGGGATCGCAGGCGGGCCCCTGCCCTCGGGGAAAACGAGGGGGTGAGGCGGAAATCTGATTTCCTCCAAAGCTAGAACCATGAAAGGTTAGCAGAGAACGGGGATTAGAGCAGGACTTCTCAGTCTTTGTCACAGGGTGGCAAACAAAGGAGGTGCCGATTCTGCGTGGCACGCTGAGGGCATCCCAGGGGCCAGTTCAGAGTCCCCGGGCCTCGGGTATCCCTGCCTCAGCTCCCTGCCGGGGAGTCTGAGCGCGCAGAGCCACGAGTTCAGCCTCAGTGCTTTCCATACGGAGAAACGACAGCAAATGTGTGACGACCCGTGAGTTCAAGTGCACGGCGTCTATGTACTTTCAGTTGTCACGCTTACATATTACGTGACGATCCCTCCCTACTTGTCCCCCTCCACTTCATTTTCTACGCGGCAAGCGGCAAGCAGGGAGACCTCTAAACGCTACAGACCCACCAGGCCGGTGCCCATCCCCCACCAGCGGCCTCTCCTTCCTCGGGGTAAAGATCCAAGCTCGTCGTCGCATGAAAATAGCCCTCTAGGCCCGCCCTCTGCCCCCGGGGTCATCTCATCTCGTCCCCTACTGCACTTCTGTCCCCTCTTTCCTTCGATGACAGTCTGAATGTGCTCACTTTGTGACATTTGATTAATGTCTCCTTTCCTCATTAAACTCGAAGCTCTGAACAGGGACAATGTCTCTCTGGATCCCTGTCTCCTCGGTGCCAACCGCAGCGTCACAGGCCGTTTATGAACAACTGTTACCAAGATCCGACACTCTTGGTGGAGAAGGCTGGAAAATCTTCCGTGATGCCAGGACAAAGGATTCGAGAAGATGGCTCAATGAAATATGTGTTCAGTGACCGGATCTGGGTTGTTCGGGCTGTGCGAGGCCTCGGCGTCATCGATAGGCTCTGTGACTTCAAGCGACGTGACCGATGACAAAACCAGTTTTACCATCTGCGGATTGATGTAAACAAGAGCTGGGTTCCTACGACGTCTCATCAACATTAGAATGAAACCACATTGAATGAAATGATGTTATTTGAGGACCCGCCGTCGACAGGAGTTTTCCTGGCAACTTTAATCTTTGACCTGACGTAGTTCTGTCCATCGAACTTATGACGTGAAATGGGGAAATGGGAACGTGTTACTCCATTCTGATTAATGACACTATGCTCGCTCACTTAAAACCTTTCAGTGCGAATATTGTGAATGATCTTTGAATCGTGGCACACTTTGAGATCTGATAAAAGCTTTGGATGCTTTTTCCAAGAAAATGAATATATTTACAATATTCTGCAAACAATCTTGGGCGGTTGGGCCATGGACTAATCCTATGAAAAATTTCAAGCTCCTGAAAATGGTATAAAACAATCATTTGACTTGACCCTTAGCTACCTTTCCAAGCTCGCTTGTCGTTCTCCAATACTATTTTAAACTCTGATATGTCAAATTGTGTGGTTTCCTAGCATACGTACCATTTCCTCTGCCCAAAATGCCACTTCCACCTTTATTTAAGCTATCTTCAATAAACGTATGTTAACCGAAAGTGTAGAAGAACCGAAACTAACAATGGCAGAAGAGCTAAGAGAATCCATAGAAAATATCCCTTAAATGAGACCCGCTAGAATCCGAGTAAGGAAACTGACTGTCTGCAATGGATGGTCATCAACAAAGGCGCGGACGCAGAAGACACGGAATGAGGTTGCGCTACCCTAAGAAAAAATTGCAGCCTACGATATCAATGTCTGCATGGGTGTCCACGACAGAAAACCACCGCACGGCCAATGGAAGAACGGGTTCCGGGTAAGACAGGTGGCAGGCGATGCTGGGAGGGGGCCGTCGCCACGCCCCGCGGGCGGGCTCGCTGGCGGGCTCGTCGCCCTGCTACGCCGTCTCACGACTCTCATTGCCTCGTGCACGGTGAGCAGCAGACGTCAGCTCTCAGTGGTGACTGAACAGTAACCAGAAAGTTAATGTGCCACAAGCGGCGAGGAGAACTTTGCACCGAAGGTTATTACACTGATAGTCCAAGCAAAGACATTATTTTTTTTTTTGCCGTTTTAAACCTGCAGTCGTTACTCATTTACCCAGTAGACTAAGCTCCGTGTGACTCTACAGTTGGTGCCAGAGGCGCCGGTAGTTATGACGGAAGGATTAGCACTCGCCACGCAGCAGATTATAAGCATGACGCATGTGGGCTCTGAACACGTGACTGAGAGAGTCTGAGGAGGTGGCCAGTTCGCACCCTTCTGTCTTACCTTCCCTGGGACTCTCCCGCCTTATGCCAGAGTCATCTGCTGTCACAGTGAGGGTGCGGGGTGGAGGCGGGGCACAGAAGCATCAACAGAAGCTTCCATGGAGGGACTGCATTCAATCCCACTAGGGGGTAACACACTGGTTCCCCGCCCCAGCTTCACTCCAGCCCTGCCTCGCCCCTCCACCGTGGGAGGCTGCGTGAAATGACGGGGCCAGTAAAAAGGGCTGAAACCACCCAAGGAGACTGTGCTCGCGACAGACGGAAGCCGTCACAGATGCTGATCCAAATTTAAAAACGAAAAAGCTGAATTGAGTAGGAAAAGAGAATTTTTAAAACCCTCAGACACAAAAAAGGCAAAGAGCACAGCTGTGGGCACGCAGTGCATGACGTGAGTGACAGGAGCCAGAACGCGGTGCACGGCAGGTACGGTGGACACTGGGAGAGAGGGGAGTCGGCGGCGGGGAGATACAGCATCCAGTACCATTGGGAGAAAAAAGCCAGAGGCTGCACACTCGTCCTAAATGACACGCGAGTCTGGGTTTCAAACAATCAGCCACAGTTTTCCAAGGCGGACTTTCTAGCCGACGTCTACACCACGAGAGAGAAATCTGGACGCCGCGCTGATATAAGGCCGCACACACGGGCGTTCTGTCCAAAGTGAGCAAAAACGGACGTGCTCCTTGACGATGACCTACATGCCACCGAGAGTACAGCCAAGGCCTGCCCGGGAACGTGGTGGCCTGCCGGTCGGGGGATCTTTGAGGAAAAATTTTATATTTTTCAGCTAAAACTGAGGGGGACAAGTTTGTGAATAAAAATAGACGTTACTAAGGATAAAACGCAAGTGGCTATGCAATCGCCCTAATTATTTTTGAGGGAGGCCAAATATTCTGTCGTGTTGTCCCCAAGTTTAATTCTTCTGCCTCCCTGACCACTCCATCACGACTTTGGAGAAAACACACTCGTCGCATTTCGGATTATCACATAAAGGCGGCAGGGTTAGCAAGTGCAAATTCTGTACCCAACTGCCGGGGTCCCATCTGTCTGCTGTGTCCTCACTATATGATTTTGAGAAAGTCGCTTGACCCTTCTGTGCTTTCCTTACTCATCTGTAAACGGGGTCACGATATGAACGTCAGTGAGAGTTCCATATGTCGATGTACCTCCAATGCCTGGCAGACAGTAAGCACCCCCGAAGCTAGTTAATATCATCCCATACGCAAAATTACAAAATTAATAAGCAGATGACATGAAGGAGCTAACACAATTTCACAGCATAGCTTTTAAACTTAGTCGCACACATAATTGCATCAAGTTCCTTACTATAGGAAGTAAACATCTGTCCAGGATAAGATTAAAAATTAGTAAGGACAGTAGTCCAGATTTCACTTATACTTGCATCAAAGAAAGAACACGTGGACTTTGCTGTGGCTAAGATGCTTGCAAGATGGTGTCCAGCTGCCACCTTTATGGCTAAAGGTATCGGGTTAAAGAACGGACTGGCTATCGTTATCACGATTATTCACAATGATCTCACAGAAAACTGCTTACACAGAATTATGTGGTCATAGAGGCACTTGGCATTTGAGGACTAACGTTATTCCACGTTTCTTTAAAAGCCTTACACAACCTGCAAAACCTCCTCCATGCATGTGTTCTGAGAACACTAGGCCTCAAGCCTCCCTTCTGTTTGACGACTCCTGTTCTCGCTCGTGAAAGCAGAAATCTTCATAACCGTCTAACGCAAAGAACGGCAGTGCGTTCAGCGGCTTTCACTCTGAAACCAAAGACAGAGCAGCAGCAGCATTTTACGAATGGGAGAGAGGATGAAGTGGACTAGGTCAGAGACGGCGCCTTTCTGTGTCCTCTCTGAGGACTTAATCAGTCACCTGTGAGTAACTGAGTAACTTAGATCATGCCTACTCGCTGGCTGACAAATGAAGCGATGTGCACACCAAAGGCAAGAGTTCGGGGTCGGAGGGCAGAGGGCAGACCAAGGGACTGGACCTCGGCGGTGGCAGTGTATAATCAGTCACCTGTGAGTAACTGAGTAACTTAGATTATGCCTACTCGCTGGCTGACAAATGAAGCGGTGTGCACACCAAAGGCAAGAGTTCAGGGTCGGAGGGCAGAGGGCAGAGGGCAGCCCTCCTCCTCGCTCTTTCAGAGTCAGGGAGACCAAGGGACTGGACCTCGGCGGTGGCACTAGTGTGAGTGCACTAGCAGACGTGCTAGGTGAACAGTCACACGTACCTCAGCTTAAAAGGGCCCCTGTCCCTGACGTGAGACCAGGATCAGAGCCTCGGGCCCTGACTGCGCTGGGCCTGGTACCTCCTTCCTTTCACAGGACGCCTGTACGCACAGCAGACACGACACCAGTTATCCTGCAGGTTCTTGCAGAGACTCTAGGATTGCTGGAAACAAGAGCCCCAGCGAGCGTATTAATTTATTCGTTTAATGTTTAACTCAGAGAGGTTACTGTAGTACTTACACACTTCTGTCTGTTGCAAGAGGGTTACACTTGGTTATGATACGATCTTGCGAAATCTAGGTTATATAGTTCTGGGATGAGTCAGTCTTAAGTTCTTCCTAGTCTGTGACTTTGGGTCCCTTCATTCAATCATTAAATATTTATCTAATCATTAAATATTTATTTTAAGCCCACAACAAATATTTCTGTGCTCTAAAAACGATGACCAAGAAAAAACGAGTTTAAGAGTAAAAGAGCAAATCGAACGTCCACTTGGATGCTTATTACCAAAAACGTAAAACGCCACCTGGTGACCAGGTTGCAATGAGTGGACAAACGGCCGCTGGCGTCTCTCTGGGCTTCAGGCGCCCTCGCAAACGCCTTCATTTCTCCATTATGGAAAATGACCAAGAATCAACCCTAGGCACTCATGTTAATTGTTAGCATTTTTGAAGATCATCATGAAGATGAAGATCATCAAGAAGCATCACTCGGCGGGGACGAAGAAAGCTTTGATCGTGTGTAATAAGCAGCAGCAAAGGGAAGGTTTGCTCAGCTACGCGAACCACCCCTCCCTCTCTACTCGCGCCTCTGCTTCTGCCTCTCAAACCCTGGCTACGCAAGGGGTCGTCTACGAGTTTTACTCTGCAGCCGGGCGCTAGACAACAGTTTGTGCAACAAGAAGCCGAAGCTGGGCAAGAAAACCCGAGGGACTGAGTTCCGCTGCTGTGGCCTGAGGCCAGGGCCTGGGTGCTGACCTCGGCGATATCGTAAGGGAATACAACCCAATGGTCAGTCGTAAAGGGCCATGCTAAACGCAGAAAGGCTTCTTTGACTTATATTTAAAAACGACATTTGAAACCAGGTCAGCGTGTGCTTTGTATTTGGTGAAAACAGAATTCGGTGGTTTCAGACAGTGAGACCACACTTCACAGGCCCGGCACGTAGCGGGCGCACCGTAAAAGTCACAACCTGCCCTTTGACTCTGAAATATTTATTTCCCAATGGCCAAATGGAGTAATGGTAAAGACGGCAATGATAATAAATATAAAAATAACCAATGATATTGACTGCACACCCCCTCATCGACTTCTTCGTGGGCTGGGACCGGCCCCCAGCATCTCTGAGTCGGCAGGCCTGGGGGAGGCCAGAGCATTTCATTTCCGCCAAGTTCTCAGGTGATGAAGAGGCTGATCGGGGGAGGACGCGATCAAACCAGGGGGCCGATCCTGCTGGAAACCTGGTCGCTATCTAGATGGCGGCTGACCCGCTGGCCGCCTGCGGCGGGTCCTGCTCTCTGCCTCCCTTTCCTCCTTCCAGCAGAAGCTGGATTTTGCCGGAGGCAGCAATGTTTCCAACTAACAGAAGAACATTTACCAGCTCCCCTTGAAGGAGGGGGTGGCCGTGGGACTGAATCCCGGCAAACACATCAGCAGAAGGGGCTGAGTGGGGCTTCTGGAAAAGCTTCTGAAAGGGGGCGGGAGGGAGCTGCCGACGGGGCTGGCGGTCCTCACCACTGGCCCCTGCTCTCCTAGAACACAGAAGTGGTAACTGCAGATCGGCCAGTCACCCTGGGAGCAGCAAAGCCCATGCGGAGAGTGGCCAGGCAGGACACGCAGATGGGGCCTGGGCTCCTGACGCTCCATGGAGCTGCCGCACCAGGCTCGGCGGCCGCTTCAGACCAGAGAAAGGAAAGTCCTGGCTTTTAGGACACTAATTTGTTTGTCAGGAAAACAATCAAATTACGATACACGCAGTCTCCCAAGTCATCTCAATCCTAAATATCACCCATAAATCTATACTCTGTGATCAGCTCTTTCTCCACAGCTACTTCAAACCTTCTTTACTATCCTTTATTCAAAACTCCCGGTGCCAGATACGTTGAACTGTACAATAGTGATATGGTACACACACTACATATTATATAATGCTCTAAGGAGTCTGGTTAGTTCCCCGCAGTCTAATACATTAATATTTCTGCAGCGGTGTGGACAGTCACACTAGTGGCTTACAGAAAAGTTACACCGTCATAAGTAAGATCAGGTTAGGCTTTGCCATCAGACCTATGAAAAAACTCTGCTTTTCAGAAACTGCGGTATCACAGATGAAGACGGTGGCCTCTGTACCGCCTCGCGTGGGGACACGCCTCGACCTCGTCTCGTTACCACAGGTCACCCTTCACATCCGGTCGGTCTCCGAGGCTGCCAGTTCTTTCCTAAATGTCTCTTGAAACGCACTGCCTCTGGCTGTCCACACTGCTAAATCCGTCCAGGCCACTAAATCTCCCCCTGGATGACCTGGACAGCCTTCTACCGCTCACCCTCCCTCCAGACTGACCCCCAGCCCCGACGTGGATGCGTTCTCCACGCTGCGGCCCGAGCGATCTTTGTAACACAGGTGTGACCGCTCCCCCCGTGTAAAACATTTGTTTAGATTCCTATTGCCATCTGGATGAAGTTCAGATGTCTTAGTATTGTCTGTACGAGGCCCTTGCTGACTTTTCCAGCCTTATCTCTTGCCATTTTCCACCTCGAGGTCAAAGCACGGGCCTTACTAAGCTATTTTTAGATCTCTTCAGAGAAAGCTCTTCGCTCTTGTCTTCGTGCGAGTTGCCTCTTCTTTGACAACGTAATAGTAAAACTCACGACTCTTCCTTCAAGACAGAAACTAAAACTAAAACTAAACTACGAGTGTCATTGTGTGCAGAGGCCGAGAAATCCAGGCCTGTCCAATCGTCTTCGTCACTCTACACCTATGCTCATCTCTGATTAATGCCTGATTAACTAGTTTTGTACCGGTACAAGAATCAATTCAGAAATAATTAGATAGCGAAAGTCAGATTTGTTTCAATCGACTACACATACGATGAAATCTTTTCCATACTTCTTAAATTTTTATAGCATAATCACGAAAGTGATGTAACCAAGTGACAGGATATTTAGAAAAGAAAAACAAAGGCGAGACCCACAGTCTCATCATCTAGGGCACAATTACTACGGTTAACGCCACCCAGTTCCGTGAGGGCAGCGGCTGACACGCGTCCTGTTCACTGCTGTGTTCTCAATTTAAAAAAAATATCTGAATGAACAACTGACGCATCATTTCGGCGTAGAGAATTCAAAATTCAAACATACTCCAACTTCCTCCTATGTCCCCGTTCAGCAACTTGGAGAATTTCAGTTTCGGTTCCTCAGAAAGAGACGGTCCTGGGAACAGACGACAGCAGCAATGCGGGAGGAAGATGCGCGCGCATTATTTTCAGTGAAGTCCTGGAAAAGGTACAGAAAGCGAGGAGAAGGGAAAACGGACCCTGGAAGGATCGGCGGTGACGCGCGAGAGAGGGGGTGACGCTGACGCGGGGCCGAGGGAGGCGCACGCGACCTGACGCGAGTCAGTAAACGGACAAGGCCGAAGCGACGGACGCCACGCGGCCAAGTCGGCGCGTCCACCCGTCAGAACCGCGTGTCCACCCATCAGAACCGCAGGGGGAGCCGCCCAGCAGAGCGGACGAGCCAAGGAATGGGCCATCGGCTGACTCAGACTCTGCTAGGAACCCGCAAAGGGGCCGAGGCCACGGAACTCGGGGAGCGTCCGGGGAACGGTGCGAGGCCGCAGGAAACGAAGGCGAGAACTGGACGCAACACGCGGTGCCGGCCCCGGCCCGGCCGCTAGGTCTTCGCTCGCGCGACAGGGCAAAGCTTAGGTGCCGGCGCACTGAGTCCATGAACCATGATTCACGTGCGCAGACGCTTCCTGCTTGTCCTTCAACATGATTTATTGAAGAGTCTGTATGTTCCAGGCGAGACGGGATCATCCGTGTGAGAACCCGGGCTTGTGAGGAAGGACGTGATCGGTAAACAGACGCCGCGCGGTAAGAGCGCGGCCGCGGTCACTTCCCCGGCAGTGGCCGCGTGCGTGCCAGGCTCTGCCACCCGCCAGGGCGGGCGCCGCTATTATGTTCGTCCTGCGGGATCAGGAAACCTAGGTGCAAGGAAACGGGTGACGTGCCCAGGAGCACGGAGCGTGTGACGCTCGGCCCCACGGCTGCATTAGAGGGAAGCGTGAGGCTATGCACATGCAAACACACACACACACACGCATGTGCATGCAAATGCACGCACATGCATGCATGCACACACGTGCACAAACATGCACACGCACATACACACGTGCAAGTGCGCGCAAACATGCACACTCACACATGCATGTGCGTGCAAATGCGCACTCATGCATGTATGCACACGCACATACACACAAACACACATGCACACACGTGCGTGCGCACACGTGCATGCATGCACACACACACACAGACCCTGATGCACACCACAGGTGTCACGGGAGCTTCCTCAGAGGAGCGAACATCAGGCAGAGCTTTAGACATGCGTAATGTTTCCGATTTTAATCAACCCCAAATTTTCCTTCAACAAAGCCCCGTGTAGATAGGTGTGCATTCTGCAGTCCTGCTGTCAGCCTCCTCCTCTGGCTGGACGCTAAGAAGTCAAATTCTGGGACAAATCATGTGGAATAACCCCACAGCTTCCAGCAACCGCTGCCACTTAGCTGCCACCAGCAATATGAGGGTCTCCACCCTACCGCATGTGCTTTACCACAAATGGAAAGTGACACTTCAACGGTTCTTTGCCATTAATAGAAAAACA
This sequence comes from Pteropus alecto, assembly GCF_000325575.1. Classification (NCBI taxonomy): domain Eukaryota; kingdom Metazoa; phylum Chordata; class Mammalia; order Chiroptera; family Pteropodidae; genus Pteropus; species Pteropus alecto. Next base: position 16,688,859 of record NW_006432945.1, on the reverse strand, counting down.
GTGTTTCTTCACTAGTTAAGCTACCCATTTCCCCAGGAACACTTCAGGTCTGCACAGCTTCTACCTACGGCGTGTCAGGGAACGCTGCCAGCGAAATGACATCCTAGAAGGTCTTATGCGACAGATGCTGTCATTCGTTCCTATGACCACAAGAGTGGCTGTGTCGCAGTTAAGATATCCAGAGAAATTGGGTTTCTATCTTCCTGCCAAGATTCCTGACCTCTAAAACCTGTAATGAGCTCGACGAGGACAGGGGCAATGCCTTATAGGATTCTGAAGTCCGATCACAATGTCGGCAAGTAATACACACCCTGTAATGGCTTCTTATAAGGATAGGTAGGAAAAGTAATGGATGATGACAAAATACAAATTGAAACCATACTTCCTGAGCGCTGCATGTCTGGCACACACTTAGCCCAGTAAACACCACAAGGGGGAAAGATGAAGAAGGAGGAACTTGTTCCCCGCTCTCCCTGCCTGCCACATCGACAGGGAGCCATGATCCCGGAGGACCCGCGATGGCTCTGGCTTATGCCTTTCGTCCTGGCATCCTGTCCGATCGGAGCCGCCTTTCAAAGAATGCAGCAGCTCTCAGTACAAAGTGCTTCTCTGCTCAGACAGCTTGTCTTTGTGTTGCTCTGAATTTCAAGACCTGGGAGCAGGTGACTCGTTTGGCCTGTAAGTGTTTTTATAATACTTCACCATTTAAAGCCAAGTAATCTACGAATAGTTAATCCCTAACTAAGAGAACATCCTTGGTTATGTCAGCATTCTCGATTCCAGTCCACTGATAAGAGAAGTGAGGCCTGGAAAGAAAAAGTGACTTACCCAAGGTCACGCCATGAATCATCAGCCACCCGACAGGACTGTTAGAACACCCACTTCCACTTCTTGATTAATTCTCGAAACCACACAGTCATTAATTTGCAATTAAATCTCCCGTGCAGTTCGGTTAGAAAGATTTTAATCATTTAGTAAAAGGCTTTGTGAACTGCAGGCGTGTTAATCTATTTCAACTGGCACACCTTAGATAATATTTTTAATGGGCACAAATCTCATGATTAATAATATTTTCGTTTCACCGAATACTACATTCAAAACTAAACTATAGGTCCTAAGCTATAGGTGAAGGGAATATTTATAAAACAGGTGAAAATTTAAAACGAACACAGTCTTTTGAGTAATTAAAAAGTAAAGTTTGTTACATCTTTACATTTCACAAGGATGTCAATATTTCATATCAGGGCACAGAGTTTAGATAAGATTTTAGCAGATTAACATCTTGGATTATAGGAGAAAATCTAAATAGAGCCAATAAAGTCATTCTCTACAGCAACGAAAACAAAAACTGAAGAGAATAAATTTAATAGGCTATGCCCAAGACATATGTGTGTGTGTGTGTATGCATGTGTATGTGTACACATACACACACAGACTCCACTTGCATAAAAGGAGAGTCGTAACATATACGCAGTTGGAGAGACTCACTCTCACAGACACGCCACCCCCACATTAATCTATAAACATGTCGTAATGTTAGTCAAGGTCCCGTTTGCATCCTGTGGGGGTGGGGTACAGAATTCGATAAACTCATATAACGTATGCGGAGAAATGAATTTAAGAGAATAACCAAGAAAACTTTCTTAAAGTATAAATAAACTACAGTAATAAAAACAGCGTTTTGCTGGCACAGACCATGGAATACAACCGAAAGTTCGACATCGGGCACAGGTGTCCCTAAGCATCCAATAAATGAGGACCGACAATGAGACAATGAAAGAAAGGGAGAATTTAGTAAACAGTGTTGTGACGGGTGACTAGGTCTACACCCCACACCATATGTCAAAATAAGCTCCAGGTGGATTGAACATTTTGATGCAGGAAAATGAAAACGAAATGGGGAAGGCTTTTCTACACGACTTCAAAGGTAGCAATAAAAAAAGACGGATAGATTTGACATAAACCAAATAATACTCAAAGAGACACGTATTACGGATGGTAATCATTTTTCTGTCATTTAACTATAATCCCTTAAATTTATCATTTGTCTTTTCGTTTTATTAGTTCCTTTTGACACGAAAAATTTAAAAACTGGAAGAAAAAAATATTAATCCTTCCTTTAAAGTTTCTTTGCTTTGGCCTAGAAGTGACTTTCTTAACCTCGAATCAGACTAATTTTCGCTTAAATTTTCTTATAATTCTTTCATTCTTATTTTAAGTTAATTAAACAGATAAGAAGTCAAAACATGATTCTGTCCTACATGAGCTGTTTGAGGATATTACTTAACCACATTGAGCCTCAATTTCATTTTCCTGAATAAACATACCAACCTTTTAGAACTGCTGTGGAGATTACGAGAAATAGTTTACACAAAGTGTTTCTCAAGGTAGAACCCGACGTATAAGAAGTCGACAAGCTATGATTTTTCATGCTATCGCGTTGCATATCAGGCTTCTTAATTTCAATGACATATTTTCATGACTAGCGACTTATGGTAATAGCATTTTTACCTGATTTTAAAACAAATTTCACGTTATTTAATTAATGATGTAGTTTTCTACTTTGTAAATGATTTTTAAACCATAATATATGCCAATCAAAAAAAAAAATCTTAATTCTTTGAAGACTATCTAGTCATACGGAGCATCCTTACCAGATGGCCAAGTGATGGAGTGATCCAGGAATATTAAAGTTTTCTTACACACCAGAACCGCCGAGAGTATCTGTGAGCCTGGGCTGGGAACAGGATGCTTGCATCTTACCTCTAGCAGGCCGTCCTCTGGCAGGTCGGTACAGTGAACAGCATTCTGGATCTTAGTTTTTCCAAAGACTGCTCTGAGGGTCTCAGGACGCAAATGCCGGGCAATTTCCTAGTGAACACACATTAGCAGGTGGGTTAAAGCCGGGCATGGTGCTAGTCAGAAAAATATCAGCTGCACAAAACACGTGGGTTATTCATGAAACACACGTATACTCTGATGACACCGATTTTTCCTGGAAATAGCCTGAATGTATGAAAACTTTGAGGAAAATCTTCAGTTCACTCTTAAAGCGTTTTCTGTGGCCCAACATAAAGTCCGCTGTGGTCTACGTTAGCGGGCAATAACAACTAGATCTCCTTTAACAGATTATGAGAATCACGTAAAACATGATCCCAGTTCATAACTGTGAAAGGCTCACATTTTATAGACAACAGATCTTAACAACTCGATTTAAAATAAACCAGTTTGACGGCATTAATTTTTAAAGGTTTTTTTAATGTTACAGTTGTATCAACTTAGTATTAGCTCACATTGAGGGGAAAAATGGTTACAAATAACCCATAAAATTGGGGGTGAAAAAACAAGAGGTTAAAAAATTAAAGATATGGGAATATTAATGACCTATACTCAGTTTTTTTGTTTAAAGTTAAAAATGTTCAAAAACCCTATTTTAATTCTGAAATACGTATACAAAAAGGTATTTAATATATATATGCATATTTAAAAAATAATAAAACAAATACCTGTGTACCCACTATTAAGCTGAATTAAAGTCTTACAATAACTTTAAAGGCCCCTGTGTACTCCATCCTATTTTGTCCCATCCATTTCTACCCAGGAGCAACCGCTGATATAAATTTCACTTGAAGATTTCCTTGTTTAGTTTTAAAAACAGGGTTTTTTTCAGATCCATCCAAATTAACGTGTATGCTGCCATTTGTTATTTCTGTGCAGACTCCAGTGTGCGCTGGGCCAGACTGCGTCCACCTCCTGTTGATGAACATCTGAACTTTTACCTAATTCCTTCTCTGTCTCACTTTCACACATACACACAGACATACAAGCGTGCATGCACACACGCAATCACAGACGATTCTGCTACAAGCATTCTTGGTGTACACGTGTAAGAGTTTTTCTGGAATCTTACGGCTCGTACATATTCAGTTTTACGAAGTAATGCCAAACCATTTTCTTAAGTGGTTGTAACAATTTGCCCTCGACCATGGGCGCCCAAGAACACCCCGCATTCCCATGAAAGCCAGCATTTGATGCTGGCTGACTTCGTAATGCTGGCATTCTGGTGGGTGTGAAATGGGGCCTCAGTCCACACTTCCCTGATTGCTAAAGAGGCTGAGTGAGTCTTTCCATATATATCCTCTCCTGTAAAAGGCCTGCTCCTGCCTTTTCTTGATTTTTCTATTGGGTTATTATTTTTATTGTTATTCTTAATATAGTCTACTTTTCCTCAGTTATATATGATGCCAATATCTTTTTTCAGCATGTAGCTTATCTTTGAGTTTTCTTTACTGTTTTTTGTGAACGAAGCTTCACCTGTATCTGCAGCTGCCCCCAGGGCTGGCATCACCGCCTCAGCTCCGCCTCAGATTGTCAGGCATTAGATTCTCATGGGAGCACCGGCCCCTGGTGCCAACAAGGTTGGGGACCACTGGCCTATTAGACATCGAAATGGAGTTGTCAAATGCATGGTTGGTCACGAGTCTAGAGCACAGAGGAGGCCTCCACACTGTAGACAGCAATGTGGGAGTCACTGGCATGTGTCTGGATTTTCAACCTTTCTCTAAGAGCTTCTTACCTGCATCCTATAAAAACGCTTTTGTCTGCCTATCATTAAAAAATAAAAAAACTGTAACTATTGCCCTAGCTCGTCCCCATCTTCTTCGAAGTCTTAATAATCTCCCTGTCCATTTACTCTTTAAACTTTTGCCCCACAACAGTCCCAAAACTGCCTTGACAAAGGACACCAATAACCTGACTGGTCACAGGTTCTCTCCATTTGTGGCCTTCTTCCTGCCCAGGGTCCCTCTGTGCTCCCCCAGGGCCACTTTGTCCACTGTGATGTCTCCTCAGATGACTCCTCAATCCCTAAGTGCAGCCCCGTTTCTTTCCTGAGTCCTAAACTAGAATACACAACTGCCGCACCACCGGGTCACCCCACGGGGCTCTCAGACCCAACTCGTCCCAAACCGACCTCATTACTTCCCCCACGACAACTCCTCCTCCCCAACACCGTCTCTGTGTGAACGCCACTGCCGCTCGACCGAGGTAGCTAGGCCCGAAGTCTGGGGGTCACCCCCCAACCACTCTCTCTCAGTGTCCTTTCCTTACTTCCCAAGTCTCCCCGATTGCCACAGCTCGTCCCCTCACCTTGTTTAGACCAGAGCGGGCTCCTAACAGGCTAGCTCGCCTCTACCATCAGAATCGGATTCCGTTTGTTTACATTTCTGTCTCACTCCTATAATCGCAAATTCCATAAGGACAAGGATTATGACCTTCGTATATCCTGCAGAGGATGTTCATGAAAGACTCACTGAGTAACAGTAATAATGATTTTGTGCCAAGAGTGAATAAATGACTGAAATTACTAACATGCCCGAATTTATACACTTCATTAACCTAGTTAACGATAGGGTAGAGACAGTCCAGATCCCTGTGGCTATATTACACTCTTCAGATGTGCCTATTTTAAGGAATCCCGAAGCAAATCCTTTTGAAATGCAAGCAATCATCACTTAATTTATCTATTTTGTAAGTCAGTGGTTTTACATATCAGATTTTCCCAAACGGGGGCACACCTGTCTGAGGATGGAATCAAGGACTCAAAGCACTAATCTCAGAGCTCTGAAAGTGACTTGCTCCGTGACCTTGACTGAGGACAACATTACTGTTTCATCAGACATAAAACACCACGTGGAGTAACTCAAACGAGATGGGAGCAACCCACCAGAGTGGCAAGCTTATAACCGACTTTTCCAGCAGGGATTTTAAGACACGCCTAAACTCCTTGACGAACTATCAAATCTGGTGAGTATCAGTAACGTGGAAAAGACCAATTCACTCTAAACATTAGTGGTCACATGACAGTAAATGATCTTGCATTCTATTTGTTGAACTTCTCTATTTTCTATTTTTAAAATATATACCCAATTCCTCTGTAATGCAATAACTCCCATTCTTATATGATCTTGAGGCAAGTACCTCATTTATAGAGGAAAAAATCAACTCTGTGCACAAGAGTTGCAATGACAAGCATATTGTCATGGTTACATAAACATTTAAAAGCATTCATTTGTGCACAGGACATACTGAATTAAGTCAGAGTCCCCCACTGCCTAGATACACTGATTAAAGCTGCTGCCTTCAGAAATATCACATTTTCCTTCCCCAAGTCTTTATTGTAAACAGATAGTGTTTTCTCGTCTTTAGTCTTTGTAACAGCTTGTTTAAAAAAGAAAAACTATTCTTCAGGAGTTACATTCTAAAGGTAACTTATCCTCCCCCGAGACTCATTTTCTCTCCCTAACAGAATTACAAACTATGACTTTCATCTTGAAACGACACGTACCTTGTTGACAAAGGGTCCCTCTCCCTCAGCTGTCCTCCCCCAGGAGGCCCGAGCTACGCTCGCCCTCCCCGAAACCACGTCCAGAGCGTGTTACAGACGCTCGTTTTCTCACGCATTATTGAAATGAAGCGATTTCTTAAAAGCAAATGATAACTCTGAACTTCGACTAAGTCTGTTCAGTTGAGCATTTTGGGAACTCACAGAAAAAGTCATTTCAAACCTGGCATTCGATAGTAATTGGAATGAGTGCCAGCCACCCGCCACCCCAGTCTTCGGCGAGGACCTCGAACTCACGTCCCAAGACAGTGACCCCCTCGCCCCAACCCCATTTCCCGCACTCATCGGATCATTACACTGCATGTTTTCATAAACTGCCTTAAATTTTTACTGGAAAACTGAATTTAAAATAAATGAACATACTAATGGCAGTGTTGTAAGCATTTAAAAAATGTATATGGTTAACTTATACAATTATACATATATAATACAATTATATATATATTATATATATATACACACACACATCAATAGGTATTTTAACTATTATAATAACATGTAACTACAGGCCCTTTTTATGGCAGGCATTCTTAAACAATGAATGTTCAAGAATCACAAAATTGCCAGTTCATGTGTTAAATACCTCACATTGTGAAAGGTTTATTTACTTTGATAAAACTACTTAATCTCATAAAAGATATAGCCGTTTGCTTTATCTAATAAGCTATATCAAAAGAGGTCCTATATTTAAATAATTGCTGCAAGACACGGGTTCATGTAATTCAGCCACTTTCAAAATATAATCATTTATATATTTGATTCTGCTTTTAAAACATGATTAAAAAGCTAGTTTTTAAAATGCAACTAATTAACAGACTGCCCAAATTTATTACAATTCCTAAATTATGAGTTAATGTTTTAATTAAGTGCTTTCAGGAAGACCACGCCTGTACTTTCTACAGAGGAGCGATGGCCAGGTTCGGTATCTCACGTCATCCATCAAAAATCAACGTGCAAAGGTGAGAGGGTGGCGCTTGTCTGCGGGGTCACATGTGAGGGCCCCCAAAGTCCTTTTCTTTGGCTTTGCAAGGGCTAGGACTGTCTCACTGAGATATAAATAAAACGTCTTATTGTCAACGTCCCGAGAACTTGGTGGCTTGGCAGGTACTATTCATGTCAGCTGTAACCGATCTGGGGCTCGAACCTGGCACTGGGAAGGTGGCAGGCTCTTTCATGTCCACACACGGTAATTTCCCAGGGTCTCGAGAAGGTTTAAACATATCTTCCTTCCATTTCGACACAAAGCCCACTGTCTTTAAGCAACACCACTAGGGGCGGACATTTGAAACTGACAAGCAGCACACGCGCGTGCGGGACATCAGGGCCTGGCACGTGCTGCTGCGGCCTCTTGGGATTTTAAAAGGCTAGCGGCTCCGGAGGGCAGCTGCGCCCATCTCGCCGGGGCGGAAATTCCAGACCCTCCTCCTGACCGTGATGGAGACGGGTCTGATTGGAATGTGACTTTGTTTTAAGGCAGAGCAAACGATCATCTCTGCGAATAAGAAGAAAGTGAAAAGGGACAAAAAGGTGAAGTGTAAAAAACCTAAGAAATATGAAAGGAAACAGTCTCGTTTGGCAGAAAACAGTTAATGCAGCCAAAGAGAAGAAAAGAATCCCTACGGAGGAATATGCGCATTTTTTAAATAAAAAGGGAAATGCACGAGAGGGAAACCAGGCACTGAAAGGAAAAACGTTTTGTGAGGGTCACGCAGATAAATGTGCTGGGCCGTGGAGAGGCGGAGGGCGCCGACGGGAGCGGAGACAACCAAACGCCAGAATTACACGGGGCGGGCGGGGAAGGGGAGGGAGAGAGAGAGACGAGAAAAGCTCCACTGCGGAAGAAAGAAGGCAGGTATCCAGACGTCGCAGGCCCTCGCGGAATAAAGGGCGAGGGAAAAGCAGCTGGGGCGGCAGTCGAGAGGGAGACGCGGTGCTTGGCCTCTGACCACGCAGCACACGCTGCCAGCAAGACCGGCCTTCAGCGGCGGCATGGCCCGCCAGGCTCACACTGAAAAACTACTCAGGTGCAGGAAGTGGCGGGCGGCGGCTCTGAGGGTAAGGAGGCCACTTAAAAGGTTACTGCATGAGATAGGAAGCGACGCAAGTCTCGATTTTCTTTTTTCTGCATGTCGGTCCTGTGTCCCTCTCTCCAAAGGCCTCCACGTCACTCGGGGGAAAGCCAGAGTCACTGCAGCTCATACAGAGCTCACGCGGCCTCCCGCCGCCCCACCAACCTGACCTCGCCTCCTGCTGCTCTGCCCTTGGTCGCTCTGCTCCAGCCACGCTCCAGCCACCGTCCCGTACACGGGGCACCCCGCGGCTTTGGCGCCTGCAGCTCCCTCTGCCCCCACTGCTCAGTGCCACTACCCTCAGCCCCTAGGAGTCCGCATCCAAAGTCACAAGGCCACATTGTAGTGACTGCACAGTCACTTCCTCCCCTCACACGGAACTTCCCCTGGCTCAGGGAAGATGGGTCCTTCATCTTTTCATTGCCAATGCCTAAGAGTACTAGGCACCTGGAAGGTTTGTAAATGTTTGGCTGGCTGGATTGACTGGTCGAGTGAGTGAATAAATCAGAGAAGAAGAGAGATGCTTTCAGCCGAGGTGACTGCGTGTCACCTCTGCACCGCGTAAGGAACCTTCCGAAGCCTGACGCGGCGAGGTTGACGGCGGAAACGGAAAACGAAGGAGAGACGGTTGTGAGCGGTGAACTCGTCGGCGGCAGTCTGTGCGTGTGGTCGTTTCAACTAAGGCAGCAGTGGAATCTTCTCACCGAAGAGAAAGGGGGCACCTTTCTATTCCAGTCCTTTCTGCAGCTTCGGAGCTGGGGTGCCTCTGCCATCAATGATCCAATCAGCGTTTCATTTGCATTCTGTGCGAGAGTAGATGTGACATCTCAGGAACCGTCACAACCTCTAGCGGTAAATTATGGTAATTAATAGGAAGGCTTAAAGGTCAAACCTGGGAGCAACCCCAAACAGTCTCCAGCTATAACCTTGAACGGCCTGGATCACATTTACAGGAGATGACAAAGCAGTAAGAACATATCCATAAAGTTACAGGTTTAGGAAAAAATATTATTAGTTGGATTTCAATCCTATGATTTGAAAGTTTTTTTAGACCATCTGTTTTAGGATCCTAATCAACTAATTCCACCCACGTCCTAATCCCCAAAGCAGAACTCACAGGAAAGCAACATCTGCTGGTTACGGCGGGATGACACATAGCATTTTTGTTTGTACAAAACTCCAGTTTAAAAAACTCTTCGAAATTAAAATTAACATCGAAGGGGCTGCGCAGAGCCCACTACTGCCAGACTGCTTCCATGGAGAACAAACAAAGCAGACACACTCGAGAACTTGCCCATCGGAGACGAGGGTTCCGCGTTTATTGAAAGCTGATGGGCGCTTTTAAGACTGAACGTTTTTTCCGCTTCTAGCTCCTGCTTCTGAGCTGTTTACAGAAACCCACAATTTAAATCAATAGCTCAGGAAGACAGTGCGACGATGAGCACAGTGAACACGGCTTTGGGGTTTTAACTCTTTCTGTATTTCTTCCAAACTATCATAGTCCCTTTCATCACAAATGTGCTCACCTGTAGTAGACTACCTGGCTGCTCAGAGCCACACCCAAACCGCCAAGTTCCGCAAGCTCTCCTTCCAAAATGCGTCCTCAAACCTTCCGCTGCCACCACCCAAAAATGGTCATCGGCTCAGGCTTTCGTCGTTGCTGGTCGGAATTACTTTGCTGTTCCAACCAATTTTGCATACAGTGGTCACGGTGACCTTCTAAACACAGATCTAAGCCGATCAATGCCCCACGACACTTTCCCACGGAACTGCCCGCTGCCTTTGCATAGCGCACGCCGGCCACGTGGCCTTCGGAACCTGACTATCTCTTCAGTCATGTTGCCTGAAGCGAGAACCAACCTGGACTCCTCTGGATCCCAAGAACGTGCTGGGTTCTCTCCTGGTCTGGGGCCGCCACACAGGGCTGGTCTCTACCCTGCAGATCTGAGAGTCCATGACGGTCCCTCAGGAATCCCTCCGCCTCGCAAAGCCCTTGCACGGAGGTCACACCGTGAGCACTGACCACAGCCGTAACCCGTACACACTCACACGATCGCTTGTTCGATGACCGTCGGACTTCCGATCCCACGTGGACAGAGCTAACGTCTCGTCCACCATCCCATGCTCGATATCCACAGAGTATTCAATAATTTCAGTTGAATATAACGAGGTTAATCCCAATCCAACAATAATGGAGGTAAAAAGGTAAAAAAATCTCTTAAAATGAAATTTATTTCTATACCTCAGTCTAACCACAGTGAACCTCTGGAAAGGAGACTTCTCTGTATTCTCCACGATACTAGAAAAAATACATAAACCATATATAATTATACAACTATGTCCACAACGTATATCTTCATTCTGGAAATGAAGGCCCAACCCAGAGAGCGTCCTAGTGTTTGGTTCCTAAGTGGGGTGACAGTCGACACCAATGTGACAAAATAATTCTACGTGAGCAGCTCTGTCCCCTGGGGACGGGCATGTTGGGACGCCTCTGAAGAAAATTGTTCTAACTCTGTTGCTCAGATATCTTCAGAGGTAGTTTTAGATCCGCGAGAGACATATTATTTTTCTTCCTTTGCAGAGTTAATAAGTACTGGCTTTTTAATTGTATAGCCTGATAAAATTGTCAAAGACCCAAATTATTGTTTAAACCAGCTATAATTTGTGTGTGTGTGTGAGAGAGAGAGAGAGAAAGAACAGCCCTTCACAGTGATAATTTCATATTTGTCTAAAATCAGATCTCTCCCTTTTTTATTAATATGTAATTGACATATAACATTATATTAGTTTCAGGTGTACAACATGATTCGGCATATGTCTAAGAAAAATGACCCCCAAGGGAAGCCAACATCCCCTGCCACAGAGTTAGAATATTTTTCTTGTGATGAGAACTTTTAAGTACTCTCTTAGCAACTTTCAGACGTTCGACGGTATTATTAATTGCAGTCACCATGCTGTGCGTTCTACCTCCAGGTCCTATTTTATAACTGACAGTTCGCATCTGACGGCCTTCACCCGCCCACCGACTCGCTAACCCCTGCCTCCGGCAACCACTAGCCTGTTCCCTGGATCTATGAAGTTGTTTGGTTTTTTTGTTTTTAGATTTTACATGTGAGATAATATAACATTTGTCTTTCTGTTTGACTTAATTCACTTAGTATGATTCCCTCAGGGTCCATTCATGTTGTCACAAAAAAGGCAAGATCTCATTCTTTTTTATGACTGAATAATAAGGGGCTACGCCAATTTACACCCCCGCTAACAGTGCACGAGGGCTCCCTTTTCTCCACATCCTCGCCAAAGCGTGTCATTTCTTGTCTTTTTGAGAAGTCATTCTAACAGGTGTGAGGTGACATCTCATTATGGTTTTGATTTGCGTTTCCCTGACGACTAGTGATGTTGAGCATTTTTTCATGTACCTGTTGGCCATCTGTACGTCTTCTTTAGGAAAATATCTATTTAGATCTTCTCCCCATTTTTAATTCAATTTTTTTTTTTTTTTTGGGCTATTGAGTTATATGAGTCCTTTATATATTTTAAATATTAACCCCTCTAAAAATATGAGTTAATATCACACACACACACACACACACTGTCAGAATACAAGAGCACATTCTAAATACAATTGCCAAAACCAGAACTGTGTGTCAAAACAATGACAGACTTTCTCGGTTACGTCGTAAGCACAAATAAAATGGGAGAAAAAGAGGAGGATGGAAGAAGAGAAGAGAGTCCATGACCACAGGGCACCGCGACAGCCCTCCAGAGTCACACACTGTCCCCAGCGAAGCTGCACAGACAGCCGTTCTCCCCATGTTCCTGCGAGTCCCCCTGCCTCACCGGGGCACCCTCTGAACCCCTCTATCTTGGACTCCCACTCCGGCCTTTTTACTGTTTCTTGTCTAGATCGTAAGTTCTTTGAGATCAAAGACTATATCTCAGGTTTTCCTTTCTTGTCTTTAAACACCACCGTTTCTCATAGTATAATGTACTGACAGACCGTATGAGAGGATGCAATTACTCTATGTGATGGGTTACAGGATGCACAAATGTTTCTAAAAATCTGGATATACAAAAAACAACTTTTGGAAAAGACTTAAGCATAAACACTATTCGTATTCGTACAAAAATGGTGTTTGAGCAGTTTTATGGGGAAAACATTTTGTTTTATGTCATATTTAGGAGTTCAAGTGACAGGGTGTAAAGTTCCTTTTGTCTTTAATCCAATTTTTAAATGTTTTCTTGGGTTTTGACCATCGATCCATAATGTAAGTAATTATGACTTATGTAATATGAGGGAGACACTATCGTTTATTTTGTGGCTTTTGAGTCGATAGAGCTAAATCACTCAGAAAAAGATTATACAATGCCTAGTTTTAAAACCTGATGAAGAAAAAAGTACTTCTGTATCTACTTCTCAAAAGTCATTTGGTTTGTACCTATTTTACGCCCTGGTAATATTGCGACAGGGTCTCACAGACACGTAACAAGACAGTATAACACAACAGTTAAAGACATGAGAACTCGGGAGCAACAATAAAAAGGTCTGAATCCCGGTTCTGATACTTAACCAAAAAAAGTGTTGGGGGGGGTGGTAATATTTTCACTTTAAGTTATTTGAAAAACCTACACATTACCAGAAAAGGTTATGTAAAGTTCAAAAGATCTTACTCGAAAATTTGAATTACATCTCCTGCCTTTTCAGGAAAATATTGCTGTTGAACCAGTATTATTATATTTGAATAAAGCTTTGTTTTAATTGTCATGGAAAAATATTATAAAACATTGTTTTATCCAATCGTGTAACGACAACTGCTTCTCCATTACTCTCTCACTAGGTCACATTGTTTCGTCTTCTCACAATCGGAGATGGAGTTATTACCTTTGACATGCTTTGGGGCTGAGCATTATTTAACACCAAATCAAAAGAAATCCAAGACAAATAGTTATTCTGAAATGTAGAATTTTCTAGTATGTATTTTGTACTTTTTCAAGCTATTTGTATTAAACCCTTTACACCTATCTACTCTTCGAGAAAAATTATTTTCTTTAGCCAGAATATTTTATTAGGCAGGCACTGCTAATTATTTTTTATATTTATTTTTCTTTTAGAAACGTTATCCCAGCTCATTATTTTAAAAAAATGTAGAAAATACAGTCGATCCTCATGGTTCACGGGTTCCATTTTTGCAAAGTCGTTTACTCACTAGAAGTTGCGTGCCAGCCCCAAATCGACACGGGCAGCGTTTTCGCTCACGCGTGGGCAGGCACGGGGCAGCAGCAACGTGAGCCGCTGTCACGAGAATCCCGGCTGAGGCTGACGTTTTGGCCCTGATACGATGAGCCACGTGCGCTCTGCCGGCTCCTGGGGCCACGTTCCCCACACCTGTGTGCGTCTGGTGTCGCTTCACTGTGTAACGTGGCCCCGTGCATCGCGCCCGAGGGCTGTCTCGTGCTCCTCGGCGCGTGGAGCCGGCGCTGTGCCTCGGGGACGAGATGCGTGTGCAGCGCACGCACCATCCAAGCACGAGTGACAGTGCTGCTGGCTGTGGGGTCAACGTCACCGAGTCAACGCCCCGTGTTAAACACGGCGTCTGCAAACAGCGACACACGTAAAACAAGGTTACGTGCTGCGCATCTGAAAAACAGGCTCTGGCCAGAGGCTCCAGGAACCCTGACCCTGTGTGGCCCCTTCGAGCAACATCTCAGTCTTCTGTAGTCCACTGTTCGTGGTGACTTCACGGAACGTGACTGCTGTGAAGGACAAGGCTCAACTGTCTGAGAGTGACCACATCTCGCGCACGGGACTGCAGCCGACAGGGCCTTCTCTGCCATGTGGCTGCCAACGCCGGGTGTGTCTGTCTTTTTAAGTTCTGCCCATCTCTCTGATTTCAGAATATTATATCATTGTTTTAATATGCATTTCCCTAATTAATAAGGCTAAATAAGCGTATGTTATGTGAAATAGGCATCTTTTCTGGGAATTGTTCCGTTTTTTCTTCTTCCTCTTTTCTGTCTTCCTGAAGTACAAATGATAACCAGCTAATCTTTAACTGTGTCATATGTTAAAAGGAAGAGAATGGACTTTGCCTGCTCTGTGGCTGCTTGTCCGAAGAGGCCCGGGTGACTGTGCAGCCTGGCCGAGTGACACGGTCTGGCCAGACAGAGGTCCACGCTATTTCAGTTACTCACCAACGCGAATTGTCTCATAAAAATGGCAAAACCTTCTCGAAAGAAAACATATACACACACATGTCAGTGTTCTTCACACATGTCAAAGGATAATGAATACCTTAGAGAATTTCTATCACAGAGCTTTAAAAACTTACTTACCTAGACAATGTAGCAAGAAGAAACAAAAAGAGGAATGCCACAGTAAATATTTCTGCCCATTCTGTATTGTGAAAAAATTCACTTTTTCTTGAGTGTCATATAAAAATAAATTATGTAAAATGCTACTTTGAATAAAATTTTTTGTCTATTCTATTCATATTTGTATTGTTTCTTTTAAGGAGCAATAAAAACCATCAAGCCAGTTAAAATACTTAGTTAACAAAACAAACGGTTAACATTTTAAACAATAAATAACTCACAGGGTCTGCGGGCCCACAGAATTCTCGAAATGTCTTCGCAGGGTTATTTTGTTGAATCTCCAATGCCACACAAGGGCCAGAATACATTTCTGTCACCATCTCCTATAACGTGCAATGTGAAAGAATATTAAAAATTAACATAATTTCATCTTTACCCCTCCTTTTTTTAATTGCACCTCTATTCCTCAAAATGTTAGTTACCTCTGCCTTCTTCCCCACCTGTACCCCACACGCCAAACAGTTCCCAAATGTCGACCATTTTTCCTACAGAAATGTGTGTTCCCTCTTCTCCTTCCCCGCACCACCGCCATTTTAACATAGTGCTTTACCACCTGACACTCCGTTACCTGAAATCATCTTCTTATACAGCTCCCTTTCAAAGGGCTCTCCCCACTTGAGCGCAGTACTGTCAAATGAACATTTCTAAAATATAAACTCCAGAGTGTTTCTCTCAAAGACCCTTTTAAACCCTATAATGACTTCCAGATATTAGAAAGAACAGGACCCAGGTTCCTCTCATCTCAGACGCCTAGAAATTGGGCAGCCTACACGAAAGAAGTTTCCAGACACTGAAGGGCAGGCAGCACAGGCCAGTGCGGCTGGAACGTGCAGGACGGCATACTGGCGGGCCGGGGAGCCGGGGGAGGTGAGCTACAGGAGTCCGCAGAGACGCGCACTGCCGTCTTCGGCTAAGAGCCTGTGCTCGGGTAGAAGAAAGCACCCAAGGCTGAGGAAAGAACTACCAGGAGCAGTAGGTGAAGCGGCAGCACAAGGCTGAGAAGGTTCGTGCTTCTCCCCGCCGGGATGGACAGACCGCAGATGAGACACGGGGCATCATCGGAGTCCTCGGAGGGCGATGCATCATCGTGGGTGCCCCAAACCGCCCTTAGATATGGGTGCTCTGTTCTCATCCGGTATAGCTTAAAAGCAAGTCTCAAAGGGCCAAACTGATCCCAACCAACTTAACCGAGTGCCTGAACGAAGGACCGCGACAATACCATGTAACACGAAATTTCCCAATATCCTGCATCCAACGAAAATTACCAGGCATGCAGAGAAGTTCAAAAAGATGAGCAATCGCCAGAGGAAAACTTAATAAGCTGATACAGACCCAGAAATGATAGAAATGATGTAGGTTACATAAGGATGTTGAGACAGCTATTACAAACGGGTGCTACATGCTCAAATCGTAGAAGGAAACATGGCCATCAAGATGCGGAGAAAATAAAAAATATTTAAAAAGACCTAAGTGAAACTTCTAGAGATGAAAACTACATCTGAATGAAAAATACACCGGATGGGGTGAACAGGACGAGATACTGTAGAAGACACATGAATCTGAGACGTGAAACAGAAACTATTCAAAAGCAGGTATGAAGACGACGAAGAAAAATGACAATAACAACAACAAAGAGACCTAAAGGACCATGTCGAGCTGGCTGTCACACGTGTCACTAGACACTAGAGTCTCAGAAGAAGAAGGGTGAACAGAAAAATATTTCAAGAATTTTTAAGAAGTTTTCTACTCTGATGAAACCCATAGGCCTACGAATCCAACGAAATCCAAGGAGAATCAATGTAAAGTACAGTACTATTCTTTACATCATAATAAAATTGGCTAAAAACAAAATACGACCAAAAACACAACCAAATATACGACCCAGTAAAAAATCCTAAAAATAACAAAAAACTCTTGAAAGAGGAAAAAAAAGAGAAGACACATAATAGCAGAATTCTATACCCAAGTGAGAAGATATTTTTCAAAAATGAAGGAAAAATAAAGGCTTTTTCAGATCAACAAAATTGAGATAACTCGCTACCAGCAGCTCTAACTCCACGATAAATGTGACTCGATGGCCCTGCTCGCCCGGACGAAGCTCCACCAACACGGGTTGTGAGCTTTTTCTGCCGCTGTTCGCTTGATGCCCGGGATCTAACATGTGGTTTGGCGCCCAGTAGATAGACGCCCAGTATGTGTGTGGCAAGTAAGTGGGTCGTGATAACCCTATGAGACAGGAATCGTCACCTTTTCATGATGCAAATGCTGAAGCAGCAACGTAAGCAAGAATCAGATCACCCGTTTTTGTCCCTTCAGGCTACATTGCCTCTTCAGATTATTTTTATGCAGGCCTACTTTACAGAATTACATAAACCGTCTAAATTAAGAGACACCTAAGGGTGTGCAGCATTTAATGTACCTCTTCCTTGAACTTAAACTTGAGTCCTAAATGTTCATTTTACCTCCACAATCCCAAGATCAAAAAATCCTAAGAATAAATGCATATCACATAAAAAGAAATTGCATGTACGGTATTTTAAAGCACTATATAAAAGACGTTAAAAGTCAGAGATGAGGTTTTATTTTAAGTTTTCCTAAGGTAAATATGGCCGACCTCAGACATGTACCTACAAGAAGTCGAGCACCCTCGACTACTGTCGCCGAATTCAACAGCTCGTGGCATTGTGTGAAGGGGTAACTGAGGGGCACGGCTGCTGGCGGGTATGTCTCCGCGGGTCTCTCAGTCTTATATACGATAAAACGACCACGCGATGTGGAGGAATGAAGGCAGCTGCTTTCAGGAATATTTTCTTAAAAGTCAAATTGAACAAATGAAAGAAGGAAGATGTAAAAAGAAAGATTTAAGAAATGGAAAACGGTTGCCATCGGCTGAATAAATGATGTTACGTTAACACATTTAAAAATACCTTCCATTTAAGAAAGGCATGACTGTAAAGTGAAAAGCCAGTAACACGGAAGTTCGAGAAGCTATAAGAAAAGGCAAAATCCTCTGGTTCCTTCCAACAAGGGGGGAACTATCAGTGTGCTGAATGCCACATGGGCTATTGCGTTATCAGCCTTTACTGTGGGGGGCAAACGAGACCAAGGCTCAGGCAGTTCTTGGACCACCTCATTTT
The DNA here is from genome assembly GCF_000325575.1 of Pteropus alecto. Taxonomy (NCBI): domain Eukaryota; kingdom Metazoa; phylum Chordata; class Mammalia; order Chiroptera; family Pteropodidae; genus Pteropus; species Pteropus alecto. The sequence continues at coordinate 16,670,875 of NW_006432945.1, read as the reverse complement.
CCTGTTTTAAGGCGGGTTGAGAAGTGGGGGATGGGGTGGGGGAAATCGAGTCTCTTGTCAGGAACAGTGAACTTTATGCAAAAAGAAAAGCCTGTATGCAAAACTCTACAAAACGCGGATGATGAGGCGGGCCACCAGTGCAAATGTATCTGAGATAATTTGATAAAGAGGGGAAGGAAACTAACTTTGATCTACTCTATGTGATTTTAATTTAAGATTTGGCTTCCACGCAGTCAAACGACTTGAATATAGTCATTTGTTTTCAAGGACGTATTTCACTGCCCTCTGAACGACTCCTTTTAAGTCTTAGTATTTCTTTGTCTCTGTCACATTTCCAGATGACACCATCCGCATTTGTGTCATGAAAGCTGGTATTATGTACTGCTGTGGCGTGATACCATAATGTTAAGAACTATTTGCTTTTAACTTTCTAAAGCATTTAAGACAGTCTTCCATCCTGAGAATATTATAAACTCCAGAGAGAATTTCAAAATGTGTCAATAGCCCACCCAGCAAGTTTTTTTCTTGCATACCTGTATATAATTGTTTCATAAATGAAATAATATCGTATTTTTAAAACTGATCCAGTGGCCCTCCGGGATAAGAATGCCTCAGTCCCTGGGCATGATCGGCTGGCAACTGGCAGTATCGTGACTACTTTAAGGAACGCTTTCACGGTTAAAGGTCCCGCTGAGCTCCCCAAGACGTGAGACCCACGAACTGCTCTGAGCACCAGCGCCTCACGCGCGCCTCGCACTTACGTTATACTCGGACACCACTCCTTTGTACACTTCGTAAAACTCTTCAACGTTAGCTCGATCCATGCTGAACTATATTGAAAAAAAAAACAAAAACTATAAGCCAACCAACCAAAGGCAATGAGCCGCGCTTAGCACTCAGCATTTCTGATCTCGTCGATATATTTCTTTACTTTAAAATGTTGACCTTGCATAAATCACTCTTTAAAGATTAGCTCATCAATAATAAAAATGTATAATAACTGTTGAGTGCCTAATACACCAAGCGTTGTTCTAGGTCCTGTACATACTTCATCTCATTTACTCGTCACAACGACCCTGCGACATAAGTGGTCTTAACAGCCCCAATTTACAGAGGAGGCTAAGACCCAGAGGGGTTACACGACCTTGATGAACTTGCCTTCCGGTTCAGTCTGATCACGCTCTTAATCACTAGACTGTACCCCTCTCTGAAGAAAACCTCATCCTCAATACAAAAAAAAAAAAGACGTATACAATATAGTTTACTGATAAATTAGTGACACAGGGAAAGAATATTACTAAAGAAAAGTACTTTGGATTTTGTAGAGAGGGCTGAAAATATACCCTTTTCTCCCAAGTGTTCGGAAAAATCCCTGGTCTGTTTCCTCACCAAGCACTTCCACAAGTCTGGCTTCCCCCTGCTCTTCAAAAAGAACTGTGAAGACAATGCTTACGAGATACGCGTACAAGGGCTCATTCTTGTCCCAATTCAGTTAGCAATAAAAGTTCGTTAAGTTCTAGTGGATCGAAAACTAAGACCGTACATTTTTTAAAATAGCCTCAGAATTGCCAATTTTATTCCCCAGCCCCTACTCTGCTGCTGTGTCGTCACCAGGATCGACGATCACCGAGAAATCTGTCTACTCGGACTGAGCAGTTCACACTAGGAGGCAACGAAACGGTTACAGGGAGGGAATTGTTTGATTCCAGTTTTTCTTATCCTATGTTCACACAACCTGTGTTATTAACGAAGTAATAACAGAAGATAGAATTAAGTATTTAGTAATTTGCACTGGAAATTCTACAATTCTTGCAATGGAAATTTTCCATTGGGTAAAGTTATTTCAATTAACCCGCAGAATAATCCACTGAGACAATGTTCTCGTTGCTTAGGTGAGAGAACGCAAGATAATGCTTGAAATTTGGCCAAGGTCACATACCTAGAAAAGAGCTGAACTGTGACTCAGAAATAGATCTTTCTGACTCCAAAACTCAAGGACTATGGTTGTCATTAAACTGCCACCCCCCGCCACACACCCCCAACCCACACACAGGATCAGTTAATGCTTTTTGCATTATCCTGGTTTTCACCGAGCACCTACTGTGGCCGACTGCAGAGCTAGGGGCAAGTTGGTCTGGCTAGAGTTAGATCAACGTTTAAAGCTAAAATTTCCACAATGATGATTTTTTAAGCAAGCTTAGGTCCTACAGTCCTGTGAGTACATCACTAAGCTGCTATTTGAGAAGGTTTCGTTCGGCTAACAATCCCTCTACAGTTCCAGGTAAGACTCCGCAAATATCAGCTTCCTCATCAGTCTCCACGTTCTGCCTGATGATTTTGCAAACGAGTTGATATTTCTGATCTTTCCTTGGCTTGTGGGCATTCCCACCAACCAGGGACACAAAACAGCCAGAACCCCAGTCAGCGCCCTGACCCCTGACCTCGGGTGATCCTAAGGCTTCATGGAAATCAAGAGCACTTCCTTTTCTGAAGAAGCACATACTAATTATATTGGTAAGAAGATTCGCAGCTCCAAAATCAGCACTTCACTATCCTAACGCCATAAACTCGCTGGTCTTCGAACACGGCGAACTCTAATCGCCGATCTGATTCCTGTAGTAATTTGTGCCCAACTTCCAGCCAGATGCGCCAGTGAGCGGAGCACAAAGGCACGAGCTCCTGGGGACCGGCGCTGTGCCCTCCACGCAGGGTTTCCTGGAAACGTGTCGGCAGCGTGACGCTGAGCGACCGGGGGCCCCGGGGCCAGCGGAGGGGACAGAGTGATGCTGAGCGACCGGGGGCCCCGGGGCCGGTGGCACGCCTGCCAGCGGAGGGCGTGACACGCACTAAGTCCAGAGAAGGTGTGGAGTGAAAGTCCAGGGACCAGCGAAAGGCCCCGGTCAGGCGCAACACCCGCACTGACCCTCCTCCTCCATCCGCTTCTCAGTCCCGACTCCACAAGGAAAATTCATTACGACCACTCGGCTTACGTCTATGTTTTGTTTGTAAAAATTAAATACATCATTCCAGTCCATGTTTATTTTGCAACTAAAGTTCCGAGAATTGTCGGACCATACCTTATAAACTCAAATGAGGCGCACCATTTGAATATTAGTTCTCTCAGGGCAAAATCGTTTCAAAAACATTTTTTGATTATAAGGTAATCAAGTTCAGTAACTGTATTTTTAATTTTTAATGCCTTGCATGGACAGGGAAAATTCAACGTAAAACATGTTAAAGCTTATGTAGAAAAAAATTCCTTAATAGGTTATGACGCATTGCAAACTACGTACCATCTGCATAGCTGAGATTTCAAATCCTGCATCTCGGATGGCAATCAGGATCTTCCCCAGCAGTCCTGAAAATGCAGAACGAATGGGTGAAAATGCAGAATTCCTATTTGGTTTCTTAGAAATGCAAGTTTTCTGCATCAAATTGCTTTGCTTGCACTCTGTGTGAAGAAATCACACATTTCTGCAGGGGAAACTAAACCCCTAATACTGAGCCTTTCATAGTTATTTGATTCACTTAGTAAGCGCTTCAAGAATTATCAACAATGACCCTGAAGATTAAAAAACTTTTAAGATATTTGGTTTCAAAACTCCTCAAATCCAGTGATATAGAAAACGTGAAAATCAAACAGTTGAAACTAATATTAGGAAAAAAATATTCCAAAGTACTAAGTATGAAAAATGTTCAGAGGAGAAGCTCAAAAAAAGAGAAATATCAGATTACAGCTGAAGAGGTGGACTGAAGCCTCGAGGGAAAATGAGAGCGTCGATTAATCCTCAATGGCTGTAGACAGACAGGATTTGCACAGGGACAAAGGCCCGAGAGGAGACAAGGCACAGATCTGGGAAAATGGGAGCGGGTTCGCACGACAGGAAGAAGTCAAAAAAGAGCTGAACATGAAGGCCTTGGACGCCAACGACCAAAGAGGATTCTGTCCTTACCCACCAACAGGTCAGCGACCTGTACAGCGGGGTCTGCGGCCTCTGCAAGCTTGGGCTGATGCTGAGATTCTGTTCATTTTCTAAATCGTCTTATAAGTTCCTCCTTCTCGAGTCAACGAAAATTCTCCCTCCCTCCCTCACATACAGATACACACACCGCAATTCTGGATTATCTGGATGCTGGCCTAGTAACCCCAAAGCACCAAGCATATCAGTGCCTGAGTATGCATCTTTATTTACTGTTTTTGCAACCAAGTATGCTATTCTAATTGTAGCGGGCCGAAGGATTAAAAAATAAGACGATAGATCTCTTTCTCAAATGACACATCTGTACCAAGTGAAGGCCGAATGACGTCCCAGCATGCAGGGGAAGCAAAGGCCTCTCGGGAGTGTGACGAGCCTAACAGGTCCATGTCAAGCTTTGAACGCCCCGTACCATATTCACGTCAAATTCGATGCTTTAGTTTGAGCAAACACCCTGTGTCACGTCTATGCCGTTAGCTTATATTTCATCTATTTTATAGTTTTGTTTATAATGAATCGATATGTTGCTTTAAACAGTTACATATACAAAAGTTACACTTCGTTCTATAATTGGACCTATTTAAGTTGTATCATAATTAAAATAGCTTATGTCAACACTGGGAATCCAGGAGAACACTCTTCCTCCAAAAGGGAACACGGCCGAAAGAAATGGAGTCACTGAGAAGGTGGAGCGGGACGATGCGGGACGATGCGGGACCGGAGTGGTGTTTCAGGGAGATGACCGACGGGCAGCCGGTCTGGGCCCAGGAGTAAGGGCGGAAGTGACCACGGCCCGCGGAGTCGCCTAGTGCGCTGAGTGGGCTCGGAGGGCAGCAGCGGAGGAGGCAGGGAGGACAGAAGACGCTTCCGAACCCCAGGGCGCAGGCCGGGACTGGACGCAGCGGGAGGGAGGGTGCAGGAGTGGGGTTTTTGAGTCTGAGTGACGGGAAGAACGCAGCGCCTTTAAGGAGGAAACAAGTTAGGAAACTAGATCAATGAACAAAAAGACACTGAATTATTTTGGACACAGAAACAGAATTTCATCCAATGGCTGAAAAAAGTCATCAAGGGATGAGTGCAGGAACTCCCCGCATAAAGGTGGGGTTTAGGGGGATGGATGTCATCCCACAGAGGAATACGCTGAGGGGTGCAGAGAGGTCAGGGCTGAAATGATGAGGACAGACGACTCCCGTTTGACCAAAAGGAGGGCAAAGGCAAACCGAGCTGGGAGGAATGAGTTTTGAGAAAATACGTAAAGGCTGGGGCTTGAAGAACGAAAATGAAGAACGATCTATCAAAGGCGATGTGCGCGAGTAAAGAAGAAAAATATTAGAGTGAATCACAACATCCAATGGAAAATTCACAGACTAGCGGGACAGTTAGGAATGAAAGACTAAGGCCGCTGGGAACTGAGATAACATGATTTCAAACCTCCGCCGGTGAACTTGCTTTTAACCCTGGCGGTTAAAATCTATTGCTCTGTCTTGTACTTTGAGCGAATCTTTTACCCGTGGCATGATTTTGTAACATCACACATTGATCATTTAGAAAGTATTAGTTCACCGAGTCATGCAGATCTTCCAAACGCTGACTCATTTTGCCACAACACATCCAGAAAGTCACCTTTGTTAACGTCGCCACCGATTGCGTGAGCACTGCCTCCGAAGACTGGGAGGCTGTCGGGCCCAGTCCCAGCTCTCACCTAGAACTTCGTCTTCACTAGGAACTTGATACTTGGCAATGACCACCACCAGCTGTCATTTCTTTGATATGACGCACTTAATTTTGAAGGGAATACTTGCCAGTACCCAAGTCTGAATAACTGCAGTCTGTCTGCCAGCCATTCTATCAGGTAGAAATGGCATCCCCGAGAACGCACGCAGCTGAGCCCGCAGCTCCAGCAACGGCACAGGGCCCGCCCCTGAACACAGCGCCGCACCTCGGCGTGGAGCGAGGCGCCTCGTGGCTTCGCACACAACAGCAGTGAGGCCTGTCCTCGGGGGCTGAAAACCAATGACATTCGCTGCTGCGTCGAGGACATTCTTAAGTAAGAGTGGCTCCCCGCACCCCCTCGCAACGCATGGTGGTTAAAAACACACTGACTACTAGTACGGCCCGGGCCACGGCCTTGACGTGTGCTCAGGGGCTGGCAGCTTTGCCTGCTATTGCTTTTCTACCGCTAGTGCAGAACAGCAAATAAACCTATTATTATGAAAGCAGGCGTGGTCTCACGGATGCCTAAAAGGGTCTTACTTATTACAATAAAAAAAATGCCTTACACGATTATGTAAGATCTAAATACAAAAACAGTATTAAGCCCTATACATCTACCAATACAAAGAGAAATCTGTATCTATTATAAATCTGTAATCACATTAAACTAGTCCTGGAATGTATCGTTTGACAGAATAATTCTACTCACAGATAAACCAATAAAAAAAAGTCAAAGTCTAAGGAGCACTGTCATTCTGCCATGAGTCGAGAAGATTGATTTTTTTTTATATCCAGTTGGTTGTGTGTAGAGGCAGGAGACAGGGGCATTTAAGAAGCCTGTTGTGTGTTTAACAACTTGAAAAGACAAATTAACTTGTCAATAACCATATGTCCTTTACTTCGGTCTAGACAGAAAACGTCCAGGTGACTTAACAAATGGCAATAACTATGTAAATGAAGTAGCACAAAATCAACAAGTAAAACTGCAGGCCACACAGCAAACAAGTTCAAAAGGGTCACACGTAGCAGACTGCTTGTTTTACTGGGAGGGTGTTTGCATGGACAATTTGTTTTTCAAGGTTTGTTTATGACTCCACGAATGCCACCTCTTAAATGTTTTGAATGTCAAATCACCTCTCTCCACCCCGGGCCTCTCGTGTCCTTCTGCCTCTCGCGTGTCCTGCTCGAAGGCTTCTTCGCGCATGGCCGCCCTGTGGCCAGTCATGGCCAGCATCAGACATCTCTGCTTTCTCTTCTGGGGACCCTGGCTTCTCCCGGGATTCGGAGCCCCCGCCCTCTTTTAGGAAAACCGGCCCCATTAGCCATCAGATTAGGAGAGGAGCTGCCATCATCCGACATGGCCCTAGGACCACGGCCTCGCAGGCCAGGGACACCTGCCTGCTCGGGGCCGGCCTCCGTCGGTGCTCCCTGGGCCGGAGCAACTCTGGCCCAAGCCAGCCAGAGTCCCTGCCTGGGATTTTTTTTTTTTTTTACCAGAACCAGGGGGAAGCACTCTTCCTGCTGTGTTCGTGAACGCGGCTGGACGCCCTCGTGCCCTCGCGAGGGGCTGGGGAAGCTCCCCGAAGACCGTGAAGCAAACGCCAAGGCCACCCAGGCTAGGGAGGCCGAGCGGGCCGTGCAGAGCCCTCCCCACGCCCAGCCGCCGGGCTGCACGAGCCGGAACCGGGAACTCGGGTCGGGTTCCCTCCGGTGTGCTCGGAAGCCACCTGCTCCGTGCGGGAGGTGACCCGCCGCAGCCTGACGGGGGCAGCGCGCAGCAGGAAGGGCACGCTCTGAAAGCCGCGGTGTTGGGTGCCTGCTGATCTGCTAGAGGAATGACAGACGGCAACGAGCGTCCCGGGAAAACCCCAGGCTCAGCCCCATGGCCGGAAGCGAGCTCGGAAGACCCCTCTGGCCCCGCAGTTCCTGACCCGGTCACGGCTGGAGGGGGGAGGAGAAACTGGCACCGCAGTACTCAGGTACCCCGAAGGTCAGACGGTGCTTTTAGAAATAGATTTAACCAGTCACCCATCGGACGCGAGTCCACGCCGTGGAAGAGGGTAACAGCTGGTCCGCTCTCTCCCAGGCACTGTACGTGCCGGTCACACTATTTTGTGTCATCCTCACAGCGGCCTCAGGAGAGAAGCACTATTATCACCTTCACTTTGCAGATAGATGTTCGCCATCTACACTCAATGGGTAAACCACATGCTCCAGCAGCTAGTAAGTGACAAGTGAATTTTAAACCCAGTGCTGCCTGCCTCCAGAACCTGAGATTCCATCACGATAAATCAGTCCAAATACTTCATTGGCTGCGCATGTCATTTAAAAAACTCACGCATGTTGAAAGAGTTCAGAACATGCAACCCCAAAATACGGGGCTCTGGTACATTGACTATTTTGAGTTAAAGGCACTAGAAAAACAGCAAATACAGGAAAAAAAAAAAAAAAACTATGACTTTCCTTCTTTTTCTTAAAAGCAAGGGATCAAATTCTCGTATGAGAGATGTCCTCCCTAAACCAGACATTTTTATCATTACGGACAGGAAGCTGAGACAGAGAGAATTCTACTCAGATAGATCTTGTTAAAATAATTCGTATCTTCCTCCAGCCTCCCCACATAGATTAGCTGGTTTTCCACAATTAGCACAATTGCCTCTCATTCATCTTAATATCAAAGCGAGTAGTTTCTCCCCATTTCCTCGGGTCTTCATTCGGTACGAAATCCCCTGTGTCGTGTAAAACTTATATTAATTCGTATTTTTTCTCTTGTTGACTTGTCTTACGTCGATTTCTCAGGCCTAGGCAAAAATCTCTAAGAGGGTAAAGGTAAAACTTTGATTCCCCTTACAGTATATAAAATACACATTATTTATATGTGTGCAAATTATCTTTTTTGATCTTCTGAAAAATACACTGTAAAATCAGTAACAGAGAAGTATACATTGTCTCCCCCGTAAATTTTAAATTGTTCAGAAGATCATCGCCCAATTTATTGATTATTCAGTTTAAGGTGTCCCTCTTACCATTTGATACTTATCAAATTTGAAGGAAAAAGGAGGAAACAGTAATCATTTGATCATTTATTAGTATTTCTAGAAGTTTCAATTTTGCTACATCTCTACATCAAAAAATATTTCCCATGGAAATAACTTACTCTGATGTTAAGATCTTTCCTGGAGTCTTAGTATGTTCTCTTGTACAGTAACCCGGACCCCTGAGAGCACCCTTGCATCCAGGAGAGTTCACCATATACTGTGGAGAAACCTGACAAACATCTTTACCATGAATGTCGAATTTACTCCGCAACACTGATGTATAAACACAAACGTCACCATGACCTGGAGGGTACCCTTCGTGACACCGATGCTAAACAGGCATGGTGAGAAACGAAACTGGAGGATGGAAAAATGTCCACACGACATATTACTGGATTGGACACTTGAAACCCGTAGAATGTTATTAACCAATGTTACGCCAACAAACTTTCGAAAAAGTCAACAAAGAAATCTTGCATTTTATTTGAGTAAGAAACTGGAAAAGTTAATCCTGATATGGCCAAGAATGTATGAACTAACAAAATCCATACACAAAAAGATATATTTAATATTAATCACCAATTTCAATCAAATTGGAAAATTTTGATTTCTTGAAAAATTTAAATCTAGTGAAATAAAATTAAGAGGCATTTTAACTAAAAATTTGGGCTACGGTGTCTTTAAAATGTGACTGGTGTCAAGCCAAAACAAGCTAGAGATTATGAGTTTAGATTAATTTTCAACACCAAAATACAAATGAAATCACAAGCATTACTAAGTTCAACGGAAGAAATTTAATACTAATCCTAGCAAACACGCATAACACAAGGAACTGCAGGCATAAAACCAGGTGGACGAGCTTCCCGCTTCCTGTGCAGCAATGTCACTAGGCACCACCACTTCACTGATAATTGCCCAGGAATGTTTAATCAGATGAGAAGGTAAATCCACAGATCAGTTTGGCCGCGAATACCTATGATATCTAGCAAGCAAAAATGTTGTCGAATCACATTAAGTCAACTGCAGACGCGAGTTTGGAGTCAGCAGAACTGTTAAATTGAGAACTGTAGGGCTCTTGGGTCTTAAAGGATCTCAAATTCATCCATTAGCTGATCATAAAATCTATTCCAGCAGCAAGCAGGCTTATAAAAGACAGACCTAATTCCTCCGATAGCACGTCTGATTCTCCACTTACACCTGGCCCCCAGACCTGAAATACGCCCTCTTCCTCACCAACGCCAGAACAATTGTGAATGCCACAATCTCCTCACAAGGCAAGTACGGGTAACTGATACGGCTTTGTACCTGTACCCACAAGCTGGTAACTCAGTATATTAAAGTTCACTGTAATGTAAGTAAATGAGCAAGGTAACTGAGAACACCTACAGGGTCCCAGACGTCCGGGAGAATGCAGCCGAGAACCCCCTGCTTATTGGGAAGACGAGGATGGACCCGGCACAGCAAAAGAAGCCAAGAATAGCTAGTGTGGCTGAAATAAGATCACAGTTTTAAAACAGGGACAACCCATGAAAAACAGAAATAAAGGAGGGTACTGGGCAGACAGGCCAGAAACTGGGAATTCTGTAATATTAGGCAAATAGGTCATCAGAAGTCCAAAGTCAAGGCCAGGTAACAGAAAAGTCAATCACACAATCAAAAGCAACGCTGTTTCTACATCCCAGGGTCCGGCCAGCTTCTGGGGAGGAGGTGGTCCTCCCTAATCTTAAAGGGGGCCAGGCCCTCTTGTGGAGGGTAGAGTAAGCACAAGTCCCATGAGAAGCAGACTTCGTGTTTCTGGAATTTCATAAATACACTGATGCAAGTGCTGTCCGTATTATAACCCGTCGATGAAAATCTGTTCGTTTCATAGGCAAACACGACGAAGAAGACTGAAAAAGTAATTCAGAACCACAGAGCCATTAACTCCAACACAAACAAAACTACGTACATAAAACCTTCTCCCTTTCCTAAACGTATTTCTGTTGTCTCCTTTTTTAAAGACATGTAAAGAAAAAGGTTCTCAAAGCTGGTGTTTTGCCCGGTTTTTTTCTAAACAGGTACATTGAGTTCTGTTTATTCCACGATCTAAATTCACAGTTAAGGTGAGTCACATATTCGGGGATCTTATTTCAAGAATACTGTTTCTTCTTATTGATTTTAGATGGCTTTACCTGATTTCTCCAGCTAGCAAGAGCTATATTATCATTCACGGACAGGCTTAAAAATCGACATAAAGCACAACACGAGCCACAAATGAAATCGCTCTTGCTCCTTGTCTGTTGGAAGCACATACTGGATGCGCTGGGTATGAGCCTGTTTTTGTTCCGTTCCCCAGCATAGTTCCCATGTGGGGGCAGCTTTGCTGTCTCGTGGTTCCCAAGATGCGGTCCCTGCCTAAATGGCAGTCGCACGACCTGGAACTTACTAGAAAGGCAGATGGAACAACTCTGACAGTCTGGAGGGAGGGCCAGGAGTCTGTATTTTGACACGCCTTCCAGGCGATCGGGATGCTCACAGATGCTGGAGAACCGGGAGGGACGGCAAGATCTGCGAGAACAACACAGCACCCAGGACCACGCTCCCAGCCGTGAAAAAAGCCTGCGACAGGATCTGAAAAGCCTGCAATTCTAATTTCCAGTCACGGACTTCCTCATTCCCGCTACTCCAAGCCTATGTCATCTTAACAAGGAAGTCACAGAGGTGTCACATTCTTAAATTTTTGTCTTAATTTCATCAACCATCTATCACTTAATTTTTAAGACCATTCTTCATCAGAAAACACACAAAACGGAAATAAAAGGGTGTATGGTGAAAGTAAACTCAATCCCACCCCAGAACCTCGGTCCTTCTCAGAGGCCATCGCTGTTACTAGTTTCTTACATGTTCAATATGTCTACAAATACACGGATGTGGCTTTTTGGGTTTTAAGATATGACGGTATAGTATACCATCAATTCTGCGCTTCGTCAAATTTCTATATATTTACTGTAAACTACGAAAAGTACATATTTTATGGTAAAATATGTAACACATGCTCAGTTTAATAAATAATTTTTAAGGTGAACATCTGTGTAACCAACCCCTCAGGCAAAAAGAATAAACCACAGAACACCGCCAGCACCCAGAGCCCTCTGTGTGTGTCTGCCCATCATCACCCCTCCTCCCCTGACTGACTGCTGGCTTTGAAACAACCTTATCCACGTACTTCTTTATTCTTTACTACCTACATATGAATTATCAAAACACATAGCTGACTTTTGCCTATATTTGAACTTGATATGAATAGTCGCATGGCTTACATCTTTGTCTTATTTTGTTCGACTTCATGATTGTGAAATTCATCCACATGATTGTGTTTGGCTCTGTTTGATAGAGAAGGAAGAACATGCCGCATTGTATGGTTAGAATCTCTGATTTAAAAAAAAAACATTTTTCTGTATTTCTACATTTCCTATAATGTGTGTTACTTCTATCAATACAAGAAAAATCCCAATAAAAGCTGCTAAGACAAATTCCTGGCTAAAACTTTGCTGTGCCCACCTCTGTATCTCTTTGGTGCCTATTCCTTAACGGGAGCATTCTGGTAGCTTCAATGCCTAAAGAACACAGTTCCTAAAACTTCATTTCATAATGTATCAATGTAAGATGGTTTTCTTAGGGTGATGAGTTTTCCTAAATAAGCTCAAATTGGTTAAATATATATATTATCTGATTTATCCTCATGCCATACTTGTGAGGAATTTGAGGCACGAATTTTGAATCACATCAGTTAAAAGAGATCGGATTAAACGAACTATGTAATCCAAAGCCAAACACTATACGACTAATATTGGAAATTTCATCTTCTGACTCAGCCTACTGCTCAAATAAGATTTTGCTTAAGTTTCCATGCCCTCATACCCAGGATACTCTTTTAAAAATAAGAAAAAAACAGGGTAGAGCATGTACGGCAAAAATCTGTACCAAAAATTTCGAGCCTGATTTCAAGCACACGAGACACGTCTGAGCGCTCTCCAGCGTGCTTAAACTGAAACCCTGAGAACAGACACTGCAAACCGCCCTTTGATGACCAGGCTATTCTGTAATAACCACCACAAAAACAGCTCTGCGGAGAACCCTGGGATGAGTAACCCACTTTCACTTTGCACACACACAGGCCGCCGGATGACAGCGCAGAGGTGCAGTGGATGTAAGCTGGTGACGGGTGACAAATGAACGAACCACCAAAACAAGTGCGGGCTCTGATCCACAGGCCTTCTGGAGTAGAAAAGATGTATGAATACGTGGAAAAGTAGAGCGCCATTTATTAATCACGCGAAGAGCAATTCGTGATCGTGTCCCTCCTGCGTTTTTCATTAAGTGCCAGCTCCTCCCATCTTGTACCATGTCATCTGGCAACCTAAGCATTTCAGAGACCTTTCCGTAAGGGATCGTCTGTTCTTTAGCTTTCTGCCTTTTTTCTTCCTCATAAGAATCAGTGATAATTGTCAGAATTTCAGCATTTATAACCTGCCATGTAACCCGAATCGCCTGCTGAAGTCATACAACATGAGATCATGCTACCTCAGCTTTTCATTTTTGAAACATTTCCCGATGAAGTAACATCCTGCACCCTGACTCCCTGGTCCCCAGCCCCACAGGGGTCCGTCCGGCCCCTGGGTTGGAGGAAGGACGCTCTGGAGGGGCGAGACGGCAGCCCAGGAAGAAGCAGCGCCCGTCCTCGTCTGTCACTGCGAATTAATTACACAGGCATTTCTGCGGGGCAGGGGCTGTGCGCAGGAGACCCCCAAGCCAGCACGGGCTTCCTCAAAGGCAAGGGCTGGAACGCACTGTCTTTGCTACAAACATGTGGAGATGTGTTTTCCACAGCTGTGCTTGGCGTTGGTTATCACGTGTTCTGAAACCCCGTGGACCTCTGACAGACACGGGCATGAAAACGGAGCAAGGTTAGTGCTGCTCTGTCACTGACGCGCTGCAGAAAAGCTTGCTCTGGTCCTGTCCCTCCGAGGAGGGACATACTTGGAACCTAAAAGGCCAACAGATTGATGGCTCAAAGGCATCTTTGTCAAGTTATAGTGACTGCTGAATCCTAAAGTGAAAAAAAGTGTGTGTGGGGGGGAGGAATGGGAAAATGAAGTTCCCAATTTATTTTCAAATGAAACAGTCCTCCTTCCGATAAACATGATCCCTTAAATAATGGGCATGCAGGATGTCCCACAAGTCTTAGTGCAGGTTTTAGTAACTTGGAAGTGTACATGCTACAAATACATAATAAAACATGATTTGATGAGTGCGAGATTTATTGGGGGCATCGCTTTGTAAGTTATGTAAATGTCCAATCACTATTTTGTATACCTGAAACTAATTTAATATTGTATGTCCACTGTAATTGAAAAATAAAAAATTTAATAAATTAAAAACCTTAAAAATGTGATTTGACAGTTTCAGTGAATTTCTTTTTGTTTTCCAAAACATAAACTTAAAAGTAAATATTTTTCGAAATACAAAAAAATGGAATCAAGCTTACAAAGGATATTAAGTTTGTAGCATTTATACTCCTAAAATCATGAAAGCTTAAACCTCACTGACTTTCGAGACATCTGTCTTAGAAGTCACCCAAGTGACTCCAGGCGTACCAGAGAAGACTCGCCAAGTGAGCTCAGGTAAGCCACAGAATTGTGAGAATACATTGTTTTTAAGGAACTAAGTCTAGGGATGGTTTGTTATAAAGCAATAGATAACTGAAACACTGCTGACTCGAGGTTTTGAAAAATGCATGATGTGATGTATCTACAACCACTATTATCAACAGCTAACATTTTCTTGAACACTTACTATGTGAACTGCTCGAAGCGCATGACATGTACTAACTTATTTATGAAGTAGGTTCTGTCACCTTCATTTTGCAGATGAAAAACTATGAGGCTTTAGAGAGGCCAAGAAATCTTTCAAGGTCACACAATGAGCAAGTGTCAGGCCACGGAAGTTCAATCGTCATTCTCTACACTCATCCTCGCCAGGTACAGCGGGATTTTCACTGAGCTCTGTCATTCCTGTATCCACATCCTTGTTTCTCCTAATGCAGACGGAGGAGTCTGGGTCTTTAGCTCGTACTACACACCACTAGGCTCTGAAGAGAGCCTGCGGTTCGTTCCTCAGGCGCACATCGCAGTTGCTAGGTGCTAGTGCTTTGGTTGCCTAGCAACGGATGTTTCTTTATTCCATCAGGTGTGAAGAGCAAGCCCTGACTTCCAAAGATAAAAGAGTGACTTTTCACTGCTTTGTCATGGGTAGAGAACCTCTAATAAGAAAGGCACACAACGAAGCCTGGAATAAATCCAGTCGACTCTCCCTTCACACAGTAACCTACTCAAACAATCAAAACTACCGACTCATCCTCTGAGCGTCTCCAAGGAGATATCAGGCAGGGTCAAGTTTACACGCGAGGACTTTGGGACTGTGAGCTCAAGATGCTGTGATACAGCGTCAGAAGTGCACACCTACAGGTGCATTTTATGTCACGTAAATTACACATCAATAGAGTTGATTAAAAAATATAAGTTAGAAAAGGGAAATAAATATTCTGACATCAATAATTCAAAAGATGGGAGATTTCAGTGCAATAAAGATAATTAAAAGCAGAAGTTAAAAAAAGGAGAATAAATATTCTGACATCAATAATTTAAAAGATGGGAGGAGAAGATTTCAGTGGCTGTTTAAAGCATTCTAAAGTCAGCCTTAGGAAAAAGCTAGAGAGCGAACAACTTTAAATTTTATTAATAAAATGCAGAGTTAGGTACACATGCTAAAATTTAGGTAGAACCAATTAAAAATATACATTCTATGGCAGAGGTCAGTGAATTACTTTTGTAAAGGGTAAGAGAGTTAATATTTTAGGCTTTGCAGGCCATACTGTATCTGTCACAACCGCTCAACCCCACTAATGTAGCATAAAAGCAGCCACAGCCACAGGCATGGCTGTGTTCTAATTAGAACTTTATTTACAAAACCAGGCGGCTGGCCCCATTCGGCACAAAGGCCATAGTTTGCTGACCCCTGATCTAGGACTTTTATACCAGCAGATAAGGAGAAAAAAGGGCAGCAAAAAAACTATCACAGGAAGCTAGAAGGGGGAGGGGGAAGTCGGGAGAAAGAATGAAAAAACTTTAAGCAAGATAAATGACTACGGAGAGATGGGTAATCACAAGAAATGCCAATAAATTCAACTATTCTAAGATAGGACTACTAGATTGGATTGAAAAAATAAAAATTTTTAAAAATAAAAATGAAATGAAATTCAACCACAGCGACTATAGGATACATATTAGAAACGAAAGGCTAAAAATAAATTGGAAAAAGATGTGCTACTCTTTAAGGAAACCAACAAGAAACAATAAGAATAAAGATACTACATAATGAGTAAAAAGATGCATAACAATGAAGCCTCAGAATACAGGAAGCAAAAGAGTCCAAATTAAAAGGAGAAATTAACAAATGCATAATAATAATACGTAATTTTAACATGCAAGACTTTAACAAAGCTTTTTTTCAGAAGCTGATATACCAAGCAGAGCAGGCCATAGATTAGAACAACAGGTTTGAATCAAGTTATTTACATATAAAGAGAGAACAGTACAACAAATGTGTGCTTCTTTTCAAGCGCACGTTGGAAATTTATTTTAAATGAACCACGCACTAAGTAACAAAGGACAACAAATTTCAAAGAAACATTATCATAGAGACCATATTCTCTGACAATGTTCAGACACTAACGAGACTTGTAAATGACACGGGATAAAAAAAATTACAATGAGGAATATAAAACATTGAGAAAAGTATGACAATAAAATCATGTCCCTGCAATCAGAGTTTGTAATCTGGTGGGGCGAAAGCGAATGATCATTAGTCGGAAGTTAATACGATATATTATATATTATAGCTGTGTGCGTGCGTAAAGGGTAAGAGAGGTGTGCGTGTGCGTGCGTGTGTGTGCGTGTGTGTGCGCGCGTGTGCACGTGTGTGCGTGCGTGTGTGTGTGTACGTATGTTAATAACATATGATAGCAAACTGTGCTAAGTGTTATGAAGGAAAATCAGACAGTGTCAAGAGAACATGCCACTTGGGAACCCAGCATCTTCTGGAGGGGACTGTTCGGGTTCCCCGAGGAAATGACATTTTGGGGTGAGGGAAGGAGGAGGGGATGGGCATTTGGGCAAAGGGAAGAGCACATAAAAGGCCCTGAGGGGAGAGGAACGGGGTTCCGGGACGTGAAAGGCAGACAGTGGCCCTAGATGGCAGGAACAGAGCAGATAACCTGGAAGAGGTGTCGTCGGTTACACCAGGAGCAAGGTTCTTGATATGAAAATAGGAGATGACAAATAAGAACTGTGGTCAGATTAAACATCTTAAAAAATACAAAAAGCATTATTCGCATTTCACTGGCAAAGTTTTAAAGGAGGTATTCTACGTTTATAATTCTCAAGAACTTGTTCATTATTCTCAACAGCCATTATCTTGGCCAGCACATCAGCAGTTTCTCGAAGCTCTATCTTAGATAGCGTTTTTCACCATTAAGATGTTGGGTATTAAGGTCGCCCTTCGCACCATTTATTCTTTAGCCTTCTACCAGGACCGGCTTTCCACAAGCAGGCAGCTGACCTCGGTATTCAAGGAGCAGCACAAATCACCCCACGGTGGAGCCAAGTCCCTCCAGATTTCAGGGCGGTCCCTATGCCCGCTTGTCTCAGACTCCACACCTGCAAAATGGCGCTAGCATCCGGCTTGATGGTGGGGATTTAGAGGGTCTTCTTCCATGAAGAGGCAGACTGGTAGAATGTGACAGAAGGAAGGTAAACTTTGTAGGAATCCCACACCCACTGCCACCGAGAGCTGTGTGACTTTGGGCAGGTTACTTGACATCTCACTGCCCGAGTTTCCTCCTCCGTGACATGGGTTTCAAATAACACCGACCCTTAAAGTTTTGAGAATTACATAATTCACGTAAAGTACTTAGTACTCCATAAATATGAACCACAATTAGTAATGAAACTGTTTTTGTTGTTCATACTCAAAAGAAGTCCTTGCTAACAGTCTTTTCCAATAACCCCGAAAGGTTATTAGATATTGGAACAGATTAGCAAACACAAAATTTAACTATTTCTAAATGAAATATTTTTAATAGCCTCATACACACCTATACGTTCAGGACTGTTAAATTCTGCCTGAAGGTTGGGATTCTTTCGTAGGGACCAGCAGAATTCCTGAGATTCCTTATAAATCAATAAATCACTAATTTCATTTAAAGTTCTCGTGTCTCACCAATGCGTTAGGCATTCTCACCGCCTGGGCCGTGTCTCAGAAACGCACGCCGAGCCCTGCCATTCAGTCGGGGGCTCGCGTGTACGTCCGGGCACGTGGTGCAGCCGCATGCTACTTCCGACAGAATATAAAACCACCGCTCAGCTCTCAGATTGTGACGTTCTGAGCAAAACTGAGCCCACTCCAAGAGTGCTCACTGAAACGAACTTAGATTCAGTACAATCTCTTCACACCAAAAAAGTCCGTGCCCCTTCCATAGTGTCCTGGAAGCTGAATTACTTGAAGGAAATCTACTGAGAGAAAGCTGGGTAGGTGACCAATTTGGTCAGCCCCAGTTCAGGGGTGCCACAGGGTGGAAAGTGTCTGCCAGGCTCTTGGCCTGTATTGCATCCAAACTACCATTCGGGGCCGAAACAAAACTCTGAAAGAGGTTCTGAGTAAGAATAACCCAATTTTTTAAAGTGAAGAACTTGAAGAACATAATTTTGCTGATGCCAGCCCTGTTTCAATTAGATTATCAGAGACGATACTGGCATTAAATTTACAAACTTGCCAATATTCTACTAAATAATTCCTTAATAAATAAAATGCAAACAGACGACCTCCAAACTGTCTCCATGTTTTTTAAAAAATAATATCTAAAATTGCTTTGAAATGGTCTCCATGAAAATAGAATTTTTACAGCCAAAACACAACACCGAGATACAGAATACAATTTTCTAAGAATTTTCTATACGGTTTCACAGGACAACATAATATCTGCGTTTCAAGGCAGATAAACCATAAACCATAAACCATTTTACTGAGGAAGAAACAAAATTTCAGAAAGGTCAGCTTTATGAACAGTGCAGCAACACTGTCTGATGCATAAATCTGTTATCAGAAAAATTTCCCAACAAAACTTCCGAGTTCTAATACTTCAAAAGGCTATCTTGGGGCCATTAAAGTGCAGAAGCACAGTGCCAACCGGGGACAATCGGCGTGGGTACTAGATGACAGCCGCCTAATCAGCTAGATATAAGCAATAATCCTCTTTCATGGACTTCGATTAGACTCAGACTTTACCGAGGAAGAGAAAGTGCTTTGTTCCTTAAACAGTGATATGGGCTTTCTTTCTGCGGATGCTGGATTTTGTTGGCATTTAAAACTACCGTCTTGTTACTTAGGTGTCATTCAACTTTACTTAAACAATTAAAAGGTGCTGGTATCGGCACTAGCGGTGGCAGTGGTAGTGGTAACGGACTAGGAATCATAAGGGCGGCAGTGCACACGTCACTCGACTAAGCACCGGGCACTGTGCTCAGCGCGTGCGTGCATCGTGCATCCCGGCGCCTCATTAATGAACCGTCGACTCATTTAACCATCCCTTTTAGTGCCTTTGCCCTCACAGTTACCGAGGAAGGTTTGCTATTATTCTCATTTCACAGACGAGGAAACAAAGTACGAAGAGGTTAAGTAATGTGTCCAATGGCCCCTGGTGACTAAGTCATGGAGCCAGAATGCATACCTCTGAACCTGCTACCAGAGTAAAAATAACTCATTTTATCGATGGAATTTAACTAACTACATGTAAATACTGCTGAGGACATCAAAACAAACATTTTGCGTAATCTCGAAATTTTAAAAAAACACACAAAATATTCACCTTGTTTTCCCTTTCAAAACCTGAGTCCCCAAAGGACAAAATTTATTTCAATTTACATCTATAATAAGGCTGCGAATGCCAAATATGAGTATTTCCCCACCGTCTTTTCCACAAACTAAGCCCTGCCTTTTTTTTCTACTTCTCTTAGAAGTGAGAAGAGGACCACTGAATCCATACAGATTAACCACAGGACTCAGAACTAAGGCCACCTACAGCCACATGACTGTTATTTGTGCTGAGAAATCTCCCTACAAAGATAAGGCTGTAAATCAGTAAATCACTTCGTTAAATGCATCAGGAACTTCCCAGAAGTCCATCTGCCCCAACGAGGGACTGCTAAAACAATCCGGTCTGCACAATGTTCCCTCCACTTGGCAAACAACTCACTTATCAAGCAACTGGTACTGAAAAGCGGTGGTTAAGATCCTTGCCTGTTTCCACTGATCCTAAACTATTACGTGAACTCTTGCCCAGGTTCAGTCCGATCGCTGCACTGACAGACCCACCTTCGCTCTCTGTCCCACCTGAAACTCTGCGCCCTCCGCCATGCCCTCTCCCTTGTGAAGTCTACTGCGCCTCCATCTAGGCACTCCCTCCTTGTGATAAGCAAGAAGTTGAGCTGCTTGATCGACAGGCTCTGCTGGCCTTGGGCCGGGGTGGAGGGGGGAGGCGTCGACCAAAAGGGCAGGTGAGGCCCCATTCCCTTCGGCTGCTCTTTTATCGACAACTTTTTTTTTTTGAAATCTCTTCTCTCATACCTGTACTAGACCACAGATGAAATTAAATACACCAGGAAATGAGATCATTATAAAGAAAGATAACCAGAAGCCAGCAGCTGAAAGGGGGCTGATGGATCTAACAATAAATTCGATGAGAGACATCGAACTACACTGCATCATAGCCAGTTTAAGCTGAACTGGGTTAATTACACATTTCAAAATGGTCTCAGAGTCCCTAAAACTGAGGTTTAGAAATAAAAGAAAAGAAAGCCTTGAAATGCCAAAGTTTAAAGCATTCTGTCATCTAAATAAATTTTACAAAAATTTCTTTAACTCATTTGTCTCTAATGATAGGTATCAAATATGAATATACAAAATATTGTTAGTCTTTAAAGAACAGCTCTGAGTAAAAATGATTTAAACCTGTATAGATATAAAATTAGTCATTTTGACATCACATTTCATTTACAATCATTTTTAGTAGATTTATCATAGTCATTTATGTAGTTATTAAGGTATAAAACCAGTATTTATTCTAATTCTATTTTATTTTCGCTTCTTTCCATGTATCACATTTTTCCTTAAAAAAACAATTAATTCAGATAAAGATCAAATTTAACGTATTAAGATGCCAAAAATAGGCTTTTTATAAAGCTGAGGTCTTTAAACAAGAACTCATCTCATACGTTAAAATGTGTGTGCATTGTGTGTGTGTATATATATAGTGTGTAGCCATGCCCAGGGAAGAGAAGTGAGTGCAACATAAAATCCTGATTTTTCTCATAGGCTGTCAACACCAGCCATTTCAAATACTACTATTACTTCCTGCAGAAGGTGGCCAACCGTGTGATGCTTTTGCTGTGACCGGCGTGGAGCCACGCATGCAGAGGAAAGAATATGGAGGTTACAAGAGACTGGGGTTGACATCTTGGCTTCCCTACTCTAAATTAGGGAAAACGACTTCTTCTCTTGGATAGCCTCAGCTTGCTTATCTGGAAAAAGTGAGATACCGCCTCTTGATGTAATTGCCAAGGAGGTTAAAGATGATAATGTACAGGTTACTCGGTCACTACCTGGCACATCGTGGCCAGTTCTCCATGAATGTCTGCCAACCACCATGCATGCTGCTTCCTGCAGTTACGGTCCTAAGGATCTACGAGATATTGAAGTACTTCCTAAATAATTAAAGGAGTATTAATTATGCAATGAGGTCTTTAAGGTTCATATCTTTTCAACCAATAATTCCACTGCTAGGAAACTAGCCAAAAGAAATAATTAGAGATAGTGTCAAATATTTATGTACAAATGTATTCTTCAAAGCTTTATTTTTACAACAAAAACCTGGAAACGAGCTAAGCATCTAAATATTATGCTACATCTATATGGTTGCACAGTGTACAACAATTAAAATATTCATGAAGAATTAAGAGCATCCGAAATGCTCCCACTGAAATTAAAACCTAAGCCTACAGACCTATACCTCAACCATGTTAACAGTTACATTCAGATGTGTCAGTTACACACAAACACAGGTATGTGCAGAATAAAAGAATCTGGAGGAAATGTCAAAATATCAACAATGACTATCTTGGGATGATGAGAAAACAGGTAACTTTCATTGTTTTTTTCAATGCTTTTTTGTTTTTTTATTTTCTATTGTATACCTGAATTACTTTCATACTTAGAAAAAAATTTAATCCATCAATTATGTTAATTATTCTGTACATTCTAGTTTTTTAAGGATGATTTTTTAAATTATACCCATCTCACTTCCAAAAAGATGTGGGATAACTGACAAAAATATATACAACAGACTAAAATAAATAGATGAAGAGAAATGAATACAAAAAAAACCTACAAACTCTCAGGATACATCTATATACTTGTGTCTCTCAATCTAGCTGTCATGTCATACATATGTAGCTGTCACATACATTAGTCAAACTTTGTTTCAGATATTGAGAAGTGAAGGAAGTTTCTTCAACTTTCTCAAAAAGGGCATACTGCAGATATGGAAGATATTGTTTTAAACTGTACATCAGGAGTCCTACTTAACTAGGTGAATCTTGGTTATATGGTTGGGAGGAGAAGAGGCAGATTAAAAGTCAAGGAATCAAGCCCTGTAACAGGATGAGCATATGGCCCTGATCAGCAACCCAAGGAACATCTTTTAGAAATGCACAGGTACAAATATAGAGAGAAACAGATTTGGACGCTTTTCTCCTCACCTTTATTTTGTCATCTTTATTCATGTGCCTTCGAAGAAAAAATTAAATGTTAAGATTACACTTTAATTTCTACATAAAAAATAAATGAGAAAATAGACATTAAGAAAATAAGTTCCTCTTAACAAAATGATTGAATGTGTATTCAACACAGCACTTACCTTCACTGATGGCGTGAGGCTTAATAATGCAACAGGTACAATTGGTAAATTTAGCAGTGTTTGCTGGTCCACAAACTCCACTCGAAGGAAAAAATAACTCCATTTCCTATAAACAGAGAGAAATGACTTTGGCATGAGTAACCTCTTATCTTGAATGCCTACGATATTTATGTGAAAGGGGGAGAACTATACATTTACTTTAAAAGTTTCATAATATCAATTGTTTGCTTCAAATTTTCTAAAAAATGATTTTAACTGGTTAAAACTAGTGAACTAAACCCTGTTTAAAGTCTTACGATCAAAAGAACATATAAAGTATTAATTAAAGCAATGAGAATATGTATCATTGTGTCCCATTAATAAAATTGATAATGTCATAACATTTTGAGTGTTTAAGTAATCAATAGGAGGTTCTTATTTTCCCCATAGCATTAGGTCATGAGACACAGGTCCACTTTTAAACTTTTTATTAAACTACGTAAAATAAAATTAAAAACTAAAACGTCTTTATAGGAACAGAGATTAGTATTGAAGAATCAGAACTACAGCCTACAAGAGATTCACTTCTGATAGAAAGACACAGAATGAAAGCACAGGGATGGAAAAAGATGCTTCTTGAAAATGGAAACAAAAACGAAAGCTGGGGTAGCAATACTTGTATCAGCAGACTTTAAAAGAAAGGCTAGAGCAAGAAATAAAGAAGGACCCAGCAATTCCAAAGCACTAATTTTAAAAAAGCATGTGCCTCTATATGTTCTATATGCAGCCTTATTTACAAATAGCCAAGATATGGAGGCCACCTAAGTGTCCATCAACAGAAGAATGGATTCAGAGGTGGTACATATACACAAGGGAATATTACTCAGCCGTAAAAAAGAATAAAATCTTGCCATCTACGACAACATGGATGGATCTAGAGGGTATTATGGTGAGTGAAATAAGTCAGAGAGAAAGACAAATACCACATGAGTTCACTTTTTGGTAGGATCTAAGAAACAAACGAACAAACAAAACGGAAACAAACTCACAGATACAGAGAACATTTTGATGGTTGCCAGATGTGAGGGCAGTTAGGGGGATGAGTGAGGGAATGAAGGGATTAAGAGGTACAGATTGGTAGTTGGAAAGAGTCATAGGGATGTAAAATATAGCAAAGGGGACGCAGTCAGTGACATAATAACTACACGAGGTGTCGGCTGGGTACTAGATTTATCGGGGTGATCGCTCTGTTAAGTTATGTAAATGTTGTACGCCTGAAACTAATATTGTATGTCAACTGTAACTGAAAATTTAAAAATTTTTTTAAATGTTAAAAAAAAGAATCAGAACTACAGTTAGTTAAACCTAATTAACTTACCATAGTTCTAGTACAAAATCAAATCGAATGAATAATATTTTATAGTTAGATTCAGGCTGTGCTGTTTCCAAATGGTTCATTAAAATGACAACCCAGCGATTCGAACTGGTCACAAACATGGTCACACTAATCACTTATTTTAATGATTTAGACAGATACTTTCTTATCTCTAAGCTTTTACCACTGTTATTTCCACTATTCCCTATAAAGCCCTCGGTCCCAAGCTGCAAAGAACCCTACCAATGTGTAAAGGGCCACTTCAAACATCGCCTCCTCCAGGAGATCTTTTCTGACGCCCCCATCAGCACCCTGTACCCCTTTCCGATGCCCCCATCAGCACCCTTTACCCCCAAAGTTGTGCTTGTTGGGATAACTGTCTTCTACAAACTATAAATTTGAAGAAAGGCACTGACTCGCATACGTTTGCAGGGTCTCTAGCACCCGAAAAAGAATGGCCCAGAGTAAATACTCCTCTTTTGTTGAATTTAAACACTGAAAGGTCACAGGATGTGTTAATGTATCACGCCGATGCACGTTTTAAATGACCACTCGGGAAGATGAACTGTACAAACAGAGGCGTCTATACTTGAGCGATTCCGACGTTATCAGGTCTTAGAATAAAACGTTCTCTTCCCCGTGTGACAGGGGCATGGCAGAGGGCTGCAAACTGGAGAGGGAACGGCCCTCCTGGAGGTCGCATTTCTCTGCTCCCTTCACACAAAACTCCCCAAAGACAGTCTTTTTTCTCCATCTTTACTTCCTCTCCTCCATTCTCTCAAACTCACAACTATGGAGGCTTTCATTACAGCAGAGCCGCGCACCAGAATCCCCAACCGCCTCTGGGCTGCCGAGTCCCCTCGCTAATCCTGACCTTATGTCAGCCTGACCACGCCCCAGCTCCCGGCTGCTTTCGCCACGTGGCTTCCTTCCTGCCTCAGCGGCTGCTCCTTCTCGGTCTCCTCGGATGGCTTTGCCCTCTCTCACTGACCCCCCAAGTGCTGCAGCGCCCCAGGGCTCCGTCTGCCTTCTCCCCGTGGTCACTCTCTTGGGGAGCTCAGTCTCACGGCTTCCAATGCCGTCTGTATTCTGAAGGCTCCCACGATTTACCCGCGGCCCAACCCCGTCCTTAAACTCCATGACCGTACCTGTGCCACTACCGCTCATAGACGTTTCATATTTACAAACAGAACTCCTGATTTCTCCTCCCCCCTAAATCTGCTCACTCCCGCCATTTCCCCCATCCTTCCAACTGCACAGCTCCCCCCGCAAAAAAATGTAAAAATAATTTTAAAAACTTAAGAGTGATCCCTGATTCCTCTCTTTTTCTTATCCACCCATCCAAACTACCAGGAAATCCTTTAAAATATACCCGGAATGCAGCCCCCTCCACACCTGTCACCTGGCCCGTGCCACCAACTGGCCCTTGGACAGCTGTGCTCCCACCCGAGCTTTGCCCGCACCCACCCCGCCCTGCCCGATCTACTCAACACAGCGCCAGAGTGGAAGTTGTCAGAGCTGATCGCGTCGCTGCACAGAACCCTCCGATGGCCTCCTACCTCACCTGGGACGAATTCCCAAGGCCGGGATGCCCGTGGCTCTCACTCTGAACCAATCCAGTTCTACAGGACACCGCGCATTTCTGCCCTGGCCTCGCCGACTCGCTGCTCCTTGAACACGGCAAACATGTCCCCCGCCTCGATTCCTCTCCTTCGCTCGACGCCTTCCCCAGACGTTTGCTTGAGTTTCTCCCTCACCTCCCTCCTCGTCTCCGCTCGAACCAAAGGCAGTGAGCACGTCCCGACGCCCTGTACTCAACAGCACTCAACACGGCCCCTCCTCGCCCTGTCCCTTCTCTGTCCCCTGCCCTCGCTTTATCTCCTCCAGAGCATTTAGCACCCAGCACATTACGTGTCTGGTTATT
This sequence comes from Pteropus alecto, assembly GCF_000325575.1. Lineage (NCBI taxonomy): Eukaryota > Metazoa > Chordata > Mammalia > Chiroptera > Pteropodidae > Pteropus > Pteropus alecto. The sequence goes on along the minus strand of NW_006432945.1, from coordinate 16,644,801 downwards.
CAGTGTCTGACACCCCCCATCAGAGGCACGTGAGCTCCCTGGAGCCAGGACTTGGGTTTGTTCACCAGAACCTTCTCGATACCTGCGAATAATTGAAATTCAAAAACTTAGAAATTCTGCATGTGCTAAATAAAATAGCGTCTGTCTCCGCACTGTACCAAAGAGAAAAATGACACTCAGAAAGCCTGAGCAACAATCCCCTTACCAGTCAGCCAGTGGCAAGGCCAGGATTCACATCCGGGTCATGCTGGCATAAAGCCCTGGGTAGTTTTCTAGCGTTGGTCTTTCAAAAGCACAAAAAGAGTGCTAAATTGTTCTGCCTCTAGTTGAACCGATTATTTGGCCAATGATTTTTGTCTCATCTTTCCTTTAATTTCTTTTCTTGTTTAATTTTTATAATTAAAAACACCAGCTTTCCAAATACTCATTTACATATGCTGAATAAATATGTATTTAAGGCAGAGAATATAAAGGTTTTACTTAAATACATATTCTTAGTGAAAGTGAGTAATTCTGTTTCATATCTTTGCTTCCTCTTTGCCCCTGGGCAGGCTGTCATTATCCATCCTACCCATTAATCCAAGCTAACATTTGTAAGAGCACTTTTACTTGGTCACTGTTATGGCGACTTGAATTCAGAGACTTCACACGACGACGACGTGAAGTCCCACACCTAAGCATTTTTCATAAAGCTCCTCTCCTTCCAGGGGCCCTTGCTCTTACCCTGGCCTTTCGTATGTCCCTAAACTGCCCAGCAGGGAAAGATAAATGTATGTGACTTCCCCCCAAAATAAAATTCAGACTCAATTTAATAAGCTTTAAGTAACGTCCTTTTCACTAAATGTTGTTTAACAAACTCGTGTTTATGGTTGCAGGGTTCATCAGTTCCGCCCTGGTAAGACCCTAGGGCCACCTCACTAAAACATGACTCGCTGCATCCCCTCTTTCATTACCATAATAAAAGCGTCACTAAATGGCTGCCAGTTTAGTTTCTCCAAAACTTTTACACCGCGATTTTAAATATCGGTTTTGTAAATGCCTCAGATTAAAACATTTTAAAAATATCAAACTTTCCCTATACCGATCCTAATATCAGATAAGAAATCTGTTATCAGAAAATCATCTAAAACATTAATGAAATATTAAATCACACGATCAATGCACCCTTATTTCAAGTATGGGGAAAAAAAAAATCAAACCTAACGAAATATCCAATGGCGAGGGACTAAATCATGTAATATTCATGCAGGAGAATATTCTGCAGCCATCAAAATTTACTCTTTTGACAGCAAACTAGTAACATATAAAATGTTATGATATAATATTAAGTGATAAAAAGACTCAAATTAAAACCATGTAAAATGATGTTTACTATGTAAATTTATATAAATGATCAACGGAATGAGCTGGAAGGAACACGTCATAAATAGGTAAACTGTCGATACAGTTGGCAGGGTTACTGATGACCAATTTCCTTTAGTTTCCTAATTCCCTGAAAAGCATCTCCATTACTCCCATATTCTAAAACACTGTAATGTTGAAACTCCAGCGTACGCAGGGGAGAGTGGCAGTCGGGCACAGGGATGCTGGGGCCAGACATGCCTGGGCTCTGTCCTCAGGTGGCCCAGGTACTTAAACCTATCGAGTCCCAGGTTCTGCAACAGCAAAGTGGGATGATCGGAGTGACCGCACAGGATGCTGTGAAAAATGAGACTCGAGGGCTTGGAACGGTGCCTGTTACATAGTGAGCGCTCAATAATCATGAGGTTCTTTGTCGTTTTTAATTCCAAAACTTTTTTAAACACCTGTGATCTAGATCCTGGAGGTATGGAGGTATATTAAACATCCTCAAGAAATTCCCAGTCTACTAGGAGGATAAATATAAAATCAAACAGTTCTGAGACTTGGTAAGGCACAGAGCAGCGGTCCCCAACCTTTCCGGCCCCAGGGACCGGTGCTCTTATGAGAATCTAATGCCTGATGATCTGAGGTGGAGCTGAGGCGGTGATGCCAGCGCTGGGGGCAGCTGCAAACACAGGTGAAGATTCGCTCACCTCCTGCTGTGAGACCCAGTCCCTAACAGGCCACAGACCAGACCGGTACCGGTGCACAGCACAGGGGTGGGAGACCACTGATGTAGACCACAGTGATTGGATTCAAAGTTTAATTTGAAAGGAGAGCTGAAACGATGTATGGATAGAGTCGTAAGAAAAAAATCATTATAAAACTGTCTAATATTATTTCATTGTAAACATGACCAGACTAAAAACTGTCTTAAATTAGCTGAGAACTTCTCATGATGCTAAGAATAAACTTGTACTCTGTTAATGCAACATCGGTATAAGCCCAGTGTAATGCTTTATTTATATGGATTTAAAACAAGGAGTGACCGTAGGGAAACTTTTTCATAAACACTAGCTATATATAGGAAAAGAAAAGGATGTTAAGCTTGAAACTAGAGTGTTAGGTCTGAGTTAAAGACCTATGATGCCTTCTTTTTGAACGTTCATTGTCCATAAACTGCTATTCACACATAAATTCAATAATCCAGACACTGATTAGCCTCAGTAATTTCAGTCTTTGGAATAAGAAATGGGACAACAAGTATTTTAAATAGAGAAAACTCATCCTGGCCATGACCAGGCTACCAGTTCACGAAGGAGACAACATCTTTGAAACAGTTTAATCCTAGGCAAAAGATCAAAGGTCTTCTCTACCGGTAGATCAGCTGTATGAATCCACCCCATGTTAATGGTGACAAAATGCTTCACTTTGACATCCAACACTTCACAAAACCAAAACAAAATTAAAATATGTTGAAAACACCTTACTCTGGCAGCACAAGCGAAAGAATCAGGGCCGTGGGCTGCATTTCTTATGCCGTCTGTTCCGAAGAGGGCTCTCAGGCTTCCAGGGGCATCTGCACGTGCCACCAGAGAGTTTGCGTGTCCGAGAATCCTCTTCCATTCGCAGATCGCGTCATCTCTTAGGATCTCCATGGCAATAACAGGGCCACTCGTAATAAACTGGATCAGCTCACTGGGAAACAGGCAGAACATGGATTTGCTTCATTTTTCTGTCAAGCTAGGTATCTCTCTTAACAAGAATATATTACAATCTGAGTATTTCAACACACACAGCTATTATGATCTCAGAACTACTGGACATAATGATTTTTACATGGGCTAGATAAAATTTTCATAAATCGAGTGTCTTGCAGTGGCCTGAGTCACTCTGAATCACGAGTGTTGTCAAATCAATTACTGTTGATTTGGCAAAAAAAAAAATCAGTTTCATTGAATGAAGACTCTTTCATTGACTTAAGTACATATTGTTGATCTATGCTTTTCCCATTGTCCTAAAAGGTACAGAAAAGTCTTCCTTTTTACTTTCATGTGGTTTATTGCAGTCAAATAAAATTTCATAATGAAGTGATGAGAGTGATGTCTTAACATATTTACACTAAGTATTTTCTGTAAAACTATTCAAATTCAAAGAGTGACAATGAACTGTCAATCAATAAGCATTAAGTTGGTCTAATGATTAAAAAAAAAAAATCAATAGGCCTTCAAGAAATATCCTTTTATTCACATAAAAGCTACTGCGGGTTATTCCTATCTTAAATTATTAAAGTGTACACACAGGTTCTTGATTAAAACTCCAGCACTGAGTTGCAGTACCCCAAGGCACGCATGAAAAACTAAAGCTCATTTCATTTTTCCACTTCTAGACGTGTACAAGGCAGAAACGACAAGTTTAACTGTGAATAAGGGACGCCATTCCTCCGACTGCTGAGCGGGGAGAGTATACCTTTTTAAAAGTAAGCCCATGTTCTTCTCTCATCCAGAGAGAGGATGGGACCCTCCTGGGGACAGCAGCATGGTGTGACACGCCCGTTTGTGTGTTTGTGTGTGCTAACTCCCGACTGCTTGACATGGTCCTGCCCGCACGAACCACGGTACGTGAGCTAACTCCCTTCGGTACCTCTTCTTTAAATCGACTCATTCTGAAGGACATTCTGAGAAACAGCCATGTACAGAGAAGCCTTTCTATCGTACAAGGCACGCAGACCTCCTCAAGCAGACTGTCAGGCCTCGGGTGCCGGAAACTTCAAGGCAAGGGAACAAACACGTGTTTACCTGCTCTACAGACATTTAATGGTCACCCGCTACGAATCAGAATAGGCTAGAAAACAAGATCCTTCCCTCGAGAATCGTATAATGTCCTTTTAATACAGAACTCCCCAAACACGCAGCAAAGCCCATAACACGAGGTGGCGTGGAACGGTGTGCCCGGCCACAGAAGCCACCGCTTCGGCAATGTCCTCCCGATACCACAGCTACATCTTTTGCTATGTGTTTACTGATGCAGTATGAAAACTAGTTAATTCGTACATTTAATAACATTTACCGCACACTAATTACATAGAGGATACTAAGTCAGGGGCTGGAACAGGATGCCGCAAGCGTGTACGAAGACTACGGCGAAGAGTATATTCCAAGAGAATCACATAATCCTCACCTAACAAGGCCTGGAAACGTTCTAAATAATCTATAAATAATCTGTAAATAATCTATAGATTATCTGTAAATAATCTATAGCATAATAAATTTCTCATACAGAACTTTTTTAAAAAGCACTACTCTGCGCAGGTACCGTATGGCACGTCGGTAAGTGGCAGCCTGGCCACCACCGTTTGTTACGAGAAACGTAAGCTCTCTTTTGTCTGTCAACAGCAATGACTCGCACGATGTCCACGTAAATTTAAACACAACCTAAATATTTAGAACATAGATTCGGTTTTTAACATATATTTGTGGCTATATTTCAAGAACAAAATGTATGTCAAACCATTTAAGCTATAAGCGTTCTGCGGACATTGTTTATGCACATGAGAACTGCAAGAGTTTAAAGGCACAACAAAAACACACATTCAACATGAAATGCAATTATCACCCTTTTTTGATCTACTAAATCTAAAAAGAAAGCTATGCTTCTTATAAATAAATTATCCCTTTAAAAAATCATCCTATTTGCTTCTGATTAAAGTTTAAGATATTTAATGATAAGAACTCTTATCTAATAAAAGAACAGAAAAAATTGTTAGGAAGAAAGTTCTCTGTAGTTGCAAGATGTCGCTGTGGTCCTTTTGACAGATAATTCTCATGTAATAAATTTAATTGTAAAATTACAACCCTTTAGTTTTCCAGAACATTCTCCATTATATGCCACTAGCCCCAAATTCAGCACCTACTTTAAGAAGGGCTTTGAATGATGATCTATATGAAAATCTGTTGCTTCTTTCCTGTAAAATGATCAAAATGACAACAGTTAAGAATTATGTGAGAAAATTATTTTAGCTTACATTAATGAAATAAAGATGAAATCCTCTATTTGATCTGCATGTGACCTGATTAATGATTTTTCAACAAATATTCTGCCCAAATCTCCGCTCGTTTAAAATTTTTGCTTTTGCTTTTTATATCACCAACTGCAGAAAAAAAACTTCTAGAGGATAAGTATTCACAAAAATGAAGGATATATTGTATTGCAGCGTAAAATGAGGTAAAACTGAATGCCTAAAAAACTCACATGGGGAGTATTTTAGAAGAGTTAGCAGCAAGACACTAAAATGACGAATTCTAGTTTTCAACACAATGGAACTACTAAATGAGAAAAAAAATCGTAATCTTTAGTATTAATGAAAACAAAAATCTTAATAAACTATTATAACTATTTCATAGTTTTCTCCTAACATGTCGCCGGGCCCATAGTGACCTCCATCAAACTCTAAAATTGAAACCAAATGAGCGTTCATGAATTTTCCCTTCATTCTTATCTAATTCATTACCTTATCATAATCCTTCCTTAAAACATTTACAGATTCACAAGTGCATTCCCACCTAGAGAAGTTTTGTTGTTGTTGTCTTATGTCTTGTTCTTATAAAGAAACGTACCATTTTCTCACAATGTTCTATCCATTTATTCTTTCATAAAATATTTACTTATTGCCTACGCTGACTGAAAGCATTGATCTAAGAACTAGAGATACAAAGTCAGATGAAAGTCAGCTGCTGCCTTCAAGAAACTAACGATGGAGGAACCGCCATTTGAGCACATTTTAGGAAAGATCTTAGTATTGGGACATTCTCCCCCATGGGTGTCTGGCGCCCCGAACACGTCTGACGGGGTGCGCCGGGAACGCAAGGCCCCGGCAAGCTCTTCTTCCCCGCCGTTTCCCAGAGCTGCGTGTCCAGGGAGCGGCTTTGAGGGATGAGGTGCTGTCTCTTCAGTGCCAAGAGCAGGCTCGTTTACTGAAATGGCAGGTCACCCAAGTTCACCGCTCCTCAGCTGTGTCGCCACCGACTGTCTACCACACCCGCCGGGCCCATATCACGTTATTCCCATGGGATGCGGAGACACGGGAACCAACACAAACGTGACGCTCCCGCGGCACCATGGCACAGTCCCCTGTCTGCGACCCAGAGGCCCCACGTCTTCCTCTAGCATCCGTGAAAGTCTCATACGAACTCACTAGCTTTTAAGGCGGGTAAAACCCCAGACTCGACTGGAATATTAATAGAAATGTACGAGGTGGTGTAACAGTTAAAGACGAAGATTTCCTGGGCATCTTTGTCACGGGAAGTTTGACGCCAAATGATCAGGCATTGGAAGTACAGAGGCATAAAAAATATTTCATCTCACCGAAACCATTCCGAGTCAGCTCTCCGGAATTCAGTGCAATTGCCTGCTGTAAGAGCAAGCATTCTCAGTACAGACAGAAATAAGACAAATACTACTACTTATAAAGGGTTTCCACTAAATAGTAATGGTATCACGAGTACTACTGGTAACTAATAATAACGGCTAACCTTTAATACTTACTATGTGCCAGGGTTTTTCAAAGCACCTACGTATACCAAGCCCACGTAGCCCTCCTAACAGCTTTCTGATTCAGGTGCTATTATTACCTCCACTTTGCAGACGAAGAAATCGAAGCCCAGAGGTAAACTGTTTAGTCACACACCTAGTAAGAGACACAGTCATGAGCTCTAGACTGTGCTCTGAACTGTAAACCTCCTGCCTCTCTAGAAAATATGTAAACTGGGAGACCTTACAGAGGAAAAACTCAAATTAAACGTACGCTATTGTTGGGGTTAAGTTGAGGGTGTTTTCTTAAGGTTTCTAGGGGGTCAGACTTATCAAGCTCCATTGAATAGCCATGGCTAGCCACTGTCCCTGTACTCAGACAGAAAAAAGCAACCGTCCCATGGGACAGGTATGCGGGGACAGCAGTGAGAAGACCAAACGCAAACCCAAAAAGTGGCGGAGTAACACGGGACACGGCTGAAGCCGGCTCCCCCAACGGCCGCCCATGGCAAAGTCGTATTTCACTCATTAATGGAGAATGCTGGTCAGATAGAATGGATAGCTTTGCAGAGTAGTAAACGGCTATATTTACCAATTATATATATTAGGATGAGCTAAATACACACATTTCCAAAGGCGTCACTTTTGGAAATCTCAACAACAGGACTCCCTTGTCAAATAGAAACAAACGTTCCTGTCCGTCTGCCATTTTTATATGGTGTTATACTCGCAGATTAAGAAGAGATTACAATTATCACACATCGGTGTTAATAAAATGCAGGTGAGGTTAATGGAGACAATAAACAGGTAATGAGTTATGTGTGATCTGACCACTCCTATTTGCTTAGAGTTTAATCATTATGCATCTGATTACTTGCTGTCTTATATTTTTTCATTCTAATAAGATTACTATTCTATTCTTTGTCATTTGGTAGATTTTTAAGTATTAAACATGAATGAGAAAAGATGATTTTTAAAAAGGATACCAGACATTGCATAACTGAAAATTATCAACTTACCTGGAAAGCATCATCATTTTCAATTTGGTTATAGTAAATCCAGCTTTGTTTATTATTTCAATTATTTCTCCAACTTTTGATACTGCATCTGGTTTAATCAGGGCTAATGTTCTAGAAAGAAAGAAAGAAAATAAGTTTGAAAAAAATAGCTCAGCAGTTTTTACTTTTAATTCTCAAGCAGTGTAGTTTCCTTAACTTTCATCCTAGATCATCAAACATCAAAATGATATATAAAGAGAAGTATATTAAAGGTCACATTAAAATTTCTACAAACTAAATTAACTATTTTTTCCCAAGAAATCCAAAATTAGATACCCAATCTAAAAATAATAATAAAAGCTTAGGGGGAAAAACATTAAAATTGTCATTTTAATACACTAAAATTAGAAAACGCAGGTGTTTAAAATTTCTATTTCTTAGAACCTATTTTTTAAAAGAGAACAACATCTCTACAAAGTTGCATTAAATATGTTATGAGCTCGATTTTTGGTCTCTTAGACTTTAACATCCATATGCTATGCGGTTGGTTCAGCATTGATTTGGAAATAATTACAAATTCTATTAATACTTTCACGTAATTGATTTTCATAGTCATTGCGTGAGTGACGCGCGAAGAACCAAATGTCTTCTTACCTGACGTGAATGGAGGGCAAAGGCCACACCAGCTCAAAATCACACCCTCCCCGCTCGGGGTCCACGAGAGCTCTCCCCGCTGTGAAGCCACAGAATTCACAGGCTGTGAAGATGGCCGTCACCTGGGTGGCCGCCACCTGGTGCCCTCATCTTACTAATGAGAAAACTAGGCCCAGGGAAGTGACACACCTGACGTCTCGCGGCATCTTGCCGGCAGCATCTTCAGATGACAACACTCCAGGTCTGTACTCCCTTCATACCACGAGCAATGGCACTATTAATGTTACTAAGAGGAGCATGATCACGGGATCCTCGAGGGAAATATTTGCAGATGCAAGATAAAAATCAGATTACCTGAACTAATTCAGTTTATATGACACACAAAACTATGACAAAGAATTGACGCCACCTTCTCTTTAGTTTCAATCGTTCCAACACACTGCCATTAATTCAAAAACTCCATCAAAAGCAAATGCTTGGCCTCCTCATAGTTGGCTTTTTTCACCAATGAGACGAACTTAGCTGAGCATCTCATAATTCAAATATCCTTACTTACAGTGGGTCTAACTTACGGCTGGCTTTTAACACTTTTAAAAAACAAAACTTGTTCATATTAGCCTATTTATTACAGGCTATACCAGTCTATCTTTTTTCTTTATTTCGAAGCAAATAAGTCATTTATAGTATTTTATATCATAGGGCTTCACTGAAGACACAATGAAAACTGGTCGCTTTTTAGCTCACATTATTTATATAGAAGCCAAACTAACCCGTTGTTTATGCCAGATTCTACAAGAACTTTCGTGAACCATAGCTCTTAAAGAAAATATCTACTGCATCAGCAGTCACCAATTTCTGTGAACGAGAACGTGGAAAATACAGAACTGACAGTTTAAAACACAGTCTCATTTTCTCTTTAAATGCCTACAGAAGACAGAGGATTGATTACTATGAATAATTACTCTAAATAAATTCCTGTCATGTCCTCACTGCTTAATTGTTCGGTACATAATAATTCAAATGTATTTTGTAAGGAAAACAAGAGAAGCATCAGGAATCACGTTATTTAAAAACGAAAGGGGCATGCGCAGAGACCAAGGCGCACAAAGCCATCTCAGTAATGCTGCTGCCATCTGTTGCTGCGGAGCAAACCACCCAAAACGTAGTGGCTTAAAACAGTTTCTCGAGATTCTGTAAGCTGGCTGGGCACCGGGCATCTGGGATTCACCTGGGATCATTCGCTCAGCTGCATTTGGCTGGGGCAGGGAGAGTCTGCTGGAGACATGGCTTCTCTCCCCTTGCCGTGTTCCATCCTGAAGGAGGCTAGTCCAGGCTGCTTTGCACACAGCCACATGGTGTCCAGTGTTCAAGCACTTATCAAGCATCCCCTTGAGACATGTTTGCTGCTATCCCTTTGGCCAATGCAAATCACGTGGTGAAGTCCAGAGTCAGTGTGAGAGGGGACCAGACAAGGACACAGATACCTGGGGGCCATCACCATGACAATCTACCTCTACCTACGCTGAGGCGTGCTCTGTAGGATGCAGCATGAGATGCTCTCAAAAGAAAATCAAAAAAATATGAAAATCGTTCTTTTACGATTAAAACTTCTTAGTGGAGAGTGAAAAGAGTTTGGCCAGGCTTCACAAAACTAAGACAGGATAGAAATTTCTGGAAAATAACAGTTTTCACAGAGCCGAGCAAAAAATACGTTCTTCATACACCTTCAGGCTCTGAACAAAAACTGCAGCGAACACAGATGTGCTCAGTAAACCGCACAAGCGGCATCCCACGCAGCATCCCACTTAGCATCCCTCACAGCATCCCACGCAGCATCCCACACAGCATCCCACACAGCACGATGCTGCGCGCTCTGGATGCCGCCCGCCTACCGGAAGCTGTGCGTAAACTCTGATCCACTCTAATTTATGTAAACGTTTCTGAAGGTATTCATGTTTTCCCTAAGCATATAAAAACCCATCCTAAAACATCAACCTTAGGCCTGATTTATGGTTCATGTGTCTTTGCCAGTGCAACGTGGGTGCGTGCTCTCTGGGGGAAAAGGAGCAGTCTCCTGCGAGGCACCTGCTGAGCCCGAGCTCTCTGGTGACAACAGCGACAAAGCCACTCAGAGCAATCCTTCCACTGAGAACCGAAAACGGTGGGTAATTATAAAAATGGTTTTTAAAAGCAAAGATAAATTGACACGATACTAAACCGTTATCGTCACAAAAGCGAAAGAAAAATAGGGACCCAGAAACATGCGGAGGAAAGTCGCACCGGCAGCACCGCCCATCTGGCCCATCTGGACTTGATCTGTACCACACCGCCAGGCGGGGGAGGAGGACCCCACGGAGGGGGCTCCCTGCAATACTGTGGGACCACGGCTGTAGCCTGAGGGTGAGCCAGACAGGACCGGGCCTTGCAGGGTCTGGTGGCACAAGTTCCCTTTGCCTGGGTGGCCTGGGACCATCTACCTGTGAACTTAACAGTCATCCGGGTCGCTGCCAAGGCCTCCGAGGAAACGCCCAAAGCGAACGCAGTTCCTCCCTAGGAAGAAGTGAACTGCATCTTGCACCTCAAATAGTTGACGTAATAATACACGACACACACATACACCGATACAGGCATCCACACACGTGCAATCATGGCGATCACCACCAAAGATATCCGCACACGCACGCACACGCACACACACGCACGCACACGCACGCACACGCACGCACAAGTGGAAAAACAACAACACGGAGGGAGGCAGAAGAAACAGCACAGAACAGAGAGATGCCTCAGATGCGAGTGTCTGAAAATATAAAAACCTTTAGAAATAGTCACATGATCAGATCTGGATCATAAGATGACTGTGCCAGCGATGGTTAAAGGTCTACAAGACAAGCTACAAAATTTCATCAGGAAACAGAAAACTATAAGCTGTAAATAATAAACATGGAGATTTGAAAAAGAATCTATTAGAAGATCTAGTGATAAAAATACAATAACAAAAGCATGAACCAGACCAACGGTTTGACCGAAGACACGCTGCAGCTAAAGAAAGAATTTTGAACAGATTCAGAATGAAGCACAAAGAAAAACATGTCACAGATGAGAGGGTGGTTTCGAGGATGTAAGTGACACGAAGACTCTTAGAGATGAGGACAAACTGAAAATTCTCTACCAGTGGACACACTCTAATGGAAATCCTTTTAAAAATCTAATTTAAGCAAAACTAAAATCATCCCCAAAAGAATGTCTGAGACAAAAGTAATAGAAGTGGTAAAATCCGATCGAATACCGATAATATAAAACAATAATGAATCATTAGATTCACAAAATGAACAGGAAAAAATACACAGCAAAAATGACATAATTCCGCAGAAATAATTCAGCAAGGCAGAAAACTCAGCTAAACTGTTTTACGGTTCTTATAGTTTCAGGGAGGAAGATAATGATATTGGTTAACTCTAGGCTTTCATAAGTCAAACACCCCGCTGTAGTTTCTACACCTTTCAAACCAATAGGGAAAAAATGGATCCTTAACCAATCCAAAATAAGTCAGAAAAGGAACAAAATAATAGTAATAGAACAAACCAAGCGGTAGAAAAAGCACAGGATCAGATGGCAGAGGGAACTGCAAATATATTAGTCGTTCCATTAATATAAGTGGTATATAGTAAAAGATGAAGATTATAAAGCTGGATTACTGGATTTCTAAAAAGTCAGTCAAGGACAAAGAATACCAGACCGAATTTAAAAAAACAGAATACTAAAGTTATTTAGAAAGGCATATTTAGAATAGGGTACTGAACGTTTGGAAAAAGGCACACTGTGCAAACATTAACTATCAGACGAAGCAGACTGTAAGGAAAAATTGTATTGATAGAGATAAAGATGATGTCTTCAGAATAACAAAAGGTTCAATTTACCGAGAAGATACAATAATTTTAAAACCTGGTGACACATTCTCAAAATTATAACATAAAAACTAACATAACGACAAGGAGAAATAGACAAATGGCAAGTGGCATGGGAATCTGTTCAAAATTCTTTCTTTAGCTGCAGCGTGTCTTCGGTCAAACCGTTGGTCTGGTTCATGCTTTCAGGACATTTCAAGAAGGCTTTACGGCGTATGTATTGTATTTTTATTACTAGATCTTCTAATAGATTCTTTTTCAAATCTCCATGTTTATTATTTACAGCTTATAGTTTTCTGTTTCCTGATGAAATTTTGTAGCTTGTCTTTTAGACCTTTAACCATGGGAAACTTTAACGAAAACAAGGAGAAATAGACAAATGGCAAGTGGCATGGGAAACTTTAACGAAACCTTGGTAACTGATGGAATAAGCTGACAAAAATATTTAGTAATTACGTGAAAGATATGAACACAATTCACAAACTTGATCTGACTGACACACACCTGCGCATCAACCAACCAAAGAAAAAAAACGAAAAACAAGAAAAGCAGTAAAAGAATAGCTGTTAGTACAAAAATACTAATAACACGCCTAAATGTACAGGCACTAGTGTTACCAGTGACAATGTAGAGGTTTGCAGATTGATTTCTTTCTTAAAGACCTAGACGTGTTTATAGGAGACACACCTCAGGGGACCTGAAAAGGAATCGCTGCAGAAAGGACCACCAGGTCCCGCCCGCCTGAGGCCCACATGGGGCCCTCCCACCTGAGCCTGGGCCTCGCCTCAGCCCTGGGCCATAACATCCCTAAGCCCAGCTTCTTCCCCTGAGAAGTAGGATAATGACAACAGAATCTTTTTTGTTCGGTTGCTGTGGGGCTTAAATAAAGGACACACGCAGGTCGTTTCAACCCCTGGCATGACACGGGAATGGCTAAGGGTCCCCAAGGCTTGCCATCACCCCTCGGCCTACTTCTGCTCCCTGAGGCATTCCTCCTCCCTCTTCACGCCCAGTGCTGCCATCCTGACTCAGGCTATTTCACAAACTGAATTGTAAAGTCTTTTAACCACCAAGCTAGTCGAACAGAACTGTGAGCTCTTCCCAGTGCACGACACACGACTCCTGCCCTTGGGCCTTGGCTCACACTCACTCCTCTGGCCCGAGTTCCCCGTACTTGACCCAACCGTGTGAAAATTCAACCCGTCTTTCACGGTCCGGCTCAAACTCCTCCACGAGGCCTTTCCTGCTCTTCCCCAAGAAAGTGCCTTCTTCTGAGCTCCCGCTGAGCTTATGGGACTCACTACTTTTATTTCCGATAAGCCATATTTATCCTATACACCAAGCCTTTTTCTAGTCAAATACTCTCAGTTTCCAGTTAGATGCATGTCACAAAGGATGGTGAGGGTGTATAAAGTTTGCAATTTTTCCTTCAGACAATATTCAGTGCCTAAGACTATGGCCATCATCTTGTTACCCGAGTAAAGAGCAAATCACAGAATGTGGTCCATGTGATCCTGAGACAAACCAAATGTTTTCAGAATGAAAAAGGATTCTACAATTGCTTTCTTACTTTTCCTTCCTACTGCCCAACTGACGGGCTGTGTATTGATCCCCGTAGTCAGTGAGCACCAGTTGTCGAGAAAAGACATTCACTTTGTTGCCTATAAATAAATCTTCCAGGTGAAGGTCGTCATATTTGGTCCGCTTTAAAAAGGTGCGATGATTCTTCACATCATGCTAGAACCAAAAATAATACGATAGAACAAATAATTACCAGTCGGGAATGTTAATCTTATAAAGTAGATATAGTTCTTAGTTCTGCTGTATTAAACATAGGTTACATTTGGTTTCGTTTTTGCTACAAATACAAATCATAATTTCTTTTATACTATAACTTCTGCATGTCCTAGTCAATTCCGGTAATAACATAAAAACTTATTACAAATTTAATACTTTAAAAAGCCCTAAATAGAAAGATTTGTTTATTGCCAAATCATTTCAGCAAATCAGAACCTCTGAAAGCCCAGAGAAATCCCAAATTTCTGTTTTCTTGCCTACACAAAACCCAACAGCCAGCAGATAACAGCCTTCAATACTGATGGCATATTTATGACCATGATCATCTCCATCTATAACCATGTATTGACTATTGCTTAATCCAAACCATGAAGAATTCTATTTCAGTCTTCTGACCAAAAACTATGAATTCCTATTTTTTGACATTTAAAAATAAAGACACAAAACTATCATCTTGTATTAGAATTATAATACCAAAAAAATAATTCCCGTAAAAAATATATAGAGACAAAAACATGTTTTTATGTAAAGGCAACCCGTTCCCCTCCCTATCACACCTTCACTCCCTCCCCAACTTTCAAGCAAAGAAAAGCTCATTTACCATTTCAACAGATCCGTCCTCTGGGTAATACAAAAGCTCATAACGTCGATAAAGTGAGGCATTTGGATCATACCACTCTGTAATGAAAACGAACCTTTCGCTATGATTCTGCAAGAAAAAAAAAAAAGGGATTTTAACACTAACATATGAAATATGAACTCTTGTATAAATCATATGGATTAAAAGCAAAAATGAGCAAATATGTGCAACAAACTAATCTGTTACTACTTATCCGTTACATTGAATTATTCTGCTTTTCTACAATATATCAGTTATCAACACACCCTCAGAAAGATTTCCTTCTAATTTCTTATTAAATATCCTTGGATATCTCAAACACAACTTACAAACTGCTTAATGCTATGCAGCCGTCCGGTCATGTCGAGGAACGATTTTGTAAAATGTGGACTCTGGATCTGACTACAATAATAATTCAGTCCTTCCGAAAGCAAGTTTACATATAAGCAATCAAAGTAAACGGCTGTGAAAAAAAAAAAATTCTGAGGCTAGCTGTCAATTACATGAAGTTTTAACTTTTCTAAATTTAAGACTCTAGCAGTATTAGCATATTGTCGTTAAAATCATAGCAAACATCTTCTCTCCCTAGTAATTTCACATCATAGCATCTTTTTTATAGGAATCATAGGAGAATGTGCAAGTCTCGGTCCTCTGAGAAGCAGAGGCGATGCCAAGACAGGACTAAACATGCAAGAATTTTATTCCTGTAAGAGAAATTCTGTGAGGGAAATTCCTATAAGATAAAAGCGGCAGAGATCTCAACACAAGTCTGAGCCTGAGAGGCGGGAGGAGGAAAGGAAGGCTCCGTGGGACTCCCCTGGGTTGCTGTGCCTTCCACGAGGGGCTCGGCAAGGCCCTCGGAGAGGGTTCCTCGCCTTCCAGGACATCCCTGCTCCTCCCGCCTGGCTGGGGGCCATCCTTGGGAAGCAAGTCCTGCGTGCAAAGGCAGCCTTGCGCTGCGAACACAAGGCTGGGCCCTTGGTCATCAGGCTCCCTCTAGTGGGAGGTCTGTGAAGTGCATCCTTATGGCTACCACACAGGATTAAATGAAAAAAACCAGAGTGGTCCCCTTTCCTTTCCTATTAAGCAGGACTTCCCATCAAATGTTATTAAAAATATCTTAGCCCCCAAAAGTTTTTTATTACACTAAGCAAATGAAGGCAGGAGGAAGAAAGGGGTCTAGGAGTTTTGCCGCTAATTCTGGATTTAGCGTCCGATTCTCTGGTTAGGGAATATGAATGGGTTCCTTTCATGTAATAATTCACTCATCGATTCTAATAGTAGAGGCTGCATGTCCAGTTGTCACTAACACATGTATAGGTTTTTATTAATGTACATTGGCCAAATCACACATTTTTTTTTCCTATTCAAATAAGCCTAATTTTAATTAATCAATGAACAAACAGAACAGTACTTTCCAAGCTCCTGCCAGGCCCATCCCTTTCAGGCGGGACTCACCCCCGACACCTACAAACAGCAGCGGTGGGGAGGGAGAGAAGACAGGTGTCACAGGGCACGACCTCTTATCTCCCGTCTGATTATCGTAAAAGTTCACCCTCAGATTTTCTATTTTTAATAATGTAACAAGAGGCTTATCACGTATGCTGATAGTGTGGGTTCCTTTGACATGAGATGACCTTCAGCAGGTTCTGTATAGACTGAATCGACAGAGGGACAGAATAAGCCCCACCCTTGAGACTCAGCCAGAGGTCCTAGGTGGGGGCGAGGGCCATGTCCGGAGGTCAAAATAGCAATCCTAATCCCCAGGTGCTTTGCAATCATCCTAAAATGACAAAGACCAATACACGTAAAACTACAGCGAAAGTGCAATACAAAAACAATTCAGAGATAGGCCGTGTGACATGAAACTACAGGCATTAGAAGAAAAGTAACTCATACGATCATGACAAAAGTCACAAGAGCAAGCATGGTGCCGCTGAAAACCTGAGAGGAAGCAGCTTGCAGGAGGACATGGAGAGCTGGCCAAGTGATATACCTACATTTTAAAAACAAAACGAAACTTGTGGTTCACTGAGCCAGTGAACATTCTGAGTAGAGAAATACGATCATGAGGCTAACATTTAAATAATATTCATCTTAATAGCAACCCACGTAGCATTAATGGGTGATGGATAAACACAATGTGGTATGTACATACGATGGAATATTACTCAGCCTTAAAAAGGAAAGAAATTCTGACACGTGCCACAAAATGAACCTTGAGAACATAATGCTAAGTAAAATAAGCTGGTCACAAAAAATATATATACACTGTATAATCCCACTTACGTGAGGTCCCTGGAGTAGTCAAAATCTGAGCAACAAAGAAGAACGGTGGTTGCCAGGGGCTGGGGAGGAGGGAACGGGGGTTCTGTTTGCTGGTTGTGGAGTCTCAGTGCTACAAGATGACAGGTGACGGTGGTGACGGCGGTGGTGGCTGCACAACTTCGTGCATGTGTTTAACAGCCCTGAACGGTGCACTCAAGAGGTTTAGGACAGCAAACTTTATGTCCCGCATATTGTACCACAATAAAAAAAACTGGGGGAAAAACGGACCACAGGTGATCAGATACTCTAGCCATGCACTCTCTTCCTCATTCCAAAAATGTTTATCGACCGTTTTTCTGGTGCTGAGCTCTGCGACACATTCTGTGAATTCCAAGAAACGATCCTTGATGTAAAACCCACATACATGAACAAACCATGCCGAGTCACTGTGACATCAACAGCGAGAGGCATAGGTTAAGAGCTGGCACTTTCTGTTAGGTGCTTGCTGTGTTCTGACTGCATAGTTCTAAACACTTGTGGATTTTAAACAAACGACATTAGGAGAGAGATGGTACTGTCATCTCCCTTTTAAGGACAATGGAACTAAGACTCAGTTAAAAAACACACCCAAGGTGGCACAGCATATAAACAGGGGAACCCAGGCCCCCTGCTCTTAACCACTCCCGAGAGTGCCGAGAAGGGGCTCAGCGGCCGGCCGAGGCTGCCCTGTCTGCTCGCCCTCCAGAACCTGAAACCAAACCCTTTCGATTTCACTGCCAATTAAAACGAATCAGATCTCAGAAAATATGACAACCATAAAAGCCAGGCCATATTGTCAACTTGGAATTCTATCGATGCCTTGAAAATGTACCTTGCACTCGATGATGCTGTATTTCAGGGAAAATTACTTCACAATATCACACTTCCTTAAATCACATTGAAACACATTTATAGGCTACATCACGGAAAACAGTCTTGAACTGACTAGAAACCTGATTTTCAGAATTTGTACGATTAAGAGTCAGAAACTGGCCTCAATCTATTTTGAGCCAATTATCTGCTTCTGTGTGACTTCACAGACATTCTGGAGTAAACTATATAGATGAGAAAGTGGACAGTTCAACAAGCTTCTAGAGTTTAAGTCTGCATGGACTTACGGCCACTCTGAGTGACATAATAGAAACTCACAGTACATGAGAACCTGCCACCTCAAGCCAGCTGCTTCCAGCGAGGGTCAATGAGCCTCGGACATTCTGAGAACACAGTGGTTCATTAAAGATTCATCACCGGACAGAGCAGGCGAATAAATGCAGCGATTCCTATTGCCTTAGATGCCGCGGTGATAAGTGTAATAGAAACGAACAGGTAACAACCAAAAGGTTTACATTTCCCCATTATCACAGGCTGGACTTCAAGCAGTAACTCGCTTGGTACTGAACCTTTACCAAACAGCCTTTGTCCAGGGCTCCTTGGAGGGCCAAGGATTTCCCTTACATCGGACTGTGTCACATATTAAGTTTGCTCTGGCATGGCCAGAACCGGTTCGAGCCTTTCCAGACTGTTCTCAGCAGGCTCTTGCTCCCTGCATGACCCACGCGGAAAGGTGAGCAGAAGGTGAACTCAGGGGAAGAGAGCCTTCGTGTGGGACTCCAGCTTGGTGCTTCTCGCTGATAAAGTCAGACACACAGACACGTCAAGAGAAAAAGGCAGGTGAATTATTAAATTTAGTTAATTATTCATTCCGCTTAAATTCCTTAGCAACTAAGTAGAACTGTTACAATCACTCTTATCTTTAAAAAGAATTACAGTTTAAGGCCAAATGTCTTCTCCATTCGTGAAAAATACGATGTTCAACGTGAGGTGTCCACATATTTCCAAGATTGTATTTTCTTTAAAAAAAAAGTCATTTGAGATAATATCTCAGAAGTCGAAGCCATCGTTGTTTGTCTTTAACAGAAAAACGTCAGTGCAGCAGCACACGAACACACACTCACGTGTTCCCCACCTGTGGATGCTCTTTCAACTTAGTGTCCACTAAACTGTCAAAGAGTGAAAAATGCCAGAAAAGAATCATTCCCATAGTGTAAGTGTAAATCAGGAAACTGATCGGACTAGAGAGCACCATTGAGAAAGACACACATCCGGTTTCAGCGAAGAAAGGACTTTTTAAGCCTTTCTCAGCTCAGGCCCTAGAGAGTCCTTGAAAGGCCTTCCTCTCAGACTTCCGCAGACCACTGCCATGAACTTAAACCCACACGTGCCACGAACTCAGAAAACCCGTTATCTGAAAAGCCAGGCTGAACTCTGCTTTATACTTTAAGGAAAACTAGAATTCCTGTGAAGTCTTCCCAGACCAACCCTCTGCCAACTGATATTTCTGCACTTGCAATTTGATTTTCACGGAATGTCAGAGATCAAAAGAACATTTCTGATAAGGAAACAGAAGGTCAAAGAAGTGCAGTGACTTGGCAAGAGTCTTACGACTTAAGTAGCGGCACTCAACAAAGACCCCTGTTTCCTGATGGCTGGGACTGATGTCCTCACAGTAGGACACTCACTGGCTTGTCACCCTAGCACGTCGGCTTTGCCAAATGAGGAGCTTCTGGGGGACAGAAACGACATCAATTTTTTTCTTTTGAAATTCCAAAGTGACTTTCCTAGCTCTGAGACCTGAGGGAAAAGAATCAAATAAAAACTACCCAAATAAAGATCGAAAGGATAAACATGTTCAACACTAGATCTTACGAAAACAGCAAAAATTCGACGAGATTAAAAGAAAAAGCAACCCAACAGCCCTTTGTCTGTAGGTCTGTTCATTTCTATTTCCATAAAGATTCTGAAAGAGGACATCTTTTTTTACTCATTTGGGTAAGAATGGCTTCTCTGGCTAGCACCCTAAAAAAACATCCTTGATAAAGCATTAAGTAACTCCAGGACAAGAGTCACCCACCAGAGACCAGCTGTCAACAATTAACCGAAGCATAATACTCCAACGAGAGAAATGGTTCTGGATCGAAAAAGAAATACTGGGTCTAACTATAGTGGCAAGAGAATACTTAGGCAATTTTACACTGATCACTGATACTAGGTCAGAAAACTGTATCATTGGGCTAAACATCATCTGATAACGTGGAAGATTATAATATGAATGGTATCTTTACGTTTTTTTGATCTGAATAGATATTGTCAAGGTCACGAGGACTCCAGGCCAACCCTCGTTAGGCCTCATCCCGCAGCCCCCGCACCACCAGGCCCGGAAGTGGACGTGCTGGCCATTTTCCCTTGGTCCCTGCGGACCTCCGCTCTGCAGCTCTCCCACCTGCTCCGAGCCTGGCCAGCCAGCCTGCCCCGACCCTCTCGCCCTTGACGTGCACTTGGGTCTGGCCAGCGGGGCACAGGGGCTGAAGATTCAAAGAAGAAGAGTGAAATCTAGGTAACTTTTTCTCCTCACTGCTTCCCTGCCAGACCGCATCTGGGGGCCAGGCGCTGCCCTCCACCGACGCCCGCAGGGCCTGCCAGTCCGCCCTCCATCCTGGATGCTCTCCCGCAGCTCCCTCCCTCCGTTTGCGGGCAGGCCCCGGGGGCGGGAACCGGCCACCGCTGTGGCCAGCCCCGCCCCTGGCACGGAACCATCCATCGTCAGCTTGTCTAACTCTGCCCACACCTTTGTAACTAGTCTCTAGTAAACTTTTCAACTATCCCAGCTGAGTACGTGTACCGTACCTGGGTCCCGCTACGACCCACAGTGACACTTCCGAACGGAGACACTATTAACTCTTTGTTTCTCACCTGACTGCAATGGTTCGAACCACCGCTACAATGTTGTACCGAACTGCAGAGAAAAGGAAGGAGTCTGTGTTTCACTGAGGATCAGGCCTTGGAGAAAATACTACGTGGCATGGTCAAGTGACGCAGATTCGAGGGGCTGTAAGCATGAACGTGCCTCTGTAAAAATGGCGAAAGCCTGGACAGTGTCAGCAGGGTTAGAAGGATGACCATCAGACAGGTCACCTGGAGAGTTACAGATCTGGGTAATCTCTTCTGCCTCTCGGAACGCTTTCGCCTTTATGCTCCCATGTGATTCACGGGCTATTTTAATTTAGTAGCTTACTGTTTTGGGTTTCCTTTAAACAAGATAAGGGATATTTTTTAGTGCAATAACAGATTCTGAAAAAACATTTTCAAGTTGAATCCCAAAGGAGATCATCTATCTTTTCATCGTTTTGGCTTCCGGTTTCTAATTTATGAAAGAGAAAAGTGTGTGTCTTTGACTTTATGAGAAATAATCTGTGATACCGTACACTCTGTGCTTTCTAGATGAACAATGTTCATATGCCACATCAATATGATTAAAGTCATAAGCAACTAATAAATCTTTAAGGACCTGGTTCCTGAAATAAGTCCAACGGTGGAGCAGTGCCACCTAGTGTTCAATGTGGATTTCACCATATCCGGGCCTCAGCCATTCCACAAACACTCCTTGATTTAAGCCCCTTAATTATATATTAAATCATTATAATTTTGCAGAAGTTCTAATTGAATATCAAAATAGGAATTGATTTTTTGAAGGAAATTGGTATCACTCATGTGCTCTAGAAATTCAGTTTTCAAAAAGGAAGAAAACAGTCTCCACCTCTTTGTATAGCCACAGAAAAGCAGAAAACATTTACTCCCCATAATTTAAAAACCTAAACGTCTTGGCCCCAATTGCAGTAGACTAGAAAGAGCATGGGTTCCCAGGATAAACGGATTCAAGGCTGGGCCCTGTCACTTACTGGCTGCAGAATCCTCAGTGGTTTTTAAAAACCTGAGACGGTTTCCTTATACGAAAAAGAACTTAACATATAGTAGGCATTTAGTAAATGATAAATATTGACAATGAAGAAAAATAGGTTTCCCACTCTGATTTGTAAGTTAAGTTTCTTTTGCTTTTTAATATATCCAGTCACTAGGGCTTCCAGAACTGTTTTAATGAAAAGGCAACACATCAATAATTTCATTTCTCTCTAATCCTTTGCATAAAAAAGGACCTCAGCTGAGTTCTTTTTTGATTCCTCCCCCGACAAGCCTCAAGTAAGTTTAAAGCTTTTTTTCAGCCACTGAAGAAATTATCAGGCTCCAACAGCTACTCTTACGGAAGATGAGTGACATTCAGGGAATTCTCTTCACTTAGTGGCTTTCTAACATCTAGTAAATGACACAACAAGGTTTTAAAGAATTAAAAACAATGATTTTAAAAATCCTGTTAAACTATTAAAAGAATATGTTCCTCATGATATTAAAAAATGGTTTAGTTTGTGTGTGTGTGTGTGTGTGTGTGTGTGTGTGTGCGCGTGTGTGAGAATCTTTTTTTAATCCTTGAAAATTCTCCAAAATTCTCTTTGGAGCCTAATTTTGTTTTAAGATTACGGATTCATTGTATAAGAATTTCGCTGTAACACATAGGAACAGTCTCTTGACAGTTCAGTGCATTATTTTTTTAAGCAAATCATTACTGAGGGCCTCCAGTGGCCAGGCCCGGGAACACAAAGGAACACAAGAAATCAGCCGGGCCCTCCTGGAGTCCACTGTCCTCAGCACATGGCTGAGTCCTCACGGGGAGAACCAGGGAGTGGGTTAGAGGTAAACACCCTATGGTGTCTTCGAAAGTGGATGGACCCTGTTCTCCACCAGCACTGCCTTCCCAGGAGACTAGGGCCTCGGAGGGGATGGCAGAGACAGAAAGAGGGACAGGCAAGGCAGAGATGTCACCGCTTCTCTCTCAGCCTTGGGTGTTTCTCTTTTCTCTACCAAATTCGGGCTCTCTCTCTCCCTCCACCTACCTTCCTCCTTCCTTACTTCTCTCTCTCCGTCCACCTACCTTCCTCCTTTCTTCCTTCTCTCTCTCCGTCCACCTACCTTCCTCCTTTCTTCTTTCTCTCTCTCCCTCTTTCACTCTCCCTCTTCCTCTCTCCCTCCCAAAAACAGGTGCTGCGCCAGACAGGAGGGAGCACAGTATGGGAGCAAAGGCAGCACGCTGACCAGAAGACAGGAGTACTTCCCAACTTAGTCTCATCTATAAAATTTGGGGATAAGACTAGGTCGGGGGCTCACAAACATTCTCTCTTTTTTTTTTCTTTACCAGAACCTATAGTAAGAACTGCGATTTCCATTAGAATTAACACACACAACTGAAAAAAAGTCCCATGAAACAATTCTGATCTTCAGTATGTACAATGTACTAATATTTTATACTGTTTTTTAAAGGCTAGCTGCTGTTCATAATTTAGAGTTCAATATCTACCAATGATCACAGCCTCAGCTCCAGAAACACCAGTATTACAAAACTCCAAAGTCCCTTCTACTTCTAAGGCTTCATGATTTCATACCGCATGGGGCCTCTGTGATCTGGCCCGAGGCTACCTCTGGACCACATGTCTGCCTCTCTCCTTCACCCTTATTCTGGCTTTCTCATTGGTGGCTGGACAAACCAAGCAAGCTCCCACCTCAGAATCCTTGCAGTTGCTGTCCCTGCCCCCAATACCTGGACCTCTCTACTGCTAGAATGACCAGGCCTCGCTTCATTCACGTCTCTGTTCCAGTGTCACTGATCTGGAGACACTTCCTTGATCGTCCAGCTAAAGGCCAACCCCTCCCCACCCCAACACACACACACACACACACACACACACACACACACACACACTCTTCACTCTCTTCTCTCATAATTTTTTCCTAACACCAACATCTAACATTACATTATGTTTATTTGTTTATTGTGTGACTCCCTATCCCTAGAAAGGTTAGCTCCATATGAGCTGGACTTTGTCATTCATTACTATATCTGGGTGCCTAGAACAGCGCCCCACATGGAATAGGGACTTAAAAATATTGTCCAATGAATGAATGAATCTAGAGCTCTCTCTCAGAATAGAAGAGTCCACTGTTTTTGACTTAGAATTCTAGATTATCTCTGGTGATGAAGAGCCCTTGATCAAAAATAGTTCCCCACACCGGGGCTCTACCAAGTGACTAGGGGAACGTCAGTGGAAAGTATGCTTCTTTTCAACTATGTTTTCAGAGCATCACTCGTCTTGCCTCAATATTTGTGCCTCTCTTCCTTCTCCAAGCATGCACGCAATACCTACGTCTGAGGGGCACTGGGAGTTAGTTGAAAACCTTAAATGCATTTAAAAAAGGGAAAACATTATGTAGCTATCAGCCACTATTAAAATTGCAGCTGTGCGATGCATTTGTCGGGTGCTAAAGTGAAGAAAAGAAGGTGCAGAAGGGTGAGGGGGACAAGAGTAACTGGAGATGCTACTTTAGCCGGGGTGGACAGGGGGTCCTCTCCTACGAGGTGTCATCTGAACAAAGAAGGAAGTGCAGGAGCTTTTAGGGCAAATGGAGAAGTGTGGCTGAAGGGCACGTACATCTGGGGGAACAAAAAGACGTACACTTTTAAAAATATACGTCTGAAAAGGTTAAACCAAAAGGAATTCGCTTAAAAATTCTACTAATAAGAATACATCACGTACTTCCAAAAAGTCACCAAATGTGTAGATTTTGCGCCCATTCACGGCACACCGAAAGGGGCATCTGGATCAACAAGCAAAAACGTTTACAAGAAAGCGGGAAAAAAGCTTTTGCTAAGCACGAGGCTTTACCCTGAACAATAAGCCACTGTGACGTAGATCCCTATCCTGTTTGCAATGCCCTCTGGAAAATTTAAGGAATCGATGTTGATATTAGTATACATAACTTTGTATTTATATATATTCGCAAGTTAAAGGAACCCGGAAACTCAATGAATGAAAAATGACATAGCAAAAGCTTTAAAGGTACCCCTAAGCTTTCCCTTACATTACTCTACAGGCTCAGCAGTGCCAGAGTGGAATTCAGGGTGCTGCGAGGAAATCGCAGGGACAGCTCCCCGAAAAAAAAGACAATGGGGCTCAAGTGGAAGAGACGGGGAAGCCTCGAGTGTCCACACGCCCCAGGAGCTGGACCCGGACGCTGCGTAATCAAAACCCCGAAGCTGTTCCTCTGGCCTTGCCTAGCACTCACCATAGTCTCAGGAGCTCAGCACAAGGAAATAGGTGACGCCGGGACACGACGACAGATGCCAGCACCAACACCAACGCCCGGTTACTCCGGCAACAGAGCCCCGCCTACGGCCGGACGCTGCGTGGGACGCCACGGCCCCGCCCCCTCATCCCTAGTGGCTGGGAGTAATAGAAGCTCCGCCCACCCAGCCGGCAGGCCCGCCCCTTCATGCCATGCCCGGGGCGACGGGACATCGATTACTTCTTTCCAGTGTCGTCACTTCCGTTTGGTTGACAGATGACCCGGAAGTTCAAGCCGCTATGCGGCCGTATCCGAATATTATAGTTTATTTTTAAACAAGTATCTATCCAGTTCTCGCTCACTAAAGCCTCACACCGTACGGTCTGCGTTACTTGAGTTTAAACGCACCACGGAGTGCGTTTACCTTTTTCTCTGGGGAACGTATTCTGGAAACGAAACCCTGAGTAAGAACCGGAAGTGGTTAGTAGTGAGCTAGACATTGATGCGGGGAAGGCCTGGGCGGGTGGGCTCCGAACGGAAGAGGCTGTGCCAGTGATACCGGGCCGGAGAACCTGGGACGGGAAGCCCCCCGGGACTGGAAGGGTGAGACTCTCAGAGGTAAGCCCCACGACGGGCTGCCGGAGCGAAGCGGCTGCTGGCAGGGGCGGAGGGCTGGGTTGGAGCTCGGCGTTCGGCCGCCGTGGATCTGGGGAAAGGTCGCCCAGACGGGGACGGAACTTCGGTCACGACTCGGCCGGACGGCAGAAGGTGTCGCTCCCACACCTGCCGCCTGCACGCCCGTTTCCACCTGCGCACCCACCGCCACCCGCTTCTCGGTGTTTGCCGGCAGACACGCGTGTGCTTGTCGGTTTCGCCGTGCATCTTCCCAGCGCGGTTTCAGGGCTCGTTGCTCATTCGAAGGGACTTTGGAGACCTGTTTTCAGAGCAGCAGAAGGAGGGTTTGTGCCTGGTGAGGAGGATAGTCATGGAAGACCCTGTGCCGAGTTATAGCGAGTACTCAGAGCGATCATTTTTGTGGTGGAACCAGTTGTCTCTATAGGGTACAGCTCATACTATATTAATACGGCATTAGCGGCACCTTTCTTCTCGTGTTCTCCAGTGAGTCTTGGTCTACACTGTAAGATCATGTGTACATTTCTGAAAGCGTATGCTATGGCGTTTTAATTTTATTACCAAGAAAGTGAAAAATTGAGTTATGAATATTTTGTTGCTTGCTAAACATCTAAACAGAAGCTCCTCTCTGACATACGTAGTGAATAAATTAATGTCAATAATGTTTCCTGAGAAAGTAATTACTCTAATTACTTTAAAATTTCTGTTTTCATAGCAGTGATACAAAAGCTCCTGCAGTCGCTTCAGTGCTATTTCTGAACTAAAATTCAGGACATATATCCCATAATTTAGAGTATACTGGTGAGGACAACAGTGAAATAAATTTGAAAGTAAACCACACCTAATTTTTTTTTTCTTTTTTGAGATATCACCTGTTATTAAAGGGACATGAGGGACACTTCCTTTCTAAATGCATGTTACCGAATACAGAAGCAGGAAGAATATCATATTTAAATTACAGGGACCGAGTGAATGTGTTTATATTATATTGTTTTAATTTTCTCTTTATACATTTTTAGGTTTTTCAGTAGAAGTCTTGGGGTGCATTCATTGGTTAAAAAATGACCACTCTTGAGAGTTTAGAAACTAAAGGTAAGTCTTTTCTTTCGATGGTAATTGTTTTTGAAACACGACATTTTTGACGGTAGGATGAAGGGATGTTTGAGCCAGGTAGCTAAATCTCATAGAGCCCTGGGGAATCATCTGTGTTTCAGATCTCTTCATGTTTGTTTTGTGATGCAGTGCTTGCATTTCAGGTATGTACGGTTGAGTGTTGACATCATTCATGGTACTTATTAGATGACTATGCTGTTAACATAGCTATGTTCTCTATCCACTGGAAGATTAAACTAGGTGGGCAAAGGGCGGATATAAAAGATCTCTTTCTTGTTGCATTGGTTTGCTACGGCTGCTGTGACAGAGTATCACAGACTGGTGGCTTAAACAAAAGAAAATTATCCTCTCACAGTTCTAGAGGCTAGAAGTCCAAGATCGAGGTGTTGGCAGGACCATGCCCCCTCTGAGGGCACTAGGGAAGGATCTGTTCCAAGCCACTCTCTAGTTTCTGGTGGTTTGCTGGCAATTTTTGGTATTCCTTGGCTTTTGATCATGCTGATTTCTTCCTTTACGTTCACATGGCAATCGTCCTGTGTATGGCTGTGTCCCAATTTCCTCTTTTTGTAAGGATGGCAGTCACATTGAATCAGGAGCCCACCTTAGTCCAGTGTGACTGCATCTTAATTAGCTATATCTGCATTGACCCTGTTTCCAGATAGGGTCACTTTCAGAGGTATGGCGGGTCAAGACTTCCACATACGAATATTTGGGGAGGGGGGACACAATTCAAGTCTTTACACTCGCTAACTACAAGAGTTACTTTTTAGTCCTGCCTTGCTTGTCTTCTCTGTAACATTTCATACTATTATAAAAATACTAGACACTTAAGCCAAGTGTTATCCCAAATTAAAAATCTATTCTCATTATTAGACCTGTTTTCCAAAAAATTTATTATTATTGTTTGAATTTCATCTTTAAAATTTTGTTTTTTCTCTTCTTATATAAGTACCTATGTAATATCTCCAGTTCTGTGTCATGGCCCACAAAGCCTAACATATTTATTATCTGGCCCTTTATAGAAAAAGTTTGCCAACCCCTATTTTAGATTGAGTTCCCTACATTTCACTGCCTTGGGGAAGGCAGTAAGAATGAGCCGTAAACCTTCGATATGTTTTAATTCTTTGGTAAGTGGTCACAGATAGAAGTAATGTTGATGAACAGTTGGAGAATTGTTTTGTTGATTCCCATCAGTGGAGAAAGACGTGGGTCGATGTTTTGCTTTCCTTAAGCATCACTCATAATTATGGAGCTGGTACCACAGATCGTTGTCTCCCACTTGAGAGGAGGTAACTGCTCATGAATGTGTCCTGGATTGTGCCTAGTGCGTATGTAATAAAGGTTTCTACGTGTGTCACAAGGAAAAATAGAATTATAAAAGGTAAGTTACTGGGTGAGAAAATGGAAGGCCCCCGACTCCCACTCTCCTCGCCCATCATGTTAGCTAGAAGCGCCCTCGTTACAGAGAGGGAGCCGCCACGTGATGTACAGGTACTCATAAAGGCTTTGGTACTCACAAAGGCTTGAGTAGGTAGAACGTTTAAATAAAGTTAAAACTAAATTTTGGTCGAACCAAGTTGGTTGACTCTCTTGATTGGAATTTTATGACGTATTTTGTTTGAAAAGATTTCTGTTCAATGCCCGTTGATGTTTCAATCTGTAGTTAATTTATGATTCTACATTACTTCGAAATACCAGAATGTCTTTGTGTTAAAATTAAATCAGTATGAGATAGAGCTGGACAAACTGAAAAGCAGATTTTACAAACATGGGAACAGGCCTTTATTTTTAAAACAGTTCAGTGGAAATTCTCCTTCTCAATGCTGATGTGCTACAGTGCAAACCAGTATACCAAACCTTTATTTTACTTTCTGAAGTATCACTTTGTTCATCTTTTTGAAAGTAGAGTTGGTCCTAAGGCCCAAGGGATGTTTTAGTTAACACTTATTATATAAATGACAAAACATTTCATTGTAACGTTTTGTAAATTAAAACACTAGAGCCCTGATGTCTTTCCACCTCCTAAGTAACATAACTTGGGATTCCAAGTGCATTGCCATATATATAGGAAAAAGTCCCCAAAAAGCTCGTAAATGAAAAAATTGTTCTAGAATCTGGAGATATAACTTTGTAAGACTTTAGTATAAAAGCATAAAAGTCAGAATTATACTTTATGCCATTAATTAAACTTCCTTCCCAAAGTTTATTAGGGATGTTTAAAAATAATAATAATAAAAGCAATAGGAGCAAACATTTAGTGAGTGCTTCCTGTGCCAAACAGCATTCTAAACACTTGGCGTAAATTCGTGTTTACTGCGAAGTCCTGCATTAGATCACGGGCATCACGAGAACCGTCGCTGGACTATGTGTGCTCGTCCTTCACGCGCCTCGTTATCACTGTTTCGTCAGGATAGCGCGCTCGGAGTGAGGCGCTCTACTAAGTATAGCAGTAAACGGGACACGAAGTCCATACCTCGTGGCACTTACATCCTGCTGGAACTCCTGTCCTCCATCTTGCGCTTCCTGTTCTTTCTAGTATGTCATCCGTTCTTTCTAGGCTCGAAGCCACTACTGTCTGGAGTCAGTGAAGTTAACCCTTCCTTGGAGAAAGGCATCTCAGTGAAACTCCTTATGCTACTCAGTTTGAGGTGAGGCAGAAGTGGGGAAAGATGTTTCTGCGATTTGCCTGGAGCAGTGGTCATGAGTAGTGAGCATAGCTGCCTTCTGAAAATTATCCGAAGCAAGGATGGCTAGCCAGGTTTGGCTTGTAGGAGAGAAGGTAATTTATTTCAGTTGAGCAGATTAGTTTGGTGAACGTGTGTGGCAGTGTAGTAAGCATTTTGGAAGAAAGGGTTAGAAGGTACCACTTATTGAACACCTGCTATTTACTTGTGTGAACTTGGACTTCAAGACACTTAAAGAGGCAGTACATGCAGTGGTTAAGGCCTCAGTCTTTGCAGACAGACTGCTCAGAATTGAATTCTGTCTCTTCTACTTACTGGCTGTGTGGTGTGGCCCTCAGCCAGTTTCTGAGCCTCTTTGTGCCTCATTTTCTTCATCTATGAAATAAAGCTGTTCATAGCTACCTCAAGGCCTATTGTAAGGATTAAACGAGTTATATGTAAAGTAATTAACATAGTGTTTTGTATATGGTCTTTTGTAAGTGTTGGTTATTTGTTACTTAATATTTTCTCATTTAATATTCAAGTTTAATACTACCCAGATGTCAATATTATTAAATTCATTTCATAGAAGTTAAAAGTGAAGCTAAGATAATTGTAGGATTTTGTCCAGGTTTGTCTGGTAGTAATGGTGGTACTTCAAACCCAGATCTGGCTAATCCTGAAGTTCATTAATTTCTGTAACACCAGGTACCTTCCACTTGCCCTCAATGTGCTTATAAGACCTATTGGGAAAGTGAAATTAGCATGTGCAAAATCCTTAAAATGATCACTAGGGTTCACGGTTAAGTTTCAAACTGAACGCTAGTGAGTGCAGTGTGTGCTGCAGGCAGTCAGAGGGTGGGAAGATTTACTACACAGAGTGGAGCTGAAGCTGACTCCTTAGGGTAACTTAGAATCACAGTGAGTGGCGCAAAAAAAAAAGAGAGGGGGAAAGAAGCCATTTAAGAGAACAAGAAATAGCAGGAACAAGGGCCTGATTAGAGGCCTCGGAGAGAAAATGGTGAATAGTCGGGTTGGGTAGTTTGTGCAAAGCATTCTTTGCCAAGAGTTCACAAAAACAGATGAGTCTATTTTAGGTAACAGGTTCCAAATACGCGTATATTTAGCTGATGCTTACGTTTAGCTAACATCGTGGTCTACAGTGTGCCAGGCGCTTGATCGTTTTGTATTTTCTTACCACAACCCTGCGGCACAGTTGTAACCATCTCCGTTTTGCAGATTAGGAAACTGAGATTCCCAGAGGGTTAAATCGTTCACCTCGGGTCATGCCAGGAAGTGGACGGAAGTCAGGACCAGATACTCTGATTCCAAACCTTGTGCATTTTCTAACAAGACAGAAACCATTTACTTAAGGGAAGCTTGAACCTGTGGGACTTCGTTTGTCTTTTTTTGGACACACGGTTGTTTTGAAAATTACTTTTTACTCTGAATTTTTCCATTCCTGTGAGTGCCAGTAATTCGGAATGTAGGGTAAAGCGGTGTCGGCCTTCTGGCATTTCTTTTCAGTACGTAGTTAGGCTGTGTTCTCCCTTTTTCAGTCGCCCCTGCTTCGGCCCCAGTCCGAGGAGCGGGGGATGGAATGGAAACAGAGGAGCCGCCTAAAGCCGAGATCACCGCCGGAGTCCACCCCACAATCACCGCCGGAGTCCACCCCACAAAGCTTCCCGCCCTTCAGAGTCCGCGGAAGAGAGCGGAGAGCCCGGGAGTCCTTCAGCTGGGGAAGATTCTCACTGAAAAAGCAGTGCAAGTCGAAGCTGTCAGAATATTAGTGCCCAAAGCAGCCATAACCCACGTCATCCCCAACAGAAATGCAAAGGTGCAGTCTCTAGGGCTTCATAAAGGAGAGCTCCTTGGTCAGGCAGAGGGAGCTGTGGAGCCTCGGAAGGAGCTCTCAGAGGTGAAGAACGTATTGGCAAAGCTCAAGAACTCTGAAAGGAGGTTACTCCAGGACAAAGAAGGTCTTTCGAACCAGCTCCGAGTGCAGACAGAGGTGAGAACCGCCTCGCGGGCCCCAATGCGGATGCTCTTCACACCTGGCCCTTTCTAAGCCCGCGTGTTCAGAAACTGCACTTCCTCTTGGGAAGGCAGTTGCCATTCGCTATAGCCCGTCATCTCTCTAGAAAGCTTCCTCTTAAATTTCACACTCTCTCAGGGCCTCTGGTAGAACTAGATCATGTTGGGAACTCATACTCTAAACCAGGTAGGTTGAAGATGGGCGCGTGAGGTGCTCTGGGCAAGACCACCTAGTGGTGAGGAGGTTACAGTTATAAGCTTCCAGACCGAGTCAGCCTTTGAAACTGACTCATTAGCAACCCCTGTTTTAAGGATCCATAAATTCCAAGCCCTTTTACCTCTGTACCTAATGCTTGGAATAAAGAGAATGGCGCGGTAAGTAGTGGTCTCATCATCACAAATGGAAAACTATGTATCGTGCTTAACTGTGGTTCTTTAACCTTTACATCTTAATAAACACTGCCTCACCCTCCACTTCCTTTCCTATTAGACGGACATCCTTTTGCTAGATGTTAGTCGTGCTGACACCATGGTTAGTGTTGCTTACTCAGATATATTGTAATACATGTTTAAATGACTAATTTCTAATTATAAAAGTCATATTTATTTATGAACATGTTGGAAAATACAGAAAAACAAAATAGTACCACCTATAATCAGACCATGCAGATATAACTGCATAATTATATGTGCTATTTTTGTTTTATAACCCACTTTTTTGGTTATTAATGTTTTATGTCACAGAATATTCTATTACAATATCATTATTATAGTAACTGTTCTTCAGTGGCTGCACCATGTACCAACACCTGTTATTGGACATTTACATTTTAATTTTTTGTATTTACAGTAACAATGTACAGAACGTGCTTGTCCATACCCTGAATACCTTCCTTTGCTTAAATTCTCAAAAGTAAAACTCCTAGGGCACAACAAAATTAATTTTTAAATGTTGAATAATATTAGAAATCACATAAAACAGTCTGTCATATTTTTTAACAAAATTTATTTTTTTGTTTTTAAGTGTTGACTGGAAACAGTTTGTAATTTTTACGATAATGATTTATACTCTTTAGAAGAAGCTCAATTTATAACCACATGGGTTATAAACCACATGGTTTGTGTATATATGTATATATATTATGAAACTTAAGTATTTAATATCACTTTTTAATCTACACTTTAAGTAATGGAGGTACAAATTACACAAACATTTCCCTTTTGTTCATTTTGCTACATTAAAGTCACTGACACTACTTTGAGCCTGTTACATTGATCATATGCCTTCTAGGTCAATCGTGAGTTAAAAAAGTTGCTGGTGGCTTCTGTTGGGGATGATCTTCAGTATCACTTTGAACGTCTAGCGCGCGAGAAAAATCAGCTTATTTTAGAAAATGAAGCTCTAGGGCGAAACACAGCTCAGCTTGCCGAACAGCTAGAGCGGATGTCAATACAGTGTGACGTATGGCGAAGTAAATTCCTCGCGAGCAGGTATTTTCTGTTTTAAGTGGTATTTCCTGTGCTAGTTTTGGTCTGTCAGATTTTGACCCCTAACATGAGAAAGTAGATTGTCGTGTGAAAAATCCTGACCCACGTTATTAAAGTACTTCGTGTATAATCGACGATGTGAGTGCTCCCCGCTGTGGATGGGCATGCAGTCTCCCTAAATGGAGAAGTGCTTTCAGAAAGAGCTTCCCTCATCCCAGCAGATGATGCTCTTGAATTAAATTCCATCATCTGCAGATTTCTCACAAAACACCACAGGCGTCCAGGCTGTACTTTCATTGATGAATAACCTTTCAGGAAGGCGTTTCTTCGTGTCTTAACATCTGTGATACTTCCTAGTAATTGACTGTACTCTTAAAGTCCGTTTCTCATGGTGCTGGGACAGGGCGCTCTTTGGGGAAATGAACTTCCTGTTCATCGTCTTAGCATGAACGTTAAGTTAATTCTCACTGAACAGCTTAAGAGGCAAGTCTATTGTACAGAGTATCGCAATATGTAACTTTTTTAACATCTTGATCAAAACTGATAGTAACATTCTAAGAGCAATAAAAGTCTGGAGTAAGATTGTTGAGGTACATTCCAAAAGTCACTGCATAAGGAAAGTAAAAGAACCATCTCCTTGGTCATTTTGTAAATGAATATTTTAATTGAACCCCTTTAATGAGTTCTCAGCTCATTAGTAGACATTTTAAGCGCTTCCTAGTGAAGATTTAAAAACAGTAGTAGTTTGACTGTGTCAAAGCTTCTTTGTAAGCTTTTAAAGATGACAGTCACAAAGGCAGCACGTTAACTCCTCTGTCCTGTTACTGTCAGAGGATTCTTGCATAAGAGCCGAGTCTTT
>NW_006432945.1:16586797-16610805 GCF_000325575.1 Pteropus alecto | reverse complement strand
GCCAACACCGTGATGCGCAGAGTGCCGTACGAGACCTCCTGAGTGAACGGGGACAGTTCCGGCAGGACATGGGCGCCACCCAGAAGTATGGCACTTGTTTACATTTTGAGCTCTTCTACTTTATCGTGCAGTTTCTGTTACTATGGTGGTTCTTTAGTGTTTCTACATTTAATAACTTATTAAACATATACTTCAGTAGCATTTCAAAATAGATGCCTAGGAGAGGGAGGAAGACTAAAAAAAATAGCAGATATGCTTCTTACATTCTTAATTGGGGAGAGAATTAGTTATATCTATAAGAGAAGCAATCCCTAGATTTCAAAGTCGTTTTTGGTTCTGTTTGTAGCACTTTTGTGTAATTTTTGGTGAAAACCAAAAAGTACACCTGTCTTTCCTTTGGAAAGAGATCTTTTTGATGACCATTCTACAGCATTAGAGCTTACGTTCACGTCCATCTGCTCCAGAACTATCAAAATTGATGGTCTTCCTTAAACATGCTTTGTGCTGCTGTATAATCGATTGATTGCAAATCGAATCAGTAAAGGCAAAGAGGAGCTTGTAGGGGAAATTGTAAGAATGAAAATAATGTATCAAAATACCAGACTTTGTAGGAGGCAAAGTAGTGTTTAAGAGGAAAATTTATAACTTTAAATATTTGTTTTAGAAAAGAAGATTGGTCTCATCGGTAACCTAAGCTTCCTCCTTAAACACAAAGAGCAAATTAAGCAAAAGAAGAAAACGGAAAGGATGAGAGCAGAAATAAGTGAACTAGAAAGCCAAATCCTGGTTCTGGGAAAAGATAAATTTTTCTTCTAAGTATAATTGGAGGCGGGGAGGGGGGTGGAGAAAGATACACATAACCCGTGTCAGGAATGAGAAGGAAGAGGGGTACACTACAGATTCTACAGACATAGAAAAGGTAACAAGGGTATGTTACGAACAACTCTGCCAATAAATTCAACAACTGAAACGAAATGGACAAACTCTTTACAAGGCACAAACTACCGAAGATAACCTAAAAAAGTGTAACCTATTAAAACGATTGTATTTGTAGTTAAACCCTTCCAGTAAACGCCAGGCCTAGATGGGTTTACTAGTGAATACAAGTAAACATCTAAGGAAGAAATAAAACCAAATTTACACAAACTTCTAGAGAATAGAGAAGTGGGGAACAATTTCACCTCATTGTATGAAGCTAGCATTATCTTGATACCAAAACCAGACAAAGACATTGCAAGAAAAGTATAGACCAATATCTCTCATGAATGTAGATGCAGAAATCCTTAACAGAACTTTAGTGAATCAAATCCACCAATGTACAGTCATGCGCTGAATAATGATGTTTTGGTCATAATGGACCCACAGTGGTCCATAAGATTACAATGGAGCTGAAAAATCCTGATCACCTAGCGACATGGTAGCCGTCATAAGGCTGCAGTGCAGTCGTTACACGCGTTTGAGGCGATGCTGGTGAAAACAAACTTACTGCGCTGCCTGTCACATGAAAGCCTAGCACGTGCAGTATGTACAGCCCACGTACTAGGTAGTGATCATAAGCGACTGTGTTACTGGTTTGGGTACTTACTCTACTGCACTTTTTATCATTTGAGAGTATACTTTTTTCACTTAGAAAAACGTTTGCCGTACGCTCTGCCAGCGGCAGCCTCATACATCTTGTGTCTCTTTTTGCATCATTTTCTCTCGTGCTTGAGTTGACCTCGGGGTGTTTTGTGCAGTCACCTGCTGTCCAGGCTTGCAGCCCAGGAGCAGTAGGCTGCACCGTAGCCCAGGTGCGCGGTAGGCTGTGTCACCCGGGTCTGGGTGAGTGTACTCAGAGATGTTCACACGTGACGAAAACGCCCAGGGACGCATTTCTCAGCACGTACCCCTGTCGTTAAGTGGTGCGTGACTGTATACAGATTTTTAGACATCGTGTCCAGGTAGGTTTTAGCCCAGCGATTTTAGGTTGGTATATCATTCAAAAATCAATTAATGTAACTCGCCATAAAAAGAAATACCATATAACTATCTTAGTAGATGTACAAATCAAATCAGTAGTTCTGTACTACTAAATGAGCAGCGTATTTATAGTATACTTAGAGCATACGAGCGTATTTTACCTCTGCTAAAATACAACAACTAAAAACAGATCTGTTCAACGATGTCCAGACAATAACCTAATAAACCGTTAGTGCTTTCTGTAGTCTAACTGATTTTACCAGACTTCCTGATTTATTAAACTCTGAAAGATAAGGGAGAAAGAAACTATGCTTTCAGAACTGTTTCAGACTTATTTAGTGTGGCCGATTCCCTGTTAACGCTCAGTGGCCCTGTGTGTCCTGCGCAGGTTACTGGAGGAGCTGCTCGTCTCCCTGCAGTGGGGAGAAGCGCAGACTTCCTGCCCGGGCGCCCAGCCCCGCAGCACGGCGGAACTGGCACTGATAAATCACAAGCTGGCAAAAGCAATACATGCGCATCTTCTGGGAAACGTCGGCACCAGTGGTCAGAAAAAGATTCTGTCAGCAGATGAATTCTGCAGCACCCCAGCAGAAAAAATGGCTGAAACGGTAAGATGCTTCTGTGACGCTCTGGAACGTTTACTGCTGTCCTGTTCTCCTGGAAAGTGCCTGGCGTTGGGAGGTGGGACATATGGGATCGAAACTCGATCTTATGCTAATGAGCTTGTGACCTGGGAGAAAATTATTTCCTCTTCTGAGCTTTAATTTTCTCAAGCAGTATTACTGTATTCATAAGGAGAAAAATGTAATTGTTTCAGGAAGGACCTATTTTTTAGCTACCGAATCACTGGTAATCCTCTTCTTGAGTTCATTTTGATATGCAAACTACTATGTAGAAGTTTTAATTTAGTAACCATGAGTAGGTAATAGATTACTTCTGCCCTAAGAAATGATGTCATTCCCACATGTAGATGTGAACGTGCAGACCTGGTGCCTGCAGATAGGCCGTGCGTCTCACGCCTCTGACATTCTTTTCCTTCTGCCTCCACTGTCCGTCCAGCACCTCGCAGCCTTTAAGAATCGGCCCGCCCTGCATCTCGCTGGCAACCTCGGTGTTCCTTCCCCCAGGCTTCCGTTACGTTCTGCACATACATTTATTATAGCCCTTTAACAAGTTATATTGCGATTGTTTGATTCTCCGTCTCCCAAACTATAAGCTCTTTAAGGGCGGGGACTACATCTTATGGTTCCTCAAGGTCTGGCATAATCCTTTGCACATAATAGGTACTCAGCTATTTACTAAGTGAATCACTACCTAAAACTAAACTCATCATCTTTATCTTTTCTGTTCACATTTTGTATTCGCTTTGCTGGGAAATTGTGTCACTGCCTACTGCAGTCGCTGCCAGTGGGACCTGGTATAGCTGACTTGCTCCTTCTTTCTTGAAACACTCTCTTCCTGTGGCTTATGGAAGCACCGCTTTTCATAGCTCCTCTAGAAATGCAGTGCCTACCTCCTCTGCTCCGTCACCCGCCCTCACGCGGTGATGGTTGGGAGACTATGAAGATGAGAAACAGAATCTGTGAGCCAGAGTCGCCATGTGTCCTTGCCCTTACTTGGAGAATTTTTTCAGCCCAAGAGTCCCTCCTGTTGTGGGTCTCAGTGAAGGAAACAGGAGGGAGAGAGCATGGCGTCCATGACACCCGAGGGACAAGAACACGGTGGTTAGCATAGTGTGTTCGTGGAAATTAGAAACAGAAATGACAAGCCATTTGTTTAATAAGTGATCGACAACTCTGAAACGAGATTTCAGCAGAAGAGTGAAGGTGGGATCCTGGTTCCACGCAGAGGCACGAAGGACTCAGGAAGGTCGTGGGCATGTGATGCAGTGGTTAAGGGTACGAACTGATCTCACTTAAGGTAGAACTGATGTCATCTTGTTTTCTGGTTTTCATCAATAGCCATTAGAGAACATTAATGTCTTCATTTTAAAAAAATAGGTACACTAGGTAATGTAATAACTAGACGTTAAATTTAGAGCTTTTCGAGGAAAGGGACACGTTCTCTAAGCAATCAGATTCACCACTCAGATGTTATGTGTATGGCAGTGACACATTAATGAATGGAACTTTATGGGTAGTTAGTTAGACATCAGTAAAACAAAGGGCATTTACAGTCCCTACTGGATACATCTGACATTACTTCTTATTTTCCTTAGGTTCTATGCATTTTGGACCCAGCTACCTGTACAGAACACTCACCTGATAATCCATTTTCTGAGTCTTCACCAACCACCTTGCTTGCTACGAAGAAAAATATTGGGCGATTTCATCCCTATACTAGATATGAAAACGTAACTTTCAATTGCTGCAGTCACTGCCAGGGAGAGCTGACTGTGCTTTAGCGTTCAGCATGCTGTTGGCATGCCACGGGCACCTGCTCGTCACCCACGAGGCTTTATTTGGGAGCGGGGATCACATACTGCTAGAAGTCATCTCACTTTCTCTTTAAATAATACATGTCCCCGGAGATGGTTCATATACTAGACTCCAGATTACCCTTTCTTAATAAATGTCTCAGGGTAAGAAAAGAATGAAACTGGGCAGGTCAGTTTCGAGAATGCTCTCAAGCATTACGTGATGCTTTTCCTAAAGGACTCTAAAAGGAAAAATTGGATACCGTTTAGGACCTAAGTTACCGTTTATCTTGCTATATATATTTATAGGAGCAGACTGAATTTAGTTTGATCAGAATCAAAGCCTGGTGCACTACAGCCGCGGGGCACGTGCAGCCGCGCCGTTCGCTGACTGGTCTGCAGCGGGTTTCTGCGGAGCAGCAGAGCTGAGGGAATGAAACACGGGCCGCAAAGCCTAAAATACTGTCTCGCCCTTCACAGAGCGTTTTCTGACCCCCCAGCTCTGAAGTCGTGACGGCTGGCAGGGCGCTGGGGGACGGAGTGTCCTTGCCCTTTTCAGGCTGCAAAGGAGGCTTATGAAACTACTATAGGTGAAGGGAAATCTTTTGAAAATAAATGCTGTATGATAGGAACCTCCATCCATTAATTTATATTATGTAATAGCTATTATTGTACAGTTTAGTTTGGGATGACGAAAAATTCTGGAAATGGAAAGTGGTGACGGTTGTACAATATAAATGCACTTAATGAATTGTCATTTTAAAAAATCAATTTTATATATATTTTACCAGAATAAAAAATAATGTATACCCTTGTAACTTCAAATTACAGTACAGTTCTGCAATGGTTGGTTTAAGAGTGTCTATAATAACTATAATAACAACAACAATAATAATTAACTGAACTAAACAGAATAAAAAAAGATCTCAAAACAGCAACCTAACATTATACCTTAAGAAACTAGAACAAGAAGAGCAAACGACCCAAAGCTAGCATAAGGAAGGAAATTAAAATTAGAGCAGAAATAAAATAGAGAATAGAAAAACAACAGAGTATCAAGGAAACCGAAAGTTGGTTTTTTGAAAGGATCCACTAAATAAACAAACTTTTATCCAGACTAAGAAAAGAAAAACATGCAAATAACATCAGAAATGAAAGTGGGGACATTATTACCAACTTCATATAAATAAACAACTGTACACCAACAAATTAAATACCCTAGATGAAATGGATAAATTCCTAGAAACACAAGAATTACCAAAAATGACTCAGAAAAACAAACTATGAACAACTATGACAAGGAAAGAGATTAAATCAGTTATTGAAAATCTCCCGACACCAAGAGTGAACTCGAATGTAAGCTGTGGGTGCTGTATAACAATCGTGTGTCACTGTAGGCTCACTGGTCGTAACCAGCACCACTCTGGTGAGGGATGGTGGTAGCTAGGGAGGTTGGGGAAGTGGGGGAGCAAGGGACATATGGAGACTACTTTCTGTTCAATTTTACTATGAACCTAAAACTTCTCTAAAAAATAAAGTCTGCTAAAAAAGAAAAACCTCCCCACAAAAGTCCAGACCAGAAAAGTTTCACTGGTGAATTCTACCAACTGTTTAAAGAATTAATATCAATATTTTCCATCTCTTCCAAAAAAATGAACGAAGAGGGAAAAGGGAACACTTTCTAATGCATCTGTGAGGCCAGTACTCCGATACCAAAGCCACACCAAGACCACAAGAAGAGCATCCTACAGACCAATATCTCATGAATATAGATGAAAAAAATGCTTGACGAAATACTAGCGAACTGACTGTAACAGCATAGTAAAGGAATTACACAGCTTGACCAGGTGGTATTTATCAAGGGAATGCAAGGTGGTTCAACACAAAATCAACCAATGTAATATAGCACATTAAAAGAACAAAGGAGATAAATCACAATCATTTCACTTGATGCAGAAAGAGCATTTGATAAAATCCAACATACTTTCATGATCAAAACATTCAGAAAAGAAGAGGAATAAGAAGAATAATTACACAGCTTGACCAGGTGGTATTTATCAAGGGAATGCAAGGTGGTTCAACACAAAATCAACCAATGTAATATAGCACATTAAAAGAACAAAGGAGATAAATCACAATCATTTCACTTGATGCAGAAAGAGCATTTGATAAAATCCAACATACTTTCATGATCAAAACATTCAGAAAAGAAGAAGAGGAATAAGAAGAATAGAAGAATAAGAATAGAACTTCCTCAACTTCATAAAGGGCATTTATGGAAAACCCACAGCTAACATCATCCCCAGTGGGGAAACACTACAAGCTTTTCTCCTAAGATCAAGAGCCAGACAAGGATGGCGACTCACCACTGCTATCCCACATATGCTCAAAGTTTCAGCCAGATTAATCAGTCAAGAAAAATAAAAGGAATCCAGTTTGGAAAGGAAGAAGTAAAACTATCTCTATTCGCAGATGATACTATCCTGTGTATAGAAAATTCCAAAGAATCCACACAC
The DNA here is from genome assembly GCF_000325575.1 of Pteropus alecto. Lineage (NCBI taxonomy): Eukaryota > Metazoa > Chordata > Mammalia > Chiroptera > Pteropodidae > Pteropus > Pteropus alecto. Next base: position 16,603,914 of record NW_006432945.1, on the reverse strand, counting down.
CCAGAAAAATGTAGCACTACTAACACATTCAGCAAAGTCACTGGGTACAGTGTTAATGCACAAAAAATCATTTGTGTTTTGAGAACAGAATCCAAAAAGAAAATTATGAAAACATGTCCATTTGCAATTGAATCTGAAAGAATAAAATATCTTTGAATAAACTTAACCAAGGAGGCGAAAGACTGTACACGGAAAACTACAGAACGTTGCTGCACTAAATAAAAAGACATCCTGTGTTTATGGATTGGGAGACAGTATTAGTAAGAAAGCAATGCTACCCAAAGCAATCCCATCAAAACGCCAAACATTTTTGCAAAATGTTATGGAATATTTAAATGTCAAATCTGTTCTTATCTGTTATCTGTGTTTTCTCACTTTGGGTTAAGTGATTAAGGTACAAATGCCTAGGAGGCCAGAACCTGGTCTTCTGAAGCTTTAAGAGAACTCTGACAGTGATCCCCACTCTCCATCACACCTGCATGTTTACCTTGGTCTTCCACCCCTTAAAAGCTTATCCATGTGAAGGGTGCCAGTCTTCAACACAGCCGATTCTCACATCGTCTGAAATGTTTCACAAATGTCTACCAAAATGTAACTTTACGACATAACTGAGAGAAAGGATTTTGCAGCCACACAGGTCACTGAGCAAACTGCTCACCTCTTTAGTTTCCTCATCTGAAAAACAGGACTAATAGGTTTGTTCTACGCGTTACCTCAAATTACTTACGAAAAACATTTACGATACCAGACACATTATAAACTCTCAATAAGAGCTGGCTAATTTACATACCGAAAATAGCATTATGCATAATTGTTACCTTTTTTTTTTTAAAGAACACATGGAAGTAGGCTTATTTTTATTGCTTAGCTTGCCACATCTCTTTAAATTCAAAGCTGATATAAATAGGACTTTGTATAAGGCCCAGAGCCGGGCTTGCTTAAGAGGTCACTCCTGCCTTATGAGATGTTCTACTGAAAATTTTTAAATGATAATAGAAACTAAGAATAGAAATATGTCCCTTTCTTGTGTTCTTTCTAGCTAGAAATGTTAAAATATTTTAGAAGTAAAGGAATGTAGAGTTCATTTGTGGTTCAGTTTGTTGCGTGGACTAAGAGATGATTCCAACACTGCAAGAGAAGAAATTTATTTTGGTCTAGTTTTTAAGTAAAGATAAATTCATTGTCAACATCACCAAAATCTGCGCACCATTTCCTTAACTTACAGCATGCCCAAAGCGCACAGGCCATAAAAAACGATATCCAAAATGTGGAGGATTGCAGCTTCAAAAGGAGTATTTAATAGATACCTTCAGTTGTAATGATCAGTAAAACGAAAAGCTCTGGCTTCTGCCATGTTGCACAGCTGACTCTGTAACTGTTTAGAATGCTTTGCTTCTAGTCGGAGCTGTCTAGCTCTTTCTTTGACGACTTGCTGCTCTACTAGTTTTTCTATCCTTTTCCTTCTTAGCCATCTGTAGAAAGAGACAGTATCAGATCTGGTGAGTATCAACCTGAATATACTCTTCAGGCTATAAAGTTATTACTATAGACAAAGGAAATTTAATTTCTTTACATTGAAATGCTATAGTCACAAAAATTACTAAAATATTAAATGAAAAATGTCAGGCTTATACCCTAGGTTCACACAAGAAAGTATATTTGGTATCAAGTGTTTGAAATTAGGTTTGTCTTATAATGAAATTGCCAACATAACTGGGGTTTGTTTTTTTTTTCACCTGGAAAATGGTTATGGGCTAGATACAGATGAGATCATTAATGAAAATAGGCAAATAGCAGAACAGTTTATAAGTATGATCTCAGTTTCTATTTTTAAATTACAAGTGCACAGAAATATCTAGAAGACATGCACTAAGGCCCTAACAGCAGTGATTTCTGGATGACAATGTGACTTGCCTCACCCATCTCCACAATGCACACTCACTGCTTCGATAACAAAGGGTAATATATTTTTTTAAAAAAAAAAGGGAAAAATATATAACAACAACAACAACAAAACGTATAAAAGAAAGAAACTTAAGACAACAGGATTCTACTGACTCCCTCCCCGCATCGAGGCTTGCTGGCGAAATTATGAAACCCAGTCTGTTTCCTCAGAATGAGCCAGGTAAGCCAGGTCTTACCCACATCACTGAAAAGAGATCGGGCTTGCCTTAAATGACCAAAATATGTGCCCAAATCTCCTTTCACTGGGTCTACGCAGATCCCTCTCCTCAGCCTGCCTGCCTTTCTTGACAGAAAAATATTCCTTGGTTAATGCAACTCCTTATTCGGTTTTTCTGAGACTGGCTGTATGTAACTAATCTTTGCCCCATTTCTCTAAGAAATGAGCAAATGTACAAATGAATACATAAATGTACAAATGAATACATAAATGTACAAATGAATACATACAGCAATGAAATATTTTGTTGTTTTTCCCCAAGCTTCACTGATTACACATCTTCCGAAAATGGCCTGGCGGAAGCAGGCGGCGCCCTGCCTTTGACTTACTGTTTGAAGGCCCTTTCCCGGCCTTCCGTCCCTCTGAGGAAGAATAAGCACTCCTCTTGCTTGCGCAGTTCTTCTGTCTTCCTTTCTTTCAACTGCTCTTCGTGCTTCTTTTTAAGCCATAATCGGAAAGCTTGTTGTGGATCTCTGTTCCCCTGCTAATTACACAAACAAGATTCTCTTAATTTAAATAAATGGAAAATGACTTTTGAAGGCCCTGCCTGGAAGACCCTACGAGAACACACGTCTCACTCATCGCTGCTTCATCGTGACGCCAGTCTCATTACCTGCACTCCTAGTGTCCAAACCGCCACACGGCTACCTAAACAGAACGTAGAATCAGTGCTTCCGTCACACCAGCTACGCCCACGTGCCTAACAGCCACACGATGGCCCGTGGCTACCTCGTCGGGCGGCTGAGGTAGAGAAGAACATTTCCATCATCACAGAAAGTGCTTCCAGACGGGAGGATAAAAAGAGGTGATCGATCGATCGATCGACTGATAAACCGCCACACGGCTACCTAAACAGAACGTAGAATCAGTGCTTCCGTCACACCAGCTACGCCCACGTGCCTAACAGCCACACGATGGCCCGTGGCTACCTCGTCGGGCGGCTGAGGTAGAGAAGAACATTTCCATCATCACAGAAAGTGCTTCCAGACGGGAGGATAAAAAGAGGTGATCGATCGATCGATCAATCGATCGATCTGTCAGATTCAAAGAAAAGTGTGGTAAGGAGATAAAGCACTAAAGGGAAGGCGACGAGAAAGGATGGTATTTAGGTAGAAGGTGAGAGTTCGTGACGAGACATCTGGAGGAGGAGTATGTCGAGCGGTGACAGTAAGAGCGAAGGACCTGAGAAGGGCTTGTGATTTGCACATTCAGTGTGATAGGAGAGCTCAGGGTCGAACACCAGCCACAACTCATAAACATTACTCCGAGTGACAAGGCAGATGAACTGACCGAACCAGAACGTGAATTTCCGTGAATACAGTCAGCTGTCACACCTGCAGCGGGAAGCGACTTTCCGTGCAGCAGTGTTACTCACCCTACTGTTCATGTCTTCGATTTGCTTCGCTCTCTGGACTCTCTTCATCTCCACGACCTGCTCCTTCTTCTTTCGCAGCCACGCTTTGAACACCATCTCATTCTCCTTTTTCTTCTCTTTCTCTTCTTCTAAATAGATTAGGTAGATAGATGGATGATCGATGACAGATAGGTGACAGATAGCAAGCAAAGAAGTCAAAATGAAAAGGTCAAAGGTGCTGGAGCATGGAGACGACGCCTGAGGGAAGCAACAGCACCGGCGCCCGCCCCAGGCTCCAGTCGGACCCGCGGCTCTCGTTTTGAGATGAGGAGCCACTGGAGGGTGCGAGGCATAGCTGACACACTCTCTTCCCCATTTTCGAAGGCTCGCTCTGGCTGCTCTGTGGAAAGAGGATGGAGTTAGGGGCGGCCAGGTGGAAGGAAGGAGACCAGCGTCAGCCTTTCCTGACAGTCAGGCGACAGATGGCAGCGGTTTGGACTACGCTGGTGGAGTCTGGACACACTGTGAAGACAGAACTGACACAATGGGCACAAAGACTGAATGCAGTTTTATATCATGCTTTAAATGACTGTGTTTTTTAAATTTTTTCAGGACTTCCTTTTACAGTTGTATAAATCCAACCATAGGAAATCAAATACTTCTTTCTGCATTACAAAAAAAATGAAATAAAAAACAAAAGGAAAAAATTAATGCAGTGGAGCTCTCAAAGAACTAGTTTTCACAATGCACAGAGTCCCCACGTATCAAAAAGGAAGACCCAATATCCCTAACAGGAAAGCTGACAAAGGATTTTTTTCTGAAAAGAAAATTCGAACAGCGCTAGACATTCAATCTTGCTGAAAATAACACTCCAATCAATATTTCCTACCTATCAGACTGGTAAAAATAAAAACCCAGGAAAGCACACTTAATGCAGGTGTGGGGGATATTGTGTGTGTGTGTGTGTGTGTGTATGTGTGTGTGCGTGCGCGTGCGTGTGTGCTATCTCCGTCCTATCTGAATATCAAACTCATTCTATACTATCCTGAAAAAATCGGTCATTTTCCATTTTCAATGCTATAAAACTTCGATCTTTACAGGGCGTCTCAGGATGTCCCTGTGAAGTCATCCGCGGGCTGCGTTTTTTGCAGGGGCAGTTCCCAGACCACTCTTCCTACTTCGCCCATCAGTTCTCAGCCTGGCATTCAGGCTCCTTTCCGTGAATACAGTCAGCTGTCACACCTGCAGCGGGAAGCGACTTTCCGTGCAGCAGTGTTACTCACCCTACTGTTCATGTCTTCGATTTGCTTCGCTCTCTGGACTCTCTTCATCTCCACGACCTGCTCCTTCTTCTTTCGCAGCCACGCTTTGAACACCATCTCATTCTCCTTTTTCTTCTCTTTCTCTTCTTCCATTTTCCGTTGCTCTTCCTGGGGGAAAGAATATCGAAAGGCATGAATGCAAGACTGAAAAATCGTATACGAGTTAGAGTACAGAGAGAGAGTTTGAGATCTGAAATTAGAATTCCGTGCTCCTAAAACTTGCCGTCTAAAAATTGGGAATCCTTTAAAAAAACAAGGCCTCTAATTTGCTTAGGGAGAAAAATGAAGATTTTTTTTTTTCCAGAGAAACTGTGACGATAAGTCTGCAATCACGTAGGTGTAACGTACCTACGTACTATTCAGGGATTTCCTGGATATCTCCTTTGCTTCCTAGTTTACTTTTGGCATTAAACTCCTTAAATTGCAGAAATATGCAAAAGAAAGAAAAAAACCACCACACTCCGGAAGCACTATACGGTCTCTACAAAAGCACTAACGATGTCTTAAACATTCTTAGACTACTGACAAATTTGTTAATTTTGCTAGGTGGCATTGTAGTTACAAAGGAAAATGCTATCATCACTTAGAGATGTATACTGAAGTGTGTGAGTGAGCGAGGATGCGCGTGCTGTCTGGGACTTGCTTTAAAAATACTTCAACCAAAAAGAGAGGAGACGAAGCTAATATGCCAAACTCTCAACGAATTTTGAATCTGGGTGATGAGAACGTAGGGGTTAGTTGTACCTTTACGTGTGTTTAAATTCTTTTATTATTATGCTTAAAAATATTTCAACTTGTGTATATTCATACAGTGATATTCTTTGCTATCAGAAGAATATTTAGACAATTAGTTAATAAAATGAATTGAATTTCTAAATAATAGAAATTTTATTTTAATAAAAATAAAATGAATTTCTTAATCTGAATTATTCAGCTAATATTGTAAAAGGGAGTCAGTTACTTAAACCAGAAGGGAGGTACTTAAACCAGTTAATGCAGAGCTATAAAATCGTCAGTGGGAGAAAAGCACACGTCAGAGTGGAAATAGCTAGAAGGCTGCAAACAAGTTGAATGACTTGATTAAAGTTATTTAAACTTTCTAGACTATAGTTTTCTCATGATCTTTATGGTTCCCTCTAACTGTAAAAGTCCACTAACCTGTGATTCTGCTGCGGTTCTGTATTTATAGTTAGATATCTTATATGGTTCAATACCATAAAGTATCCAGTAAGACAGAGAATCAGGGCACTGATTTAAATAATTTAGAAAACCCACCAGTTTTGGTACCTGGGGTTTTCAATTATAAAATACTTTTAAGAGCACAAGAAACGCTCAAAAATAATAATTTGGGATTCCATATGGCATTCTGGAGACATTTCATTGTTATTAAAATATTCTTAATCTAAAACTAAAATCCATGAAATCAAGGAATTGTAGGTATGGAACACACACACACACACACACACACACACACACACACACACACACGTCACAGAATTATAATCCGATTCTATCTGTTGCTTCCTAAACCCCAACACAGTTTTGCCTTCATTTTTCTATCTGACATCTGATTTTCACCTATCTCATATCAAGTTTACCTTTAGCAGTCACTTATTCTGAGTCTCACCATTAAAATGAACGGATCTGACGAAGCCGTCGCTGAGATCTACTCTAGCTCTAAGACAGCTCGTTCACTGCTGTGCTTGGCGAGCCTTACAAGAAAGGACCAAGGAAAGCTTGACGTTTGTTCCACAAATACACGTTCTTAACCTTTAACCACTTAATGTAACAACGGAAAAACGAAACAAGCAAGCAAATACATTAAGTACTTTGCAGCAGCATTTCAATTCCTGCTACACCCGCAAAACACGAAAACACGTTCCGCTGTGAGGAGAACGCGCTCTTGTGCCCTCACCTCTCTCTTGAGCTTTTCTCTCTTTTGTTCTAGCCGTTTCTGCAGCTCTTTCTGTCGCGTGGAAAGACAATAAGTCGAGGTCAATGGCGACACAATCGCAGACCGTGTCCTGTGGCCGGACCTCCTACTCCCCCTTCTTGGATCTGAGCTGACAGCGGAGTTTGGACAAGTCTTGGGGTTAGGTGGTGGCTGAGGGATAAAGGCCAGTGGCCCTTCTGTTGATAAGCCATTGGTCTTTGCTATAGGCTCTTCTCTCTTGACACTGTTGACAGATGAATTGGAAGATCTGGGTGACAACTGCTGAGATTCGTTTTCTTTACTATTAACATTATCCATGGGGGGCAAAACTCCCTGACTCTCAATGTCTTGTAAATTCAGAAGTTCAAATTTTCCGTCTCTCTCAACGAGTATCTTCCTATCCTTGTTTTCTTCACAATTTCCATCAAGTGACAGGAGCACATTTTCTTGTCCAAATTCATTGGAAATACATAGCTGTGACAGTTTTCCAGACATGTTACTTTCATTTTCAAAATAATTTTTGTAGTTATCAGTGTCTTCCAGGGGAGGAACTTCCAGGTCAACTAATTTGTCCTTGAACTTGAGTTTTCGCTCCCTTTTATCATTCACGGGTTCTTGATTCTGTAGAAGCTTGTTGGCCTGTATAATTTTCTCCATGATGTACCTCCTCACTTCCTCATCCTCGTCCTCCTCCAGGTCTTTCTGACTTTCCTGTTTGGATTCCTGGAAAGAGTTTTCACTATCTGAATCTGATATGGGATCCAAAGACTGAATACTCGGTACAGAAATGAAGTTACTTCTTCTTGGTGAAACCTCATCCTTCGAAGATCTGTCAGAATCAGAAAGCTCATTTGTGTGTTCTACTTCCGTTTCATTCTCTTTTAATTCTTGGTTAATATTCTCTTCATTCTCACAAGCCATCTAAAAAAAATAGAAATGAGGTTCTCTTTTTAGTAAAAATTGAGATACTTTGTCCATTTATATGTAGAAAATCTGAAATGGATTTTCATGTTCACGTAATTTATTGTATGAATGGGAAAATTTACATGCTTCTTGCTCAAATTTTACTCATAATATTCTAATTCATATTTATGAGCATCCAGGAGAAATATATGACAATAGCACTTCGGGAAAAAATGAACTCTAATTTCAAATTTGATGTTACTCAGTGCTATATTGATATTTAAAATTTTTTATGCTAATGCATGAAAAGGTAACTATAAATAATACAATATTATTTTAATATTCCTCCCTCTATAAAATTTTCCTCCCTTTACTTTTTCAGAAGAAAATTTTTTAAATGTTTTTTCCTTGTAATATTTGTGTTCTTCAAAACAGTGTCTTTCTCCCCAAGACCAATAAAGGTCACTGCCTTTGGTTAAGTCCTAATCATTTTGAGGTTCTTGTAATCTCTCCAGATTATTATTGCTGCTATTTTCTGCAGGACCTAAATCCGAATTCCAGATCAATTTTTATCTCTAGATCAGATTTTCTAAAAGAAAACCAATGTAAAAGACACTTTACTTTTTTCTCTGTATTCATTCCTCTGAAGAGCTAATTCTCCTAAGGTTTCAAATATTAGGTGAAAGGCCATGTTTTTTTATCTGCTTTATTTATCATTTAGTATATGTGCAGCCAAAGCAAGCACACTTTATTTTTCATTTATATTAAAAGTATAACCCCATGATTGTACCCAAGTTCATATAAAGTAGAAATTAACTGTATTCATTTTTACTTTTGATGCAATTGATTACATTACTTATGTAAATTATAATTTTTAAATTATAATTTAGCTTTAAGTGCTAACGTAATCCTGTTCTCTAATTAGCCCTTTGCCTTAGGATACAACGTTTAAACTCTATGCCTCAATTTTCTCATCTAAAAGATGGAAATAATGACACTTGTCCTATGTATATCAAAGAGATTTTGTGAGGTTGAGATAACATATATGAAACTCTTCAAGAATTATAAAGCACTTTAATGTCATTATGATAAATGGGGTTGTCAGTTTACACATACCTCTATTATGCTGGCACCATTTTTTTCTTTTTCATTAATTAACCATTCCAGGTCCTTTTCAAAGTCATCTTCATATTCTTCACTTTCTTTTGAATCGGTATCTTTATTTTCATCCATTTTCCGTGCGTTAAAGAGTAGCGCTGTAAGGTGAAGAGATAAGGTCCATGTTACGTCCACCTTAGGGGTAGTATGGAGTGTGAAGATCCATGTCGAAGGTAAGTCCAGTAACGCACGGACACACGAAGCACGGATCGTTCAGAGTAAGCACGAGCCTGCCTTCTCTGAGAGACCTGCATGGGCCAGGTGCTTCCTAGGCGTACCACTCTTAACCACCATGCCACTTCCCTGCAATTCCTGAAACCCGAATTTACAAGGAGACCAACAGAGGCAGCGGAGGAGACTATCTGAGGTTTCAAGGAAGATTTTCCACATTTCCTGCACGTCATCAAAACGCCATGTCCAGGCCAGAGCACATGACTTAGCGTCTCAGTCTCTCACTCATCTACATTTCCATATGTTCAAATAAAAACAACTATATCGATTTCCACCCTCAGTTTCTCAGTCCTCCGGTAATTTACATGGCATAAGTATCATTTGTGATCTGAGAACTCAGTAATAACTGATTGTCATTTACGTCAATGCTGATTGCCACAGAAGTCAAGCTGTCGTCCACTTTAAATAAAACTTTTTTTCATTAAAAAAGAAAGACTCTGATGCCAATAAATAGGGATGTCAGATGAAAGTTGATAAATATTTGTGAAAATGATATAAAAATTCAGAGAACTAAGCTAAAGTTATCTTTAAATTGAGGTCAGTTCCTGGCCCTGGTAATTTTTTTGCGCTTAATTTTTTTATCAAAAGAAGCATAGAAATCTTTATCTAGAATGTCTCTATATGTGTGTGAACTATATACATGTAAAATACAATTTTGGCAAACATTTGTTGAACACCTACGATATTTCTATATATTTCCCGACAAAGATTAGAGACCTTTGTGCTTGCAGTCTGGTAGAGAAGACAAACAAAGAAAAATAGATAAAAACATAAATAAAAATGTAGACAAATGTAATAAAGGTGTATATGAAGGACTGTGGAAGGAAGAAGCAAGCAAGCAATTAACTCATTCTAAAATCAGAAATATCAAGGAAAGCTGAGATGGGTTTTGGATGCTGAGTATGAATGTTCATGAGTCCCAGACAAAGAGAACAGCGTGAGGAAGAACGAACAAACAGGGAAGAGCAGGGAACTGTCCAGCATGGCCTGAACACACTTGTGTTCCTAAAGAAGGATCTGGGAGGAGTGAGAAGGTGTCAGTTTGATGTCCTATTATCTTTCCAAAAAGAAAAGGGTTGAGGGAAAGCTGTTTATTTAGATTTAATTGTCATGAAATAGCCAAATGTAGAACTCCATGGCAATAATCTCCATACTTCCCACTATTGACTTAAAAACAAAAGAAAGCCGTGCTCTCTAAATGTACATAGAATATTAGGTCCGGTTTCAAAAGAACAGTAAAAATCTGATCTTCAGGGCCCCAAATACCGAGGACCCTGTTCTTATACCTGCCTTCCTTTGCTCCTACAGTAAGAATAAGTTGCCTAAAACCTTTAGAAATAGAAAGTACAGATGTCAAGAACACATGAGACTTGGGCACATTTTTAAAGAAATAAAATGAGCGATATTATGCCTGAATTAATAAATTATCCACAAACCTTGTTCTGGCCATTAGCTTTACCTTACTCTCCCAAAACATTTGATCAGACTACCTGACCTGGCGCCCATTTTACTCAAGCAAGACATATTTTTTTCCTTCCACTGTTCACCACTGAATGATAGAAAAAGCATGTGGGAGAATGTCTTTCCACCAGCACGAGCTAAGTGATAGGGCTTTACGTGACTGCGTGTAAAACCATTTTAATAGGCTTCAGTGAACACTGAATGAGTTAAAAGAATAATGACGAGACTCAAAATGTCAGAGCTCCAAGGCTGAGACTGTGAAACCAAGAAACACATGACACCCTGTACCCCGTTTCCTGCACTACTATAGTTTAAAGAACAAAAGACAAGCAGGACTAATCCAGGGGCGAGAAACCAGGAGGAAGGAGGGTTCAAGAGAAGGAGAAGGGAAGAAGGTAGGTCATGAGGGTAAAATGCCTTCAATCTAGACTCTGAGGAGTCCTTCAGAGCCCTGGGAACGACAGCCCAGGGAAAACCCAGGCGAGTCGTGAGACTGCTTCACAGCATTTAGACCGCCGTCCCGTGAAGGAGCTTGGGCTTGAAGCACTTTGAGTAGCAAAACTAGTATCAAGGCTGGAAACTGAGGGGCAAATTTTGGCATAACGTAAGACAGAATTTACATTTCCACACTTGTCCTGAAGTGAAGTGCGATGCTTGTTGAGGTACTGTTGTTTCCCTTTCGAGGGAAATGTTTATACCTGTCACTGGGACAGTGAGGTGGCACATCTAGCCCAGAAGACGAGCCGGGCATGAATGTTTTAAGGAGACTAAGGCTTTAGAACGAAATGGTTGAGCTAGAGGACCCTAAGGTTTCTTCTACCCTTTTCTATAAGATGCAAATTAGCGAAGAACTGCCAACTTACGAAAAGCAAGAGAATTTAAAAAGCAAATGCATAGTGCCATGATAAAGCATATCTAAAATAAATAATCAGTGTCTGAATAACTAAATTCAAGATTTAAAAGCATTCCGAGGTCTGTTTCATTTAAATGTCATCTTGCCTTTGGGTAGTTCTTACTAGTAATTTCCTTACCCTTTCAAGACAAAGTTAATTTTAGGTACACTGAAATGTTAATTATTCAACTGGATAAGTATAACTATCTCTAATGTCTCAGTTGGACTATAATTCCTTCTAGATATTTATTTCCTTTAAAAATACGAAATGGACTTTCTTAAAGGACTCAAAGTAAGGCTGTAAGATGAAGAGATAACGTCCATGTTACTCAAAGTAATAATTTGTAAATCAGATGTTGACAGCAATAATATTTTGAGGTGACCTAGAGAAACCAAATAGGTATATCAGAGTAAGTTTATTGACCACTGTAAGATGGGCCAAATCACGTAAGCTGTTATGTCTACTTACTTACCAATTAAAACAAGAGTGTCAGGAATCGTGTGGAATAAACTAAAACTCACTGTGATCCAAAATACGTATATAAATAATACTATTTTTTAGCAGTCACACATGCCCTAGGATAATTAGCTTTCTTTGCAGAGCAGGGATCCTGAAATTTACTATTTTAAGGTGGTTAAGTTACATAACTGTTAGAATAAGATTTCTATAGAACTCTTCAGTTCTTTCCCTTAATTTTATAATAAACATAGTACTGAACTTGTAAAAAGTAAATGTTTGCCTGAATGCTTTAGTAGACATGCTTTATTATTTACAGAGAATCTCGCCCATGTGAAAACTCAAATTTAAAAGCAAAACACTGCATCAGCATAATAAAAAAGAAAATGATTACCAGTTAAACATATTAAGTATTATTAAATCATATTACTAAGAAAGACAATCATAGTTGAAGTGACTCTGAGAAGTACGTGAGAAGTTGCATCAAATTTGAAGTACCATTCTGTTCCTGTAACTTCAAAAAGCTCATGGCTGGTTCCCAAGTAAACAAAGAACATAAAGCATAAACTCTTGTTACCAAGTCCCTTAAGCCTTTTTCAAATGCGTCACGGGATATTCAATCCCCTTCGGTTATTTTAATCTTCATCCTCAGGGTACTGGCCATATGGTACACAGTCAACATACTCGAATAAAAATATACCTTACACAAATGCGATCATCTAACACTTTTTCCTTGGGAGTTGCACATATTTAAATCTCAATGTTTATCATCAGTAAAAACCTATGTAACTGGCGTGGACCAGAACCACCTTCCTAATAGGGAACTGTTGTAAGAGACAGAAATTAATTCCTTCCTCCTGGGCGTCTGCTAAATTCCCTGTGGGTATGTGACTGCAGATCCTTCAGGCTGAGTCTAAGCTAAGTCCTTATCTATACACAATTCTGATAATTATCTTTCAGGATTCAGAACATTCAAATCTAATTCATTGACTCCAGTCTTATCTCATCACCTTTTAAACATGTTTAAAATATAATAAAATTGAAAGAATGTCAAAAGACAACGCCTCTTAATATAAAGGAAGTACTTAAGCAAAATCGAACTCATAATAACATCATGAGACCATCTGGCCCATTCTTCCTGCTCCGTCCAAGACTGTGGCTCCTGAGTAAATGGTGTTTCAAAAATTCATAATCTATTACCAAGTACGACGCCAAACAATATTTTACAAACATTAGGTGACCGTTTTCATTCGTATCCAAGGTCTCAAGGTATCACCGACTAAATGAACACCTTAGCCTCTTGGTGGAAGCTAACTAACGTTTTAAGAGCGAGGTGACTTTTCCTTCCTAGGGAGAACTTTGAGAGGGGAAAGCATATGACAGAAGGACAGACTGAGCCACCCCCAGAGGGGTTTCCCTCGTACGAAGCGAAATCAGGCTTCCCGCCAGCGCCAGGCTCCGAGCACCAGGGACTCGGAAGGATGTGGCGCCAACAGAAAGGCTCCTCCCTCTGGTCTTCTACCCCTTTCCTCCCAGCGGTCCGGTCCCAGACGGTTTCCCCTTTCCTCTCTCTCCCCATCAACGTCTCCGCACCATCCTTCCCTTCTCTCCCTCTACAGCCCCTCCTGCCTGGGTAAGATGCAGCGGCCGAGGTCACAGAGACGGCCCAGGGCGCTCGCCTCTCCTCCCCTTTCTAAGCTCTGACAACGAGGCGAGGGAGCCCCTCGGTACCGAGGCGGCCAGGACACGCTGCCATGGCAACGGCGCGCAGCCGCGTCCTCCATCCGGGCCTCTCTTACTGCGGGGCGCGGCGGGCGCGCGCAGGCGCAGACGGCAGCCTGGGACACCTGCTCCTCCAGGCGCGCCCCCTTCCGGGTGCTCGCGGGGCATCCGTTGGGCTGAGGTTTCCAAGGAAACGACCGAGGGCTCTGCGCATCGCCCACAGGTGTCTCGAGCGTTAGTGGGAACTGCCGAAGGTCAGTCTCCTCTCTGGGTTGTGAGTTTTCCCACGTGTACCTGTCTCTTGCCAGCTTTAGAACTTGTGGGAACATCTACAAGTATGTTTCGGTATATTATTTTCTTCGCTATTAAACGTCAAAAACTAGTTTCAGTTTTCCCTAGTGGATGAGCAAATTGCTAATTAGTTAGCAGATTTTTTGGTCCCAAAGTCTCCCCCTCCTGCCCCTCAATCAAAACCCAAACTTTATTTCCCAAGAGAGTGGTCAAGAATAAAAAGAAGATGTAAAATGGTGAACTAGAATGTTCTTAAATCCTTAAACGTCGTCTTTATGTATAAAGGGGAAGCAAAATGAATTTAGATTGCGGCGACAAATGACAGGATTTTACGACTGTCCATTTCCCACCAGAAATAAAGAAAAACGAGGAGAAAGGAAAATATTTACTCAGTACAATCCATAGTGTTCAGTTTATTTTTTAAAAATCGTTATTAGAATTTCAATTATTTTATATAATAGAACACCTTTTCTCCAAAAGAAGGGAAATATAAAATTGAATTTTTAGGTACTCTCCAAACTGTAAACAAAGTTTTTAAAAAAAGATCTAAGGTTAAATGAATTTCAATATCCAGTGCACTTCCTAGCGGCAGTATAGCATTTATAGTTGTAGTGACCTAATGTTTCTCCTGCTGCAGGATCAGGCTGAGGCCACACACTAGAAAAAGGCAAAAATATATAGCATTATTGACTATGAAAGGGCAAAGGAATTTTAATCAAATTTCCTTTAGTGACCATGGAGTTACTACCAAGCTAGAGTAGACCTTAGGTTTCAGAACTTCTAGTCTCATTCTTTCACTCGTCTATCAGAACCTATTTTTACATTTTGAAAAGTCTTCTCTCTCTGTTGTATGCTGGGTACTTTCTTCAGTTGTATTTTCCACTTCACTAATTCTCTCTTAAGCTCTGTCTAACCTGCTATTTAACCTAATTATTGAGCTTTAAAAGTGTTTTTAAAACAAGTGTAAAATATAATGAACATATAGAGCAGAAATAAATGTATAATGAAGAATTACGTGGCAAACACACATGTATCATCTCCCAAGTCAAGAAGAAAAACAAGTACCCCAGAAAGCTGTGTGCCCTTTCTCAGTCATACTTCTCTTCCATTCCTTAGAATGCTTGCTAGACTTTTATAGTAATCATTTCTTTGTTTTCTGCTTTTACAACTTACGTATATAGATTTACACAATATAGTTTGTCAGCTTTACAACAAGTGGAATTGTACTGATATATTCTTTTCTGTCTTAGTTCTTTTGCTCAAGGTTGTGTTCATAAGATTCATTGAATCTGTTGCTTGTAGCTCTGGTTTATTCATTTTCATTCCTGTATAGTCACAATTTTAGTAGTCGGTAGTCACAAGTATCTAGTAGTTGCAATATCGTGAACTTCAGTTCTAATGGTATATACCTATGAGTGGAGTTGTTGGGTCATGGTGCATGCATATCTTTGACTTTAAAGAACAATGTCAAGGTGCTGGTCAAAGGGGTTGTACAAATTTACACTCCCATTAGCAATTTATGAGACATTTATTCATTGAATTTTAACTTCCAATATTTCTACTTTTAATTTCTAAAATATATGTATCTTTAGATTCTTTTTCAAGTCAGTCTTTTTATTTTTGTTAGTCTGTTACTAGCTCATTTGTGTGGTTTTATCTTTTGTATTTACATTTTTATAAATATTCATTTTATACTCTGTGTCTGATAATTCCTGTATCTGAAATCATTAGGACTCTTCATCTGTTGCTTGTTGTTTCTGCTTACTCTTAATCATGGTTGCTTATGTCATTGTTTTTTAAATAATGTATTTAATTATTAATAATGTATTAATTTATAATAGTAAATAATATTTTATAGTAAATATTTTCTATATTTGATCTGACAGTCACCTGCCACCAACTTTCCTATAAACTACTTATGCTCTATTGTGTTTTCTTGGGAGGTGTGAGAGGATAAAAATCATGCATATCGGATTAGAGTTGACAAATCCTGAGTTGTAATTATTCCTTGTGTAAGGAATTTCTCAAATTCCTTACCATGAACAAATGCTTTTAAAACCATGAAACAATGTTAAAACAACCATGGAACCAGAATATTTGCCAACCATATACAAAGTCAATTAGTAAAATTCTATTGTATATTATGAGGTAGGATTTTAAGTCACGTTAGGAGGCTGCTTGTTGAAGATTATCAATTATTGAAGGTATCCTCTTTTCTGTGATTTTCTGTTCCACACTGTGCATTAATCTATCAGTGCAGGAGCTTAAAGGGAATGCTTTTTCTCTAGAGATGATTTTTTAAATCTTGCTTTTATAAGCCAGGGTTTCTCGCACCTGAGACCACCTGAGCTTCCATCTAGGATGCCTGGCTTTAATGCTGGAGGCTTTTCTACTGCTACACACAGCCAGATCCTTTTTTATTAGAGTGGATATGGAGGAATGACTTTAGGTTAAGTATGAAATGGTTTATACCTAAGGAAAGGAGATCAAAATGCAAAGAAAATACCGGGGTGGAGAGGAGAGGATCAAAGAATCTAACTGGGAGTTAATTACACACGTTGGAGATAAAAATAGATCTTCAGGCCGACTTGGATGATTTCCCACTATGGCCACATTCTCTGGCATCTGGCCTCTTCAGTCAAGCATAAGACACGGGCAAGAATTTCCAGGAGGCTGTTTCTGTCCAAGTGCTCCATGTGACCGTAAGTACCGATCAAAGGCAACACCCTCAGGACGGCGCAGGTAGGTCCTCCAGGATTTTTGACATCCTGCGGGGAATGACGATCAAGTCATGCAGTTTGATACTAGAAGAAAAAAAGTGTGGCGGTGTGGTGGGAGTTGTAACTGTGTCAAACAGATGAATAAGTTTGGGGGTTTTAAAGAGTTTGGGTGTATCACGTAGTTTTTGCTAACCTCAGCATTTGGGGCAGGAGGTTGAATGGTCTTTGCTGTGATTCCCCTCGCTATTTTTCTGGAGGGTAAGATTTTCCTCTTATTTTAAAAGAAGGCATTTTGGCAATAAGAAAAGATTTCAGAGGGTGATTTGAAGCCTCCAAGCCGATGACTGAAGACGTTTTAAACGTCGGACACAGCAGCGAGTGTTTGCCTCGCGCGGGCTTTGGTGTGGTGGGGGACGGGGAGTGTCAGGAGACGGCCAGCTCCCCCAGCCCTGCCGCGTCTCCCCTCCGGGCGCGAGCGCGGGGGGCTGGGG
>NW_006432945.1:16580200-16586741 GCF_000325575.1 Pteropus alecto | reverse complement strand
CGCGCGCCCCAGGGGAGGCGGTGGCGGGGCAGTGCGCCCGCGGGTTTTCTGCAGCTTCCTCACCCCACCCCCTACTCGAATCCCGAGGCTCCTCACTCCCAGCCGTCCGAGAACAGCCCTGCCCGTCTGTGCTCCCGCCGCTGGAGCCCCCCGGTGCTCTTCCTCTCTGGAGCTGTTTTCCGGGGTCGGGGGCGAGCTCCCTTCCCACGGCTGCCTCAACCCTTACCAACGACGGCAGCACAGAGGCGGAAGTCACCATTAATTTACAACGCAGGGCGGGAATCAGGATGCCACCCCTGCTCATCCACATTACAGATATTGATCTTGGGCAAGTTATTTACACTTTTTTAGCCACCTTTTTAAATATGGGCGCACATTGTAGAATCTGATACAGTAACATCAAGTCGATCTTGTCTTTCCTCCACTGCCATAAAGGCCTTCCTCGCCCAGGCTTAGCCCATGGAAAGGGCCATTCAACCAGCAATTCTAGATAGTATCTTCCCATAAAATGTATCCTATCCACTACTGCCAGATTAAACTTCTTAAAGATAGGGTTAGTCATTTCTCCCCATCCCCATCTCCGATTAATAAACATTAGAAAATGACCTCAAACTGTCTTTCCAACTTTGTCTCACCCTATTCCTCTCTACATTCCTTGCTGATTGTACCATTTTCTTCGTACCTTTATTTATGCCATTCTCCACTACAGTTACCCTTTCCAAATTTCTGATAAAGACCCTACCCATCCCGCATAACCAGCTCAAATGTCACCTCCTCCGGGAAGCTACTCATGATTTTCCCAATGTCCTTGTTCTCTGAGACCCAAGCCTTTTGTCACTGTACCTGACACTTTATCTTGTATTGCACTTAGGCATCTAAGGTCTTTTTATTTATCTTTTCGAATCACAACGTATTAAATTCCTTGGGAGCAGGAATCATGACTTTTTCATCATAAAAACAAGGGGGGGAAGGGTTAAGATTCTGATCATTTTCTTTTCGATTCAAACATTCAAAAAACGTTTCCTCTGCAAGTGCTATTTTGAGATTGATAGTTACAAATTAATTGTGAAGGAGCGTAAAGGACCTGATTCCTCAGCCGCCTACTCTGTCTCCGGGGTGACAGGTGCTTCCATGTGTCCTTTCATTTCTTCACAACAAGTTTGGGAAGTAGGTGATCCCCACTTACTGACGGGGAAACTGAAGCTCAGCAGAGTGACTTCCCCAATGTGTCACGGCTTTCACTGGAACACCTAGCACAGGGGCCCCAACCCCCCGGGCCGTGAACGATGATGTTCAGAAATGCCTTTTCCAAACAAAACCATGTTAAACAAATGTAAGGTATTAATTATGAGGATGCCATAATAAGTAAAACATATCCCATTTCCGTTGTTGGGAGTGCAATGCCTTGAATAAATTGCCCAGTGGACTAGAGATTATTGGTAGGCATCTTCTCTTAATGTTTTATGTTCATGTTCTTTTAAATAGTGGGCATTTAGCTATTGCACTGGCAGGTGGCTATATTGAGAGCATTATATATCATTTATTACATATCAATATTCACAAGGCACTAGGCTGTGTTTTCCAACAAAAGACAAAAATGAGACATGGTCCCTGTGTGGAAGGCATATAATCTGAAAAACATTAAGATACAGGGAAGACAGCTATGGGGACGGAAAACTTAAAATTTTTTTTTTTGCATGAAAAATTTTCCAAGTCTTCAGTGATAATCAAGGAAATGCTTTAATGAAGCTGGTTTGAGAACAGGATAGTGAAGGGAAGGTGCTTATTTGGGTACGGCGAGAAGACTGGTTTCCGGGATAGGATGAACAAATGGTTCTCAGCTGATAGCAGGAAGAAGCTTCCCTGGATATCAAGAATATTTTGGGCTGGAACAAAGGCTTTGTTCCAAAACAAGAAGTTTCAAAACAAGATGGTACTTTCTCTCGATTTAATTTCCTTTATTTTTAAAATTCAGTCAACAGCAAAGGAAATGTGGGTCCTTTCAGTTTCTAAAAGGGAGACTGCTTTAGAAACAAAGATGAGAGGTATTAAGATGAGGACCAAGAAAAATAAACAGTACAATGTGCTGCTAGAAAAACATTAGGAAAACAGCAAATATAAGGGGGAAGTCAAAGGTAATGATCACAAAAAATGGAAGAATGAATAGAATGACAAGGTTAATTGGGAAGGTCTGGTGAGGGGAAGGCTTAATATAAAATTTGTCTTAGAAATTATTAAAAGATTTAAAGATGTAATTGAAAGGTCCTACTAAAGCAAAAGATAAACTTAAAATAATTTTGATTAAAAAGGGAAATATACTGTAAAATATTTATTTAATAAAAATAATTTTATACTCTATACAGAATTGAATAAAAAGTACAACAAATTATTTCCACGTCTTTGCAAAACTGCATACAGTACAACTTGCAAACATGGTCCAGCATTCTACAAATATGGCCACACATTAAGATTTGAACTTATTACCGTTTTAGATAAATAAAGGCTCCAGTTGTGTGCCACAAACATCAAATTAAATTCTAGGGAAATAGCGCTTTGGTAATGTGAACAATTTGATTGTACCATAGTCTATTTTATTAAAAAAATTAAATAAAATCCCTCAAACACCAATTTTCTACTTGTTTCTGAGTAAATAATTCCTTATATAGCAAAAAAAAAAGACAAAATATAAAATTAGAGGCTGCTTTTATGACATCACTTCCCCTTCTCCTCCTCAGTGTTCTTTTCCTTTCTCTACATCTAAAAAGAGGTTGACTAGAAAAGGACCTATTCATATCCTATTCATTTGATTCCAAAGTTCCTGCTTAACCCAAATAAATATGTCAGTTTTGCAATCTTGACATTATTATTCACACTCTTATCTGTGTGGTTCTAAAAAAGTTAACACACCAGTTAAAAGCAGCTACCTAGATTCTTTTCAAGGTAAGGCAACAAAGTTGGCTTTAAAATAGTTTTCATGTCTCACATATTCTAGCAGCCACTTAGTAGGCTGGTCTGAGGATTAAGCGTATATAGAATAATATTTTTTCAAGTAACTTGGAAATGGAATCACTAGCAATTGTTCTTTGAAGCAAATATTCAAGACGATCCACCCTTAGAAATAAAGGCAGATTTATTGTACAAAATGCAGGAATCAAGTCTATCCTGGTTCCTGTCCCACTGATAATCAAAAAGAGGCTCAGTTTGTGAAAAAGTTCTTGGAATAATCCAACTCCTAATGACATCTTTATCTTGGATAAGAACGGCAAATAATATAAAAGATATAAATGGGGATGAAGTTATTATAAAAAAAAGACTTTTTCATTTTATTTTGGAAATAAAAGGGAATGCAAATACGAAATGGGGTAGTGGGTAGTTGTCTTTAGCCCATATTCTAACTTTTCATCATGGAATTAATAGTCTCTCATACTAAAGAATAAAAGACAAGGAAACCTAGCTTGAGTTTTCTGATTAGGTCTCTTCATTTATATTATTATTAGCAGGGCTTCAAAACTTGCCTTATTTTCTAACTAAATGAGCTTCTCTGGGAAGCATAGGAATAATGCAAAACTGTACTTCTAAAAAAATCTACATAAATACATAACTGTCAAGATGGGAACTGAGTTCATACAATGAACCTTTAAAGATAACTTAATATTAGAAAAGACACACACTCCTTATTGGACAGAACACCAAACCAGAGCAAATACTGCCAGTGTTAGAAACAGCTTTCATCTGTAGAAACACAAATGCACATGAATAACACCAAAATAAGTTGAACGTATTTTGATCCTGACCTGTAACATCTTGTGGCCCCTGTGAAGCCCTGGTCCCACCAGGCCAACCTTCTAGCAAATCAGATGTGGAAGTACTATCGCACACCAGACTCATTTGCTAGCAGGTATACAACACCATGTGCTGCTTGATTGTTCTTACTTAATTTTCAAAGTCAAATTCACTTTTGAATCAGAAAAGTTGTCCTTAAATAATCCACGAAATAAACTTGACTTCTGGCTCCTCTGAACAGTTAGTATTATGTTACTATAGGAACAAAGATACAGTCAATTGACTGCTTTGAAGCCATGAAATACACATTCTTAAATATATGTCTACACCTTAAAAAAATTAAATTATCCAAGGACAGTTGCTGTACTGAGTTCTTGCTATAAGAAGAAGGTCGTCAGCAGTGTATTATGAAGTAGTTCCTTGAGAACTTGATTCCGGATCTTCTTGCTTTCTATATTTCTTCGTAATAGTGACCATACCATTAGCCAGGAAAACCACAGCGATGAGTGCAAAATAACCAGCGTAGATCAGGAACTAAAGAAAGGGAAAGAACTAATTTATAGAATTATCAATTAGAAAGTGGGCTGTTTTATTATATATATGCGAATATACTCTATAATTAAAGGTATGTTGTTTCTCAATAAAAATTCAGAAAACACTGTATGCTTACCCAGTATGTCAGGCACTGAAGATACAAAGAGGCAGCATAGCATGGTGGTACCCGAGCCTGGACGCCCGAGTGGGGGTCTGACTACATCTCTTACCGGTCGTGGGACCTTAACTGAGATACTTAACTGCTGGGCCTTGTCTTGATTTACAAAATGGAATTCATAATATTCCCTACTTTACAGGCTGTTGGGAATAGATGAGATCATGTCTGTAAATGTTTATAGCATAAGCCGCTGCTGTTAATCCTGTTGTTATTTTTGTTGCTGTTGTTGCTATCACTGAATCATGGTCTCTACCCTCAAACAGACAGGGAAGTATGACTAACAGGCTAAGTTCTGAAGATGAAGAACTTTTATTCTTGCCCAGAAGAGGGCAGTAGAAGGTCAGCTATATTCCATTATAGGATTACTTTACATAGGAATTTTCTCTAAGCCAACTTTTTAATGTGACATAGTTTATCAACATCTTCATGATCATATTCTTCTTAAAATAACTTACTAAATACTTATAAGCTGGTTCATGGGTACAGTAAGAGAGTCACTAAGGCTTTGAGCCAGGTTTTTAGAAATTTGGATACATGTTCCTATAGAAAACCTATTAATCATGGCAGTTAGAGTTTCAGCACAGTCCACAAAATTCTAGTATTCCATATGTTTAAACGCACCATTTTTATAACAAGATGAAAAGCGCTTAGTTTTTCTCTTACCCTCTATCCCAAATGTAAGCACCAAACCCTTCCTTGAGAGGTCTTGAGGTTTTCACTACTGGTAGTAATTGGGAATCATATTGATAGTAATAAGCTCCCTCCTCTCTACTCCCCCGCAACCTTTTCGAGGCAGCAAGGTGCAGTGGGAGACAGTAGGCTTTCGAGTTAGATGCTGGTTTAAATCCTGGCTCTGCCACACTATCGTTGACTGTGTGACCTTAAACAACTTAACATTCTTTAATTCTCAGAGTCATTTTCTCTATGTCTAATCCTGACAACTCTGCAAAAATCTATACAAAGTACCTGGCACATAGAAAGCCCTCAAAACATACTACCTATTATCATCATTTCTTTTAGATCTCTTCAGTAAAACAAATTAATTACTGCTGATGAGCTGGGTCTTTGTAGCCTAAGAAAACTAGTAAGTATGGAGGGAACTGGGCCTGGTATGGAGTTGGGGTAGGCACTTTTTGATTCAATTGCTCATTTTACCAAAGTACAGAGCAAACCCTACCTACAGACTCACAATGCATGAGGCACGTACAACTGTACAATTTCTGAATGAAGAAAAGCATTCACATTGTCTTGGGTGTTTGTGCAGGTGTTTTCTCAGTAGGCCATGTGTTAAGAATCATAATGCTAGTCATCAACAGCAAGTCATGACCTTGGTAATTGGGTGAAGGGGAATCTGAAACAAAGAAGGGAGGAGACGGAGAGAGAGCAGTGAGATGAAGTAGGGCATCTCAAACATGGGATATAGTAGTCCAGGCACAGAATTGAAAATGGAAATAACTGGATGAGGAAGGAGAAGGGTTCGGCCTAGAAGAAACGAATATTACCTCTCAGCTTCACTGGGCTGGTCAGTTACTTTAAAAGATAATGGTCCCAACATGCTCCAGGTAGCAAAGAACTACAGACAGGGGATGGCTGAAGGAAGGAGGGGACACTTTTTATTTTATATCTGTCTATATTTGAATTTGTTTTCATTAGATATGCTCCACTTCTGTCACCCTGATCAAGCCATACCATCTTCAGTGCCAAAACTAATCTTACCTGAGTGGTAATTTCTAAGCCAAGCCCACTGGCATCTACCACGATGAGAGTGAGCACAGTCTGCAGAGCCAGAGCAATGAAGGTGTTTACACCAAACACTAGGGCGTAGCGTTCCATGCTGAGGTTCGCAGCAATCTGAAAACTTAAAAAAGAAAGAAATGAATAGACAAGAATTTCTACCTGGGTATTACAATTTTTACTTTAAATGTGAAGAGTACCCCCTTTTTTTTTTGCTGTCAATTCCCTTCCCAACCAACTGAAAAGTATTCTGTTGCTAAATGATGTAAATCTCATGCTAACATCTGCAAAAAGCAGGAATATAAACAAGGA
>NW_006432945.1:16535578-16580118 GCF_000325575.1 Pteropus alecto | reverse complement strand
CAGGAATATGTAAACAAGGAAATAAATAAACCTTGCCTAAATGTTCCTCAGGAGAAAACAAACAATACAATCCTTCTTCCTATTTGCCTCTTTTAACTAGAAGATTTAATTTCTTTATAAAGAAACCAAAAAGTTTATCCTCTCACAACTTTTCCTAATGCCTTTGAAATTAAAATACATACGTTGCTATAGTGATGAGTAACATGTAGATGATTCTGAAGACAACATAGGACGCGTAGCACACCCAAATGTTACCCGCGGTGTCCATGATATACACGGAGGCAGCAATCAGGAGAGAAAATAGAGACAATGTCATTTCTCCCCAAGTTGACCAGGATATTTTAATGTAACCAACTGCAAACACAGCAACAGCACCTATAAAACAAAAAATAATCTGGTTATTTTGCTAAATAAATACTACTTCAATAGTTGAAAAGTCAGCTTACATTTTAAAAGCTTTGAACTTACAAAGAGGGTAGCTCAAGATTACAGAGGGTCTTTAAAGTCAGGCAGAGATTTTGGACTTAATAGAATAAATAACATGGAGCCAGTGAGATGACAAGAGATTAAATTAGGCCAGTCTGCAAAGAGATGGAAATGGGGGGCACAGACCTGGGGGTGTTGCCAAGGCAAAGGTCATCAAATTAGAAAGGGACAATAGAAAGGTCAATGACACAGGCTCTGAGGTCACGTCTTGACTTTACTTCTTACCATCTGTATGACCTTGACGAGTTATTAACATATCTGTCCCAAGTTTCCTTAACTGTAAAATGGGGATGCTAATTGTACCTATCTTAGGAATTTTGTGAGGATGGATTTAACGTACATTAAGCCCTTTGATTAGCACTTAACACATGTTAACATGACATATAATAGCTGCTGTTATTGTATATTGCTACTCAGTTTTACATTAGGTGGCAAAAACACCCAGAAATCAGATAATGGAGACTTGGACATGAAAACAATTTTGAAATCATGATATTAGGTTTCCCAGAGGTAATAAAGAAGTCAGGTTTGTTAGTCAGAGTCTCTACCACTTGAGCACTTCCTCCTAAATTATAAAATCAGAGCTCAAAATAAAGAATCTTGGGATCACTTCAGATTTGGGCGGGGAGAGAAAACCTGACTGTGACAGCCTTCACTCCCAGAGGACTTGCCCCCCGCACCACCCGCTACCACCTCGCCTCACTTACCGAGTAAGGTTGACACGGCCTCCACGCCGCCGTTATAGACAGCGGCATGACGAGAGGGCATCACCTGCTCCCACAGGCCCTGTGTGTAGTTCACAACCAGGAAATAGCCGCAGGTGGAGAGGGCCCACCACGCCGACCAGCAGAGCAGAGGGCGACGGGAGTAGCACGTCAGGAAGTCATCCCATAGCGCCTTCAGCACCAGAGCACGGTCTGGCTTCAGCTCCTACACAGCAGAAGGGACAGCTCCAACGTCATGACGCAAATGCACAGGGGGCAACTGTACAGAACTATGACCAATGTTAATATTTAAAATACTTATGTGTATACAAATTAATCTTAGCTAAAGCCATTTTAATACATTCAAAACTGATCTTTTAAAAGGTTCTTACTCTTTTTTCTACTACGTGAGATCTACCAAATGACTCTACTTTCCCTCCCTCATCAATTCTTTGTTAATTCTCCAACATCATCTAACAAATTATGAAGGAATCAGCATTTCATTTCTACTCAGTCCCTGGTAACTCAGACAGAAGCTGCCCACATGTGCCTTAATAATCAAAGTGAGTTTCATGATAAGTGTCACCCACTGGGATGATAACCTAAATTTCAACTAGTAACCAGTGGTAAAAAAAGAGGGTAGGCAAAGTAGATTGATTTTCACTGAGGACATCAGATGCCACATTGAAGCAATTTGGCTTAACTCCAGGTGGAAAGGCAAAGACTTCATGTTGGTCCTTTACTCTCATCCAACATACAAAGCTTATAGAGCTCAGTTTTATTCCTCTTTTGATTCTCTTCTTTGTATTATTCATTACTACCCCACTTCAGCCAAGTATCATTTGAAGTTAAATATCAGATATCATTTCCAGCACAGAATAGGAAGGTAACTCCTATCCTTAAATACTTTGGGCTTCAATTCAGAAACTGGAAGTAGATATTCTTTATTTATCGGAATCATTTCATCTATTCATTTAGCAAAAATTTTCTGAGTGCTTTCTTTGAATGCCAAGTTCTGGGGATTGAAAGATGAAGAAGAGACAGCCTTTGCTGTAACTTCTAAGACATTTCTGACACAAGCAATATAATGTTGTGTTAGTCTGACCTTGAAGGTCATTCGCTCCTGGGGAAAATGTCATCCCTAATTTAAATCAGCCTTATCTTGAATCAATGAATGAATAGACCAACCAACCAACTTGGGATAAAACCTGAATCCAAATGAATACAAGGCCCAGCGAGAGGGGGTTTCCTGTCTGCTTTTTCACCACTGGTCTGGTCCCCAGAGTAGCCACCCCAAGACACTGAAGGCTGAACTTACCGCTTCCTCTATGGGAGTCTCCTCCACATTTAGAGGGATTTTTGACTCAACATCCTCCCACCTGGGAAGGTGATTCGAAGCTGAGGTGTCAGTAACAATGCCACCGTTTTGTATCTTGATACCATTCACTCCCTGGCAGATGGAATGAACGTGGTGGAAAAAAAGGCTCTTCTGTGGCATAGGCAGAAACCAGGCCACGGCGAAAGCCACGGAGACAGAGGTAAGAGAGATGACATTAAGGCTGAACAGGGACCAGCCTGCCACTGAGACGAGGATCTGCCCTACGACAGAGCCTACTGTGAAGCCCAGCAAGGTGGCACTTCGACAGTAGCTTGTGACTTTCTGGTACAGGCTCAGGTCCACCACACTGTACACATAAGAGTAGTAGGCAATTTCAGTGGCCGTGGCAACACCGTAGAAGAATTCCAGGAACTGAATGGCCAGCAGTCCCTGGGCATAGAGCAGCATAAACCATGTCACAATAAGGCTGAGCCCCTGCAGCAGAATCACGGGTTTGTAACGGAGGTAGTCTGTGGCAAGAAACACAGGAAACAGCAGCACCAGGTAAGAATAAGTCCACACTGGATAAATTTCATTGAAGACCTGATAGTAAAAGAAGGATAAAAACCCATTAGTGACATCAAAAGGCCTGGAATATTCATAGCAATTCATTCTTATAAAACAACCTACCAACACTTCAAATACCTCATCCTCATCAAACCAAAGAAATCTCGACAACAATTCTGATAATTGTTTAGAATATACTTCCCCATTTCCACCCCTTCCTCTTTTTCTTAAAATCTTCCCCATTCATCAAGGCCTAGTTCAAAGCCTTCCTCTTGCTGGGAGACTGCCAGTCGCAACATTCAAAGCTCCCTTGCCACTGCTCTGTATGCATCAGTCTCCCCAATTACCTCATAGCACCGGTTCTCTTAACCAAGGCTGCACATTTCCCAAGGAGCTTTAAGCATTTTGGATTCTCAGCCATGGACATTTTTAAAAAGCTCCCAGGAGATTTTAATGTGAGACATAGTTGAGAACCATTGCCTTATAGGTTCTCTGGGGGTGGACTCACCTGCACAACCTAATAGCATACTGTTTAGAAGATACTTGGATCGATAAACATTTTGGAGTCACAGTCGATTCTTACTTCTAGCCACAGGATAGGGAACCTTGATGCTGCTGTTTAATTAGGACTGATCTGACTGTTCTGATTTTAAGTTTCATTTCTTTGGGGGTACAGGAATTAGTAAAGGCAGTAAATCTGTCTGCACTTTGACAGCGTAACTACTTGTAGGTGGTAGGATTATAGGCAACTTTGATGTCCTTTTTGCTTTTATTTAATATGAAAAAAAAGAAGTGTTGCTGTTAAGTATTTTTTAAATTGAGATATAGTAGAAATAATAAAGGAAGAAGCAAGAGAACTAAACTGTTAAATCAAGCTACATTCAGACCCTGTAATATGCTGATCAGCGCTGCAGACAGAAGAAAGCAAGCTTTCAGCTGAGATTGCTAACAACCCATTTCCCCACACCAGGAAGGGGAAACAGAGAAAAGCAGCCACTCAGAAAAACCAGAGTCTTTAAGTGTCTGCCCTATGGCTAAAACCGTGGGAACCTGTGGATTAAAGGCTGGGAGCTGCCACCAGGCCTTTCACGCTATATAGCCTTCCCTTCCCATGCTACATACTCTTCCCCTTCCTCACTGTGTGTCCATATCAAAGGAAAACGGGTAAACGCAGTCTTTAAACTGTAACCCACAGGAACTGGAGAATGGTATGGAAACCGAATTCCCCTAGAACACTGGGGGTCCCTCTCAGTGCCTCTACTCTGTCTCTCTGTCCTTGTTCTCTATTGTCTCTGTCCCTTTTTATCTCTCTTAGGCTTTCTCACTCTGCCTCTGAGAGGAGACCTCACTCTGTAGAGTGTTGTCCCTTCTATAATGAACTTTCTCTTTGACTCTTACTTTGATGCGTGTTTGAATTCTTTCTACACTCTCTGCCAAGAACCCTCTTCTCTCTCAGTGCAGGGCTTGGTCTCCTTCCCACTTGGGGGAATCTGCACTGTCCTGCATCAGGAATAATCTTTAAAATAAGCTTTAAACCATTTAAGACCCAAGCTAGAATTTCAGTTCCATCGCTTGCTGTGTGATCCTAGGAAGTTTTAATTCCCTTTAGACTTAATCTCCATTATCAGTAAAAAAAGGGATAAGACCTATACCATCGGGTTATTTGTTGCAAGGATTGAATAAGAGCATCGGGTTATTTGTTGCAAGGATTGAATAAGAGCATACATGTAAATCATTCCACTTCATTCATAGGTCTGAAGACTTGAGGACAGAAGCAGATGCACAGACCACTCGGAACAATATGAATTAACTAAATTAATTAAGCTATCACCCTCATTCTTCTAATAACAATCATTGTAGAAGACTTTTGCCTCCTCTTATACCTGCTTAGTGTCCAGCAAGGTCCTCGGGTGTAAGTCAGTCAGTTTTTAAATGATCATTTTGTGATGGAGCAATGCAATCCTAGACTTTGACAATCTAAATCCGAGGGTGACTTTCCTTTTAACTCTCATGTATATACTTCGGTTTGCCAATTGTAAAATGGACTAATTGTTTTAAGGTTTTAGAGGAACAATCAAGTAAAACCTGTAAAACCTTTTGCCAATGCAAAGCACACTATAAAAGTAAAACACGATTTAAAACATATTCCAGGCTTGATTTGCTTTTGACTTGCCGAAAACCAAAAGTGATTTGTCTAATAATAGCCTGACCTTCATGAGCTTTGGTCTAATTTGTGTTTGTTAATTATTTAGCAACCTCCACTTAATCAGGAAATGTTCTTGCACATGAATATGTGCATGAAAGAATAATTGAGAACTGTAGAAATGATTCTTATTCAAACCGTGGACACTGTAGCAAATGAAGAACAAAGTGCACTTGGCAGCTGTAACCACAGCGAAAGATGCCTCTCAATAGAAAAACCAGAGGAAAGGGAACCTTGACATGAAGGTCAGAAGAGCGAAGGCTTCCCTGCAGACGGCACAGCTAGGTTCCGTTAACAGCTTCCCGCTCCTTTTTTGCCTAGAGTTTTACAGATATTCTTCGCGGTTCTAAGTTTGAAAGTGCCTCCTCTGACTCACCTTCCCATTTCCCCAACATGTTTTTCCCAACCAAACACCACCACAGAGCTATTAACCGTCACACCTTTCCTTTAAAATACCCTCTGTCACTCCCTCCTTCAATACCCCATCTTCATTTGTTTTCTGCCACAGCCCTCGGACTTCGGCTCACTTCATCGCTGCAGTAACACGGTCTGTTCCGAGACATGTCCTGTGCCTTTCAATGACGGCTGTCCCAAACGGTGAACCGTCACATTTTCATCACTAAACTGCGCCCTTTCAATTACCAGTTTAAAATGTTTATGCTTATAGGTCTGTTTCTACTCCTAATACAAAACCACAATTGTGATAATGAAGATGAGGAAAAGTCACATTGCCAGACTTGCAATGCCAAGTAGAAACAAAAATAAAGGCAAGAGGGGGAAAGACCAGAAGAGTTCCTTTTTACTTCTTCTAAGTAAATCGGACTTTTTCCCTGAGAGAGACAACCCTAGATGAATGTCCCTCTCACGACATTACCAGCATTAGAAGAGCAAATCTCTACTGAGTAGCTGTACACTGTGCTAGTCACCTTACTTGACCTCATTTAATCCAAACGACCCTAAGAGGAAAATGCTTTTATCATCTCTGTTTTACAACTGAGGAAATCTGGCCTTAGAGAAAGGGTAAGTAAATTGTCCAAAGTTATCACAGCTAGTAACTGGCAGAGCTGAACCCAGACATTCTGAATCCGCCACACTTAAATGCCTCATTTCTTCAATCAGAAAACTATTATTGATTACATACTATGTTCCAGGATTTTTTGTAAGGCTTAGAACAGCTTTTTCAACCTGTACTGAGGTGCTTTTACAGGGTATTCATGAAGAGATAAAGACCACACCATCTCCAGAGCTTGCCATTGGGTCTCCAAAAGATCCCTTCTCTTTATTACCTCCAAGGAGAAGCTGTTACACCTTAAACTGCTTCTTTGATGGATACTTTGAATCTTGAATGCAAAAATGTACGAATTATAGATTCCCTGTTCAGACCCTAGACAACACCTCTTACCTCAGGTAAGATCTGCCATGTGAGCAAAGGGAATTGATTTTAAGGTACCTTTCTACAGCACAGACCAGAGATTGTTTGTGCTTTCCCCTGAGATTCAAAAAGTCAAGGGGAAACAGATGTTCAGTTTTAATTTATAATTCAGATTTAGACTTTTAGAATCAGGTTTCAATTAAACAACTAATTAATAAGCACTTATTTGCACAACACTGTTTTAAAGTTGTATGGAGATTACAAAAAAAAAAAAGAATAAAATGAAACCTCAGTTCTCCAGGAGTTCTGAACCTAGTGAGAAACATACATACATACATTATTGATCAGTGAGATAGGAAATATGGGGTTGCTTCTGTGAGATGGACCTTGAAGAATGTGAAAGTTAGAGGCCAACAGAAAGATATCAACTGATACGTATGGGAAGATTACTCCAAGCAGAGATCATATCTTCAAGCACAGGCCAACAGATGAGACTGGATATGCTGGACTTGCAGCTGTGAGGTAATGTGGATGGAGCTCGGGCATGTGGAAGGGAAGGGGAAGAAGGATGTAGTTAGTAGGAGACGGGCTGCTATGGAGGTGAGAGCCAAATTCTGTGAGGCTCTGAGTATCAGCCAGAACAAGTGGAATGATTTCTTTAAAGCAAAGAAAGGTAGTGAATATCAAATCACATGCTAAAAAAGATGAAAGGATAAAAAAGTTTTTACAAATAGAGCTCTATTTTATTAAAACTATTGGAATGCAGTCAAATTTTAACCTGTTTTAAAACTTTTTAAATGGTACCTAAAACAGGTTAAGGTTTTTCTTGATATCTAAGAAGAAAATCTTTTGAGAGGGGAAAGATGAGGAAATTCCGTCCTTTCTTTCCTCCTTTTGCCTTTGGACAGTTCACAATAGCTCTATTTAAGAAGATCCAACTCGGCCCTTCTAAAGTCTTCTAGGGGGAAATATGAACTTCAACACAAACATCACTGACCATGATTAGACAACTGCTTTGCCTAAAAAATCATGTAATATTTTTTAAATTAACTGTCCGTTGGTGAAAACAAGCACTCAGTAAGGAAGGAGAACAATTGTTCTACTTATTTCGGTTATTAGATATTCAAAAAACCCAGGGTTCTGGGGAGGGTGAACTGAGCCACACTGTGCATAACCAACAAACTCAGCAGTGATTCTGAAGTCCTCAGAGACAAATGAACTCTTTCCAGACACTAGCTTTCTCTTCAAACCCTGCCCGCTTCCTCATCTAATTAGCAATAACAGAAGTGTGCTATGTTTTTGTTACACGATCAGCAAATATTTACTGGGCTTGGCCCCCCTGCTTTATTCCTATGGCCCCTGGACGTACTTCACTCACTGCAGAAATCTTTCTTGTAAGGCAGGGCACATGATGGCACATCACAGAGCAACTCTCTGCCCAGGGCACGTGACAAAACAGATCAGCTTTCAAACATCAACACTGGGAGAATGTTTCTCCCCCATGCACTTCTTGTCAGGCAAGGTGCACAAACTGCAGGTCACATGGCAGTTCACATGAAACTTTAATTGTTAGCAGCTCACCAGCATATCGTTTCTGCTGCAGTGGCTACACCTCAGACTCAGTGGTAGTTGTGGGTGTACAGGATCATTCTCATATTTACTGCAGTAATTTTCTTCTTGTAAAATCATTCTGTTCACAAGAGCTGGATGTTTCCATTTTATTTTTTAACCAATATTAAAATTCAAACAGGTAATGAATAACTGTTATAGTCCCTTGTGGAGTGGTGCATAAGACCGAGAAACAGAAGATCCGAAGTTGGGTAAAAGTGAGTGATGCTTGCTAGAGATGAGACACTATGAGAAACTCAAATGAAACCTTTAATCCAGGATTCAACACTGACTTTCAATTCCCTGTCAAGTCCTTGAAAATGGAGGAGCAGTGTAACAACAAAGTAGGCTAAGAGTAATTATATCCTCCTCTGACCTGTTATGCAGGGATACTGAGTGGCTACTCCAAAGAGGTGACTACTAACCACAGGGAGAAGAGTGAGGTCTAGATGGGAGTATTTCACACCAACAGTGGGGGGTGGGGCGCAGGGTGGGAGAAGCAGGCATAGGAAAAAAGGACCAGCTAACGAGTGCCCACTCAGCTTTCACCCTGTGTAGTGTTCCAGAAAGGAGTACCAGACCTCAGCTCTCATGCTTTGTAGAGTTCAAGGGAGAGGACGTTGAACCTGCTTTATTTTGGTTTTGTGGGAGCACCTTGAGTTTAGTTCTTCAAAAACCAAGTGTTGCGATTGACCGTACACATTTTTAAAGTACACCATGCACTTTTGAAGTATTTTACTTGCAAACCCTCATCTAGGGAAAAATCAGCAAGTTCTTGACCATGGACTTCGGGCTCTCAATTACTCTGAACATCAGAGAGACAGAGCTTTTGAGAGATCTCACCATGTTGTTGACAAGCAAAACCAACATCTGTGAAGCAACAATTCACAATGCAAAAAAACCTATAATTAAGTGCCAATTCTGCGATATCATCTAAGTATCTGCTTTTATCCTAGGAGGCGGGGTGGGTGCGAGGGGCAGCAGATCCCCGGACACAGCTTCATCCAAATGAAATGAAGACAAATTAAGGTGATGGGTCCTTGTCCTCTACTGTCCTTATTTGAATAGGTCCATGCCGTCAAAGGTAAACGAAGTAACATACGGGAAGGGAGAAGGTAGGGTGTATTCGGGCGAGGGCAGAGCCTTTCAGAAAAGCAGAGGTTACTCAGCATCTGGTTCTCTACTTTCAGCAACAAATATTTACTCAACCACGACCATGTCCAAAGTACAGCGCGCTGTCTCCACTTTTTTATCCAAATACATCCCTCTTTTTCCCGAGCCCTCCGCAGGAGAAGCGCCCTATACACCCAACCGACAGAAAAACAGCGTGAACTGATGCAGCGCACAGCACGGAGCCGCCTCCCAACCGGGAAAAGTCACAGATGTCGGCCCAGAGTGGC
This sequence comes from Pteropus alecto, assembly GCF_000325575.1. Lineage (NCBI taxonomy): Eukaryota > Metazoa > Chordata > Mammalia > Chiroptera > Pteropodidae > Pteropus > Pteropus alecto. The sequence continues at coordinate 16,570,460 of NW_006432945.1, read as the reverse complement.
TCCCGCGGCTGGAACGTCCTCCCCGGCCCTCGTCCTTTCCTTAACCGAATCCCTTCCGCACGCTCCCCGCCCGCGCCCGCGCCCGCTCCCGCGATCCCGGGCCCGGCCGCCGCGCGTACCTCCCTCTCCGTCAGGTTCTTGTCTGGCCCCAGCAGGTAGGGGGTCAGGAACGGCTCGGACGGCCGGAGACTGGCGAAGAAGCCATAGGCGCAGAGCAGCGCGGTGGGCAAAACCCAGCACTCGCGGGGGACCCTGGCCGTCCGCAGGAGCCTGGCGGCCGCCTGCCGCCGGAACACCGGGCGGGGCGCATCCATCCGGGCCGTGAGGAACGGGGGCCCAGGCCGGCCCCTTCTGGCTCCTCCGCCAACTGTGGTGCGGTTCAAGCGCTGCCACAGCGCGAGATCCGTCCCTACGCGTGGCGTCCCCTTCTCGCAGGGACAGGCCGCCCAGGTGGCCTACCGGCCTCCTCTGCTCAGATGCCTCACATCTCCACTCCCGACACGAGCTCGAAAAGGAGACACGCCTCGAGGCCCACCCCCCCGCCACCGCCTTCCGGCGTACAGCCAATCACAGCAGACGTCGGCAATGTGGCTTCTCTCCCATTGGTCGGCGGCGGCACGCCAGAGCGCTGACGTCCTCGGGCGCGGGCGCGGGGGACCATGGCAAGACTCAGTCCCTGCGCGGGCTTGTTGCTGCCACCTGGGTCAGTCAGGCGGGCCACCACCGGCTGCAGCCGCCGTGGGCTCGGTGCTGCCGCTCACCTGAGGGGCGTGCGCCCCGTGAGTGTAATCCCCACAGAAAGGAAGGAGCCGTCCCTCACAGAGGCCGTCTCTCATTCTCAGTCACCGTCCCTCCGGGCGTCCATTCAGATTCTCCTTCCCGAGAGACTCAGTGGACAAAGCCGGGCAAAGGTTTAACTTTGGGGCGGGGGGATGCTTAACCTCTCCTTCAGCAGCTGTCATGTTTCAAGTTGTGTTGAGAGACCACGGGAAGACACTAGAGGCCTCAGAGCGTTTGCCCAGAGACTGAACAGAAAGAAGCAAAGTACGTAAAATAGTGTGAGAAGAACGAACGAGTTAGTCACTCAGCAGAAGGACCGTAATGGAGTCCTAATTAAAGGGGTTTGGCTTTATTTTCTCACTTTTTGCAAGCAGGATAGAAAGAAGAAACACATAACTGAATGAGAGAGCCTGTGTTTAAAAAGGAAAGCGGGAAGTTCTAAGCCATTAAAGCAGTCATGAAATACTACCGGATCTCGCCGTTTAAAAAAAAAAAAGAGAGAGAGAACTTGGCATAGTTTTCAAGGGCAAAGCATGACCAGAATCCCCGGGGCTTTCTTTCATCTCTCTTTAAGCCTCTTTCTGTCTGACCCACAGCCTGACTCTCAGTCCAGACCACGCTGCACATTTAAAGCAATTTTCCCAGTGCAGTATTTGCAGACATCATTACTCTAAAGGCTAAGAGAATGTGTGCTTGTATATTTTTCTGTTTTTGAAAATCTTTCCAGACCTAATTTCTATGTGGCAATTATCAATAGGTATAACTCACAGAAATAAAGTCTTTACGGTCCTCAAAACAGAAAGCTGTTCGTAATAAGTGGGCTGCTCTTTCTGAGGCCTCTCGAGGTTTGCTTTCTCCTTCCTTGTAGCCCACTTATTACGAACAGCTTTCTGTCCCTTCCTGGAGGCTTGGAGTCCAGAGTTATGTTAACCTGTAAATCACTGGTTCCGGAACTTTTCCAGGTATAATCACTTAGGCACCTCAAATCCCCTTTGCAGTGTTGAGCATTAACAAATAATAATTCTTGAATTGGGTAGAAACTGTTTTTTACTGTTTTCCTCTAAGAGGTCAAGGTAGGCAGAATTCTAAGAATGACCTTTGCCCTTGTGTAATCCCCACCCCTTCGCTTGCGGGCTTGAACCCAATTTGATGAAAGAATACAACTGCGAGCGTTACATTATGGTGAAAGAGGGATTATTCAGGTGGGCGCAATCTAATCACACAAGCCCTTTAAAAGCAGTGAATCTTTTCTCCTGGTAGCAGAAGAGGAAGTCGGAGGTGTCTGAAGAATAAGACTTGACACTTGACGTGCTGCTGCAGCACGGGGACTGGGTGCCAAGGCTGTGAGCACTCTGCAGCAGTTGAGACTGACTTGGCCGACAGCCAGCAAGGAACCAGGGGTTTCAGTCCTACAACCACAGGGAACTGAATTCTGCTAACAACCTAAAGGAGTTTGGAAGTGAATTCTTCCTCACAGCCTCCAGATAAGAGCCCAGCCCAGCTGACACCTTAATTTCTGCCAGTGAAACTCTAAGCAGAGAACCACCCAACTTCCTCCCCTCCACTCTCAGACTTCTGATCTGCAGAACCGTGAGCTAAATTTTTATAATTTTTTTTATGCCGCTGTGTTTGTGGTGACTTGTCATGCAGCAATAGGAAACTAATACAGAGGTAAATAGAATATATTTTACAAATTGAGGTAATATTTACATAATACGAGATTACCCATTAACTATATTTAAGTGTAGAACTCGGCAGTGTTAGTAACTGTATTTAAGTGTAGAACTCAGCGGCGTTAGTACATTCACAACATTGCGTAACCGTCACCTCTGTCTAGTTCTAAGACATTTCGCCACCCGGAAAGGAAGCTTGTACCTGTTAGGCAATCACTCCCTATTCTCCCCTTCTCCTGGAAAACATTAATGTGCTTTCTGTCTCTATGAGTTTATCTAGGTTGGATAATTCATACAAATGGAATCATGTAATATGTGTCCTTTTTGTGGCTGGCTTCTTTGGCTTATCATAATATTTTTGAGGTTCCTCGACAAGTATATATCAGTACTTCATTCAGTACTTCATTCCTTTTTATGGCTGAAGAAAATTCCATTTTATATATATAACATTTTGTTTATGTTTTCATCAATTGATAGACGTTTGGGTTGTTTCTCCTTTTTGGCTATTGTGAATAGTGCTGCTATGAACGTTTGTGTGTAAGTATTTCTTTAAATACCTGATTTCAGATTTTTTTGCGTATGTAGGAGTGTAATTGCCAGATCACTTTATAATTCTATGTCTAACTATTTGAGGAAATGCCAGACTGTTTTGCGTGAGCCTGCACCTTTTAACATGCCCAGCAGCAGTGTGTGGGGGTTCCAGTTCCTCTCCCATCCTTGCTGTAACGCAGGAGCTCCAGGCCAGGTGCCTGCACCTGGAATATTCCAGAAAAACCACCAGGGAGGACTGGAGGGGTGCCACATGCCATTTATTAATCACGGGGCAGGGAATCTTCAGCAGCGGCCTGTTGGAGCTGCAGGAAAAGGCACCTGGCCAAAGGCAGGCAAAGTTTTATGCCTACAAGCAGAGGGAGGGGTTATCTCCCTGGGAGAGAGAAGACGGACAGGAGCAAGATGTGCTGCTTGGTTACAAGTGCAGATTCATGTCCATGGGAGCAGCAGAAAACATCCTTGGGAGCAGGCACTGCCAAAAGCTCTTTGTGTACTGCCTTCCTGGGCTGCTGGCTGGGCAACCAGCAGTCTTCTGAGTATGTGGAGGGGCTGTGTTCTGAATTAACCCCACACTTGTCAATACTTATTTACCTTTTTTAAACAAAATATTCATTCTAGGAAGTGTGAAGTGGTATCTCACTATGATTTTGATTTGCATTCACCTAATGATTAATGATGTTGAGCACCTTTTCGTGTATTTGTTAGCTGCTTGCATATCTTCTTTGGAGAAATGTCTATTGAAGTTTTTTTGCCCACTTATTAATTGGATTTTCTTTCTGTTGCCGAGTTGTTAGAGTTCATTATATATTTGAGATACCAAAGCCTTGTCAGATTCATGACGTGCAAATTTTTTTCCTTAGGGGTAAAGAGAATACTGAGGGACATGTAAACATGTCCCTCAGTAATTCATGGAAACATTTCATGTATTGAGGTTAAGCTCTAATTCTTTCTAATGGTCCATTGTGCGAGTACTATAATTTATTCAACCATTTGCTATTTATAGTCATTCACTCTGTTTTTAGTTTTTGGCCACTGCCAACTGCTAAAATTAACATCCTTTATATCATATATGTCTACAGGTTTTGTTTCATTTTTACGGGATTTAACCTCAGGAGTGGGTTAACTGGATCGAAGAGTGTATACATTTTTTTATTTGGGCATTTTCCAGTCATTTTCTATACAAGCTCTAACTTACAGTTTTACTAGCAACATATGAGAGTATTCTTTTTGGAGAATATTCTTTTTGTACTGCATCCTTGCCAAAAATAGGTATAATCAGGCTTTAAAATTTTTGCTTAAAAATAAAAAAACTAGATTCGTCTACAGCCATGCCACCCTGAACGTGTCCGATCTCATCTGATCTTGGAAGCTAAGCAGGGTTGGGCCTGGTTAGTACTTGAATGGGCATTAAAAAAAATAAGTAAAATAAAATAAAATAAAATTTTTGCTAGTTTGATAGGTGGAAATCAGTGGTTCTCAACTTGTAAATGATTTTACTCCCACCCTCCAGCACCCTAGGATGTTTGCCAGAGTTGAGATATTTTCGATTGTCATAACTGTCAATTATTGGGAGTAGGAGCTACCAGTTTCCAGTGGGAAGAGCCAGGGATTCTGCCAAATATCCTGCAATACTCAAGGTAGCTCCCACAGCGAAGTTATCCAGCCTAGAATGCCAGTAGTGCCGAGGCTGAGAAACCCTGGTATAAAGTGATACCTCATTTTATCTTCCATTTGAAAATCTTTATGGGTGAATTTGAGCATCTTTCCATATGTTTGTCAGCTATTTGGATTTACTCTTCTGTAAATTGCCCATTCAGGTTCTTTGCTCATTTTTCTTTTGGTTGTCTCTCTCATCAATTTATAAGACCACTTTATATTTTATAAGCCCTTTATTTGTCCTCTTCACAGAAAATCTTTTTCAAATATCTTTTATTGACTAGTTTACAGTATCTTTTGCCAAACAGTAAGATGTTATTGAAAAGCATAAAACAAAGTCTGAACAAATGGTTAGATGTACTATGTCCTTGGGTAAGAAAACGTTATAAAAATGTTCCTTTCCCCAAAGTTATAACTTTAATGAAATTCCAGTTGGAATCCAATCAATATCCAATTAAGAATCCAGAACTATCTTAATGTTTACATAGAATAATAAATGTACAAAAATAACAAAATTTTGCAAATAAAGACTAGTAAGGGGGTATTTGTCTCACCAGATATCAGAACTTACTTTAAAAGCTCTAGAATCAAATCAACTTGTTGATATAATTGGAATAGACACATATATAAGTGAAACAGACTAGAGAATCCAGAAGCAGGGCTCACAATATGAAAATTTAATGAATGACAAATATTTTGTTCAATTAAATGAAAAAAGGATGGATAACAATAAACGTTACTGGCAAAACTGTTGCTCTATATAAAGGAAATTAAAACTGGAACAATCTTATACTATAAGATTGTGTTTTAAGCTATGGTATAGTACAGGCAGAAAAGGAGCATTGATTCATATAGAATTGTGTGGCATACAGAATTTTGGAACAAAAGGAAGAATTAAGATCAGCTTGTCTATGGTATTACTTTCCAGAGGAAGACTCTCAGTTACAGAGAAGTTAAGAGACAAACAATGTGATGAAATTGGAAACATGCCCGGTGGCCCAATTTGAACTTTGTTCTACAAAAGAAATAATGGAATTCAGTAAAGCATAATCATAGATTGTTAATTTTGGAAATAATATTGAAGCTAAGACTAAGAAATGTAATCAGTTTAACAAGATTATCAAGAGAGTTAGAAGCAAACTCAAAATAGTCTTTGGCTGTGTAGATGCACAGTCCAATACTAATCCATGCCATGCAGCCTTTTATCTCCTTTCTAGTTGATATTGCTTTTTGCTTGTTTATTAATTTATTTTGTTTTTTTAGATTCCACATATGAGTGAAGTCATGCAGTATTTCTTTCTCTGTCTGACTTATTTTAATTAGCATAATATCCTCTAGGTCCATTCATGTTGTCACAAATGGCAAGATTTCATTCTTTTTATGGCTGAATAATATTTCAGCATACACACACACAGACACATATATACACACACATATATAATATCCATCCCACATTTTCTTTATCCATTTATTTACTGATGGGCATCTAGGTTGCTTCCATATCTTGGCTACTGTGAATAATGCTGTAGTGAACATAGGAGTGCATATATCTTTTCGAATTATTGTTTTGGATTTCTTCAGATAAATATCCAGAAGGGAATTGCTGGATTATAGGGCAGTTCTGTTTTTTGAGGAATCTCTATACTGTTTTCCATAGTCGCTGTATTGATTTACAGTCCCACTGACAGTACACGAGGATTCCCTTTTCCCCACATCCTCACCAATACTTGTTTGTTGATTTATTAATGATAGTTATTCCAACAGTCGTGAGGTGGTATCTCCTTGTGGTTTCGATTTGCATTTCTCTGATTAGTGATGTTAAGTATCTTTTCATGTGTCTATTGGCTATCTGTATGTCTTCTTGGCAGAAAGGTCTATTCAGTTCCTCTGCCCTTTTTTAAATCATGTTGTTTACTTTTTTTTTTTTTTTCATTTATTTCCAGTATCATGTACCACAAAGCAGTTCTCCTGGAACGTAGAGTATTGAAATTCCTTTCAAATGTATTCACTAGAACTTCTATTCTTACTTTATTCCTAATAAGTATGATAGGTACAAATAGATATTTTTCTCAGATTATAGGCGGGAACACTAAGAGACAGGGAATCTCAGTCCTTCAAAGTCACATTTATTCCTCAACACGAGTTTATTGAGAGCCTATTGTCCAAGGCTTCGTACTTGGTGCCACAGGGAAACATTTATAAAAAGTCCCCACCTTTGGGGCATTCATACGATCAACCAGTGGTGAGTCAGCCATCCAAGTCCTCCAGGCTGTGCCCCTGAAATGCCCCTGAATTGATGACCTTTGTTACAAACAGAAGCAAATTGTATCCTGACAATCATAGACTGACTATGCTGTGCCATTCAGCAGAAGGCCAACTCAGTTCACAAGTGACTCTCCTCCTTGCTTCTGAAATACTTGACCCAGAATTTTGTATGTAGTCATCAAAACATTGCTCCCAGATGAGCTGTGTCATGGAGCAGCCCATTTAAAGGGCTGCCTACTCATCAGCCTGCTCAGCCTGCGTGGGCTGGGATTGTGGCACCATAATGGTGAGGCATTGCCACACCATCAAGGCCCTTTGGAAAAGAGCTCTGGGGTTTTTCCCTGTGGACATTGTGCGGCAGCATTCCTCCATCCTGCCTCTGCCTGTCTTCTGCCATCATTTCACATCTAAATTGGAATGCTGCAATCACTCACCAGTCTTAAAAAATTTCATCCTGTGTGAGTGGTGCACCCTACGAGAACAAATCTGTTGTTGACGATAATTCAGATATTAAACCACTACCGTCATCCTCTGACTTGCATTTATTTGATTGTAGTTTTCTTCCCTCTAGTCTCTCCCTAGCCCAGGCCAGTCTCCATAGAACAGTCAGAGTAATCTTTCTAAAATCGAATATTACTTTGTCCTTACCTCTGATTGTTTAAGAATTTTGGGCGCTTACTGAATAAAGTCGAAACATCTTATTTCTGAATTTTGTTAACCCCTCCAGTCTCATTCTCCACTATTGGCCAATCCACCCCCTATTTTCAGCTGTATAGTCCCCACCAATTTCTCAAGGCACTGCTCAGATATCTGCTCTAGCACTACAGCCCTAGCCCAAGCCACCACCATTTCTTCACCGAGATGCTGCACTAGCCCCAAGCTTGTTTTTCTGACCCTAGCCTTCCCCTGCTTTAGTCCCCTCATACAGCAGCCGGGGCGGTCTTGCTAAGGCCTAAATCAAACCCTGCCATTCCTCTGCTCAAGCCCTTCCAATGGTGTCCCATTGCATTTGGAATTAAACTCTCCATTTTTACCATGGCCTCTAAGGCTGCCCTGCCTGACCTACTCGCTCCACCTAAGTGTATCTCCCACTTCATCTTCTCTGACTCTCCACCTTCCCACTCTGAGCCAGTCACACTGGCTTCCTTGGGTTTCCTTGTAGGCACTAAGCACCCACCTCAGGACTCTTACACTTGCTGGTCCCTCCGCCTGGAACAGTCTCTTCCTAGATACTTGCATGATGCCCTCCCTTGCTCTTTCAGGTTTCTGCCTAATTGTCACCTTATCCTACTTAAAATAGCGCACAGCCTCATTCTGGCACCACTCTGTCCTCTATCCTGCTCTATCCAACTTAGTGCTCACCCTACTCGCTGTATTACATATTTATCTGTTTACTCTCCTATTTCTTGAAATGAACACTAGAATGAGAGTTCCGTAGAACTAGTGACTTTGTTTTCGTCTGCCACTCTAGAACAGTGCCCAGCAACAGGAGTCTGTGGACATCAGATACCACCTAAGAGCCAATCTAAGGATAAAACGTATTGTAGTAGAAAAGAGCACTTGATAAGGAGTTGGAAGCCCCGAATTCTAGCTCAGGGTTTTCTATGTACAGGATACGTGACTTTGGATAAGTAGCTGCACCTTGCATCTCAGGTTCCTCTAACATGGGAATTGGAAGTAGATGATCTCCAAAAGCCTTTCCAGATCAAAGGTTCCATCTTTTGATCTAGCTGGAAGGTGGAACCCAAGTGGCACGAATAAGTTGAGTCAGGGAAAGGAATGTATTATCTCTCAATACCAATGACCTTGTATGTTGAAGGCATGATGACGGAATCTGACACCTGGCAGAGCCTGGACTCAGGCCTCAAATCCCATTTGCCTTCCTATTCCTATTGACATAGCTGGCTGCCTTAACCTTACAGCAGCTGGGCTCCCACCAAGATGGAAGAGGAGAAGCTAGGAGGTGTGGGTTGCCCTCTAGTGGGGTTTAAGCAATATGTGGAACTGAGAAGGGCTCAATCGAGGATCTGCAAACCTGCCGGCATTGTGCTGGTTGTCTTAGCTCTGCTGTTGGGTTTTTCTATGGGAACTAGAGTTAATGCGGCCCAGGGTTCAGGTATGTCCTTTAGAAGTTCGAGGGGTGGTTCTGGAGATCACCAGAGGCACACTGGGGGCACACAGTCACTTGTGAGGCGGCAGTCTTGGAAGTCCTGTCTGTGACTCAGTTGAAGAACCTCCTTGTATCAGATGGACCACACAGAATAATTTCGCCCAAAGCCAGAACTGACTAGATTATTTAGCCAAGCGAGGTGGTGAAATTATTTTCTGATATACTTTATCTTTTTAAAAGAATGCATAAAACATCTAGAAAAATGTTAAGTCCTGTTTTATAAAAGCATTTGGCTTCTTATGACAACCTTTGAAAATAGTCACGGTCTCATGTGAATGAGTCATAAGTGAGGAAATCCTGAAAGAACTAAAGGGTGTGTTGATTTCTCTAATCTATATTCATTTGTGGCAATGTAATTGGCTAAGGAATAGATCAAGTGCTTTATGAGATTCTCACTGCCAGCATCAGACCATATCTATTCAAATATTTCTGATGTGTCATTCTCCTGCCTCCCTCTCAACAGTGTATAAACATGTGCAAATACACGATCACACACTTATCTTCTCCCCTTCTTTAACTATGTATTCTCCATGTGATTTGGTCAGGTATTTTAAAATACTCTCCAATGGAAAATTAAGTGTTCAAAACATTTTATGTAGCATCTACCCAGATGGAAGAGGTTAATGAAGAAAAGCTCTTCCCAGCCCTCAATCCGACTAATTTAGGACCTCCTGTTCAAGTCCCTATAACCCCCAATTCCCATAAGATGTTCACCTTTCATCTCTTCCCAGTTCTGAGGGTGAGAGGTCTTAGCTGGAATCTTTATAATAAAGAGGAGGATATTTTCAGTTCTTGGTGAGATATTTAGGTACTAGGAGACATGATTGCTCAAGCCACGTGTACTTGTGCTCAGCCTTCATTGCATCTGTCCTGGTAAATAATTTCTGGTAGTTGTATACAGGACTTCTCTGCCACTAACCGTGGGCTTTTTGTGATCAGAAACTGCATGTCATCTTTATCTTTGTATTCCCTGAGTTCACTCTTGTGTCTTGAGCATAGGAGTGGTACGATAAATGTGTTTTGGTGGACACATTTCCCACACCTCATGAGTTACACTCCAGTCTTCATTCATACTTTTTTTTTTTTTGACTACTGTTGACAAGTACAGGCATACCTTGGGCATATTGTGATTTCAGTTTCAGACCTCTGCAATAAAGCAAATATCACTGTTAAGCAAGTCACGTGAATTCGTTGGTGTCCCAGTGCATATCAAAGTAACTGTAGTCTATTAAGTGTGAGATAGCATTATGTCCAAAAAAAAAAAAACCAATGCACGTACCTTATACTTCATTGCTAAACAATGTTAACCATCATCTGAGCCTTCAGTAAGTTGTAATCTTTTTGCTGGTGAAAGGTCTTGCTTTGGTGTTGTTGGTTGCTGACTGATCCCCGGGGTGGTGTTTGCTGAAGGTTGGGTGGTTGTGGCAATTTCTTAAAATAAGGCAACAGTGAAGTTTGCCGCAGCAATTCACTTGTCCTTTAATGAAAGATTTCTCTCTGTTTGAGAGCATTTTACCCACAGCAGAACTGCTTTCAAAACTGGAGTCAGTGCTCAAACCCTGCTGCTGCTTTATCAGCTGAGTTAATGTCATGGTCTAGACTCGTTGCTGTCGCTTCGACCGTCTCCACTTCATCTTCACCATTAGATGCCATCTCAAGAAACCACTTCTGTTGTTCCCGCATATGAAGCAACTTCTTATCTGTTAAAGTCGTATTGTGAGATGGCAGCAATGGAGCCACATCTTCAGGCTCCACTTCTAGTTGTCTTGCTGTTTCCACCACATGTGCAGTTACTTCCTCCCCCAAAGTCTTGAACTCCTCAAAGTCATCCACGAGGATTGGAATCAGCTTCTTCCAAACTCATGTTAATGTCGACATTTTGACTTCTCCCCATGAATGACACATGTTCATAGTGGCATCTAGAATAGTGAATGCTTTCCAAAAGGTTTTCAAGTGACAAATGTGTGACTCTTCGTATCACTTTTAACATAGAGGCCGTTGTAGCATTATTAGCTGGACTAATTTCAATATTGTTGTATCTCAGGGAATAGGAAGGCCCGAGGAGAGAGAGAGAACAACCGGCTGGCGGAGCAGTCAGACCAAATACAGTATTTATCAATTAAGTTTGCCGCCTTAGATGGGCACCATTACTGGTGCCCTAAGACAATTACAATAATAACATCAAAGATCACTGATCACAGATCACTGTAACAGATAAAACAATAATGAAAAAGTTTGAAATATTGTGGGAATTACCAAAATGTGACACAGAGACATGAAGTAAGCAAGTGCTATTGGGAAAATGGTACCAATTGACTTGCTCTACTCAGGGTTGCCACAAACTTTCAGTTTGTAAATGCAATTCCTGTGAAGCACAGTAAAGTGAAGTAGAACAAGGTACGCCTGTATTATAACATCACACTTAGCTATAGCTGAAGCATTCTGTGCTTATAGCCCAGTTCTATCTTGGTGTAAAGATCTGATTTAATTTCAAATAAAATCAAATTTTAGAGTCTGTTAAAAAGTCTATCTCTGTATTAGAATATGAATTTCTTTTAAGGAGAGCAATTCATTCATGCTTTTATCTATAGCTCATACCAGTTTGTATTTCTAACTTCACCTCGTCCAGCTGTCTACCTGCATTCCCAGGCAAGAGCTCTTTGTACTTTGAAGTATAGGAGAGGACATGCAGATTCAGGATACGGTGTTTGGTGGTCCACTGTGAACTCTGTGCCTTAATTCATTATTCTGGCAGGGGATAGTTTGTTGGCGGTGCTTTGACGTGCCCCCAGCAGTGAATATAGGGGCCTCACACAGGGTAGAGAAATGCACAAAGCTTGTGAGCAGCTGATTGTTCTGATCTCTTACCTCTCCACTTCTACTCTACTTGAAACCTCACTACCTGGCATATTATATGACGAGCTTAGAGGGGTGGTGCCTCAGACAGACCTGGGTTTAGGGCACAGCCCCCACTACACCTCTTGCCAACCTTGGGCAAGATACCATCCCCTTCTGAGGCTCAATTCTCTCAAGTAGAATGTAGATAATATCTGCTTTGTGGGCAGTTGGGAGGATTACACAAGGGTAGATAGGATCAATGCTTTGCACAGTGTTTGGCACAAAATTGATCTAAAAAAATTCTATTATTTTCTAGGAACCATAGTGGGCCAGCTTCAAAGTATGAGAGAGAAACTCTGGCACACAGGAACTTTCTAAATGCTCGTGTGGGCAGCAGAGGCAGATCCCATTTCAAATTTAGCTTTTGTTTATTTTGTCAGAGTTAGAGTGTATGAGGAGAGGAGAAAAGAACAGGAGGGATACCGTTTTTTTAAAATCTTGATTTTATTGAGGTATAATTTTCGTCAAATAATCATCCATTTTAAGTGTATAGTTCAGTAAGTTTTGGCAAATATATACAATCGTATAACTACCACTATGAGATTCAGGGGTGTTTGAAACAGGCCTCTGAGGTGGGGAAGCTACTGGGATCTGGAACTAAAATGTGCAGCTTGGTCTGGACTAAGAAGGAGCTTCTCTTTTCCCTCAGGGAAGGAGGGGCGGTGGGTGGAAATGTAGATAAATGGGCACTGGATGGGGTAGGAGTAACAGCACATTCCTGGATGTGTGGTAGGATTGAAAAGATAAACAGGGATGAGACAGGTTCTGCCGTAGAGTATGAAAGTTTTAAATAGCTTATTTGGGCAGCGACTGGCAAGGGATGTGTGCAGAGACCACCCGACTCAGCCTGGCTGTGCGCGTGGAGAAACCACAGGTGGGAGTTTCTCTGGGCATACATGAGGGACAGAAAGTCAGAGACCAGAGGATTCTGAGGATTTGCGAGTAACGTTGATGAAGCCATGAGGGAGCAGAGAAGCAGGAGCTGATGGAGGGGTTGAGAGAATGGGAGGCCTCGGTGGGCGGGTGGAAGTTTATGAGATCTACGAGGAGTTTCTCTGGCTGGTTGGGTTTAACATTCCACAGGTGGACCTGTCGTGAGAGATGACACAGTTCACGTCACACTCACGGGAGGTGGCTGCTGAAGTTTGGTGGAAAGCAAGTGATCAGCTAACAAATGATCGAAATGCGAAGACAGGATCATTTAGACCATACTGGGCCTTCCAAAAGCACTGCCAGCGTTTCACTGGGAAGATTTTATCCACCGCTTTGGGCGTACAGCTGTTATGATGAAACTGCTCAATCCAGCAGCAGATCTGGTTGGCTTAAAATATGTCGAGAATCCCACCTGTTTTAGCACCTTTATTGCTACCTCCCATTTCTGTGGACATCTGCAGTCATATAAACGGGTCTTCCTGTGACTGTCCATGCTCCGCTGGTCTGTTCTCAGTACAGCAGCCGAAAGAGTCATTTAGAGCAAACTCACATCTTAGCACTTTTCTGTATCCATCTCATTCAGCAAAAAAGTTAGGGGCTTTTCCAGGGCTCATTCAGGGGCTTTCCAGACCTGCACTGTCCCGCTCCCCAAACCCACTTTCCTTTCTGATCTCATCTCCACTGTCCTCATCGCTCAGCGGGCTTCAGCCTGCTGGTCTCCTTGCTGTCTCTGCACCACCCCCCGCACACTGTCATTGCCAGGTGTTTGCACTCTCTGTTCTTTCTGCCCGAAGATTTCTTCTCCCATCCACCTGCGTTATTTACTTCCTCACCTCCTTCTGGTCTTCGCTTAAATGTCACCTTTCTCTCTAGGGCCTTCACTGGCCATCCTATTTAGTATTACCGACCTTCTCCCTTCCACAAACACCTCGTTTTCTCCTCTGATTTATTGTCTGGCATCCTATGTATTTTTCATATTGTTTATTGTCTGTCTCTTTTAACATGCAGCGAGTAAATGCCATTAGAGTAGGGATTTTATCTCTTTTCCTGCCACTTCATGAGCAGTCAATAAAAGAATTGACTGAAGAGATGTTTGCTCATGACTGTAAAGTGAAATTTAATTGAATGCAAGCTTACATGGAGAGACAAAGGAGAAACATGACAAAACGGTCATTTTCTCTGGAAAAGGAAAGAGAGAAAATGAAAAAAGACAGAAGAAAGGAAAAACTAAAAATCTACTAACATTTACTAACAGATCCTTAACGGCCCAAAGGCTGAGGCGTGTCAGAGGTCAGAGATAGAAAATAAGGGGGGAGGGTGAGGATTTAAGAAATCGACCAGCAGCTGCATACTCCCAGCACACAGTCAAGGAAAAGCCTGCAATCCAACTTCATATCCCTCCACATACATACAAATTTAGCTGGTAGAACACTGCACAGCATCAGGAGAAAGGGTGTAAAGTGTGGTGTTAGGTTTAAATAGGCCAGCACTTTAAAGAGGGAGCTAAACGCAGGATGACAAGGTATGTCTTGTAGGCAATAAAAAAGAATACTTTAAAAGAAGTTTTCTTAATATTAAAAAGAGAAAAGAAACTTGCATCTTGTGAGCATTAAAAAGTACAGCGAGTAAAGCGTTAGGGAAACAGGAATGTGTGTTGGAGAAGAGAACGGAGAGAGGTAGTTAAATATAATCTTGGTTTTATTTGTACAGCTTTAATCTTGATAAATGGCACAGTCCTAAAGCGAACACCTTGTCCAGGGCCCTCATAACATTTATGTTTCAAAATCCAGGCTATAGTCCAAACGATTTCAAATTCTGAGAGAAACTATTTGTTTAGAGTCCGTTGTCCTGGGTGTTAATATGAAAGCAAACTACAAAATATTAAGAAGAAATTCATATGTAATTGCTCAAACCAGGCCATAATAAGCAGAAATTTGTAAATAAGTCAGTTCTTTGAGGGCTATTCATCTGCCTGCCACTTCTCTGCAGTGCCTAAAATTTCCTTTTCTATAAATGATTAACAATAAATATTTAATTGAATTGAAAGATATCAAACATGTTATATTCATTTTCAGGAAAGGCAATTATTTGAAATGATTAATCTCTACCAAATGAAAAATTATGAGTCAAATTATATAATGTTGCTGTGTTAATAGGTGTTGTTATGTTAGCTGGATTAAAGTTTTCTGCTACCAAAATGGAATGGTTCTCTGCTCCAAAATTACAGTATAAAAAAAGATGAATGGAAATCATTTTCTCAATTTATTTTTTCTCCCATTAATTGTTCTCAAGCATTTGGCTTCTACTGCAAATTGATCATAATACAATCTGGTGTAAGAACATACACCTTTGCAAAAATTTAGTTGTTATATTTGGAGAGTATTGAGTATAAAATATTGAGCTCATTACCACCAGATGGCTATCAAAAGCATGACTCAGAGAAAGTATTTATGATATGAGCTGTTGTCTGAAGGAAAACTACTTTCCTTTAGAGACTGTAAAATCCACCTTTGGCTTAAGCCAGACCAGCAGAGAGACATGCACCATGCACTTGGACCACATAGCACTAGCCTTGGAAGTCCTGTTTTTACTGAACTGTGCTCGGGTGAGAATCCATCAGCCTCTCCTGAGGGATGCATAGGAAACAGCCTTTTAAAATCTGATCTTGTTAAACACGCTCTGCACATTACATGGTGTCCTTTTTGTGGACCTTCGGGAGGTCTACAAAGTTATTTTTAATTTCAGTATCCAGAAAAGTGCTTCTTTTGAACATTTTTTAGGGGACACTCTTGTGTAACTAATAAGATTTTTCTTTTTGCATCTGCTAATAAAAAACCTTCCCATTAAACCCAAGCCCACCCATAGCAAGGTGAACAGCTTTATGGTACGTATTTTCATGCCATCCTCTTTCTTGCTTCCTGTTTATGTTCCTACCTCTGTTTTCTCTTTCTTTTCTACTTCTAACATATGTTATCTAGTAGTATTTTGTGTTTTCTTTTAGGCAACCTTAAGTCTTTTGAGGGAACAAGAAGAGAAATAAATATATTCATTCACATATATATAAAATTTTGTTGTGTTAATTTGAGTTTTATTTTTTGCTAAGAGTATGGTGCTTTCCAATTACTTTGCTACCTGAGGATGTATGAGAACCTTTGATTTAGAATGTTAGTTGCTAAGAGGGCAGAGAAGATTCTTTAACACTTGACAAATATCAAACCACAGTATCATCACCAGCCAATAATTTTTAAAGACCTATTTAGTGCGTTGAAGAAAAGTATAGTCTTCACAATCTATATGTAAATCTACACTATAATATGTACTATAATCTAGCATGCTGACCATTCTTTCTAGTTTAGATTCTGGCACAATTTATTAACTTCTTCCTGTTTAAAGCCTCTTTAAACCAATTGGCAACTAATTAATTTTCCTTGTTGAGTACATTTCTGCTTAATTCTGTTTTTTTCAATTTGTCTGTGGATAATTTACAATAATTTCTGAATCACATTCTAGATCCGTGGACTCAAGATGTAATGCTAATGTTTGCATCTGCTATTAAAAATATTCCAATCCTTACCCCTGAGAAAAACAAAATTAGGTCAGTTAAATCCACCGAAGAAAGTCAATGCAAGCTGTTCAATCTTCGTTCAGCCTGGATAATTTGGGCTTGACCTCTGTGTTCAGGTCCGCAGAACTCTGGCTAGGTATACAGTTAAATCAGACGCGCCACCTACTGGGAAAAGCTTGGAGTCACAGGTAGAAAATAGAGCAACTGTAAAAGGTAATGGAGGCTGCACAGCACTGTAGAAATAGAGCAACTGTAAAAGGTAATGGAGGCTGCACCTCGCACCACTGAGCTGTGCCCTTGCAAAACTGACCGTTTCAGCCATTTTTGTTATGTGTATTTTACCACAATTTAAAAAAAGTAATGAGTGGTATAAAAGGCATTCAACGAAGCAGAATTAATAACAGTTGTTCATAATAATATCATCGATATTATAGTATATCACATTTATACCGATGCTGTCATTAATAATGTTAATATTAATAATAATTAATACCCATATAGTGCTTACTATGTGCCAAGGATATTCTAAGCATCTCATGTAGCAATACAGCCTTCATCGCTATTTTCTTAAAGACGACTCAGAATATGTAAGTTTTACACTGTTTCTCTTCCCTTCAGACTGTCAAGTCTTTCCAGGCAGCTGTTTTTATTTTTTTGACCCTGCAAATACACTGGACTTATGGGCATGGCATGGTGTGGGGGTAGGGGGTTGGAGGGAGGTGGCTGGGTAAGGCAGTGTCACAGGAAGTCAGAAGAATGGATGGCCATGTCAGGGGAGGCTCACAGGGTCCTGAATTTAAGCATAAAGTTCTTAGACTTCTCTGATTTTTGTTGACCCTTATCCCAATCCAGTTCTTTGGGGTTCTGCACAGATTGCTTTAATATACGTCTGATGTCTTCAAGGTCCAGGTCTCCAAAAGTCTTCACAGTCTGACTCCATCCCACATGGGTTACTCCTTTGACTGACTTTTCACTGCTCAGTGTGTAACCAGCCCATAGTCTGTATTAGCTGCTTATGCTTCTCTTCTTTATCCAACTAGATAAGTTCGAAGAGCCAGAGCAGTGTCTTTGTTTTCTTTGCATATTCTCCCCTACAATGCCCATCACAGTACTTTGTTATGTAGATAGAGTAAGCTTACTACATTTAAAAAAAATTAAGATGGTGGTACATTTAGGGGGGTTAATATTATTAAGTTTTTTCCCATATACCAAATGCAAAATTACGCGTATATCTGTTGGTGAGGACATTTCCTACAGCCTGGAGATATCAAACCTTGAATCTGTAGTCTCTCCCCGCACAGTACCTGGATGTGAGACGCTTTCTTGTTACCTGTGCATTGACAGTGTTAAGTCTCACTCCATACACAGTCATGTCATCTGCCTGTGTCCTACTGCCGAGCTCTAGTCTACAAGAATGTAAGAATTTGAAGGAATTAGGCATTCAGAATTTTCCATGAAATAACTTTCTAGAAGGAAAAAAAGTACAAGGAAAATGGTAGCCTGGAACCCTGATATTTTTAAATGTGTCTTAGGTCCACTGCCTCAGGACATGTGCCAGTTATAGAACCAAAATCCACTGTCCCATGACTTGCTCCTTCTAGGTCCTGAACTCAAAGTGCAGTGATTATTCAAAGTTATTCTAAAAAGTGGCATGAAGTTTGTAATTCCTTTTAACAACTTGAAAAAATCCTGGAGAACTATTTCCATGTTTCCTCTGACCCTCTTGTATTTGTGATACACTCGCAGCCCTGCTTTGCCAACTCTCAGTTAGATTAATTAATAACACTTAAATGTTATCTGTCCATTTTTTCTTCCAAGTCACAATTCTATTGTGAGTCATTTCTTTTCTATAGCAACTGGTTATGCCGTAACAAACAGTGGACTATGTTATGTCAGTGGAAGATATACTATACGGCAAAAGTTGTAATTTCATCTAAATGACTTCAAAGAGAAATTAAAAAATATATTTTGATTTCAAAATAAGAGGAGTTATAATATTTCTACACAGATCAGATTTAACCCAAACATCTCATTGATCCACAAACAAGTAATTTTCGGATCAGTTAATTAGTTCTTATTACTATTCATGTCTCCCTGTCTAGAGGGGGATGAATCATAATCAGTATATAATTTCCATTTTATGGAAGAGGAACTAGGCTGAAAGAGAGGCCAGGAGTCTGATCATCTGCTTTCTGGTTTCAGCTCTGACTTGAGCAAGTAGCCTCAGGCAGGTTGTCAAAACTTTGTGGCCTTCTTTTTTCACCTATCGGATAATCAAGTTGGATCTCGTGCTCCGTGCGCATCCCTTCCCCTGTCTAGCAAGTCCACGTGATTGTCTTGCCCCTGTTGAACCTCCAGAGAGTCCAGATAAGAAGAGATCCTGCCCGTTTCGGCCGTAGAGGAACCCAGGACTAGTTACAGAATTTGTCGGGCCCATTGCAAAGCAAAAATGTTGGACTGTTTGTTAAAAAGTTATTAAGAATTTCAAGAGAGTGACCACAGAGCATTAGACCCAGCATGGGGCCACTCTACGAGTGGAGCCCTTCTGAGTATGGGGGCTCTGTGACTAAAATGGTCACACATTCATAAGGTTGGCCCTGGAGAGAACAAAGGCATTTTGGGGTCAGTTCCCTCTGAGAGAAATCCAGAACCTGAGGAACTCCTACGTATCCGGAGACTCATATTGAAGTGGGTAGGAGGGACTGAGGCTCACACTCGCCATAAGCCCCACCCTCATCAGAGGGCCTTTCAGTCAGAAGGGAATCCTCGAACTCCTAGCTCTCCCTGTGAGGAAAGGGTTTGGGCCAGACAACTAGCACCCCAACTTTTAAGACTGCCACCTGAGGGACAGCCACCTAGCTCAGATTGCCCACGGAGTTTGGCACTCACAAGTCCCACAGACCATGGCAGACAAAGAAGCAGCGGTTAGAGGGGCACGTGGGCACTCACCACAGCCACACCCTGGGGCTGTGCAATGGGAGCAGGAAAAACTCGCCCTCCCAGTTTCTGCCTGGAAGGTGCTAGCTGCATGCTTTCCTGCTGCTGCCTGTGGGTCTGGCTTCTAATCAGCTGACCAGCCTGTGGGGGCTGAAGGGTCCTCCCTGGAGCCTGAAGGAGCTGGTGGGCACATCCCTGCCAACTCCCCAGCTCACTGCAGCAGGAAAACCAAGTCTCCAGCTTCTTCCCGGAGGGAGATTGTACACACATGTAGTACCCCCAGCGTTACGGCTGCCACACGCGGGACTGGTTCCCAAATCACCTAGCTCTGGGTGCTAAGGAGGCTTGGCAATTACGAGTCCCCCAGGGCCACACAAAACCAAGAGGTGGCTCTCAGTGGGAGCACAAGTCTTCCCAGTGACTGTCCCCTCTGGCTCAGCATAGAGCGAGCAGGCAGATGCCCAGCTCCAGGTTTCTCCCCGATGGGGACTGGACGGCACGTCTGATGTCCTGGCTTTCTGACCTGCTGCCCGGAAGTCTTCGGGAGCCGATGGGGCCGGCGGTTATTGTCCTCCTGGAGCCTGAACAGCTCTGTGGGCATTCCTCATGCCTTAGGGACAATGGCAGGTCTTGGCATGCCCTCATTTGCTGGGAACCACTAGGAACAAAGAAAGTGACTTGGACAATCACAGGAACAACCAAGGAGCTCAGGCAGAGCTGACTCATGGGGTTCAGATATGTGAGTCCAGTATGTCAAGACTGGGAGAAGTGGCTGTTTTATTTAATGCACAGAGGCCAAGGCAGAGAATCAAGAAAAGGGAAGAAACAAGGAAATATATTTCAAACAAAGAAACAAGATAAATATCCACAAACCAACTTAATAAAACAGAGATAAGTGATTTACCCAATAGAGAATTAAAAATGATAGTCATAAAGGTACAATAGGTAACTCTGGTAATTGGTACGTAAAGGTGTTCCAGTGAATCATGCCCCATGTGTCCTCCCAGCCTATGCTGCATCCAGGCTGGCCTGTGACTCGCAGTCACGTGCGGCAGAACTGAGATTGTGCCAGTCCTGGGCTTAGCCTTTAACAGGACTGGTGGTGTTGGCTCCCTCCTCTTGACTTGTTTTACGCACCAAGTTCTGGGGTGGTTTGTTTGACAGAAATAGCCTCAGCAGTGACTTTCTATCCCATGTGACTTAAAAGATCCCAGGAGGCTCTCTGATCTCATGGTGTGCATAGGATCTTTGGATGCCAAATTCCCAGGGAAGGGAGGGCTGAAAGGGGAAGGTGCTGAGGCAGGGAGAGGAGGAGGCTGGGGCTGTAGAGAGACGGGCACTTCAACTGCTTGCCAGTTTGGCCAGGGGCCAGTTCTAGCAGAAGTAGCTGCAGTTAGGCCAACAGTTCCAATGCTCCTTTTACAGATTGTGGCTTTCCCTTACGTGAACCTATGTTTTGAAACTGTGCCATGTGGTGTCAGCTAGAATGAAGCCAAGGTTCCATGTTCAGTTCTCTCATGGTTATCTTGGCTCTGTCCTAGTCCTAAGGGAGACCAGGCCCGATTCACAGGTCCAACAGGACAATTGAAAATATGCTTACTTGTATCTTTCCTCATGAAGAGTCAGAAAAGTCATTGTCACGTAGGTGAGACAGGGTATTTTAAGCACTCGCTGTTTCATATGGTAAGACTGTTTTTCTTTTTACTGTCAAGAAGTCAACGATTTAAAAATCTCACTTGTTTCCTTTACTCTTAAATCCTAGTTTCTTTAAAGAAAAATGTAGGTGTGAAAGCTATCCAGGTCTAGAAATTGTTTTAAAAAATAATATTTCTTTTATTAATGTGTTTAGGGTTTAAAAGAACTAACAGAAAGCACATTAACTACATGAATATATTACTTTATATAGCATATTTAATCATTGTGAAAGATAAGCCATTTATATTCAAATTAATGCAGAAATAATAGTCATCATTTCACTTACTGGTAGCAAGGAGTTACATTATAAAAGTTTCATATATAAAATTTTATTCTCTGATAGAGAATTTAACATAGCTATAAAACACATTGCCCACTCTAAGTAGTTTGATATCTTTAAGAGTCCTTCTTGTCTCCTTGAATATTCAATTCTAGTAAATATCACAGCCAAAGAGTTCCAGGCGAAGTGCAATACTTTGATTCCATGTTTTCGGAATGATGCGGATAAACCTAGAAATGATTGGTGGGTTGAAAAAGTTCTTCACATGTCCTTTGATATTACTATTTCCTTCGAAAATCTGAAAGCAAAATATGAGAAAATCCTTAATGATGGTACAATGGGTATAAAAATCTTACAGATAATTTTTTTGTCCTTTAAGTTCAAACTGAGGCCATCGAAGAACATGTATAATATTGTCAAAGAGATGATCCTCAATCGATAATGAAATCACACTCCAGACAGACCTCTTTAGAGATTTCACCTCGCCAGTGATCGGAGTCAAATTAGGGAAAAATAAAGACATTTGGTATGATATCACGGAGCAGTTTCAAAACCATCTCTGCCCTTAGGCCCTTTGCAGCTAGCTGTGTGACTCTGAGCAAATTACTTAAATTCTCCGATTCTCCATTTCTCATTGGCAAAATGGGGGTAATGAAATTATACCTCATAGAAGTTGTAAGCATTGAAAATGTATGTAAACATATGACAAGTGCCTAGTAAGTGCCAAATAGTGGCGCCAATAAATGCTTAGCTATTACTAAAATTTTAAATGAAATGCAACCATGCATTTTTATTTCTCCTTTTCAGGTATGTCCTATATCAGGTAAACCGTGCCCCCCCTCCTTTTTTTTTTTTTTTTTGACCTACAGCAAGTTCCCCAGCGTTTACACACAGCAGAAGCTATGTGTAATCACTATTTGTTTATGACAGTGTGCTTACCCTGCTATGCAGACATCATGGTACAATGAGAAATAAACCAAACCAAAGAAACGGCCAGCCCAGGGGTTTAAAACGAGAGGTTCAAATTCGCTAAGAGCCGAGCCCATGATGAGTGTTGGATAGATGCCCACCCCCTTCTCCTGCGTTGCCCCTCCCGTTAGCTTCAACTCAATTCCCACTCCTGTGATTTAGCTCATCTGGCTTTGCCTCTCGTGGCACTTCAAAGCCACATAACTGGGAACTGAAGAGTATAGAGGAGTAATTCATCTTGTAGGACATTAGTCTCCTAGTCAGTAAAGAAAATTCCTTTCTGCTCAGTCACAAAGACACAGAAAGTTTTATGGCCATGGGTATTTGACCAGTGGTGAGTAACAAGTATTTCCAAGGCAATGCTAATGTGGTGTTATTCCAGACCTTTACAGTAGAATATTTTCTAGACTCCTGTTATGGACTGCACGTTTGTGTCTTCCCAAAATTCATATATAAAATTTGATAGATCATATAAATGGGATGCTATTAAGAGATGAGGCCTTTGAGAGGTAATTACACTTATACAAAGAGGAAGAGACAGGGCTCTCTCTCTGTGTGTATGCGTGCACACATCAAGGAAGGCCCTATGAGGACATAACCAGAGAGTGGGCTCTCGCCAAGAACTCGACTGTGCTGGCACCCCGATCTAGGACCCACCCAATCTACGGTAGTTTGTTACAGCAGCCCAAGCAGACGGAGGCAACCCCTGCCCCATCTTTCTCAGTCGGGGCTAGTGAAGCCTCCCACCACCCCCTAGTGTTTCGTTCTCGCTGTTTTGCAGGCAGCTCAGTCAAAGCTGAAAGCTGCGGGGCCCCTGTCCCCAACCCAGGAGCCTGCGGCGTTAGCGCGCAGAAGACTTAAAGAAGCGATGCGTGCGCACGGTGTGGAGAGCTACTGGCAGGCGCAAGGTGCTTTTGTCACCACGCAAGTTTCCCAGTTGCTTTCCTTTGCCCAGAGGGCACCCTGTACCTTGTCCACCATGGAGGACTTGTGCCTGTAAGGTTTCCATTCCACTCCCTGGTCACTGTAGTGGATGGCATAGCTCTTCACATACATTTCAGAGGACAGAGACTTGCAACCCTGTGTTATGATGGCAGTTATCTTCTTGACTTTGAGCAGATCAATTTGTAACCACTGTTTGTTGTTGTTTGCCTATGAAAATGGTAAGAACACATGGGTAAGACAGACGTTAAAACCCTTGCTTTTTTTAGACCAAGACACTCAGAAATGCACAGAGCTCAGAGGGTTTGTTTTGTTCCATCCCTTAGGCTTCCTTCTCTCCTTGAAGCCTTCCCTGTTCCTTTTCATTTGTTGTCATAGCGCGTGTATGAGCTTCTGCTGGAGTATTTCACACGTTCTACACTCATTGCATATTTGTTTATTTACCCACTTTTTGTATCCCTTACTCTTTGAGGACAGGGGCCGCCTTAGTTTTGTTTCCAGGTATTTAGCACAATGCATGGCACACAGTTGGTGTTCAATAAATATTTGGTGAGTAAACAAAAGAAATTTACTTGAGGAAAAAATATTAAATTGGTAAATTACTTGTAAATGTTATTCTCTTAAGTGAGTTTGTTTAAATGCTGTGATGATATTACTGATATTACTGAAGGATTATCTGGAAAAGAATTGGATAGTATCCTTTATTTTAGAAGAGCCTCACTTTTCTTTTCATTGCTAATGTCAAGTAGGAGAAATAGTCTAGTTTCTTCTTTCCTGATATTTCAAATAAATATGTTTGAGAAACCCGATAAAGCTATACCTTGGGCTTGAAATGACATAGCAATTGTTCTGTCTCTGGCCTAACGCAATGCCTAATTACATGGTTGGCAATATGCACTAGGAGAAAGATGATCAGAAGGACTAACTGAGTTTTAGAGTAACCTGAGATGAATTTCAACTTTGGGAGAGTTATCATGCCCCATACTCTCAGCGAACTCTATATGAGATAATGAATACTGTATTTTCTCGACATCACTCATGTGCATGTCTGTATGTGTACATATGTATGCACATATGTATGTTACACAAAGTCACATGCTTCATGAATTTTTAAAGAAAATTCATTGAATTAAAATTAGATAATTTTTTTGTTAATTTTGTAACACCCTCTAGTGAGATTTGGTGGTGTTTTAGTGTGTCTTCAAATCAAGATTGTACTAGCGATACAGAATATAGGTAGCTAGAGGAGTTTTGTAGGCATAAATGATTTTTTGTAGGCATAAATGTGGTAGAGACCCTTCAGTCTGCATGCGTGCCTGCATATGTCTAGTTTAGATTTTCAGTCTCCCTAAAGAGACCTTATAAAGACATTTCATGCTAATAGGTTAAGTGAAACAAATGGTTATGACCTAAAATTCCAGATTTAAAATGACAGCATTAAAAATTAAAATTAGCACTTCATCTTTGGAGTGCGTATTACTTCACAAAGACTAAAAGCAAATCATTTATGGAGCAAATTCTTTTTCAATGCTGTAAAATGGAGGGCGAGGTGACGAGGTTATACCATAAACAGGTCTAAAGGGTCACCTGGGAAAGAATTCAAAGACACCCTTTCTCTAACTTCTTATTTTCTTTTTAAAATTGCTTTATTTTTAAAAATTATATAAATATAATGTAACATTACTTTTATTATTTTAGCTTTTTGGGTCTCAGATTCTCCTGCAGAATTGCACGGTGAGGAGTTTGGGGTGCTTTAAATGGTGGAAGGAGCACTGGTCTGTTTATTGGGAGAATGGGATTCCGATTCTGCCACTAGACTAAGCCAAAATTATTTACTATCCTTCGAGTTTAGACTTCAGATGAAAATTCTGGACCAGAGGCTGTGTAGAATCCCTTGCTGTTCTAACAGTCTGCGATTCTATGATGGTTAGAATGAGTTTCAAGGTGTAGACATTGGCTGATCCCTAAGACCACCTGTATGGGGTCCAGGCTTTTTTATTTGTTCCACTAGTTCCACAGTTACCTTTTCTTCCTGGTGACCTACTTTCAGGATAGGATGTGGAAACCCATAGAGAGTCCAGGGACTCGGAATGTAGGTATCTTAAAGGAGGGAGTTAGGAGGATAGAAGATGGGGATCTTGGATTAAGTTGGATTGTTTTGATTTCAGCTTCCATTCTGATTTCTCAGGTCAGTTGAAGAGTGAAATAAAGTGAGTCAATTCTTAAGAATTACCCTGAAACGAAGTCACCTGTACTACTCCATGGGCTAATATCAGGGGCAATATAACTCTCTGGAATATGTTTCTTCAATTTAGATCACTGATTTATAACCCTGGTTTTGTAGTGTTTTACCATGCTGTCAATTGTCTAAAGGAATGTTGCAGAGTTCTCAAAAAGTGGGAACAAAACATGGCACTCTTAAGAAAATGAAAAGTATTACTAAATTGTATGTGGGGGAGGGAGGGAAGATGTTGCAAATCTAAATCATTTATCATTAATGTAAGTTGTCTCAAAAGGGGTTTGTAAACTATAGCCCAAGGCCAAATCCAGCCTTCTGCTTGTTTTTGTAAGTACAGTTTTATTGTAACACAGTCGTGAGCATTCATTTACATAATGTTTATGGCTACTTTCCTACTACAGTGGCAAAGTTGAGTAGTTATGACAGGGAATGTATGGCTCATGAAGCCTAAAATATTAATTATCTGTATCTCTGCAGAAAAACTTTGCCCATCCCTGGTCTAAATCAAGATGAGACAAAGAACCACAGTGATGATAAATGACTTCTCTGTGAGCCAAAGTTAGAGCTGAGACTATCAATTCAACAGGATCCAAGATTCTCAGCCTAGGGTCATATTCTGCAGAAACAGATGATTGTCTGGCTTTCCAGGCCCCATGTTCCCTGTAGTGAGAGCCTTTGTTTTTTTCTGGAAGGCTGAGTGAACTCTGTTCACAGGGGGACAACAATAATTCACCTTGGCTTGCCAGGCATTCACACGGCCCTGGGCGTTCAGGCGGGCACGGAAGGGTTCCCAGTAATCTCCCCACCAAGACTTTTTAAATGAGGAGGCTGTGATTTGCGTGTTTTCTATCTTTCCACTTTCCATACCAAGCGGGGTGGAGCATCCTGTTGAGAGAGAGCAATGTGATTAAATATGCACCACCAATATTCCCTGCACAGTGTTTTGTACTGCAAAGGACATAAGGAATAATGTTACTAAGTTACAACAGAAGCAACCATCACAACAATCAACACTTGTTGTCCAAGTACCAAATCCTGTTTTTAGGCTTCATATGTATTATTACTTAATGCTCCCAATTATCTTCATTTTACGAAGAAGAAAAACACAGCAAGAAAAAGTAACTTGCTTAATAGAACACTGCTAGAAGAATCAGAAACTAAATTTGAGCCCAGGCACTCTGACATCAAATACCTAAGTGTTCTAAATGTCTAAACTTGTTTCCTTCCTTCACAGAGTTATAGAACTTAGGTTTTTGCTTTGAGATAGTAGACAATACTCTTATCTATGTATATAAAAAAAAATTATTCTAACAAAAGCTACAAAGAAGAGGATGTAGTGGACAATTGGTAGTCACATTTAGTGTTTTACTTTCATCCCCTTGAGGGTGATTCATGTTTTATGTAAGAACCATAGCTAGTGAATGAGCTCGGCTGACTGCCCATGACCATCATCTTGGTGACATTTTGTTCTTGCTAGTAAATTATGCAGGCATATTCTTGCAGTGATACCTCACTTTCTCCATGGGGGAAAAAAAAGTCTTAAAAAGAAAACCTATTGCTAAAACAGTTGAATGTCCCATTTTAGTATAGCTTGACTCTATGATCTGAACAAACAACCATTTACATTATATACCATATGGAAAGAAATAACAATGATTTATAGAGCTGTTTTAAGGAATGTTCCTGCCTGTACCAAATTTGCGCTTCATGGGGAGATGTTTCGTACCACTACTATCTGGGCACTGGCAAAATGCCCGTATCTGTATGCCTCATGAGTATCAGAGTGTACTGCAACGTCATCTGCTTTGATAAGAAACTGATTCAGCTACTTTCTCCACTGTGAGTGGTGGCTCTTCCCTCCACTCTGAGAGAAGGTACTGTAGCTCCCGAATGAGTGTGTCAAAGCAAGTTTCTGGTGCACAATCTCCTTGCCCCCTCAGCCCTGAGTGGTCAGCCAGGTGCTGTCTGGATCAGCCAAGCCCTGGGTTACCTACTTTGTTCTTTTACCTAAGACTGCTAGACAAATATTATTTTCTATATGTGCTATGCAGTGAAAAATTTTGTAAAGTCTTGCTTTGAGAATCAGAGAAGGAAAATGGTAGATAAGACTCTTAAAGATCTTTATTATATATAGTAGGATTTTATTATGGCCATTTATGGTTACCTGGATTTATTTATGCCACAGGTTATGCAGTGTATCCCCTGAAAAATAGCAGCTTACATGGAAAAGGCTTGGGTGCCTACAGAGGATGTGAAACAGACTGCAGAGCCCAATCAAGGTTTCGGGAAGTTGGGAAGCAGACTTAGACTTCCAAAACATTCGTCGAACACCAGTGTCCAGGAGTGCTGCTAGGTCCTGTTGTTATTAAAGTCTGAGTGACCTGAAGGACTTTGGAAGAGTGGGGCCTAGTTTGAATCAATTGAAAATGAGCTGACTGAGGTCATTCTAAGCTGGGGCCCTTCGCCAGAGGGTCAGGGTGGTGTCCATGTCCTCCAGGTGCTATTCAGAGAGATGCTGCCTGCCGTCTGGCTGGTAGAACCGGGGTGAGTCTAGGTCACAAGGAGAGTTTAGTTCCTGGGTGGAACTTCTACTTCACCAAGGTTTTTCTAGGAGCCTAAGTGATCGAAAACTAAAAATTCTGCCCCTTCTCCCATACCCCTGAATCCTGATTCTCTGAGTGGTGGTGAGATGATAATGCATCTTTTTTCCTTACCATTAATCTCACAGCCTTGCAGCTCCAACCGAAGGGCAGGTTTGTAATAGAATCTAGTTGGATAGATCCTAATATATCTAGCCGTGATAGGTGGATCAAACCGATTTTCTTTTATTGTAGAGGCGTCTGAATTGCCATCAAAATACTAGAAGAAAAGAGAAAAGCTCAATTATATAAAAATTCTCTATAAATTGATTTTATAGTAAAATTTTGGTCTCATTTAATATTGTAATGTTCAGTTTTCATGTGGCCAAAACCAAATTAATTTGATCTTAAAAAATAATTGGGGATACTTCCACTTCAGGAATATGGAATAGACCTACTTGCCCTATTCTTCCTGTTAAGTACAACTGAAAACCTAAGACTCTGAAAGGTGGCGAGAAGAAAGGACACTGGCCAGGATTCTGGGATCCAAGGAGTTACATGGCCCTGGGTTCCTTGGGTTTCCTTTTTGCCTCATATCCTAAACTTGGAAATGAATAAGCCAGAAACCAGGAAATACCCATGGGTACAGACAGAACAGCCCCAGCCAAAATCTGCTTTCTCTAGCTTCAAAACTAAGGAAGGGCAGCCTGGCAAGACAAAATTTTCAGACAGTAATTGCTCTACTTCAAGTTAAACACCGTAGAGACAACTGTGGCCCCTCTTCACCCAGCAGCCACAAAGGCCACGGAGACCTTGATGTGCAGGTCACAGGACTGTGATGAGGCTTCTCAGCACATTCACAGGGGCTGTGTCAGAGGACCACTCAGGGACCCAGGACTTTTGGCCTCACCAGCTGCTCACAAGGCCTCCACCCCTGCAGTGTCCCATCCCCACACCACAGCAAAGGGGCAGCCAGCCCCCTCAGCTGGGGAACCTGGACTTTGACCTGGCCTGGCAGTAATGAGGCTGCATCCCACCCCCTTCCCCTGACAGAGCAATGTCAGAAAGACCAGCCAAACAGAAGAGCAGGCTAAGTCCATAACTAAGTAAGACAGAAAACAGAAAACAATAGACAAAAGTAATGAAACAAAGAGCCAGTTCTTTGAAAAGGCAAAAAAAAAAAAAAAAAAAAAAAAAAAAAAATTGGCAACTCTAGCAAGACTAACAAAGCAAAAAGACATGAAATAGGCAATATCACAACAGACCCTGTGGACATAAGAAGGATAATAAGGGAATACTATAAATCCTCTATAGACATACACTTAAGAACTTTAGAGGAAAGGGGCCAATTTATTGAAAAAACACAGACTATCTCAACTTACCCAGTGTGAAATAGATCATTTGAATAGCCTGTAACTGTTAAAGAAATTGAATTTGTAATTTAAAAACTCCCAGAAAACAAATCGCCAGGCTCACATGGTTTCGCTGGTGAATTCTACTAAATGTTTAAAGAATTAACACCAATTCTAGACAATCTCTTCCAGAAAATAGAATAAAAGAGCATGCTTCTCAATTTATTTTATGAAGCTAGTATTACTCTGATATTAAAACCAGAAAAGACAGTACAAGAAAATAAAACTACATACCAATATCCCTCATGAATATAGACACAAAAATCTTTAAGCTATGGATTCTAACTGTAATCTGTGCTCTCTCTCCAATACGGATTAGTAAGAGCCATAAATCAAGATTTTTCTTATCTGTCTTAAGGTATAGTGCAAATAATTATTACTGTAAATAGCTAAGTGATAACATACAAAATTAGGTGTAGATAATATAGAAAGTTAGTAGAATCAAAACTCTCGGTGGCATATTTTTAATGTGGACTCCTTCAGGCACAAGACCAGATATCCTGCACTGCTGCACACCATCTGCCAATCTGAGAAGTCTGGGTATTTAGTTTGATGATAAAGTGATTTTTTAAAAAAGTTTTGTGGAGTTTTGAAGTGTCAGAAGTCAGGCCTATCCCTTTAATGTGTAATATACAGACTCATCATTTTACCACTTTCATTCATAAGGCCGGAAGAAAGCCATTCATATTTCTGGTGCCCAGAAAGGTGTTTTTTAAAAAGAAAGTGTCGTGGGCAGGGTCGCAGTCTGGAGGCGAGCGCGTAGACGCTAGAGGAGCAGTGGCACAGACCATCACGTTCTTGGTGCTGTTCCCTTTGAAGATCTGCCAGTTGGTCTGGTCGGAGCTGTAAGCCACACGGAACTCGGTGGTGTAGTAGGACTTCAGGTAGTGTTTGGCACCTTGGGACTGGATCCCTGTGACCAGGATTTCCCTTTGCATGTCCACCTGCATTATAGCAAAGCCATTAAACAGAATCGTCCTTGTCAACAAGTCACTGCCTTAATTCACTGTGCAACCAGCTTTCTTTAGCACTAAAGAACCAGCATCCAAGGTCTTAGTAAACTAATAAAATGGCTAAATGCAATTTGTGTTTGAGCACAAAGTACCTGCACTTGAATCCCAGCTCAACCACTAACTAGCTGTGTGTGACAGGGAAATTAGTTAATCCCTCAATGTCTTAGTTTTTTTCATATCTAAAATGGGATATTACTAGAATTAACCTCATAAGGTTCATTTTGAGTATGTTTTGTACTTAGAATAATGCCTGGCACCTAGTAATTGCTCTTTCCCCTAACAACATTGCAAGAAAACAAGAAAAAATTATTAAGTTAGTGTTATTTTTATTATTACAATAGCAGTAAATATAATCAGATTAATAAGTCATACCTGGATCCAAGGTTTAGAGTCAAATTCTGTTGATGTTTTTTCTGTTATCCAAGCATTATATGATCCACCATTGTTTAATCTTGCTAATTTGGGCTCCCAATAACCTAAATCCAAAGGAAGAAAAAAATTCATTCTGAATTAAAAAAAAAATACAATTAGCAATTTCTCAAGTGAGGTCAGCCCCAAAGGACAGTTTTATGCAGTTAGGAGACCAGACAGTTGATGCAGGCCTCAGCTACTGTCGTAGTCCATGATGATGAAATCTTGGCTTCGGGTCTGTGCTTGGTCAGCTGTCAACTACCACCCGCTTCTTGCATCCAGATCACGTTTATCTTTCCTCAGTTATGTTGATGTGGTTGCTGCTGAGTGTCCCTGCTTAACAGGGAGGATTTTTGGGAGCCTCAGACCCTTTGCAGTTGACCTTTTGATCTTGGAAAACAGTGAGCTTACTTGGAGCAGAGTGAGGAAAATTAGGAGTTCCTGACTCACAGTGAGTGAGCAAGAGTTTCTTGAATAGATGAATGGTCGGCACAGCAAAGGGCCCTATTAATGGCGACCCTAACACATGGCTGATAAGACCTTGGGAGTCTGGCTGGAATATTACATGTGTGATCAAACTCAGAATGGGAATAAATGGGGAGAGATTTGGAAAAGGGCACACGGTCATACCAGCAAGCTGTGTGTTCTTACCCAATCTGCTGAGAGGTTGGGCTGCCTGTGCAGAGTTACCAAGCACTCCTAGCTCTTGGTCTTCCCTGAGAGAGACTCTCTGGGAACATTATACACTAGAGGGGATGTAAGTGATATGGGGGTGTCGATTAGTTTTTAGCTCTTGCATAGTGCTCTTTGCTCTACCAGATAGGCACCTCAAATGGAGCTGTTCTACTACATTGTGGTAGGGAAGAGCCTGGAGAGGAACAGGGCCCATAGAATCAACAGGCGGGTGGTTTGGCACGCTGCGCACTCACAGTTGTAGGTGGTGGCTTTCACAGTCTACGATGCTGCTACTCACCCGAAAACTCAGACGCCTTGATCTGCGAATCAGCTATGATGCCAGTGCTTAGTCCCATTGGCATCTTACATTCTACAAAAAACAGAGCAATGAATAATTTTTGCTTAGAAAATACATTTAACAAGATAAAAGCTCCATGGCTAGAGATTATACCTCTGGTAGGTAGTAATTAGATACTGTCACCTACCTTGTGTAGCACTGACTTCAATATATCTGATCATAAAGTGGTAAATGCACTAATAAAGACTGGTGCTTTAATAGAAATAGTGACACCCTAGAGGAAAACAACTGAAATCCTGAAATCAAATTAGTTTTTAAACCGATTTCCATCTGTTTCTATCTTTAAGCCATTTTGCAACATCAAGTTGTAGCCCTCAAAAGACTATGTTCTAAAAAATTCACCTGAAAGTTATAGGGTTATTTACATGATTATGGAAGGGAATCCAGCTACTGAACTATCTGGATATTGGCACAGTGCTTGGTACTCATTGGATGCTTAATAAATGCTGGCTGGTTGGCTAAACAGACAAGTGGATACTGTTTCTCAAATACTTAGGTGCCAAGTTCAGCGACTATCTTGGTTATTGTTGAATTCCTGCTATCTTTTCCCTCTTCTGTGCTAGGCATCTCGAGGATTTCTTACATGCACTTTCCCGTGGATCACAAATCATGAAGGCGGATACTTTATGTTGGTTCCAATTGAGAGGAACGCCTTTGGGCCAAACCGTTCGGGTTACGTTTCCTAGATGACTGACATATGCAGTATAATTAGACCATGGCCAGAATGAAATCATTTCTTGCTACAGACTGTGTCTTTGTCATATCAGAGTTCTGAGTTGAATATTTCCTGTCTAAAGTTGGTAATATTCTAGCGACAGGACGCTCCTGCTCCACATATCAGGTGGCTCTGAGCTGATACCTCTGTCTATGATGAGAAATGGCGTTTGCATCCCCGCTCTCTGGTTTTCTCCAACCTCTGTGTCTAGGAGCCACCAGCCAGGTTTTGATGCCTTCATTTCAAGAGTTTTAAATGAACCTAAAATAGAGAGTGAAGGACATTACATACTCAAAGATTAACAAGTCGCTATTAGTTGACAGCTAGGAAAGAATCGTAATCATTGCATCACAAGAAGCTTTAGAATAAGACCTTAAGAGTTATCCATTTCTCTTTAGGCGGGCCCAGAGGCGTAACAAACAGATCGAAACAACAACAGCAACAGCAAAGCAACAGCAGCCACAGCCACAACAACCACAACCACCACCACAACAAATAAATTGCGCCAGGACTTTGAACAACCTCCAACACCCCTTACTAGAAAGAAGCTTTCACTTATCTCAATAGTTACAAGTTAACCCACACATAACATAGCTTCGTAGTCTTAAGTATCAAAGCGACTTTGAATGACCTATCATTGGGCTCAGAAATAATGTTCATGTTTCCTTTCTCTCTCTTCATTTCACTAGTTTTCTTTTTTATATAAGAAAATTAAAATAAAACATCCTTCTCCCCTGTTTCAAATTTTCAATAGTTTATGCATTTGGATAGAGATGTACATAAATTGTTTCAGAACATAACTGAAAAAATGAATTTCTGAAACCTCTGATTATCCATTCTGGTATTGAATATTACCCACTGCCAGTTAATACTTAAATTATGCTGACTGTAATTTGTGACCGTTTCCCAGATTGTGAGTAAAAATTAATAGCTGATGGTCATCCTTCTCAAACGCTAACAAAGGTCTCAGGCCTTCCCCTCTCCAACTCAAACACAGAGATTTGAAGGTTTAGGTGTACCAGCCAATCCCAGCTACTCAGTGCTTCTCGCAGGCGTGGAGAGGCTGACTGTTCTGGTGTCCTTGATTTGAATAGAATGGGTCTTTGTAGCTTTATTAGTAAGTCACTGGCACGTTTAAAACAAACAAGAACCAAGCCTATTTGGATTTCTGTGCCTCTATCCAAGGCTGACTCACACAGCAGCTTCTTGCCCAAAGTCCTGTAAAGGGACTGCCTTCACTAGTTTCTCAGTGTGGAAGGTAGGCTGCTTGTTAAAAATGCAGACTCCTGGGCCCTTGCCCAAGACAGCAACATCTCTGCCTTAGCGTCTGCCTTTAGCTGGCTTCCTGGGCTTTTGTTATATCCAGTACAGTTTGAGGAGCAGTGGTATCTAGCACTCACACGCTACCTACACACCTAGGCAGAGATACATTTAAAACAACCATTGGCACATAACGATCCTTTTAGATGACTGTAGTTTGTTTAAACTTTATCATTATTTTGCACATGAAGAGCTCTAAATACACTTGTTAATCTTTAGCTTTTACAGTCGTTAAAAAAAGAATCTTCTTTCCTCCCAAACAGCCTCACGAGTCAGTTTAAGATTAGGATTCCTGTCATCACCTTTCCGAAGGTATCAGGGTGATAGAGTGGGGAGTAGAAGTCAAGAAATCAAGAATCCCCCAAACCCTAGTAAGTGTCTAATCTCCCCCTCCACAGGAAGCTTTGGCTGCCTGGGACCTGTGGGACTCATTCTGTACTCTGCTTAAGACCTGGCCTGCGTGACATACAGTGGCTTGGAAGAACCTCATTAGACGTAGCATCTCTGGAGAGCCAGTTCGGCTGCACGCTTAGCCTGCGCGGCACTGCAAAACGGCATACACTAGCTGGCGTTTTCATACTCTGCATGCAGCTTTGCTATGTGGCTTTGCCCAGGATCCAGGCCAGAACACATGCTTGACCGCTCAGAAGTAAATGCACAAGGAGGAAATGAGGGTAACAGGTGCTAAGATAGCCTTCCGTCGCCATTATTTTAGTGGAAGTCTCTTTTTATGACCCAGATCTTTACCAGGCAGAAGGGGCCAGACCCCTAACTGGTGCTGTTGAGTGCCATTTTCCAGCAAGGTCTGGCCATGGATGTGAACCACGTGAATGACGGGAGGCAAC
>NW_006432945.1:16480507-16535113 GCF_000325575.1 Pteropus alecto | reverse complement strand
TGCTCGTACATTCTCAGGCCAGGCAAGTTGTAGATCATCCCGTTAATGGCTGAAAGGACAGAGAATTACAATCAATTAAACAGAGAGGCTGGTAAGGACATAGGAGGGTCCCACTCACCACGCAGCTTCCTTATGATGCCACATGCCAGGCCCACCCAGGGCCCCCATGTGTCATAACATCAGTGAGAACCACCAGCTCCTCCTCACACCAGCCTGCGGCAGAAAGCTCCTTTTCCTGGCAGTTTACCACTCTTTTCCCCAGGGTTTCCACTGCTCCTGCTCTGTGCTTTACCTATTATCCTTTCCATTTATAGTACAAATTTCCCTTTGCTACAAAAAGATAAAGACTAATATGAGCCAGATAAGGGAAAAGAGAGCAAGTAAGGGGATATGCAGCATGTCACCCTAAAGGCCTCCTAAATTCAGAGGTAGTTCCAGGCAAAATTAGGAGGTTGGACTTCATCTTTGTTGTGCCTACAGCCATCTTGATTCGTGTTTGTTCTGTCATTCATGGGATAGCTGCTCTGCCCCTTACCAGCTTGGATGTCAAGGGTTCTTTGACCTTATCCACTCTCCCTTCAGAACTGTGTGTATGTGTGTTTAAAGTGCCTGGTAAATTTGATCACCTTGAAAAATACAAATTTTAATGATAAAGCTTAGTGCTACCATGCATTTAACTGGGAGACTGAAGTGAGGGAAGTTTTATTGTTTATTATTCTCAAATTAAAGGATCTGCTGTGGAATATCAGGAACCAAGCAAGTGAATTTTTGGGAGGAGAGGAGTTGAGATCATTCTGGCTACCCATTTTATTCTCATATGCTTTTGGTTCCACCTTGGAATTGCTGAAAGCTAAAACTGTTAAAAAAGTCATTCCTCTTTTAGAATAATCAATAATGGATAATCACTTTGATAGAAATAATTTTCCTTTAGAGGTCAAGAAACAGGTTTATTAACTACTTGAATTGCAGAATAATGCTAATTCCTTTTCAATTTATGTGTAACTACAGCACGCTGGCTTTTTGTAGTTGTTGGTTTGTTTGGGTTCGTTTTGCAGCAGCCTCTGTGTCTTTCAGACTTTCTCTTCTCTCCTTCACCTGCAGTGTCACCCGCTGGGTTCCATCAGCCCTCTGAGATATTTAAGGACCTAGTTTGAGTTATAGTTCCTATTTCCTCAGAAGCATCTCATGTCTAATCTTGTGGAGACCTAAGGGCAGACACCTCCGTAACCCGGTGTGGTTTAGTTCAGAGATTATATTAAAGTCAGAGGAATATACCATGAAACTCATGAGACTGTTTTACTTCCAAGGACACACGTCTCCAAGACCTCTGGGGCTTCTTTTCATAGTACCAGCTCTTCTTTTCATCAAAGACCATGAAGAGCAGGACAAATTCTCGCATGTCCACAGGCATGTTGCTCTCCTTATGCAGTGTACCTCTCCGGCAGATCAGAAGGGGGCCTATCAAGCCCGAATGGATGTCCTTGACCTGGGAGAAAGGAGGGGCCAAGTGCACATGTTCATTCTTAGAATTTTCTTTGCCTTTCTGACAATCTCTGATCACATAGAAAAGGAACCCTTCTTAGAAGCTCTCAATGTGAAAATTATAAATGAGTAGCTTAAGAAGGCTAGACATTTGTCATCTCATTTTATGGCATTCATATTTCCTTTCTCTGATTAATCGTTTATCTCAACATGGTAGTACTGATAATGATGAAAATAATATTGATAGTATAACAAATACTATTGAGCAGCTACTACTATATTAAATATTTTGCCTATAGCTTCTTATTTAATACCAACAATCCCACATGGTAAAAAAGAATTCATTTAGTAAACAAATATTACCAAGTGCCTACTATGTGCTATATACTGTTGTTATTTCATTTTTAACTTTAGAAACTGAGGCCAAGAGTGGTCCAATAACTTTCCTAGGGCCACATGGTAAGTGACAGGATAGGAATTAAAATCGATGTTCGTGCTCTCCCTACTACGCTCGAAATGAAGGAGTCTTGATTTTGCAGTTCTTTCACAGAGAAAGAGCAGAAGAAAGCTAATACTTGAATAAAGAAAGTACAGATAAATGTCTTTCTCTGTAAAGGTGGTCACTGTAACTCGAGCCAGCTGTTTCAGTAATCTTTACTCATGTCACTGAACAAACGTTTCTCTCTCACTGTCATTTGTAGACCTGCAGCGAGAGTCCCTGGCTGTGGTCGCTGCAGACGGTTGACCACCGTCCTTACACATTCTCATGGATGACAAGACAGACATTTAACAAGAAACAATCTTGACCCTTCCACTTGGTGGAAACTTGGGATGGCTGTACCTACCGGGTTCACTGCTGAGTAGTAGGCCCAGGCCCGACAGGCGGAGCCAGGGTTTTCTGGCCCTGACCGGCCAGTGGCGTGCCACACGTATGTGTAACTGCCGTTTGGCTGAATGGCGTTGTCTTCTTTAAACCATTCGGGAGAGTCATCTTCATAAGTCTTTCCCTCTGATGATTTTTCATAGGAAAGCCCATGGGCATGAAGAGAATATGGTCTGGATGCCAAATTTTTAAACCGAACCTAGAAAAATCAATAATCTACAAATGTCCTTAAGCTTAACAAAAATCCAAACTAAAAAATGTCAGCATTAAAGTCCAGAGTGAAGGGCTGTTAAATGAGACCCGAGATAGAGCGAATGCCTACAATTGCATAGTTACTTATGTATGTTATTCCATCCCATTTTTACCACCGTCCTGTAAGATAGGACCCAAATAACTTTCCCCAGAAACACCAAAACATGTTTGTTCTTAGCCCCAAAGCAAAAGTACTGACATGATCTACAAATCAATTGACAATGGTAAGTGCTGCAGTTCTGAAGGTGCATCGGGCTTGGGTCTTGTTCACGACAAGCTTTCAATCTGCTGCTGACAAGGGACATGTACACGTGAACTCAGGGTGAAAATCTGGAGACAAAAGGTGCTGTAAACCGAGCGTGAGCAGGGTTAGATGGGCGAGCCTGGGGTGGCGGGGCAATTGGCTGAATGTTTAGGAGACACTTGGGATGTCAAAGAAAGTTTCTTAGGGGAAATGGAATTGGCCCTTATAGAATGAGCGAGAGCTTAGCAGAGGGAGAAATAAAACTACGAGATCATTTATTTTTCTTGAAGATTGCCAAATTACTTGGCAAGCAATCTTTGAGAAGAATTTTTTAAAATTATTTTTAAGTTTGGAAAATAAATAAATCACCTATAGCTCTCTCTTGCCACCTTGACCTTTACCACCCCATGGTGCTTGTGGGAATTCCTCTGCCGATCTCACCAGTGCCGAGGGGATGCTTACTTGGATAACATCGTCCACTTCAGCTCTAATAACAGGACCAAGAATGCCAAGATGCTCTTCATACTCCCCCCGGGGGTCACGTCTGGTAAAAGTGCTATCAAGGTACTGTCGAAACACCACTTTCTTGTACACGGTGTCCTTTGGAACAGTGCTGTCTTCATCGTCCAGTTCACTGAAACGATAATAATAGTATCTGTTCAAAAGAACAAGTTAAAGACTATTCAATTTAGGAAATTATCTGAACAGTGTTTCCTGAATATAGCATATAGCATAGAGAAGATCTTTAATAAATATTTGATGAAAAAAATGAATGAAAATATAAATGACTAAAAATACAAGCCAGTAAATATCTTCCAACTCCCAGCTCACATTATCATTTCTTAAGTACCTCCTCTGATCCCTTAGACTAGGTTAGATCTCTCTATAGCTTTCCTGCTTTTCTACAGTATTACCGTATATGTATGTATATATGCACATTTATATATATACATACACATATAAATGTATATATGTATATATGTAAACATATATGTATAGTAAATTCCCATAGTAGTCTTATAGTATTTCTAGAGTAAATGTAGGAAATTATGTGTAGATTATTTATTAATAACTGACTCTGCCACTAGAGTGAAAGCCCTGTAAAATGGGGGATTGTGTAAAATTTGCTCGTAATTGTATTCTCAGGGCCTACCAGGTTATCTGGTACATAGCAGGCACTTAATAAATTTTTGTTTAATGCATTAATGAGTAAGCAAATATAATCATACATTAACATAGCAGATTTTAATATCAAAGCAGACAGAGCCATGCAGTGGGACAGTGGCAGAGCTTGGGGCTGCTAGGCGACAATGGACAGCTGACTTAAACCATCTCTGTGAAGGCCACCGGATGGATGGGTATTTTCTACTCTGAAAATAGCCACCCTTCTCACATTTCCTTTTGCTGAATCACATTATTCCTCATGTAGTTCACCAGCTGCTCAGTCTGGGGCCAGAGTGTGTCAGAGTTTCCCACTGACTCTTAAATTTCCCAAGCCTATGGAAACAGGCCAAAAGCTCATCCATCAATCTCTTAGCATTTGCTATACGCCACAAGCCAGCAACAGAGAATCCCATTCTGCCTGCTTTCCAACCTTTCTACCGTACTATCCTCATCCTTCCAAACTCGAAGCATAACATACTGTCTCACAGAACACGAGAATAAATGCCACTTGACTGTCATAAAAGTAGGTAGCATATCTGGAACAGGACACAGACTTGAAGGAGCTAGTCCCATCCCTTTCCACTCTGGAAGGGCCCTAAGTCTTAACTCCCTTAGGGCTTTGCTCAGAAATCCTCAGATGAACTAATTATTTTTATGTTGCAGTGGGTGCCGCATTTAAATAGGAAGTCATGGGAGAAAGTGTTTTAAATAGAGTTCTAATGTGGAAATGTCAGGCATTAGATTAATAAAATAATTTCTGTGAGTCATACCATGCAGCGTGTTTGCTTACACTAATTACACTTTGGTTTTTAATTTATTAGTGTAACAGTTAGCTTTCATAAAAGCTGTCGACTGTATTTCGACAGTTTAAGCATGGTCGTCACATTATGTCCCTGAGAATCTATAGTTGACTAAGCCTTGTTCCATATCCCCCTTCTTTCTCAATATTGTCATCCCAGAATACAGAGCCCAGCCCAATATGGCTTTCCACCCTTAAGCAAAATGAATTGAACATTATCTTTTAAAAATGCAGATGAGTCCCTCAGAGATTCTCTGTTATGAGTCAGGCCACTTACAAAATTGTATCAAATCTTTCAACTCTATGGTGAAGAGTGGCTGGAACTCTAAAACGTTAGAGCTGAAGAGGATCTCGAGGGTGTAACTCATTCATTTACAAGGTGAAGGTAATAAGATCCAGGAAGGGAGCCAGTGTATTCCCATGAGCTAGGAAAGGCTTAAAGCTTTTGAAGGGTTTGTCATCGCCATTTGAAGAAACACCAAAATCCTTCCCATGGCCTATGAAGCCTGGTGTGATCTGGTCTCTTCCAAGCTAGCCAACTACTTTCTCACCACCCGCCCTCTTCCTGAGCTCCAGCTGCCCCACCCTCCGCTGAAGAGCTTCCTCCTTCCCCGGGGACTTTATCACGCTGTTCTCTGTCTAAAATCCACTCCTGACCAGGTCGGTCCTACTCGTCTTCAGATCTCAACTCAAGTGTCAGATTCCCTGATCCTCATATCATCATGTATCTACCTTTCCTTCTTGGTCTTTATCATGGGTACATTTTACACTTTTATGTGATGATTTATTCATATCTACCCTCCCAACTAGACATGAGGGCAGGAGTCATGTGCGTTTATATTCTCTTATAGTCCCAGCACTTAGCACAGTGTCCAGGAGAGAATAAGTACTCATCAAAGAGTTATTAAATGAGTGACTATAAACCAAGTTAAAAATCAAGAATCAATCAAGGCAAATCATTATCTGATGACTACCTTGGTTCAGGGTATAAACTTGCTTTTTGTTTCTAAGCTAATTTACATCCTTTTGCCTCTGCTACTGGAATCTCATGGAATTTAAGTTAAACTTCCCAAGGATGCTGTGTGCTTTATAATGATCAGCAAACAATTTAAAAATGTATTTGGTAAACAAGTAAATGCAAAAGGAGATTTCTACATCACAGACTTGAATCTCAAGCTAACTTCAGTGAAATCATATTGCTTAGCGGATGGCTATGGGGAGGTTGGGTGCTACACTGGAGCGAGAGGCAGGAGCAGGAACGTTTGTCCTGAGGAG
This sequence comes from Pteropus alecto, assembly GCF_000325575.1. Taxonomy (NCBI): domain Eukaryota; kingdom Metazoa; phylum Chordata; class Mammalia; order Chiroptera; family Pteropodidae; genus Pteropus; species Pteropus alecto. The sequence goes on along the minus strand of NW_006432945.1, from coordinate 16,529,014 downwards.
AAGAGAGAGGCGAGGGCGTATTTGATTACGGACTGTCACAGACGTCTTACACCGGTTGTTTCTGTATTGTCCAGATGCCCTCTAAAGTAGAGATGCATATTTTGGAACTGATAAAGGAAACAGTGTAAACCAAGTTGCAGTTAGGGGAACTAAATCATACTTAGCATAATTTGCCCAGAATTGTCTCCTCGAACTGTTGTAATTAGTTAGTTTGTTTATTTGTTCTTAAGCAGTAGTGGAAAATGAGAATATAAAAAGGAGAAAACTAGCCAAACCTTTGTGCAAATTTTGCGTAATCCCAGGATATTTCTTCGGCAGCAATGTAATAATTTTTTCTGTTCCCGTTGTTGCTGCGGAGGTACCATGCTGCAATGTTGTCAGGGTTTCTGGAGGAGTTGATGTCTGTCCTAATATCAGTTTTGTAAGGGTCATCATAGGCCACATAATCAACTTCAAAATAGTCTTCTTCGCTGCTGTCTTCCTTCTCCCTTGGTATGATCTCAGTGTAATCTCCATCATCATCGCTGAAGCCGAGCACAACCAGTGGATTAAGCTCCCTTGGTAGAAACGTGCTATTTAGTGTAGGAGACAGCGGAGTAGATGGCCTCTGACCAAGGTCAGGGTAAGGGAAAATCGGATCAAATTCTGGAAGAGGCAATGACTGACTGGATTCAGAAGCATGAGGTGTCTGATCAGGGTCTGGAGGGGGTGATGTCTGCCCGAGATGAGGAGGAAGAGTCATCTGACTGTGGTCTGGAGAGAGAGTCTCCTGGCTGAGGTCAGGGGAAAGGGGCAACTGACCAAAGTCAGGGGAACGAATCGTCTGGGTGAGGTCTGGAGAGAGAGTCTCCTGGCCGAGGTCTGGAGAGAGAGTCTCCTGGCCGAGGTCTGGAGAGAGAGTCTCCTGGCCGAGGTCTGGAGAGAGAGTCTCCTGGCCGAGGTCTGGAGAGAGAGTCTCCTGGCCGAGGTCAGGGGAAAGGGGCAACTGACCAAAGTCAGGGGAATGGGTTGTCTGGGTGAGGTCTGGAGAGAGAGTCTCCTGGCCGAGGTCTGGAGAGAGAGGCTCCTGGCCGAGGTCTGGAGAGAGAGGCTCCTGGCCGAGGTCTGGAGAGAGAGGCTCCTGGCCGAGGTCTGGAGAGAGAGGCTCCTGGCCGAGGTCTGGAGAGAGAGGCTCCTGGCCGAGGTCTGGAGAGAGAGGCTCCTGGCCGAGGTCTGGAGAGAGAGGCTCCTGGCCGAGGTCTGGAGAGAGAGGCTCCTGGCCGAGGTCTGGAGAGAGAGGCTCCTGGCCGAGGTCTGGAGAGAGAGGCTCCTGGCCGAGGTCTGGAGAGAGAGGCTCCTGGCCGAGGTCTGGAGAGAGAGGCTCCTGGCCGAGGTCTGGAGAGAGAGGCTCCTGGCCGAGGTCTGGAGAGAGAGGCTCCTGGCCGAGGTCTGGAGAGAGAGGCTCCTGGCCGAGGTCTGGAGAGAGAGGCTCCTGGCCGAGGTCTGGAGAGAGAGGCTCCTGGCCGAGGTCTGGAGAGAGAGGCTCCTGGCCGAGGTCTGGAGAGAGAGGCTCCTGGCCGAGGTCTGGAGAGAGAGGCTCCTGGCCGAGGTCTGGAGAGAGGGTTGTCTGATGGAGTTCTGGGGAGAGGGATGGGTGACTGAGGTCTGGAGACATGGTTGCCTGCCAGACTTCAAGTTCTAAGGAAGGGGGCATTTTTCCCATGTCACTAGGGAAGGACTCATTTCTTAGGCCATAGTCGAGTGTCTGGCCAGGCCCTGGAGAGGATCTGTGACTGGGGTCTGTAGTGAAGCGCACGTGGTCAGAGTCTCGAATAGGGAACGTTTGATGATGCTCTTCTGGGGGCATCATCTGATAGGAATCTGGAGGGGAGCTTGTGTGGTTGGTGTCGTTTGGGGGGTTCTGGTTATGGTCAGGAAGTGAGGCTGCCAGGCTAAGATTCGCAGAGGGCAATGTGTGATTGTGGTTGGTGGGGAAAGGTGTCTCACTAGACTCGTGAAGTAAGTCTGAAAATGTGACGTTGGCCTCTCCTCTTAGAGGACGAAAGCCCCTTGGAGAAAAAGGAACGTAGTGTGCAAGCTTCTCTTCCTTTTTCTTTTTTCGTGTCCTAATGAAAAAAGTGCCATTCTTCAACCCACTGTTTCCTCCATCCTGTCTTACTTGTGGAAATTTATATCTAAATCTAGAAGACTTCGGGTGGCTGCCCCGATGCCCAGGCTTGTCTGTAAGAGGGGTGCCTTCTCCCCAGGCCCTGGAGGCGTTCCAGGGGCCACTTGGCACCTCATTACCAGCCACGTCTCCATCAGCCTCCTGGATTATCTCATAACTCCCTTTTTCAGAAACCAAATGCCATTTCCCATTCAGAATCCTAGATGGCGTCTTTTGTTTTAGGAGTAACAGGCCACTGGGAGGGGCCTTCCAGGGCCCCATTCGGGGAGGAGAAGAGTTGCCTTGGCTTAAATGGCGCCCAGTTTCGTGCGCTGGGAATTCCAGCGGGGAGGACCTGTGCTTTGCCGCTTGTTCTCTCCCTACCTTGAATCTCTCATGTTTAGCATGTTCTTGACTTCTGAACCCTTCTGCGCCTGGTGGAAGTAAGCTTATCTCCGTGACATTCGACTGCAGAGGATCCTCTATAGGGTCTTCAGAATAGGGGCTGGAAAGCTCTTCTGTGGAAAGGTTGAGAACTGAGTTCTTTTCTAAGTTAATGTGTCCCACGTGGGGACCACCTGTGGTGGCTTCTGGGTGAGGAGGGGTCATGTGAGGTTCTGCAATGTTATTGGCAGTGAGCCTGCTAACGTTATGTGGAGAAGAAGAATTTGAACCAATGGCCGTATCAGTATTTGGAGGGATGAATTCAGAGCTGTTCTCCAGGGCTAGAGCAGTAAGATTCAACTCATCTTCCTCCTGATTCAATGATGAATTTCTGAATGACCTAATTCCTAGCGACAAAGCCAGTATGTCCTGGTAATCATATTCAGCATCATCCCCATTATCTCGGATTTCTGTAGAGTTACGCATTTTCCTTGTAGTCATGGCCGTAGACGCTGAAGGTTCGTATATCTCATACAGGTCTTCATCATCGTTCCGGATACACTTCACATCCCTGAATCTCAGCCGTAGGTTTTTGCTTCTTGGATTGGAATTCATGGTAGTTAACATCCAGGTTCCTATACAAGAGAGACAGAGAATAGAGAGCTCTAGGTCCAGAAAAAGATATAAAACACTCTAGCATCCATTGTGGTAGATAACTTCCAGCAGACTTCAGTCAGAGACACTCTGGTGAGGCCTGAGGACCACTGCTGGTCTGTGAACTGTCGTTTACTGTTCCACAGCAACACGAGAAGAACCAAGAGTAGAGTGTTCAGGAAACTTTAAAGCAATTTGATGTTGCTGTGACATCCAAGCATGTGATCAGTGCACTTATCTTGTTTAACAGAATATAGACCAAAAGTATTGGTCAGTGGAGATTAGGGAGGACTCAGCACAGATAGTTTGAGAGTTACTGCTTCCGAATATATTTTAAAAGGGATGAATTGAGAATAAAATGAACTTTGAGAATTATAAACATCTTGTTTGAGGATTGGAGTTAGGAGCAGGTGGTGACGTCTACTCCCAGAAATAAAAGACATTTAGATATTTCTAAGTAATAAGTAATTCAGGTGGGCCCAGGACAGTTTCGAATCTCTTTGAAATGGTATGATTTGTTGGCACACTGAAGACTTCCTGGGAGTTCACTGATCATTGCCACTTGCCGCGTGTCTACTGAGTGCTAGGCACTTGGCACGTATTACGATTAATGGTCAAAACAACTCTGTAAGGTGTTGTTCTGTTTTTCAGATTAATAAAATGAGGCTCAGTGAGGTCAAATTCTGCTCCGCCACTCAATATCTGTATACAGTGGCGGAGCAGAATTTGAATCCAGGTCTGATGAATTCCAAAGCCCACGTGCTTCTGACGACACTGTGCTGTGTCTGATGCCAGCCTCTAAAGCACCATATCTGATGATCGTTAAAAAAAACAGAAAAGGACATTTTGGAAAAAGAAACTTTCTTTTGTGACTGAATGTTCATGCTTCTTCCCCAAAGCTATGCCTTATGTTGCTGCGGACGTGTGTCCGTGCTTCTCACTTAGCCCAGAGAAGGATAAATGGGTCCCACATTAAAGGACTAGCCTGTTGAAGGGATTAATGCCCCAAATAGAAATCATGAGGAGTGTTGAAAGCCTGCGAGGACCAGCGAGCTGTGGGCGTCTGGCAAGCTGCACCAGACCTTGAGAGGCCAGAGATGCCCTCGGCGTCTGGGCCCTTACCAACATTGTCCATCGTGACGGTCACAGATTCCCCACGCATGGGAAAGAGGGTCAGCGTGTCCTCGTGCCTCTTTCCATAGATGAATGAGTGCCCAGTGAAGTGAATGGTCAAAATGTCATCTTGGGTTCCCACACTGCAAAAGTGCCACTGGACAGTGTCATCGAAACAGAAACCCAGGGTGGGTATGCTCTCCGGCACATAGCCATTGATAGCTGAAAGAGTTAAGTCTGTTAAAACGCCAGGCCTATCAACAAGGGCAGTATCGTTATACGGAAAATGAACGTCCCAAGGCAATGACTACGAAATGAGCTTTACCAGGTCTGACATGTGACTGACTGGAGGATCAAACTCAGGCTTCCCCCCAGCATTGGCTCTGGGCCCTTAGCTTAAGCCCACAGCAAACGCCTCAGCCGGGGCTCGGGTGATCCCTTCTGTCCCGAAATTCTTAGCGAGCCCTAAACCTCTTGGCGGACAGACGTTCCAACACCCCCGGCTCCCCATCCGCATTGACCTTCTTAGTCTGATTTGGCAGTCCAGCCCCGGGTTACCTACCGAGCTGCTGCCCTGGCCTAAGGAGTTCGCCTTGCACCGAGACAGATTCCCAGACACCACCCACCACGTCCTGCAGCCCTTCGCTCGCCACCCGCGTCCCCTGCTCTGTGCCTCCCTGCCCAGAGCATGCGCGTGCGCGCACACACACACACGCACACACACGCACACACATGCACACATGCTGGGAGCAGGAAACCAGAAGACTTGTAAAGATAACAAGCTTTTGACTTCTTGCTGTAAAAGGGTTGCTGTAATGTCCCCCAGTAATTTCACCACCAGATCCCCGGGCGGAAGTGGGCGTGAGAGGTGCGTGGGTGCTAGTCCACGTCTCTGCCTCTAGGCACAGCCATGCTTCAACCACAGCAGCGAGAAGCTGATGGACAGACGCAGTGCTCCGACTTACTGCTCATGAGGTTTGATTCATAAAACTTGGGGTCATCGCGGTTCACCTTGTCAGGATTTTCACAAAACTTGTGGATGTTGTCCTCAATGTACCAGCTCTTGTTCTCGTCGAACACAGCAAACACGGCCTGCTGCTCGATGTCTGCTGCCCTCTGGCGGGTAAAAGTGGCACGTTCGTTAATCGCTATCCCGCTGGTCGTCCACAGCGCTGAGTCCCTCTCTGAAACCCACCAGCACAGTCCTCGCGACCCCCGAAGCCACGGCGCAGGCATTTATGAGAGCCCATGTGTCCACACCCCTTGTAAGAACCCATGTGTCCACACCCCTTGTCAGAGACAAAGGTGTTAGCAAAAGCCAACAGAGCAGATCGAAGTTCAGAGACTGAACTATGCTAATAGAGAAGTCCCGTTTTACCATGGCAACTGTAATTCTGCTTCTCTCTCAACCTGAATGATTGCATGTGCTCCTAGATTTGCAAAGGACAAAACAGGAGGTGGCAACAGAAAAGCTTTATACTGTTTTCTTTCTGAGCTCAATAAATTAGGTCTTCCAAATGTCCATTTCTGATTTTTCTAGGCGTATATTTATTTTGTATGCCTTGGGCTGAGACTTTTTGATTATAGCTTTGCCTAATTGTGAATTTTAAGTTAATAATATGCAACTATTATTCTTCAGTGAACATTAATGCAGAAGATCCATATCTTTGTTCACATTCTTCTGTATAATTTAGTCTCATTAGAGAGGGACATTGTTTAGGCCCCATCTCACTAGAAGCTATGTCTCCAGTATCTCTCTCTGTTCTCTCTCCAGTGTAGATATCTAAAGGCAGCAAGGGTTGCTACAGAACTTTACACTTCTACCAGGTGGCGTCTCACCGAGCCCCAAAACAACCCTATACAATTTTTAGGACGGATTTTACCCATTTGATAAAAGAAAGAAATTCAGAGAGGCCAAATGATCTGCTTCTCACATAGCCAATGTCAACAGACCTGGAATTAGAAACTATACCAAAATAGTTTCACACTGTAGACTTGCCTTCTGCAGTGAGAGTATACAACAAGACAAAGATGTAACCAAAGGAATAAACGTTATCACATTCATGCTAAAGAGGACTACTTAATATTTTCTGTTCTCTAGAAAAGCCGCATTGTTTAGCAAGGAGACCTAATCTGTTCCAGCCAGAAGAAATTCTCAGAAATTTCTGGAAGGTTTCATCAAGGACAAGATACCTGTATGCCTCGCTTGTCCAGGGACCTGCTCTTACAAATTAGAAGTAGCCCTATCAGCCCAGAGGCAGTGTCCCTCGTGATGTCCACATTGCTGTAGTAGGGTCTCGTTAAGCACTGGGCATCATTCTCTGTGGGCTCATCTGACTCCATGATGTTCCACTTGTAAGTATAGGTTTCCCCTGGTTGAACTGCTCTGATCATGGTGTTACTGCCTGAAAGAAAACACAGTCAGAATTGTTTTAATTTGCAAAATTATTTTGTGAAAATGAATGAGTGAGTGAATGAATGAATAATTGAGCCCTCATTACAACCAGTTAATATTGGGAAAGGGATATTCTTTTTATATTAAGCTCCACTTAAGAGAACCCTGGATCGCATGTAGTCATCAGCTATTGCTCCACTAGAGGCCGCTATGGCACTACCAGACGATATTGTATTTTGTCACCAGCAGGGTAAACAAACCCTGGAAGTGAGCAGCTTCGAGTTGTGACTTTTAGGGCACCCTCCACGTGTACTACCTGACCGCACACGCTATCTACTAAGCAAGAAGGATGGTAGAAAGATATAGTGGCCTCTCAGAGGTCAGTAGTTTCCAGTAGAAGTGAAAAATTCAAACCTGAGGAGAAGGAAGAGTTGACTTCATCTTCAAAAGGAGAGAAGGTCACTCCGTGAGGGTAAATGCTGTAGACACGGCTGGCCATATTTTTGAACACGATCTACAAAGTTAACTCAAATTCATTATTTCAGAATTTAAGGTCGATCATGAGAATTAATAGAGGATGCCAACTTTGCACATTCGCTTGTTGGGTGGTGTGTGTGTGTGCGGATGGGCACGCATGCAAACTAGTTGTTTGTCTGAGCAGCAACCTCTGCCATCACCTGAAAGCAGCATTTGAGAGTATTTCACTCACACAGTAAGGCAGAAAATGGAAAGAGAAATCTGATCTTGGAAGTGACAGTTTCCTCACAGTGTATCACCTTCTCTAAACTGGTCCTCGTCCCCTTTCCCCTCCTTCCAGCTTGGACCGCATATGACTTCAGATCTGCTCCTTCTGCCTAGACCATGATCCCCTCCCCCGGCCAGCCACATCTCCTAAGACCAGTGTCTTTGAAGCCATCTTCTTGAAAGGCATGGAAAAGAGCCAGATCCTAAATTTCCAGTGATGTATATTTATAGTCACTCAGAGTACCTAAAGGGGATCTGAAATGGGGGAAGGGGGAGAGTGACAGAGAGAGGCTGCTTTCTGTCCTTTGGGTATTTTCAAATGAACAGGACTGACCTTGTCTGTGGATATCCTCTTAGTTCACTCCATGCAGGGGTGAAGGGAGGAGCATTATTCACACAGGAGTCCTAGTTAGGCTCCTTAATCTTCAAAAGAGAATCTTAGTCTTATCTTCTACTTGGCTGATTGCCAAAGCACTTGGATCATCCTTTATCTGTAGATTAACTGCATTCTAGAATCTCGCCAAAGATCGGAACTTTCAGTTATCTGTGTCCCAGTTCTTATAAAAAGCTTGATGTCGTGATATAACATTTAGAGAAAACTGTCTGAAGAACACTCAGTGTTCTTGCTACATATCTAAATTTGCCTTCATCAGGGAATAATCTTCAGAGACCTGTATACCTGGACCCCAGTGAAGAATCGTTTTTACTCACCTGTGTTTACTGCGATGTTCTCAGCTCTAATGAAAAATATTATTTTAAAAGGCTATGCATAATTATTTTCAAAGGCTATGCATAATTTATTGGGATTTTATCAAGGATTTGCTCCACTGTGTCATCCCACATCTTTTTTTTTTAAAAAAAGGATCCATGGCAGAAATTCTTCTCTAGTCTCTGTGCTTCTTTTATGACTACTGTAAATCTTGCCCTGACTCATTTCCCTTTTTACTTTGGCTGCTAGAAAGCTCAGGACAAAATTTGCAGACAACTTTATAGAAGCATATGATATGTGTTTCAATATACTTAACCTTGGTTTTAATTTTTGGCCCATATTCTCCACCCCAATTACATTGACTCTTTGTTTCATTCTCTTTAATTTGATAAACTGTCTCATTCTTTGTACTATGAGGTAGGCTATAAATAAGTACAAATAGTAAATAAAAATTACAAGTTTCATTTGAATTAAAAATTATATGGACACCTTTTCTTTTAAAAATAAACCAATACTTATAATCTCTTTCACTCTTTAATGTGTTCAGATGGTTCTATATTTCCGTTACTTACTTTGAGTGTGTCTCTGACTTGAGCTCTGATAATTGGGCCCAAGATCCCATTTTCTTTGATATTGGGATCCTCCAGGCGTTTGGTGAAGGACTCATCTTGGTACTGTTTGTAGACAACCTTCTTATAGTGTTTTCCAATTTGGTTTGAGAAATTATCCAAATGCAGAGATCTGTATTTTCTTAAAGTGAAATAAAAGTTTTAAAAAATTAAATCATTTTCTCAAGTAGAGATCCCAGTAGGGTCGGGGGGAACTCTTGTATGTAGAAAGAAGTTCTGCTCTTGGATGAGCTAAAAAGCTGGTTTTCTAAAAAAAACTCTTAATACGATTTGCAAAGTCCTGATATCTTCTCTCTAGTTGGAGAACTGGAAACTTCTGATCTGTCTCCTCAACCACGGATAAAGCTGGAGTCACGGTGAGAAGAAACCACTTAGATCTGGCCCTCTGGTTGCTAGAGTAGACCTGAGCTGTCTCTGGGCAAAGGTCTACATAGATGAAAGGGTGGGACACACTATGACTTTTTCTTAAGTCTTTTCTGTCATTTAATTTATGGTAACTTTATTGGCTTTCCAGTTATTTCTCAATTTCTGAAAGCACTTTTACAGTCCAGGAAGCTTTCACTTTGGCAGACATCGTTCTGTGCTACTGATCTACTCTGCCTACCATCTACCCTGATCCTGTGCCAACTGGGAAGCAACCGCCCTCCCCCGTCTTCTGCAGTGCTGCGATGCGTGATTTGGAGGCAGCAACAAAGACCACTTTCCCCTTGTCCTCTTTATTACCTTAGTTTGCAAAAGCAGAAACTCCTTGGTAGAATGTATCCACTTCATGCCTTCACTGTGCATAATAAAAAGCACTGAGTGTTGCCAGAGAGGCCTGAGTTTCTATCTCAGTTCTGTCAGTCGTTATATGATCTTGAGCAATTCCTTTTTTACTCATTTTCTCAGTTAAAATTTTTAAATGTAAATTAAAATATTTTGGTTAGTGAAAACTCTCACATACTAGATCCCCTCAACCCCCCTTCTCTAACCATCCCTGCATTTTCTAAGTATTCACTTGTATTAATTTCATGTGTATGATTCCAGAGCATCTATGCAAATATAACTTGCAAATGTAAATATTCTCATCCTCTCACTTTTCAACAAAAGGCAGCTATTTATATACTCTGCTACAACTTGACTTTTTTTTTTTTGCATTTTTTCCAGCTTTACTGAGGTGTATATATGTCAAGTATACAACATGATGATTTATGTGTTTTTACCACACAAGTTAATTAACTCTTGCACCACCTCACATAGTTACTATTTCTTTTTGTGTGTGGTGAGAAAACTTCAGATTTACTGTCTTAACAAATTTCAAGTATACAATATAGTATTATTAACTATAGTCACTACCGTGTATATTAGGTTTCAGATGATTTGTTACTACTTAGTATCTTAGCATCTTTTCATATCAACCTGAAGAACCCTTGTTAGCATTTATTATAAGGCAGGTCTAGTAATGTTGAACTCCCTCAGCTTTTCTTTGTCAAGGAGAATGTATCTCTCTCCTCACTTCTTAAGGACAGTTTTGAGGAGTAAGATATCGTTATCTTTGGTTGGCAGTTTTTTCTTCTTTCAACACTTTGAATATGTATCATCTCACACTCTCCTAGCCGCCAAGGTTTCTGCTAAGAAATCTGCTAATAGCCTTACGGAGGTTGCTTTGTATATGACAAGTTGCTTATCTCTTGTTGTGTTCAGAATTCGCTCTCTTTGACTTTTGACAATTTGATTACAGTGTCTTGGGGGGTAATTTTCTTTGGGTTGATCTTGCTTTTGGGTAGCTCTTTGGAGCTTCATGAGTCTGTATATCCATATCCCTCCCAAGATTTGGGAAGTTTTCAGCCATTATGTTTAAATAAGCTTTCTGCCCTTTTCTCTCCTCTTTTTCCTTCAGACTCCTACAATGCATATATTAGTTCTTTTGATATTACCCCATAATTCCTGTAAGCTTTCTTCATTCTTTTTCACTCATTTTTCTTCTTGTTCATGTAACCGGATAATTTCAAATGACCTGTCTTTGAGTTTGCTGAATCTTTCTTCTGCATTATTGAGTCGGGTATTAAAGCCCTTTATTGAATTTTTCAGTTCTGTCATTGTATTCTTCAGCTCCAGGATTTCTGCTTGGTTATTTTTTTACGGTTTCTATTTCTTTATTAAACTTCTCATTTTGTTCGTGCACTGTTTTCCTGGTTTTGTTTAGTTGCCTATCTGTGTTCTCTTGCGCCTCATTGAGCTTCTTTAAGATACTTATTTTGAATTATTTGTCAGGCAATTCGTAGATCTCCACTTCTTTCATGTCAGTTACTGAAGCTTTATTAGTTTCTTTGATGGTATCATATTCGCCTGATTCTTTGTGATTTGTGTAGCTTTGTATTGGTGTCTCTGTGTTTGAAGAAGCAAACACCCTCTTCCAGCCTTTACAGACTGATTTTGGCAGGTAAAGACCTTCTTCTGTCAGGCCTCTGGGATTGCATTTGGGTGAGGCTGGAATCAAGCCACATGGCTGCTGGTGGGCCCACAGTGGCATCTGTAGTTGGCAAGCCTTTACCAAGGGCTAAGGTGGGCATGGATCTTGTCTGGTCCCTGGGAAGATGGGACTGCCTCCAGGACCTTGGTTGGTAGCTGGCACTGCAACAATGGTCCACTTCAAGGTCCTCAGTTGAGTTTGCAAATGGTGGGCCTGTTACCAGGTGTGTAGATGGGTATGGCTCCCATCTGGTCCTTGGGAGGGCTACCACCAGGTCACTGGGTAGGTCCCTGGGTGGGCAGTACTATTTCTGGACAGCAGTTGGGAGGGTTGGAGCTGGGTTACTTCAAGATCTGCAGTGGGACCAAGGTCTGCAGGCCAGCCTTCAAGGTCATGGACAGATGTGACTCTTGGGTCCCTTATCAAATGGTGTTGTAGCAGAACCAAGGCCAAATGGGGCTGTAGCAGAATCTATAAGGGAATGAGGCTGTTTCTAGTTTTGTAACTGGAACCACAGTCAGCAAACCTACTGCCTGAGCATGGACTTGCTTCTCAAAACAGGCCTCCTTGGTCTTGGCTTTCACTGGGATTTCGCAAGTTCCTGCCTGGATTCCAAAGCTCTCACAAACACACTTTCATTTGCGGATGGCTGCCAAATTATTATTGCTGTGGGGGATACGAGTTGGGGACCTCTTATCCTGCTGTCTGACTCCCTTGACTTTTAATTTAATAATATATCGGAGAACTTTTCATATTAGTACATAGAGCATGTTTGCATCCTTTTTTAAACAGATGCACAGTATTCCATATATGAATATACCATAATTAAACCAGTTTCCTATTGATGGATATTTTGGGTTATTTCCAGTCTTTTGCCGCTTCTAACAGTACAGCATTGAGTATCTTGTACGTACATAATTTCACCTGCGAACAAGTAGATTCCCAGGGTGAGGTTGCTGGGTCAAAGGGTGTAGGTATTTATAATTTTGATAGTGCCACATTATCCTTTAGACAGGCGCTTCCTGTTTTCTCTTCCATCAGCAATACATGAGAGCACCTGTTCCTCACAGCCTCGCCAACAGATCAGTAACATACTCACCCAGATGGTGAGTATGCTAGGTGAAAATCAGTGTTTCAGAGAGGTTTAATTTGCATTTCTCTTACTGTGAGCAAGCTTGAGTATTTTTCATGTGTTTAAGATCAATCTGAATTTTCAAATTTCTTAATCTCTTTGACCCATTTACTAACCTACAAAATAGACAAGAGCTATTTCTAACTTTGGAGTTAAAGTGAAGCTCTTACAAAGGGGTTAGCACAATGCTTGGCAGCAGCATGCATTTACCAAGTGGCGGCTGCTGCTGCTGCTGCTACTGCTACTATTATCATTATTATTATTAATTTCCCTTGGTGAGTTTGGGGTAATTACAGATTGATTTCAACAAGAAGACCTGAATGGAATTCAGAACACATATTCCCTTGAGAGTTGTCAACTCATGACATTTCACTTCACACATACAGGACCCTATGGAACATGTCCTAAACCTTTGCACAGTGGTAAGAACCCCGAAACTCACTTGTCCATGGTCGCTGGTATTACAGGTGCGTAGTCCCAGATGACTTCCTCCGCCGCGATGAAGTATTCCCACCTCTTCATGTGCCGCCTCTGCTCGCGAGTTAGCGTCTTAAGATTCCTGGTTTTCTTTGCGCAGTTTTTAATGTCTATGTAAGCCTGCATCCCAGCTGAGTTAGAACATAAAGACAGTGAAAGCATTTGAGAGAAGAAATTAAGGCTGATTAAAATGTGTATCTTTTAAGTAAATTTGTAGAAGCGTTAAATAATAACATCGAAAGTAAAGCCCAGGCAAGTGTTGCACATTTTGGTTTGCAGCTCTTTCAGTGCAGTGGAGACGGGGCATGGGTGAAAAGCAAGGAGGAGAGAGGCTGGGTTAGGGAGAGTATTTAGAAACATTTCCGCTGCTTCTTCCGGAGCGGGAGCATTTGTCATTTCCAGACCCTTAAAACCTTATCACTTAGGTCTTGTCGATTTCTCACCTTTCCTGTCAGCTGTCCTTTTAGTTGTAAAATGAAAATAAGACTAGTAAATACTGTATGAAACTGTCGTTAAAATTAAATAAGTTAATACGAAAAGGACTTGAGTTCAATAATGTTTATTTATTGGTGTTATTTTTATTATTATTTGGAACTCTCCTTCCAGGGATATTGTGACAATTTCGTTACTTCAAATATAATTTTGACTGCTCAGCGTGAAAAGAAAATGAAAAGATCCTGTGAGGTCAATCTTTCCTATGGGTTTTGCTTATATATATTATTTTGGTAACATTTCCTACAGCAATATCATTGACTTACATTTTGGTCTGTTTACAACAGTCTTAAAGCACCAATGTATAGTAGAACAGTAGTTATTTTGTTTATGTGGTACCACATAATAACGTGGGCTGACAATTCACCAGTGTTCTCAGAAGCCCACTGCTCAGCTGTGACGTTTTTGTGTTTGACCCATTCAGTTCACATCCATTGGGTTCCCCTTTATGCCAATCTTTGTGCTCATCTTGCTATAGAAGATAATCTTTTCATGTTACAACTGATATTTTCTATAACTTGGTACTTCTGTAAATTTGCAGATGTTTGTCCTGTTTTAACATTCAGGTCTTTTCCTTATTAAATACCCTAAGAAAGAATATCTCTATGTATGTATTAGTTTCCTTCCTCCTTTTTCCTTTCAAGGAAGTAGAGACCTCTTCAGCTTTTGCTTCATTTTTAAAAATCTTTGTCAATTCCTCCACTTCCTCCATCCCCGACTAGATTATGAATCTAAAAGAGGAGAATCTAAATTCTGTTCTCGGGGACCAAGGCATGAGTATCTGGAATGTAGGTGGCTTGAAAGGGCACAGGAGAAGGAGAGAGTTAGTGCCTGGGAAGAAAGGATCCTGCGTTCATAAGCAAGACTATCAGAAGAGTTTCTTGCCTTGAAAATGTTTTGGGATGAGAGAAGATATTGTCCACTTCCCCTCTGGGCTCACAGTCATGTTTGCGGTGGTGGACGTAGCACTGACGAGGGTGATGGCTGAGATCTTATGATGGTTCTGCTCCAGGACCTGGCCATTGAAATGAATGGAGAACAGTTCTGGTCCAGAGCTCATTCCAATCAGATGCCAGCTGATGTGGTCATGGGCACAAACTGTTATATCTGAGAGAAAGGAAGAGATAGGGCCAAAACAGGCAGTTAGCACTCAGATACGTGCTGAGCGCCTGCTATGCATGAGCCATTGTGCAGGGTTCTGAAGTCTAGACACTCTGATTGTGGTTCCCACCCTAGAAAGGCAGATATCTAAGTGATGGGCCAACGAGTCGTCATGATTTATTGCAGTAAGAGGTACCACGGAGGTAAGAATAGAGCCCAGAGATGGGGGATGTTGGCTCAGAAACGAATTGCTCGGGGATCAGGCCGACGAGGCAACGAAGTAGGTGGCCAGCCATCCTGGCTTACCAGGGACTGAGGTGTTTCCCAGGATGTAGGATTTTCAGTGTTGGAACTCGGACAGTCCTGGGCAAGCCTGGGAAGCTGGTCACTCTAGAACCAATCTGGCCTCAGCTGGAGGGGGTCGCCAGAGCCCGCAGTAGGGCAGAGTTCAAGAGCCCAATCCTGTCAGCTAGATAGAGGTCAGAGCTCTGCCTAAAAGGAAGGAGATGTGAAGATAATTTAAGGATTTTATTATTGCTTCTGTACCCACTCATTGGTTGTTTTAATGTCAAGGCAATTAGTTACTTTGTGGATTATAGGCTTTTCTTAAAAATGCAGTGGACGGTTCCTCGTTAGCTGGGCCACTGGGAGCATCTCATGGTTGGAGTAAGGAGAACAGCACAGAAGCTGAGTTTTGCTCCTTCTTTGTTCCTGCAGTGACTGGAGAAACGCTCATTTGCTCTGTAGGAGCTTCCAGTCCTGGCTTCTTCCCTTGGCATGGGTTTTACATTTCAGATCCATGATCACTAGATACCAGACCATGGGGCTGAGTTTCAGTGCCCACAGAGGGGCTAAGGGCTTAGTCTTTTTCAGTAGGCCACTGTAGCAAGGCAGGGGTTCCTGGTATCACGGGTGAGAACAAAAAGCTAGAACCTGAGAATGAGTAGCTAGACAGGAGGCTGTGGTGGAAGCATTTAGCCATCCCAAATGGATGCTCAAATTGAGTCGAGCATTCAATATATCTGTATCAGCATTTATTACATTGATTCAGTAAGGCTGTTTTACAAGCATTAACTTCTCTCAGTTTCTACTCTGCCCCTCTTAACCCCAACTGTTCTGTTTTTTTCAACCATAAATTCATATACTCTATGCCCTGGTCAAGTTATTAATTTTTATTTTTTGTGCATATGGTTCGCTTTTTGAACTTCCATGTATTTACACAGATGATTCTGTCTGCCGGGACACAGATACAATTTGACCACTTTTGACCACTTCCTTCTAAGTCCCTTAGCACTGGACATGCTACTTTCTATGTTTAAAAAAAAATTATTAACCCCGCCCCCCCGTACCAGTGTTGATGGTTAATCCATTTTTGTAAGTTAGCACAGGGAGATAACTACCTGCCAAGGATGACACTAAGGCAGAGAGATGAGCAGGGTTTGAACTTAGGTCTCTTAAGGTAGATGCCAGTTTAAGTTTTGGACCTCTGAATCAAAGCCTAGAGTCATCTGAGTGTGTGTAATAATAGGTGGGAAGAGGAGTCAAATGAAAGAGAATACAATTTAAAAGCAATGTCAAAACCTCAACTCTTGCCAAATTTTGTTTTTTTAGTAAGTGAAACCATTTGTGATTTTCAGATGTAGAGAATGATCTCTGAGAAGCTTAGTGTTTTGAATGGTTTATTTAATAAAGTAATATTTTAATTTTTCTACTTTTCCCCTCAGAATCTTTGGTTCTAAAGCATTTTTAGCGGATAGAAATGGTTTGATTGGAAGCCAGTTTTTTTCTCTTTATAGTTGCGACGATTTTGCTTTTTTGAAAGAGTCGACGTGCAAATGGAAAGAGAAAACATCCTACATGCCTTTGGATATTACTCATCTGTCACCTTTTGAAATGTCAATAGTATTTTTATTTGTTGGCTATTTCTCCTAATCTTCTGTTCATCTCCAGTGTATCTTTATTGAATTCTTCCTGTTGACTCTTTCTGCTAGGGGTTGACCTTGAACTTCTGTCCTATAAAGCTTCCACTGCGGAAGAAGGCATGACTCACTGAAAGAGATTGAGCTGATATCCTAGAAGTCTTCCAGGAGATGCAGGTCAAGGTGAAACCTACTCAGAGCACTACTTCTAATAAGGCCGCATACCCCTTCACTTACGTAGTTTCCAATTTATCAGTTGTACTTGCTCATTAGAAGAAGAGATGAGAAAACCTTGAGAACCACTGAGCTAGATTATATTACCTTTCTGATTAAGAGCTGAAAAACTGAGTGTGGTCAGCGTCCCAAGTGCCGTGAGGAAAATGGCAGGGCCCGAGACACCGATGCTGCTACTGCTCTCGGGCAGCGCACAGCCCACGCGTTACCTGGCATCGTCCCGTTCACGTAGCCGTTGACCGTGTACATTAGCGATGGCGACCGGCTCCAGCTCTTGCTTTCATCGAACACAGCGAACATCAGCACGTGCTGCTTGTCAAACATCTTCTGAATCCCATCCTCAGTTAGGGTGCCTGTGAAAGGAGAGACATACCTGTCAGTAGCGTCCCAGGTAGAAGACTCTCATTTGCTATTCCCAGATAACAAAGGGTTTAAGGCCAACAGCCAATCATAATGGTATCAACTTGAAAAAGTTCTTACTTTTAAAAAATAGCATCTTTATCAAGTAATGATAATTGGGGCATTATCAAAATCTTAGTGCCACACTGCATGTTTTCGTTGGCCCCTCATAGCCTTGAGGAATGGGGCTTTAAAGGTAAATGTGATGTGGCACAGAGGGAACACTTGGTGGCTGTCAAGGCTTTAGTAGAAGTATCCATGTTCTCCAGTGTCAGTAGGCCGGTACATAGGTACCAAGCTCAGTTGGGAAAAGCATCACACTCCAAGTTTGATACAGCCATCCTGTGTGTACATGGCATGGCACACTAGAGAACTGGTTGCAAGGGTCAAGGTTAGTCCATTCTCATATGAGGAAAAAAACGCAGCTGAAATAAAGCTTTCTATAAGTTTTCATTTCTTTTAGTGCAATCACAACATCCTCTCTGTACCAGGCAATGAAAACATGTATATGTGTAGTGACTCGATGAGTTAGGGACTCATGCGCGTGCATCAGAGAGATGATGAGTCCATCACATTTTTTTCTACAGCGCAGTTCATTGTGGTTGTTTGTTTGTTTTAATGAAAAATGAGCTGAATTCCTCTGAGGTACAATGAAAATCCAAGCTTGTTCCTAAGAAGCCCAGCTAATGAAATTTCTTAAAAAGTCAATTGGATGTGTTTGCACCCTACCACCCAAAGGGTTCGTCTCTTTTACAAGAAAAGAAGCTAGAGTTTTGTGTGTTTGTAGACCAGATCACCAGCCCAAACCTCTGACGTCAGTCACAACTCTTTCCAAGCACTCCCATCAGGGCACAGGCTGCTGTACACTTTCAAAGTGACGTGGCCTCGAGGTGAACATTACAGATGCTGCAGGCGTGGCAACAGGACAGGGACCTACTCGGGAGAGGCTCCAGGACTGAGATGAAGGAGGGATTGATTGTAAGAGACAGGAGGATTCCGAACCCTCAGATGCCAATGTCCTGCAGTGGTCTGGCGTCCACAGCCCTCTCCCTCTGCCTGGACTACAGAAAGGCTCCAAGGGTGTCTCGAGCCTCATTCCCTTAGAGTACTCCTTAGCACCCCAACTCCTTTGCTGTCATTCATGTTTTTGTTTATTTGTTTGTTTGTACGTTTTTTTACCTTTCTTACAAATAAGCAGAGGTCCGATCAGCCCAGAGTTGAAGTCCTGTACCAGATTTTCGTAAGAGTAGTAGATGTGTGTGAGACATGGCGGGTCGTCGCGTGTGGGCCCGCTGTCCTCACTGATAACCCACTCGTAGGTGTACTCTCGGCCTGGGGCAACGGCATCATCCATCTTCTCTGCAGGGGATGTGTGGTCAGTGTAGGAAGCACCTGGAGAAGTAGAAGTTATCAAAACATCCGGACAGATTGTGAGGGCTGCCTGGTCATCACTTTCAAATCTAGGGGAATGTAAGATCTCTGTAGAGGCGTGTGCGCCTCTTCATAGTGACCCTCCGTTGTTTGGAAAGAGTCACATTATATCCACTCCTATGTCCATGTAATTATAAAGGCTTTGAGTCCTTGGTCATCTAAGTGAATAGGAAATGTTACTAGTACATTATTAGAACTTTAGATGTCTTACTTTGGTCCTTCGTGTACCCCAAACCCCACCATTAACACTTTCATGTGTGCTCATCTTTCTCTGCGAGCAGGAGAGGGAGAGGGTGTAGAAATTGGTCTTCTTTATTGGAAAGACAGAACTGAGATTCTGAAGATTAAAAGAAGGCAGAGGGTTGGGTGCAGCTTTCAACAACAAAAGGAAGATGTGGCTAGAGATGGAGCAAGTGAGGTCGGGAAGGGGAGAGATCAGTGTCATAGATAGCCAGCTGGAGGCGGCGGGCAGCTTCCCCTGTCTGAGGCAGTCCTCATTTAATTGGGTGAGAGTTTCACTTATCAACTGGTGCCAGAATTTCTCTTTGGGATAAAATTATTTTTATTTGGTACAACAGCTTGATAAATTCCTTGAGGTGAAGTTGAGACCATCAGAGTGTGGATGCAGGCAAACAATAAGGATTAAAAACAACCTAAAACGCTTTACATGATGGAATAAAGGTCCAGAGGGAACTAACTATTCTTACTTAAGTGACTATACTTTTGGAAACAGAAATGTTTAATTTTTTCTTTCCCTTTTCCTTCCTTTTCACAACAGCTTGATAAATTCCTTGAGGTGAAGTTGAGACCATCAGAGTGTGGATGCAGGCAAACAATAAGGATTAAAAACAACCTAAAACGCTTTACATGATGGAATAAAGGTCCAGAGGGAACTAACTATTCTTACTTAAGTGACTATACTTTTGGAAACAGAAATGCTTAATTTTTTCTTTCCCTTTTCCTTCCTTTTCCTCTCTTTATTTCTCTCTCTCTCCCTTTCTCTCTCTCTCTCTCTCCCCCTCTCTCTCCCCCCTCCCTCCCTCCCTCCCTCTCTCTGTATAAATTACACACAATAAAACTTACCAATTTTACATATGCTATTTGCCGAGATATGACAAATGTGTACAGCCCTGTAGCTATTATCACAAACAAGGTGCGGAACAGCTCCCTTGCTCCAAAATGTCCACCACTTGTGCCATTCATAGGCAGTACCTCCCCCTCTAGGCTCAGACGACCACCGATCTGCTCTCTGTCACTATATGTTGTTTTCCTGTAATGTCATAGAAATGGGATGATATATACCCCCTCGTGTTTGATTAGTGCTGTGGTATATCTTTTTTTAACCTTTACTTTTTACTTCTCTTTAATTTAAGGTATATTTATGTTACTAGTATAGCATACAGTCGGTTTTTATCCAGTCTTATCTGTCTTAGTTATAGTTTCTTCTCATTTGCTGTTAATATAATTATTGATATGGTTGGGTTCAAATCATGCTGCTCTTGTTTTCTATTTGTCCATCTGGGTTTTGCTCCTTTTTCTCTTCTTTCCTGCCTTCTTCTGGTTTGCATATTTTTTATGATTCCTTTTTATCTCCACTGTTGGCTTATTAGCCTTGCTTTGTTTCCCACCCTGGAGACAGAATGATCCCTTAAAACCCCAGATCTTCTTTTGCCATGTTCCTGCTTAAAATCCTGACAATGGCTTCTTATATCATAAAATCCTTAACATGGACCACAGCCCATGGGTGATCTACTCCCACTTCTCTCTCCATGCTCATCATGTGTAGCCCTTTCCCTGTATACTATGTATCAGTCACTCAGGCCCCCATTGGGTTCCCCGTGCACGCCAAGTTCCATCTTACCTCAGGGCCTTTGCACACACTGTTCCCTTTGTCTGTGTGCTTTTCCTCCCTTTCTTCCTTTGGATAAATGTGTGCCCAACCTTCAGATGACAACCTAAATGTAAGCTTATTGCTTCCCCGATCGCTGAATGTGCTATGCACTCATCACAATGTGTAATCAAATATGTGTGGTATCAGATGATGAGCTCCGCTTCATCCTGCTAGATAATACTTGTTCGCATCCTGCACATAATGTGACCAGAGCGTGAACTCCCCAAAGGCAGTGCTGGGCTGTGTGTCTTAGTATCTCTGGTGCCTCTCATAGTACCTGGCATGGGCAAGATGCTCAATGAATGTTTATGGAAACCCTAAGATCTAAGGTCCTGTGGGCCAGAGCCAAGGTCATCAAGTCTTAGCCCATTGGTGTGTTTTGTTAAGATTGCATGATATTAAAACAAATTTAATGCCAACATTAACAACACAGAAATATTATATAGGAATCTAGATTGCTGGTTTCTCTTAAAAAACGAACAAACAAAACCTGGAGGTCTGGTGACACTGGACCAAACTCCTGCATAGAATTTGGCTGAGTCCTGACTGACCCCTTCAGGAAGGTCACTGGCTCTCTGATCACCAGTCCCCACTGCACTTACATTTTTCATTGAATTACCCTCCTGGTTACTGCAGGTATCTGAGTTTGTGACCCTTGTGCTAGTAAAAAGCTTAACATGGGATTCTGTTGTATCTATTTTTCCCCCAAAAGGTAGTTTGATATTAATAACCAATATTTACTATGGGCTGGACTTTCACTCTATTGATAAACAAGGTTTGAGTGTTAAAATTATCAGCACTTGAAAAATATTAAAAGCTTAAATAACTTCCTGTAAGTAATAATATTCCAGTCTAAATCAACAAGGAGGAAGCATTTATGAGAAAGAGTCTCTGCTAATAAACAGGAAGGATTATCTCTGCAAAGTTGCAAAATAGCTTTTGTGGCAAAGCATGAACAGGACTGATAAGGACAGTCAGCCTCTCAGGTCAAACCTTGTCTGTTGACAGGAACTTGCATGGTCAGTCGTTGACTAGGCCTGTCCTGACTCGAGCATGCCGGCCCTTAGTCATGGCTTCGTGCCTTGTGGCCTCTAAAGTTAAAAAATGATGTTTCTGGACACAATACTTCTACTGCTCCAGGTGTTAAAACAGCACAGGGGATCCCTATAGCAGAAAACGGCGTTCTCTCCATCGCCTTCACGAGGCTCCAAAGGACGAAACGTGATTACTCTTTGTAGAGTGAGAGAGGACTTTTAAAGTTCTTCCTCTCTTTGGATAAAGGTGTGATCATCCTTCAGATATCAGCTTAAATGTCAGCTTACTCATTCCCTGATCTCTGATTATATATATCACAGTATAGAGATGTATATGTACGCATATCATCTATGTATATATGTACAGATACACATATATAACAGCATTCGTCACAGTTTTCATTAAATATTTGATATTATACAATTAATGATACTTTCTCCTGCTAGAATGTGGGAGAAAGCACGTGAGGTTTGGGGTCAGAACTGAAATTTCTTAGTTGTACCACTTGCTAACTGTGGATTTAGGAAAGTTTCTTAACCTCCCTCTGTCACCATTGCCATCACCATCATCACCATCATCTCCATTATCATCACCACCATCACCATCATCACTATTGCCATTGCCATTGCCATCACCATCACCATCATTATCATCATCTGTGTTCCAGACTGTGTGCTAGTCACCAGAGCACAAATGTAAAAAAGAGACCCTGAGGGGCTCACAGCCCAGTTAACAATAGGGTACATGCTGGTGCCCTAGCTGTGGTAGATTTCACCTCTAGATTTCTTCTAGGACCACTTTAGTGGAGATGCTGTGTGCTAGTCACCAGAGCACAAATGTAAAAAAGAAATAGCCTGAGACCCTGAGGGGCTCACAGCCCAGTTAACAGTAGGGTACATGCTGGTGCCCTAGTTGTGGTAGATTTCACCTCTAGATTTCTTCTAAGACCACTTTAGTGGAGATGTCACAATTAGAACACATTGTTCATCTGTGAGAACCAACCATATAACTATCTAAGAATCACCTAACAGGCTATGACACATGCTACATATAGCAGCATAACTGATTTTCTAATGATGTCAAATTTATTTTTAAATGGTCAGGGTTTCACATTCAGGTTTACTTGAACAAATAATAGTTTTTAAATGTCCATCTAGTTAACCAAAGTAAATTACTGAGAATGTCACATTCATATATTAAAAATAAGATAAATTCCAAATGATCGAATGAATGATTTAATTACATTTACTATACTACTAAAAGGTGAATCATGGGCATCTTGAAACAAATAGAGATTTGTACATGGGGTTAGATCCTGTAGTTATACTTAGTGAGGATTACTAATGAGATAGTTTGGGGATGATTTAATCAATGCTTTTTCTTTTTTCACTTCAAAGGATTTTATTTAACCTTTAGTCTAGAAAAAAACAGGCATGTTGTGTCTTTGATTTTGCAACCTACATAATTAAGGTGTGAAATATAAACAGCTATTTAGGGGAAGCATGTGTGAAATGCATTTTCGGTAAATCTAAGTTTGACTTTGCAATCAAAACAAGTTAAAACTCAACTAAAAAGAGGAGAAATGGACAGGAAAGACTTTTATGCTGGAGCACAAAGAGTCCTTGTTCTGCTTCTCGATAGAATAAATTCTATCGCTTCTCGGCCTTTTGGCCAAGATCAAGTGCAGACTAAATTCTTTGCAGGAGGGCAGCCCTTCATTTTATGTTTTCTCAGTTCTGTCCACTTCCTGCTCAATCCACAGTCAGCTTTGTAATTGGTTTACTCTTGTCTTGATGAACTAATTACTTGCCAAAAGGCTCTCAGTATTTTTTTTTTTTTTTCAAATGTAAAATGATGGGGACCAGCTTTGGGAAAGTGAAATTACATAAAGAGCCACTTCGGTCACTCATCTGAGTGCTCATTCATGGAATCCTCCCTTGAACAGCTCTTTTCCTCTCCATTTAATAAACTTAGTGAATGCTTCAGTGTGCATTTAAAGATTCAGAACATTCTTTTAGATGTTCTAATTTAGATAATGAGCAAATTAGAATGTCGATGTTTTATAAAGAGCCTGGTACCATTGCACAGGGCATACAATCTTTTGAAGAGAAGTTCACATTTTTCAGATTAATGAGAATTGTAATAGTAGTCATAACTGTTTGTTTTACGTATTTATCATATACTCAAAGAAGTTTCTATATGAGGCCAAAATATTCAGATGAAAAGTGAAAAATGTAATTGCCTACATTATGTCAAACATTGGAATGCTTTGAGAAAAACGAGAAGACTGTTTTCGCATAGAGAATTTGGCAACACTTAGATGCAAAGGACAATCTCTGGTGGAAATTTTATTTTTTTATTTTTTATTGGGAGAGTTAGCTTACCAGCAGATAGTTGAATATTACAGAACCAATTTTCTGGTGTAATGCTTATAATGCAACTCAGATACTTAAAATGAGAATATAAATCAAATAAAAGGATATTAAGATTGACTCTGAAACAAGTTTTTAAAGGTAATTGCACAAAGAACTTCAGGGATCTTAATGGACAACAGAATTTGCTCGAAGTTTCCGCATTACAGTCAGTGAATGTTAGTTACAGGGTTCTTCAAATTTTAGCTTCAAATCAAAATTCTTTTAGTGATAGAAAGTTTTAAAATGATTAGGTATGGTTGCGGCTGCAGTTTAAAACATATTCCTATTAAATACATCTCTAAAGGAAACATCCTCGTAAGCACTTTTACAAATCACGATTTGTCTGTCCTGTTATCAGGGTTACTCGTCCCTGCCCTATGTACCCTTGAGGTTTCTCTGGAGAGGGCGTGCAGCTGGGGGTGGTTGGGAAACACCAAGCTGTTTATGTCAGATGCTGCAAGTTTATGGATGAAAGGCCAGCATGAGACTTCCACACTAAGTACAGTAACGACTTCCTGGCCAGAACTCAGATTTCCAACCGTCTGAACTAAAGCATAGCCAAGAGTTCAAAAAGCAGCAAGGCTCCTGGGTAACTCTGGTTAGAAAACGATGTGCAGAATCCAAGAATGGAAGCTCAGCGTCTTTACCTGTAAATCATGCCGTAGACAATGGAGGCTTTCATTTCGAGTCTGTTTACTCTGAGACTACATGCAGTGTGAACGTTTTGTGGCTATCTGTAAAATCTCACAGGAGACTGGAAGTAATGGTTTAAAAAGAAATTAGAATTTTGCTTCTCATTCTCTGTTTTAAAAGGGTGTGGAGAAGTACAACATTTAGAAAAATTTGTACCCGAAGTGATTAAAAGACAATATCTTAGACACTTACAGAAGTAAACCTGAAACTATCTGGAAAGTGTAATTATTCGAAATGACTCATTCCTTATGTGCTCTGGATAACTGAGATTTTCTGTGCAAGTTTAATTCATTCTGATATCTAAATTCGATGGGAGAATTTTCATTTGAGTAGACATATAGTGATGAGCACTATCCAAAGCCAAGGCCTTCATTCAGTCGAGGCTTCTGGGCACAAAATGTAATGCCTGCACTATAAATAACCACGAAATAACCCCGGCAACAACAGCTATCATTATTGTGTGCCATTTATGTGCCTAGAACTTTCCTTATATTGTGACTGATCCGGGTGATAACCTTAGATAGGAGGCATTGCTGTCCCCATTTTATAGATAAAAAACTGAAGGTTAGTGGTAAAGAAAATTGCCAAAGTTTATTTAGGATTCAAATCGAGGACATTCTGTCTCTAAAGCCAGCATTCCTTCCACAGCTATCTTTTCCTTTTGGCTGATGAGAGCAGGTCTCCAGGTCCCTGGTGGGGCTCGAGGATCAAGTCCCAGATAAGGAGATTGCTGTCTAGGTTGGCTCCTCTGCTTCTTAGATCCAGCAGCCGCACAGGCAAGCACTGAGTTATCTCTCAGGCCTATTATTGTCTTAACCTCCTGGCATCTATCTCTCAAATATCTCCCCCTGAGGTAAAGAAGTCTGGATTCTCATGTAGCTGGCTCAGCATGTAGTTAATCTCCACTCCTAAAAATATCATTCAAACCACCGAGGGAGGCTCGAGGTGAAGGTGAGCCAGACACGAAGGAGATGTTTTATTGTAACGCAGAAGACACAGTAAAATGAACAGAGGCTTGTCCTTGGCCATGAAGAATACTCTCTCTCTTTACTAGATTTGCATCTCATTTCCAAGACAGACTTTGTCCCCACCAATCTGTAATTACCTTTCTCAGATTCATGCAACCAGGGGCCAGTGGAAGTGGTGGGAGCACTGTGAAGGACTCTGGTCATGGCTGACTGCTGGCTGCGGGGGAGCGTAGGGCCAGGTCAGCAGTAAAGGGAGGGGGACAGTGTGGCAAGGTTCACTTCCTGTGCAAACGGCCCTGCTTGAATGCAAAGTCCATGGCACTCACCTCCCACATTTGGAATGGAACCTGCATGGGACATTCTGAGGGTTCTTCTATCTGGCATTACGGTGCTGAGGTCCTGACACAGTCATCTGGAAGGCTCATCGTAGGTGAAGTGCTTGCTCTACGTCACTGTACGATTTTAGGAACGTACGAGAGACCCCTGTGCATGCCACCTCACCCAGAGTCTGGCCAGATGGCCTCCTTAAGATGCCTGCAGTTTCACAGTTAATGCCTCATTGCTTTTCCTCAAGGCAAAGTTTAGGCGCTAAGGCAAATACTCCTGAGGAGGGTAGTTCGTTGACCTAGTCTCAGTCCTTTTACCGTAGTCAGAATGAGTTTGACAGTCATTTACACAGGAAATAATACATGTAAAAGTCACTTTCTAATTCATAAATTGTTAGCCAAATATTAAATTATTTGAATATTCAAATTTTTAATTGAGATGTAATTGACATATAACATTATAATTTGAACACATTTTGATGGAAGAATCACTTTTATCATTATAGCTAATATTGATCAAATACTTATAGTGCCAGCATTGTCTAAGACTTCATGATAACAAACCAATACGAGGTATGTATTATCATTCCCATTTTGCAGATGAGGAAGCTGAGGCACAGAGAGGTTAAGTAACTTTCCAAAAGTCACACAATTAATAAGTATCTGAGCCAGGATTTGCACCAGGCTCAGGATTTCTAGCTCCAGAAACACTCTCCTACTCAGTCACTCTCTGCAAAGGTGCGGCGGCTGGAACACATGGGGGAAAGACTTGTGAATCATGAAAGGTCTAAAGTTATTTTTAAATGTTATTATACTAACATCTGTTACAATACGGATACAATTTTCTTATATCAGTTCCTAACAGAACTCTGCTCTGCTTCTGGTGGTCTGGACACCAGCATAATGGAAATAATCAGAACAGTATCAACAACAGATGCTTACTAGCCTGTGGCCGGTGTGGTCACTTTCATCACCATCATGTTCATGATCTTCACTGTCATTGTCATCATTATCATCATCGCCGTCATCTATTGAGGGCTTACTAGGTTCCAGGAACCATGCTTAGGACACTACCTAAATGATTTTATTTATTCCCAAAGCAATGTTATGGAGTGCGTATAACCATTCTCATTTTATAGATGAGAAAACTGTGGCTCAGGGATGCTAAGGTCATAGAATCAGAAATGATACAGCTGGAATTTGAACCCATCTCTGCTTTCAAAGCTTATGTTCTTAAGCACTTCATGATGTCCAAAATTTGAAAACTACTGCTGCCGCCACCACCACCACCACAAAATACTACTTATTTAGTGTTATCTATATGCCTGGCTTTCCTTCTGTCTGTCACTATTTCAAACTGTGGCTCATGAGCCAAGCCCAGCTAGCTCCCTTTTCTTTGTAAGTAAAGTTTTATTGGGATGCAGCCATGCTCATTCACTTACACGTGTATTGCCTATGGCTGATTTCGTACTAAGAGGTGGAGTTGAGTAGCTGTAACAGAGATCTCATGGCCCACAAAGCAAAAAATATTTACTCTCCAGCCCTTCCAAGAAAAGTCTGTGGACCCCTGCCTCAAACCATCTTGCAACGTATCTGTGATTATTCTTATTTTACAGATGAACGTATTGGAATTCAGAAAGATTAGGTAACTTGCCCATCCAACAGTTAAAGAACAGGAACCTAGCGAAAAACTGAGGTCTAGATAACTCTAGAACTTTTTCATTTTCCTCTCGGAAACTTACAAAGACAACAATTTTCATAATTACCAGTTGCAGGAAAGGAGAGTTCTTTGACATGTTAACAATGGTGCTGTAGAGTTGTACCTTTTTCGTTGTCAAAGGGATATGAGGTTCCTCTTACCTTCTGAGGCTTTGCTGTACGTAACCCCTTGAGGATGGATGCTTAAGGGCTTGCCTGCCTTATTCTTAAAGTGAACTCTCATGGTGTCTCCAACTTCGGCATATAAAGTGGGCCCAAGGAGTCCTATGGAAGCAAGAATTTAAAATATGTCTGTGTTCAGGATTACCAAAGACACAGCTGCTATGCAGAAACCGACTGACAGACCTACTGACGGTGCAGAAAGCCCGTGACGGATTGCTGTCATCCCTCCAGGCTCCGAGGTTGACATGCTCATCTTAATCTAGAAGGCTTTGCCAGCTCATTACCTCTATATTACATGCAATCAGATAAAGACAGGAGGGTAGAAAAACTTGCCTTGGACCGAAAGCAAGTCAAGAGAGTAGGAGAAACAGTTCTGACCATGTCCACCCCATTGGGACCCAGTGTCATTCCTTAGAGACTGCCGCCATCTTTGGTCAAGAAAAGAAAGATGTTTGTGATCACTTGTGCAGGGTGATGCGAGGGTGGGCAACTGGCTGCTTGAGATCTCTCTGAGGTGGGAGACTTCTGGTCCTCCAGCGAAGTAAGGGGCGAATCACACAGTTCTCTGGCCCAGAGGCAAGTTCAGAGTCCCTGAGGCAAGAGTGAGCTGGATGCTTCAAAAGGACACTAAGAAACATGGCTGGGCAGAGTGAGAAGGCTCGGGGTAGGGGCAGGTGGCACGAGGCCCTCTGGGCCACAGGAGGGACTTTGGGTCTTCTCAGTGACACAGGAAATCATGAAGACTTTGTGCAGCAGAGAGACATGTTTTAAAAGTTCATCCTAAAAAAAAAAAAGACGAAAAGTTCATCCTGGCTGCTGTGGGGTGACAGGAGTGGAAGCAGGAGACCAGGTGGCATAGAAAAGAGCAGTACACTGGGTTGGCGAAGTGGCGAGGAGAGGTAGGATTCTGGATGTCCCGAAGGCAGAGCCTGCAGGGGCTGCTGACAGGTCGGACGTGGCATGTGAGAGACACTAGTCAAGGATGGCCCCAAGGTTTTAGATGTGAGCAACTGGGTAAATAACGTTATCAGTTACTTCAGTGGGAAACACAGTGGGGACAGTGGGTTCGGGGTACAGAAACTAAGACTAAGATTTCACTTACTACATGCCAGGCGCTGTGCTAGGTTCTGGGGCCACATGGGTAAATAAGACACAGTTCTTGTCCTCAAGCTCACGAGGTAGTTGGCAGTGGTGATGATAATTATAAGAGGCCTCCCACTTATTGACTCCTTAATATGTTTGAGCACTGTGAGTCCTTATGTTGATCCTCCCAACAAATCTTTAAGGTAGATATTAAGATCCCCATTTTATACATGAGGAAACTGGGCCTCGGAGCATTTAAATATCTCGCCCAATATTCTACAGTGAATTAGAGGCAGACCCATGACTGAAACTTCAGTCAGTCTGACTCTAGACCCTGAGCTTCTAACCACCTCTTTATATTGCTCCCCGTTACCTCTTAGTCATTCATTTATTCATTCAATGAATATTAATTGGGTTCCCACATTATCCTAGGGGACAGAATTGCAATGGTGAGTGAAATCGATGGCTTCATAGAGCCCCTGAAGGGAGCAGGGAAGGTGGCTTGCCCAAGGTCAGTTGGTGAGTGGTGGTGGCATTGCCGGGACTGGAATTCAGGTCTGTGGACTCCTGAACCAAAGCTTTCTCTACCGCCTTCCACAGGGCAGGTCAGACGCCCACTTTCCTGGAATGGCCCCAATGTCTACACCATTTGTGACGCCTGGCCACATCTGACTCCCCTGGCTGACCCCTCTCTTCTGGCTGCTATGCTCGGTCTTCTCTCTCACTGGCCACTCCCACCTGCCCAGATGCCCAGGAGCCCAATAGGGTGCCGACTCTGCTGTCACATTGTGCTCTGCACTTTGCTGCCATGTTCATCTTGCTTCGTTGATTTGTTTGTTGGCATCACATGGCTGCAAATGCCAGATGCCCGAAATAAGTCTTCCCAGTTATTTAACCTAATAAGACTTCTTACTTCAGTGAATGGTTTGGGGTATTTATTTAGCCTCCCTTTCCATTTCTTCAGAATTAAAGCATAACAAAGGAGTGTTTTCATAAATGCAAATCAAATGCCATCATGCATGAAGGCAAACACATGGCTGAATGTTTGAGCTGCTGTTCAGCTTCTCCAAGAGCCAGGTGTCCTAAGACCTTTCCTCCTCTCTCCGCAGTGCTCAGAGCCAAATTGGGGGAAGGAGTGGCCTATCCTGGGTTACCAGGAGGGTAGCACAGCATGTCCCCAATTTCATGCGCTTTTAGAGTTGGAAAGGACTACAGGAGGCCCGCTAATCCAGTCCCCCTGCTCAGGTGAATAATGCATTACAGAAAACGGGGCAGCCCATTGTTGCAGCTTTTTAAAACCCCTTCAGGGACAAACATTTTATAATCTTCCTTAAAAAGATGCAGACACTCAAAACAAACCATTTTAAAGCCCAAGACAGAATTCTTGAAAATGCATTTTCAAGAATTCTACCTGTCCACACATCCACAAGCCTTGCTGGATGGGCATCTGTCTTCAGACCTCCAGTCCTGCAGCTTTGTCTCCATTGCAGCCACGGGAAGGCCTGGCTCACGCTGCACAAGTGGGCACATGGCTTGCTCAGGCTCAGCTAGAATCGTGTACACCAGATGAGTGGAGCGGGAAATAGGGGACGACGGTACAGTGACACAGAACGAGGCCGGGGATGCGGAAGGCCACATTCAGTGGCAGTGCTCCCATTCAACACTGAGGCTTTTCCTTTCCACTAGATTTTCCACCTTGTGTCATCTACTCTCAGGACACAAAGATGATTACAAAATCATCCCTGCCCCCCAGTGATTCATACTTAAGCAACTTCGGGAGTTTAGGAAGAGGCTGCGTAAAAATGTATGTAAAAAGCCTCTGAGTTCATATAAAACAACTCTCTTATGAGATACACAGGGGTTGACCAAAAGATAATGTTTTGAGTGCACAGAGCATAAACATAAATCAATTGTCAAAGTTTACTTCTAATTAATGAGGTCGAATCAGGAAATCACTACAAAAGTTAGTCATCTCCAAGGATTTTGATCACAGTACACTCTTCAAAAACTACCACTGCCTCCTTGTTGCTTAAAAGACCGTCTCTAGCCTGGCGCTGGTCCTTTCTGTCACTATGGCACTCAGCACAATGGCTTACACAGCAGACATTCAAATTCAGTTAACTTGGCAAGAGCCGCAAAGGCAGGGCTCTAAATATGGGCCAAATTCCTCTTTCCCAGGCCTGATGAATATGTTTCTTGGCTCATTTTCCCTTTTCCCACCTACGATTTAATTTAATTTAATAGTTCTTAAGTACCAATTGTATGTACTAAGCTTGGAGCAGGAGCTATGAAAATGAATAGACTGTGATAGAGGATGGTGGATCTTTTAACTTCCTGCCCACACTGGTAAACTTAATTTTACTAGTAAGCTCACTGCCTCATCCCCTTGCCCAGCCTGAGGAAGGTAGAGTCTCTTCTATGTTGGGTTTGAATCCCATCACTTCCCGTTTCCTCCGACTATGGCTCCGTCAATTCTCTCTCAGGTGTTTTGACCCTCTCCTTTCCTACTGGATCCTTCCCTTAGATATTTTAAGTCACTGTATTCTTTTTCTGTAAAAACTTCAAAATATCCTTGAACCTCTTATTCCCTTCCAGAACTACTTTGTCTCTCCTCCCATTTGGAGCCAAGCTTCAGGAAAGAGTTATCTATAAG
The DNA here is from genome assembly GCF_000325575.1 of Pteropus alecto. Taxonomy (NCBI): domain Eukaryota; kingdom Metazoa; phylum Chordata; class Mammalia; order Chiroptera; family Pteropodidae; genus Pteropus; species Pteropus alecto. The sequence continues at coordinate 16,497,659 of NW_006432945.1, read as the reverse complement.
TTTCTCCTGCTTCTACTTCCTTATCTTCCACTGACTGCCATTCCACTTCTGTTTGCCAGGGGAAGCAGTGCCAGTGAAAGCAGGTGAAGAGAGGGTTTCAAGAAGGGGAGCATTAAACGTGCCGAGTTGGGAAAGACCTGGCTGTGGAAAAGTTGGAAAAGAAACCACTGGCTGTGGCATCGAAGCAGTCACAGGTGTCCTTGTTAGAGAGGAAGCTCAGTGGACTCATGTCAGAGCGGATCAGGGAGGGAAGTAAGGAGAGGGAATGATTTGGGAGGGAATGAAGTGGACCGTTCACGTGGAAATGGGTAGGGAAGGAAAGGGAAAGGCAAACAGAGTCAAGGGCAGTTTTTTCCTAGATAGAGGTCAACCGGAACACAGTTGTGTTTTGTTTTATTGTTGATGATTTTTGACTGGAGGGAAGGCTCCAATCAAAGAAAGATCAAAAAGAAAGGGAAATCAGAGGAGACAGGAAAGAATGGGCTGAATAGAGAGGTAGAAGAAAGAGTCTGGGACAGGTATCAGGTCTTCACCTGGTTTGGGGGAAGGATGAGTGAATTATTGACAATGGGACCAATTGGAGGAAATTCTCTCTTAATGGTCTCCCTCTATCATTCCTGTGACATATGGTACCATATTTAAGATCCCAGAAACTCATTCAACCTACTTTCCTTAATTAAAGAAGAGATGATGAGAAAGATTTTTCTTTACAAGTGATAGCTATTGTGTGTATCATACTAAAACAAACAAACAAACAAACAAACGAAACAAGAGAAGAGATGGGAAAGATAGATGCAAAAGAATCAACCATACACAGCTCCTTTGAATGGGTCTAGGGAGCCAGACAGAAGCAACAGAGCATTTGTTGAGGCTCATGCGCACTCATCAGCCTGACCATGAGCTCCAAGAAGGCAGGCCATGAGAATGTCTGATCTGCTGTGGCGTCTGCAGCACCTAGTTCAAGGCCCCGCCTGTAGCATGAACTCAATAATAGCTTGTTAGATGAATGAATAAAAATTCAAACACTTAGAAATTCTTTTTAGCTTTTCAATCATGACTAAAAACAGCCAGCTTCATGGGCATGTGACCTGTGCCATTGACTGGGCCCCGTGCTTGGCTTAATGCTTTGCTGTCACTGTTTTGAAAGTCTCAATAATATGAATAAGGGGTCCCTCATTTTCATTTTCCACAAATGATGTAGCCTGTACTGGTTAAAAATGATAACAACGTACATTTCTATGAAATGTCACTAAATAGATATTAGATGTATGCGAATAGCAAATTATCAATATTTATCTTTGTTAAAAAATATATTTCAAGCTTACCTGAAGTCCTGGATCGTGGTTTTTCTTTTTGAAAATATGCTTCATACTCTCTGTAGACAATTTTCTTAAAGGAAGTTGCAAAAGGATCCAAACTGGAAATAAAATACAAAAATTAATTTGAAAGGCATATATGACATCTACTTCTCAATTACAAAAAAAGACCTCTCAGGTCCTCAGTCTTATACTACAACTAACAGTATTTTAAATTGTATCCCATGGTTTTATAAATATGAAGTTATCAAAATAGTTGTTGGCCTCATCAAGAATATTCTGTCGTGATAACCATTCTTGCACAAGTTAAGTCTGCCCTAACTAATCCTGTTACTCAGAATCAATTTCCTAAAAAAGAACCCAAGATCATAGTGTGAACTCAAACTTTAGGTTTAGATTTTAAGCGATTAAAAATGTGATCAAATCTTTTATGAATAAATATGTGGGCTATTTTTCAACTGATCAATCGAATACAGTGTTAAGCTACAGGGGAACGTTGTAAAGAACTGTCAATTCGGTGGATTTGGTGGACCCCATTTCTAGTTGAGAAGTTGAATATGACTAATGGAGTAAAAGCCCGTGTATTCATTTTGGAAACAAGCAAATGGAAAAACTAAGTCTCAGAAAGTTTAGGTAACTTGCTCAAGGAGAGATAGTTGATAAATGGCAGAGCCAAGATTCAAAAGGTGAAACCATTGTATTCATGGTAAAGGATTCAGAGAGGGAGCAGGGAGTGAACGGGGGTCATTTCCAGGCTCTTTCTTCTGTGTCTCTAAAGATGGGCACATCATTCCCATCCTTGTCTAAACTCAAAGATAAAGGTAACAGGGTAGGGAAGTGGGGGACGTTTCTTACAAATGCCTAAAACTGTTGTCCAGATGACTTTGTTAAACTTCTGAATCCAGAGAGAGGGGCCCAGCCATCATCAGGGCATAACAAGAGCGGGATACCAAGCCCAATCTCCACGACTTCTGTAGAGCACAGTGGCTGGGGGACAACTGGGGGATTCCGAGTGTATGCGTGTCAGTCCCCTCTCTACCCCTTACTGACTGTCTGATCTGGAAAAGCTTACGAAATCCATTTGCGCCTCAATCTTTACAATTGTGAGATGGGAATAATAGTGAGGTCTCTCTCACAGAATTGTTACAGGTATTCAGTAAGTTAAAACCTGCAAAGAGCTTAGAGCTGACATGTTGTAAATTATTCAATCCGGTGTTAGCTGGTATATTTTAAAAGTGTAATAAAAGTTGGTGTTCAGTCTTCAGAAGGCAGAAAAAATCTGTAACTAAGGTAATTCTCATAATTTTTTAAACATAAGATACAAGAACTGTGTTGATGTTTGGGGCAGAAAGAAAGCACAGGGAAGTACTTTCGGAATAGCTAGTGACGAGAGTGGTGGCTTCTCAGTCATGGAAGCATTCGGGTCCAGAAACTAGATGATTGCGTGGTAGGGTAGGGGTACTGGCATTTAGGGTGCGGGAAAAGTAGAAGGCTAAAGCATGGATGTCGAAAAGAGATTAAACAGCCTCTTAGAGTTCTTAGAGCGTAGGCTTCTATGTGTTGTTTTCGCCCCTAATGAGGGATTCCATTTTCGTTCATTCATTCATTTATTTATTTATTTTCAAAGTGAAATTGAAAATTACCCCTCTTCTCCTACTTCAGACCTTTAAACACAGGAATGTAGATAATGATGTAAAAGCTTTACTAAGAAAAGTCAGTCTTTTATGTGGAGTAATTTTAATAGAGGTGTGTTTCCTAACATATTCCGGTGTATATATTGTATGTACATGCTGAGGTATAGCTGTTTTGATTTTGAACAGTTGAATTGCTATTGGAAAATAATCTGTCTGAACAGGAAGTTAAAGATGATACAAATTCAAACAATATGCATGATAAATTTTCTATTTGGGAGGATTCCTTAAAAATGACTTATTCGTGGTAAAAATCATCATGCTAGAACCCATAAGGAAAAATAACTATGTATTTTTTCAACATCTATTACTACACACATGTGATCGAATAAGTTTCTCTAGGGAAATATTCAAAAACATTACTTTGGACCTGGAGCAAGAATAATAGGTACTTCAGCTCTAAAAGGCATTGTCCTACTAACAGTAGATATAATAAGAGGAAAGACCTTTGCTTTGTGCTAAAATACACTTCGGCAAAGGATGGAAATGTCATGTTGATTTTTTTTTTATAGTGACTTTGTTTAACTCTAGGTGTAGGACAAATTTGGAACAAGTTCTTACTTTAAGCAGCCAGATATACCGGTTAGATTTTTCATACAAAAATGCTAGAGAGAAATGACATTGTTTGAGGCCTAAAAATATTGAGAGTTGGTCTGGGTTACCATTCTGTGGTTTTGACTCAATAATCGATGCCAGAGGAATGACTCTTCCCCGAATTCTGGAAACTGAGACACACAACGAAAGGATAGGATGACCAGTCATGGCTCCCTATGGACTCGCCGTATGAATCAGGCTTTTGACTTAGGTGGTTCTGCCTCCAGTTTTCTGGGTGTTATTTTCAGCGTTAACCGTGGAGGAAAGACCAAACTTCCCAGCAGAAGCAGGCGGGCCACAGGGAAGCCAGCAACCAAGTTAGTGGGGAAGATTAGTGTTGGAAAGACTTTTGTTTTCCTTGGGGTTTTAGTTAATGGCAGTTCCCTAACTGTGGGTGTGACCTAGGTTATCACCTTGAGAAGCAATATTTAAAATGACTTATTTAAAGAGGGATTTCTTATTATTACAAGACCAAGAAAGCATGTAATGCTCTCTAAAATAACTCAGTTACAAAGAAAATTTTAAAAGGTTTAATGTTATACACTAAAAGGCTGTCACAATATTGCAGTATTTCTTGGCAGATCGCTTTGTAATTGTAAAAGAGGAACACATCTTTCACAATCATTTAAAGTGCAATGTTAAGTTTTTAAAAAATTGAGTCACATTAAGAGGTTTACCCTTAAAACTAGTAAAAATGTAACCAACTGAAAATATTGAGTAGATCCTATAATTTGTCTAATTTCCGAGAAGGCTTAGTTTTAGCCTTTCAATTAGGGAAAATAGTTGACCCCTCAAAGAAAGAATTTTATTATTTAAACCTCCTCCCAGTTACATACGCCTTTTAATAGTGACCTGACCAAAATAGCCACGACAGACCGTAGCCCAGGGAGTGATCAAGAATGGAAGAAGGATGGAGAGTCACGTGAAGCAGAAAAAGGTGGAAGAACAAAAATGTTACATTTTTATGGATAATGACGTTTTGAAAGTCCTCTATGAGAAAACAACAAAATGATGGCAATCGTTATTGAATAATCTGCTTATAATAAAGTACAAGGTGTATATCTTTAGGTTTAGAAGACGAAGTTAGGTACAAAATGGGATAAATAATATGTAACTTAGAAGTTTCATGAAAATAGTAGACTACTAAAGATCTCGAACAGGAGTTTGCAGAAGGGCTAATGAGGGAGTGTGTGCCTGGTGCTTTTGAATCAATCGATATATTAAACCAACAATCAACCATACTAACAAAACTGTGTTAACAAATTCTTGAAAGCAGCATCTGACCAATCAGAGTATTTTCTATATTTTCAGAATGATAAACTGCATTAATGTAGGCAAAATTAGCATCTACCAAGTTTATTTCATTTATTATCGTTTTCTATTAATTGTATTTACTTAGCTGAAGTTAAAAACAATGCCATGGCATTGCAAAGGGAACGCTTTCCAAAAGGAATGGTGTGCGCTCCTTGGAGAAGCCCGCAGGGTGCCGCACCTGCCTTACCTCTGGTTTGTGGGCTCAGGGCGGTAGTTCCAGCTGATGCCCTGGGCGGCTACGTAAAACTGCCGTATCCTTGCTGCTTCGGCCCCGGGGCTCCCCGAGCCCGCCCAGCTGGAGCTCAGGACCACCAGGATCCAGAGGCGAGGGCAGCCTGGGAACATGGTTCCTTTCCAGCGCCTGCCCGCCACCTCCACCCCAGGACCTGGGTAGGGGTCCCCTCAGTTGCGGATCGCACCCGCACCCTTGGTCCGTTGTCCCAGCTGCTGTGAGCTCCTGGAGGCTGAGGGTGGCAGTGTTCTCCTTCCCTGTGGCTTCCCCAGGCACTGCCGCTGCAGCAGCCTCGGGCGGTCCCCGCCTCCAGAGCCTTTCCAGGCTTTGGGTTGGCTCGGTCACTGCCCCAAGTGACAACAGGTGTTTGGAAGAGGAAGCTGGCAAGTGGCTCTTTTACTGCAGGTGAAGAAAGGGCAGAGCACCGAGGCTCTGACAGGTGGGCGGTGCCCGAGGAGTCAGACACCACGGGGAAACTGTGTCCCTGTCCTTCTACCTGCTAAGCCAAGGGGCAGTCGCCCCTCGCCACCCTCCCTAAAAACCGCCTGGGACAAAGTCACACTTGCCAGACCCTCCGCAATTCCCAGTGCAGTGAGACCCAAGACCTTCTGAGACCCACCGCTCTCCTGAGCTGAGGGACAGGGCGTTGTACGCTGTTACTGGGCACAGAAATACTGTGTTTTCGGGTAGTGGGGACGCAAGGGGATGAGCACAGGACCCGGGCCTGTCAGCCTGGACTGCTGCCCATGCGCAGTTGTGTCTTGGTAAGGGCCGGTGGCCAGGCGCGGCAGCAACAGAGCAGGGGGCTTAGAGAGTGTGGCTGAGAGACTCAGCGGACCAGGTTTCAATCCCACTCACAGCTGTGTCGTCCTGGGTGAGGGACTCAGCCTCTCTGGAGCTCAGTTTTGCCATCTGCACAATAGGGATGCTGCAGTTTTCCTTGGTAGGGTTGTTGGGAAGATAAAATAATACTTTAAAGTGTATAATTCCCAGCAGCTTGAAAACTCTGAGCTGGTGGTGTTTGTTTCTATGATTGTTTGTCCTGCCTCCAGGGCCCCTTACGTTTCGTGGAGGACCTGACTGTTGCACACTGCCTTAAGATCTTGTTTTGCTATTGATAGAGAATCTGAGAATTATTTTGTCTGAAGCATCATGATCACTCGTCCTGGGGCCTCAATGTACGTGCCTCCAAGTTTCTGTTTTAGGATTTGTCTCAAATAAATTGTAATCTGGCACCTCCATGAGGTCACAGTGATGTGAGACTCCTCTCCAGCTTCCTTCCTCCTATACACAATCTTATCTTTGTGCCTTTGCTGGTATTATTCCAAAATGTTAGAATGCCCACTCTCTTCCTCGTTGCTGCCCACACCTTAAAGTCCAGTCAGAGTTCTACCCATTTCCTGGATCTGGGCTCATATGGACTTTTCCATTTTGTAACCTCCTCTAACACTGTTCAAATGATATACTCACGTCTATTACCCTCTATTACTTTGGGCGGGGGTCCCTCATGTCCCCAGCTTGATATGAGCTGTTCAGGAGCAGGACAGCACTGTGCTCCTCTGGATCGATGGTATCAGGGGTTCGCAAGGCTGGTAAACCATACGAATACCCTGGGGAGCTTTTACCAAATGCAGATTCTGACTCAGGAGACGGGGCTGATACTCATCGTCCTGTAGTGCCCAGCCTAGGAGTCGGCAGTCCGAGATGCTAGAGACAGTATTCCAGAGAAACCTTTTAAAAGCGCTGTGTCCCTAAATCCCAAGGTTACTACCAAATTCTTGCAAAACTCTTGTGACCTTTAGTTAGACTGTTTCACCATTTTTATTTGCATGTTTACCTATGTGTCATTCAGTCTGTGTGACACATTTATTGCCTAACATTTCAGAGACAAGACAGCTATATTGTTTGGTTCTCTATTTTTGCATTAGTTCCAGATAACTACTGTGGAGCTTTCAACAACCTATTTCTGAAACATGTGATTTAAAGAATATGTAAAACACATCTGTTCTTCCCTGGAGAATATCCAGGTGATAAAGACTCTCTGGCTCTCTGGTTTTCTCCTGTGGGAAAGTGCTACAGTATGCATTTGCTGACTGGTGGCAAGGCAGAGCTGTAATTGGGACAGTAGCGATGGTGCATTCCATGGCTGTAAACCCAGGGATGGATGCAGACCCGATTAAATCAAACATCAGGTAGTACAACATGCCATTTGGGGGCGATCCTTTTAATTACACATTTGAATACTGGTCTTGGAGTTCTTTGGGGGAGAGTGACTGTGGAGGGAATATCTGCAGAGACATGTCTTGATCTTTGGTCTTCTGCAGCCTCAGTGCCATCCAGTGGCCTCTCTGGAAGCTTCCACAACAGAGGTCTAAGAGGCTTCATAAACAGCAGCACTGGAGACCCTGGAGATCTTACAGAAATTCCCTCAAGTCAGAGACACAGCCTGCCTTCCCACAAAGTAGTGGACGTCTGTCTCCAGTCCAAAAACAAAGAGGCATTTTTATTTCTTCTCAGTCTGGTCTTCTAGTGAGTCAGACGTCCCAGTCTCTGGCTAATTAGTATTTCAAGTGACAGCCAGGGCAGAGCCCACAGACCACCGCAGAAATGTTCGCTCCTGGCTGCTGAGGCTTGTGTTGGAGGCAGAGGAGAGGCGGAACAGGAAGGGATGGTGGGTGGGGAGTTGGGTCTTGTGGCGTGATCCTTCTGCCCTGGTTCAGATCTAATCTAAAGGAAATTCCTTTTATTCACAAGTATTGCCATGAAACTGCAGCAAATGTGCTCCAGTTAAAGTCAAGTCTAGCAGGAAGCCTGATATTCAACAATAGAATCCGTGAAGTTGCGTGAGGTGACCCAGAGCAGGACAGGTCTCTGCAAATGAGCCAAAATGAAATGATTATATTCCCTTAAAAAAACAAAAGAGAGAAGGCTCTCATCATACCCGTCCCTTGAGGCGCAGTATAATTTCTTTCTGTATTCCAGATGTTCTGGCACCTAGGCCACTTTTCTTAAGACACTCAACTACTCACTGAGCTTTTTGGGAGAGAAAAAGTGTCAGGTTATTTTTGTTTTCCCAGCAGGCCACATAGCTCCAGCAGTCATGACCTCTGGTTAGCAAACCTCAGTGTCAATACTGCCTAGCAGCCATTAATGGCACTGTCAAACATCCTGAAATAGGTTAGGTCTCCTTAGAATGTTTCTACTCTGGAGGAAATGGAAATCCTCATGTGAACTCACTTTCTGTTGTCATTCTAGTGCCGCATCTGTCCCCTACGCCAACACAATTTCCTTCATGGCTTGAAATTTTAATTCATGCTTAAAATCTAACTCATAAAAGTCAAGCTTCATATCTTCTCCCTTTCCCCTGCCGTTCTATTTCCTTTAAAAATATCTTTATAAGTACCTTACCTTAAGGGCTCGGGTCAAATGCAGCATTTGTAAAAACTCCATATGTTCCCAGGTGGCTAAAGAACAGAAATACAAAGATGACCTGCCATTTAGTACTTAATTCTTGGCCACAGCCCAGGACATAGCTCCTCCAGAGACCAAGGATTACTACCCACCCCCGAATTCTGCTTTGAAAGGGAGAGAAGACATGCCGAAGACATTTTCTAGATCCCACTTAACAGCTCTGGGAAATTTGCACTGCGCCTTATACCCATGTGCAGTTACTGCTGATGCTTTAGTACTGGATGCCTGCTGTGCCCTTATGGGGCTGCACCCTCTTCTTGGTGGGAGGCAATCCTTACAAAATTCCCAGCCTTGGTACTTACTTGATCATCTGGCAAGTTTTCAAAGAGTAGTAGTACCGCCCCCTACAGGCGTATTTTGGTTTTCGGAATGCTGCAGAGTTCCTTTGACATTTATGGGCGGGGCCAGGGGTGGTGAATGTCCTAACTGGAAGGCATGCAAGGAATTGCCCTACACTCCAGACGACTCTAGACCAAATCTACGCAAAATTCATGTAGGTGAAAAGTCTCTGAGTCTGGAACTTCACTGCTTTACATATAAATATTAAGGGTAGTTTTTTGTTGTTGTTCATCTTCTAAAATGCAACTGCTGCATGAATTGAGGGAAGATTATAACAGGTTTCCCAGCTTTTAACCAGAGTCGTTCATCATTTTAAAAAAGCAGGTTGGCAACACCTCTGATGCCGGTTTAGTCACTACGACCGTATTCCCTTCGGGCAGCTTCTAAGCTGTTGCCTTTGCAGTGGTTCTGCCCCAAGGCGCAGGGCTGTGATGGGCTCACCGCATCCGCTGGGCTGGCGCCCCAGCTCTAGCATTCGATTTCTATTACAGATCACTTTCCTTTCTATTTCTCCTTTATACTATAAGTAGGGTACTTATTGATTTTTAAAAACATTATGCGTAGCTAGGACATATTATCTATTTTCAGAATTAGTAAAGGGGACACTGCAAAAGTTTTGCTGCAAAAACGGGGCATTATGTATAATCATTCTGGTATGTTACAGTGAATTAAAAAGTCAGAATAGAAAAATTCACTCAATCACAAAACGTTTTCATCTTACCTTTGAGGGTTCAAAGGGCTTTCCCCATCATCTGAAATAAACAAGAAGACACAAACGATTGGTTCAAAAGAAAAAATGAGATGGAGAAAGGTCATCCATGATAGGAATTACTGGAGGAAGCTGGTGGACTGATTTTCAGCGGGGCTCGTTATAAGGGGTGTACTGGGAACAATCTCTCCTTGAGAGGCAGGACCTGTTTAAGGCTCAATGAAACATTCAACAGTGTATAATTCCAAATCCTCTCATCCTCCTTCTTTTCCCTTTCAGTAACAGCCTCCTCCTACGTCTGGTCTCTGCCTTCAGCCTTTTGGGAGTTTTTGGTTGTCGTTGAGATCACTGGTTCTCGAAACCCATTTCTTTGGCACTTGAGGTCCCCTACTGTTTCATCCTGTGTCACACTCCCTCAGCCATCAGTTGGGCGAGCTAATCGCATAAACAAATCCATACCAACATAACACTTATGTTTTGCCTCTCTGGGAACATACGTGATCAGGGGCCTCCTGTCTTAATCCAAACCATAGACTCTGATAGTAGAAACTTTAAAAATGGCAGCAGTCCTGTCAATCAAAGTGACTCCTAGCTTAAGAGAGTTTTAAAATATTAGGTCAAATGATATGAACAAGTATATTTATTATAGGGCATTATTGAGCCTTTAATGTGATAAGGATTGTGCATTTTGAATTTCTAGTAAAGGGACATAGTAGGCAGCATTTTTCTATTATTTGACCACAGACTCCTAGAAAGTTTTAAATTATATTGGGACAGGTCAAGGGAAAATTAACCATCCTCACAAATGAATTTATTTATGATTAAAGATATTGGAGGATGAGTGGCTGCTGGTCCCTCGTCATGTTTCAGAGGGTTCCCTAGAAATATCTTAAAACTAAAGAGGGAACTTTGAGAAATGCAGGAATAGCGTGATTCCTGTGTGGTTATGGACATCGAGGGACAGGTCTCAGGAGCTCTTGCCTCTGCCTTCTAGATTCAGTTAAGCAACCACAAATGTCGCACGGAGAGACTGGCGTGGCCTTTGGGCTTTTAAACAGAGTGTGACTCTTGGTTATTGTCCTACTCACCCACTCACAGGAGAGCACATGAGGGCACTTAGAAAACCAGCCTTAGTGCAATGGTGGCTTTGTGGCTGGAGAGAGCATAGAGCAGGGAACAAGTGCTTCTGCCCTGAGCAGTTAAGAATAGGTGTCAAAACTCCTCAACTCCACGAGAACTCCATCAGGAACTGTGACAGAGCCACTGTCGGTGTTCTGGATTTCAGCGTCCCTGACTCCTCTGATGGCCCTGGTCACTCTCCAAGAGGAGTGACGAAGAGCCCCATTAGTGTAGAAAGGGAGGTTTCTGAGCTTATGGGCAGGCTAAGCGTCTGGGGCAGACAGGGAAAGGAGGTTCCAGCCCTGAGGAAGTGGTTCCTGGGCCAGAGTCCTTTGGGGTGAACAGTCTGATAAACAAAGTCTCCCTCACAGGGTCTTCATCCATCTTGGTTACTTCCCTGCTGAAATCCCACATTAGCTCCAGAGTTCACGGGTGCACACACATCTCTCAGCTTTCCATGCCAAGTCGTTCATAAAGCAGCCACTCGTTGCACCTCTGGCTTCATGTCCTGATTCCCCCACAAGCCCTTCCTGGTTCAGATGTACTGAATCGCTGAACATGGCACTTTCCCAGCCGTTTCACCCTTTTAGGTCTTTGCACACATCATTCTCTCTGCTGGAACTATTTCTGCTTTTTTCCCCCCTTGGCAAAATCCCTCTTATTCTTCAAATTGAAGCATAAAAGACTCTTTCTGACCTATCAGACTGGTGCAGACACCTCTATTTTGAGTTCCAGTAATACTCAGGTTGTATTTTTGTCCCAATACAGTATTACACGTCAGTATTAGCATTGATTTCGCTTGTGTGTCTCCCATGCTGGATTATACCCCCCTTGATATGAGGGGCTGCCATTCCGGATGCCAGTGTCTGACACAGTTGATCAGGAAATGACGGATGCACGAAAGCATGGTGGAGGGAAGCATGAAGGAGAGAAGCGTACCACTGTTTTAATTCGTTTCAGTGATAACTAAGGGGAGTTGAAAAATTCAGGTTTCGAGGCCTATCTCCAGATCTCCCTAAATGAGCATCTGTATTTTATCAAGTTTTGTATTTTTGTAAAGGTGATTCTCATGAGCAGTTAGTTCTCAAGATCATTTCTTTTCTTCTAATGCAAATATTTTCAAACGTGAACTGCTGAAGTGTGGTTTCACTGCCCCATCCCAAATCACATGAAAGAAGAAAATGAGGAGAAGACTCTTTCCTGTCTACCTTTTCGTTTGAAACGCTTTCTTAGCAGAGCCAGGAGTGTCCAGCCCATCGCCAAACCTGTCAGAGAGGCCACTGCTCCACCAAAGTATGTCAGGGCTTCCTGGACAGTCAGTGGTCCCGCTGCAAAGCAAACAGACACACGTGCCAGAATTAGAAGTGTGTTGTGCAAAAGACCATCATTCTTTCAGGAATTCTAAGGTGAGATCAAGTAGGGTCACCAAAGATCCTGGCCGCACTGACAACCTGGCATGAGAGAAGAGCCGGAAGTCACAAAATCATTTTATCCCTAACGCTTAAATATCACATGTGATTTCCAGAGGAGTTAGAGTAAGGACATAATAAAAGGAATTAAACGATTAAATGGTAGAGACAAGAAATGGAAGGTTGGGCAAATAAAATACACTATGAGTATTTTTTTTTTTTTGCAATCAAAGATATAGTTATAAAACAAAAAGTAGTTATGACAAGCTGTAGAGAAAACATTTTTTAAAAAGAAAAGAAAAATAGAAAGGATGGATAAAACAAACCTTACAAACAGATGGCACTTAATTAAAGAAGATTTATGGTATTTTTAGAGGTATGTGGTATACAAAGTTCTTCTGCGATAAGTTATGAAATAACCTCCAGTTTAAAACATTTTGAAACTTCAAGACGTGTTACCCACAGATTAGAAGAAATGAGAAGATTCATTTCACAAATCTGAGCTCTGAAACAGGGACGGCGATTGTCTACACAGAGTCACTGCTTTTAATTCCCTCTGCTCTGTATGCGGCAAAGAGAGTCTTCTTGATTCATTGTGAAACATTTATTAAATGCAGGGAAAACCCAGTGACAGAAAGTGAGACCACTCCCAGAAATATGCAGGAAAAAAACACTGGTTTTGTTATTTTTCACATTAGCATGACTTCCTAAACTATGTGAAAAAAACATACCTTGGCAGGTTGGCATTGTAGTCGACCACTGGCCATTCTCTTGACATGCTGTTTTTACTGAGCCATTAAGCAGCTGACCTGCTGGACAATGGAAGGTGCAGGCTGATCCATAGCTGAAATTTCCCCAAGGGTTGGAGCAGTTCATCAGTATTGGCTCAATAATGTGCAGCTTGGAGCATTTGACAGCTGCAGAAAAAGAGAATGAAGGAGAAACAAATATGTAGAATGAAGATCAAAAAGATTATAGTTTCATTGGTAACTTGGCTGGCCTTGCCAGTAGATGAGGTAGAATATGAAAGGTCAGAGAGGGATGAGCCACTTCTGACATTCACACTAGCTCTGCTGGCATCACACATACTAAGACATCCACCTGAGAACGATAGGATGGACACATAGTAGTATCCAATAAACACCTGCTTAGGGATTCATCAGTCTCGCCTATGGAAATACTATTTATAAGATTTCACTTCTTAAAAATACGATTCTGAATGTTGTTATTACTGTAGTTAGCAATCAGCTGGCATGCCAACATGTTTATTAAAATATTTAGTAAGTGTTCAGCATAACCGGTCTCTGGAAGTTCGAACGAAGTAGAGGCCACCACCTTCTTTAAACTATTTTTCAGAGAACTTTGGGTTATTCTGCACAGGAAAACTAAAACACAGGAAATTAAATTTAATTCAAATAAACATTATTAGGCAATAGTGACATTCGCAAAGCACCGTGCTGTGCTTCATGGGGAATAAAAAGGAAAGAGACATAGTCTTCATGTATAAGGTGACAGCGCTTCAGGAGGCATCACACATGGTTTATCTCTTCATTTAGGTTCCAATTATTAAAACATGGAATGTTTACACTGTCCCATAATTAATAGAATTGCAACTTGTTTTTCATAACTCATGCAGCTTGTTTTATGTTTAGCATGCCTGTTGTTCTAGCACATTTTTGGGCATTTACAAATGTTTCCTGTTTTAGGTCTTTGAGTGCCAAGGCATTCGCTTGTGACATAAGGAAGGGGAGAAGCCATGTGCTTGCCTTTGGTCTCAGTTTTGTTAGTCTCTCTCTGCCAAGATTATAGATACAGCCTTTCGTATCTGTGAAAGGCCCTGGACCCTCTTATATAAAAATTAACCTGTCCAACCAGGTTAAGGCCTGGTTAAGGCCTTTGGTCAACATTAAGGGTTAAGGCCTTTGGTCAACATTAAGGGTTCGACTGAGTCACGTAAGGAAGTGGGTTTTCCTGTCTGAGGGGCAGCCTTGCTGAGGTACGTGGAAGCCTGGCCCAGGTCTGGTGCCTGGGGAGCAGCCAGCAAGCACGGGCTAAATTAAATGTATGCATTTACCAAGGAAGCTGGGAGTGCAGGGGCCCGCTGTAGACATAGAGGAGGGGAATTTTTACTGTGGAATAATCTCTGTGGGTAACTTTTAGAAGTAGTCGTATTCTTGAGCCTCCTGTAAAAGTTTACCAACTGTAAGAAAAATAGAAAACAGATGAGGGTTGCTGTTACTGCATGCTTAGTGCTCTGTTTTCATGGACTTCCGAGGCGGTGCTGTCTACCGTGAGGGTCTGTACTGTCCTTGAAGTAGGTGTAGATCATCGCATGTGAGCGCCCGGATTGTTCAGTTCACTGGCACTGTCATCAACTTAACAACATACTGGTTTACACGATTTTAAACAGATTTGGTAAGCTCTTCTCTGTTTCATTGACTTTTTTTTTTGTGGAAAAAGATGGTATAATTAGTAAATTTAAATTAGCCGGTCTAAACTCAAACTTTAAAAATAAAGACTAGGAGCCCCCATGGAGCCGGAGAAATGTCAGAGTGAAGAAAAAAAAAGAGACGTGAGCCAGGCCAGAGCTTATAGGGCACCGGGGTGCCACATTTAAGCCTTGGGGTAAGCAGGGCCAAGGCAGACGGGCAGACCTGGGGTTGGGACTCGAAACCAAGACCCTGCCCTCTCCACCAAGGTGAGGCTGGTCATGCGGAGTTGGGTCCAGTGACTAGACATCGTCTTCCGAGAGTCAATAGCAAAGTGATTGGGAGAGCAGTGGTCTGCGTCAGGAGAGTGGCCCAACAGGTGGGGACATGTGGGGACACAGCGACTGGATACAAGCAGTTCAGTACTGTCCAGGTTCAGGGGAAGGACTTCAGGTCCTGGAGGGCAAAGGCAGGGAAAAGTCTGTGAAGTATGGGCAGAGCCCAGGTCCCAGAGGGCCTGCGACACCAGCGTTCCAGCTAAAAAGGAAACATACATGGAACTTCTCAAGAAATGAAATCTCACGTTGTGCTCTAAAAAGAGAGACTGATGGCTCTACCTGCCAGTCCACCCCGGTTTCATTGGTGGCCCCCAAGCCTCTCTGATGCCCTATGCAAAAATCAGGGTTCGGGGTCAGTGCTGAAGGGCATATGGGAAAAGAATAAAATCTATTTGCTCAATCTACAGAATACATTTGGAGAATGAGGTAGAAACACAGGTATATGAGCCAGAACTCAAGATCAGGCTCAGACACGGTTGACAATTCTGAGGCCCCCGGTTGGCTAAAGCTGTTGTCCCTGGTCAGGGCTGGTTCTAGACACTGGGCCTGCAGGCTGGGAGGCAAGAGCCTCTTCTTGTGAGGAAAGGGGGCCTGGAAAGGAGTGAGGGGAAACAGGCTTCAGAGGTTCAGATTTAACAACCCTTTTGGTTGCATGTGTGATTTAAAACTTTAGTGAGATAATTCTTAGGGATTTTTTAAAACAGAATGCGAGAAAACAGAGCTCAAGATAAATGTCAATGGAATAAATGAATGGATGAGAAATAAGTGAATGAGCGATGAAGCACAGACCTTATGCTGTCACCCATTCTTGTTTTAGAGTCCCCAGAAGGCTTGTAGTGTGCCTTTTTGACAACAGATGGTAGCATTTTATGTACTTTGACCTACAGAATTCTTGACCAGGGAAGGGACTCCAGAGACAATCTTGTTCACTCCTCTCCTTTTAGAATCAAGAAAACTCATGTCTGAGGATGTGACACGACTTTCTAAAATGGCACATAACTGCAGGGAGAGCAATGCAGGGTTTTGGCCCTTATTACTTCTTGTGTTTATACCACAAGAAGGTATAGATATTTCAGCTGGTTTTCATATAACACTAATAGAGTTCTATTAACATTCTCTCATCTGATCATAGGGCACTGCCCTTTCCAAAATTCATTTCAGCAGTTATACCTGCAACCTGGTGAGTGGAAAAGAGTAAATTTACTAGTGACTGGCCCAGGACTTAGAAACCCTGCCACTGGGTGGCAGTGTTGTACAGTGGTAAAAACATGAGCCCTAAAGTCAGACTAGACCTGGCTTCAAATCCTGGCTGTGTGACCTTTGCCTGCTATTTATACTTTCAAAGCCTCAGTTTCTTCATCTTTAAGATGGGGATGAAAATAACTATGTTAAAGATTGTTGTATGGATTGAATGTGATCATGTATGTGAAAGAGCTGGTCCTTATTACACAAGCAATAAATATTAGGTATTATTGCTGGTCTCATTATTACTGAGTATACTGAATAATAAATTGGTACAGTGGTGCTTTTTGAAAGTACAAACTATTAATTCAGTGAAATTCTATTTTGAGCATACTGTATGCTAGGTGCCATGCCAGCAGATGTTTTGGAGAAATCAAAGACTGGTAAGGTCCAGCCCCCACCATCTAGGAGCCCACCACTAATTCACTATCAGTGGAGCTTGTGCTTGAGTAAATTTTTCCAGTAAATGATAAACTTCAATTCAGTAGGTATTTGTCGCACACCCACTTTTACTCTGTCTAGTTGCTGCAGGGGACACAGAGATGAAGAATGGGCATGTAGTTCCTGCTCTAAAGGAACTTAAAATCTCGAGGAGGAGGAGGAAAGCAGCTAGACAGCGAGACCCTCGAGGGCTGGGGTGAAATCCCGCTGACCCGACTAGGCTCAGTGAGGGGTATGTGGGCGAGAATGAGTGAAGAATGTAGTAGAAAAAGGAAGTGAAAATCCCAGTGACATAGCTGAGCTTTATCACTCACTAATGGTGTGGATTTTGTCAAGTTACTTAACCTCTCTGAACCTGTTTCCTTATCCATAAAATGGAGATGATACTTGTCTTTCCTCATTATCTCAGAATTGTGGTAAACATCCAATGTGATATGACATAAAAACACCTTATAAAACTGTGAAATGTTTAAAGTTATTATTATAAGGAGAGAGGGGGGAGGGGGCG
>NW_006432945.1:16457287-16480314 GCF_000325575.1 Pteropus alecto | reverse complement strand
AGGCATGATCCTACCTTCACACACTGGCGGGGAACCTGTCCAGTGTCCGGATGGAGTACAATCCAATCTTTCTGGTCCAGATAAAGAGAATCCCGCATTACAGGTGAATTGGCATGTAGACTTAAGACTGGAATCTCCCAGAGGTTGAACACAGGTCATTGTCCCATTCCGAGGGCTTAGCAGTGGTGTGCAGGCAACGGCTACCGTGAACATGACAGAGGAGGAGAGAAGAGGTTGTTTTAGAACTCGGCAACCTGAAACGTGTGTGTGTGTCTGTGTGTGTGTGTCTGTGTGTGTGTGTTGGTGTGTCCGCATCCTTACTACAAGGGCAGTCTTCGTTAGAAACAGTCTTTTGCATTTGGTGGCACTTTATCAGCAGTTAGAGGTCATGTAACATAGTAGCAGCTTATAGTTGATTGATATCCTGA
Source organism: Pteropus alecto (assembly GCF_000325575.1). Classification (NCBI taxonomy): domain Eukaryota; kingdom Metazoa; phylum Chordata; class Mammalia; order Chiroptera; family Pteropodidae; genus Pteropus; species Pteropus alecto. Next base: position 16,479,886 of record NW_006432945.1, on the reverse strand, counting down.
AACGCTCACCCTCAAAGAGCTTTCGAGGTGATTTTAAAAGGGAGCTGGTGCTTTGGAAGATAGCGAGGCAGCTCATTTCAGGCGCCTCTGTGCAGGAGTGGGAGTGGCCGCTTCCTTAATACTTTCTGCTTTAGAAACAGACCTGATGACCTCACCAGAAAATGATGACAAGAGATTGGAAATAGGAAAATGGAGTAAAAGACTCCTCCTCCAAACTTCCATTCCCCAACTATCCCGCTTGGGGGTGTCTCACAGCGAGGAGGTGGTGGGAGACTCTGGACCCGGAGCCTGGCTCCGTTACACACTAGCAGTGTGTTCCCCGACAATGAGTTCTCTGAGCCTCCGTTGCTTTATCTATGAAATTGGAAGAATAATAATCCTTGCCTTGAAGGGATCCTTAGTTATAGAAAAATAATTTTTCAAAATTAAATCATATAAAAATGAAATTTAAAATATTTTTAAAATCATGGACACAAAGTAGGCACTTAATGTAAATGGCCATCTGCAAATGCTCGCCCCACCAGGCTCACCTTACAGTGACCAGCCTCAAATGACACAGCTCTTTACCACAGTTTATACATGTAGAGTTTGAGGTCCTAGGGGACTTGCTTGGGTTGGAGATCATGCTCTGTGACTTTTGGCAAGTCATTTAACCTGTCTGAGTGCCAATATCTTTACTTTTAAAATGTGGAGAATAACATACATAGCTCCCAGGATTTTTGCAAGGGTCCATCTGCTAATTAATGAAATGATAAAGCCCAGATTAAATGTTGTCCCCCAAAAAAGAAGACTAAGAACATATGGTTTAGGGTATTGCCTCTTCACTGACCTGACTGAGCAGTGCATGGCTTTAGACCAGAAACAATGGCACTTGAACTGCTGGAGGTTTCGAGAGCATTCTTTGTACCTTTCTCTTCCCTTCCTCACTTCCATCTCCAACTACATCCCCCCTAAACTGATCAACTTGTCCAAGGACCTAGTTATTTTCTGCCACTCAAAAAGTCGTTTTGTATTCAGTGTGTATGTGCGTGTATGGCGGGTGAAGGGAAAGGAGACAAGTCAAGAATCCTATAATCCATGAGGACAAATTGGGAGGGTCTTGGTGGCCTTGCCTTCTGATAGCTGGGATGGGTACACCGGGGTGGGAGGGGCATTAAAAAGGGAAATCGATATCACTCTCTCAGAAGTATTACGACAGCTAGTGGATTGCAAGCCTCCTGGTCCCTTCCTGCCCAGCCCACATGTGGGTATTTCACTCGATGCTCACCCAGCAACAGGAGGAGAAAGTTCAGTCAGAGTAAACAAAGAACTAAAAGCAGAAGGGAACTGGGAGGTCACAGGAAGCCGCGGTGCATGCCAACCTCGCTGTGAGACACCGCCAGGCAGGACGGTATGGGCAACGAGTGGTAATCTGTGCCCTGCACAGCCCAGGGTTGCCCCAAGCTCTGACCGCCACGCTAACCCTCCTCAGGGACCCCGGGCTCTTCTCCAAAGCCGCGTGGACTTTGTAACACGTCCTGACTTCAGTGCAGCCAGGTCGAGAGCTGAGGGTCACAAGCCTCACCCTGGTCTCTGCAGACCCGCTCAGAAGGTGTACCCAAGCCCAGTGCCAGCGGTTGGCCATGCTCTCTCTGCCTGGGGATGAAGGACAACCAATGCTACAGAGTTTGTTCATTCACTCATTCACTCATTCACTCATTCACTGCTGACCTAACTTAACAGTGTCGTGTGTGTGCACGCACACTTGTGTGTGACCTGAATAGCAAGTGGTTTCCTCTCCATTAGTAACATAGACCTGCCTGCTTTCACTTAGACACCAAAACCTGTACAAAGTGAAAGGTGCATAATGCAGAATTAGCTAGTATTTTACCTATTTAATTTTATTATTAAAGTTGCATAAGCTCATTGCATGGAGGGAAAAGCGGATGGGAAAACACTGGAAGAATTCGTACAAGAATGCTAAGTGTCTATTTTATGGGGGAGGTGTTCAAGAGGACTTTCTTTCCTGTGGAGATCTCATTAGTTTTATTGTAATACTATGTACATGCTAATTTAGTCACCAGGAAGGGGACTGAGGAGACAATCTCCACGTTGTGTAGCAGGAACTGTGAAGGGCAAATGGTTTTGTATTGTTCCTTTATCTTCTTATTTTTCTGTAGCTTTTTAAAATGAAAATCTTGCTTTTTAAAAGCAGTATTTGGTATAAATATAATTTAAAAATTGAATACATTGAGTGGGAAAAGGAGGGGAGGATAAGAAGCATACCTCTGCCCTTCAGTTCCCACACACGGATAATTAGAACCAGTTGCGTTTCATACGATAGTGACAGGACACACTGGTTTTGTTTTATATCAAGTATGATGCAGATGTACACACTTATGCTGAATACGCACTATTTTTATTCTGAAAATTTTGTGACCTTGCGTTTATAGATTAGTTTCTCCCATTTTTCATCACTTTTCATCCTGGGGCCGTTTCTCCCATCTTGCACAAGTTCGGAGGATGTTTGCAGTAGGCCCCTGCAAACCCCGCCCCCAGCCCACCATCACACCCATGAGTTGCCCCCATTCCACCTGGACACTCCGTGGTTCTAGGGTAAAGTGCCAGGTCAGCTGTGGGACAACCCTCCTCATGCTGTTTTGTCCTCTGGACTTCTCTCCACATGCTGTTTTTAGCCAGGCAAGAGCAGTTCGCCTGGTTCCTGACGGACCTGCAGGTCCTGCTAATGGCCCCGGTAATTGTGGGTAGGGGCCATTCCCATTGCCTGTCGCCAGACATCCTGCCCCGGTGTCAGCTGCCTAGTCCCTGAAGTCATCTGCATTCAGAATCACTGGGTTACAGCAGGAAAGCGTTTATTAATTTTCCAGTCAGTTTCAAGTTTCTGACTGCTCGGTAGTTACCTCCTCTAAAATTACAGCCGGGGAAAGCCCCACCCACAAAGAATCTCACCTTGGCATTCTGGAGCAGCGGCGCTCCAGTTCCCGGCAGCCAGACATCGTAGCTCGCCTGCTCCCACCAGGACTAAGCCCTCGTCACAGGTGAAGCTGCAGGTAGACTGGTATCTGGAGGCACCAAAGGGGCCGAAGCAGTGCACTTGGGCCCCTTTTGGAGCTGGAGGATCCTGGCAGTGCAAAGCTAAGGGAGAAGAAGGAAGGAAGAAAGGGGGTGAGCAAGCAGTCATACGGGGGTGCTCGTTGATTTCGACCCCTTAACCCGCTCTGATGCCAAGAGCAGGGGTTTCTGATTTGAGCACATTTAACCTGGAAGTTGAGAAAAGTGTCATTTAATCACAATGACACGAGAAGGATTTTCTGACAAAAATGCTGAGAGCCATTGTTAAGCGTTTTGGCAATATATATATCAGCAATTTTTAAAGTATCATTCTTTTGGATTCAAGAATCTATGCAAAGTATGTAATCAGATGCATATCAAAAATCAGTTCGGAGATTTTTTTTTAATCAAGACATTATTTGTAAGAGCAAAATATTGAAAACAAATGCTATTAATCACAGGCTAAAAATAAATTATGGCAGATCCATGAAAGGAATATTAAAGGTCACTAAAAATGTTATGTTTTACCTTGAAAAGATATGAGAGGTGTCTTATTGTAAATTGTTGAGTGAAAAAGCAGAATATAAATTGTATGATCTCATATACCATGATCTCAATCATATGAAATGGATGGTCCTAAATGGAGACAACACATGGAATCTATATATGTAAGGTCTTTTCTTTAAAATGGGAGCAATGATTATAACTGCCTCGCAGAGTTAGATTAAGTGTGATCTGCTGCGATTATTAGTAGCAGTGGCGGTGATAGGTGGTATTGACATCGTTAAAGCCATGCGTCAGATGCAGACACTGACTCTCCGAGTGGAAAACACTAGGGAGGGTCCCCCAGGGACTTAGCAAGAACATGTCTCTTGGGCTTAATGGCCACACATTCACCTCTTCTGGGTGGTCAGCTGCTTACCCACCCGGAGACTAGAGCGGATCCAGGGATCCCTTTGGGTCCCTCCCTTTTAAGCATGTCACAGGCTCTCCGTGTCTTTGTCTCTCAGATGATACATCCACGGTACGTCCCATTACGCTCTCTAAGCCTCCCTATCACAGTGCATGGTTGTCTGTTCCTCCACAGCCTCATTTTTCCCCAATTTTTTTATTGTGGGAAAATACACATGACATATAATTTACCGTTCACTGCTTATTCATTTTTAAGTGCACAGTTCGGTGGCATTAAGTACATTCACATCGTTATGCAGCCATCACCACCATCATCTCCAGGACATTTTTCATCATCTCAAAAGGAACCTCCATTCTCAATAACTACGCACCCCCGTCGTCCCAGCCCCTGGCCAGCCACCCAGCTACTTTCCGTCTCTGCGGTTCTGTCTGCTCTAAGTGCCAGTGGAATCATACAGCATTCGCTTCCTGTGACTGTCTTATATCACTTAGCATAATGTCTTCAAGGCTCACCCATGTTGTGGCACGTCTCAGAATTTTCTTCCTTTTTAAGACTGAGTAATATTCCATTGTATATATATATATATACCATATCTTGCTCATCCATTCATTTCTTGATGGACACTTTCGTTGCATCCACATTTTAACTAGTCTGAATAATGTGTTACAAACATGGGTGTACAAATTTCTCTCCAAGACCCTGCTTTCGACCACTGCCTCATTGTTAAATCAGGATAGACTTAGACTCAGGGGATTCACATAAATTGCCGAGGGATCCCAGTAAATGGCAGCAAAAAAATGCCAACATCGCACTTCTGGGACATGATTTCTGTGCGGGGTACCCCTTGTGAAAAAAAAGTAACCCTAGTGACCTCCCTATGCTTATTTCTCATATAAAAGCAAAAAATTGAAAACATGAGATATTGAAAGATCATTCTGTAAAACCAGATCACGGACACATGATTCATGCGGTAGTGCTGTCATCCTTGTGATGTCTACATTCGTAAAGCTCCCAGCAGTTTTAGCCTGTTTTATACACATTAATTCATAACCACCAGTGAGGCAGGCAGGTAAGGCAGACCATAGTACTCCCATTTTACAGAAGACACCGAGCTGCAGACGGACCAAAGCTTGTTGCCAGGAAAGGACAGAACTAGACTAAATGCCTTGTCAGTTACTCTCCCATCATCCCCTGCTGTTCCTCACGCATCATTCCTTCCTCCCTGTCCCCGTCACGCCAACCCATCCAACATGTGTCAGTCAGTGCAACCCAACCTTGAAATCAATATGCTGTAATGAACATGTTTTGCCTAAGACTGGCTTTGCTCCCCATTTCATTCCTGGTGCCCAGCACAAAGGGCTTGGCACGTAGTAGGTTCTTAGTGAATGTCATGAGTAAATAACAGTGTTCAATGCAGATGCCGATACCATTAATAGGCCGAGAGGCACGTCATGATGTCACAGTACCTTGACAGACTGGGGCTGGCGCTGTCCACTGTCCCACATCGGCACACCGAACTGTGTCAGCTCCTCTCAGCACGAAACCCTCGGCACAGCGGAAGCTACAGCTGGTGTTGTACTGAAATGCTCTCGAGGACCGGGAACAATCCACGCTTCCATGGGCAGGACTCCCCAGCGGCTCACACTCAACAACTAATGGAAAAATCTGTTGTTTGAAACCAGGAAATGCAAGGGCTCAGTCCTTTCTGAGGATAGCCCTCAGAGGTGCTACATCTTGCTACCACATCGTCAGGATGTCCAGAACCCCAAATCCTCGTCTTCCAAGGGGAGACCACCTGGAATACCTCCCCAGGCTCCCCTTTGCCTGGATCACCCCCCTGCCCTTCAAGTCTCAGCTTAGATTTTGCTTTCCTTGAGAACCTTCCCTGCCCACCTTGAGTCGGGGTAAGGACTCCTCCAGTGTGCTGCACAGTCCTGGTTCCCGCACTGTTCACGCCCTATGGTCATCCTGCCACTTGGAGCGCAGTGGGTCATTCATATGTGCCCAGAGGCTAGCAGTGTCTGACACATCAAATGTGGTCTTAAATATTTATCGGAATTATTGGTGGAATTGGCTCTGGGGAGAGCAGATATAGAACAAGCTGACCTTTTAAGGAACAAGCTGGAATAACACAGCTTATTGTTAACACTCTATTACCTAGCCCCATGAAGTGTTCCGGAGTGGGCTTTGTCCCTGGAACACAGGATCATCCCAATCAGACTTCAGCTGCCCAGCGAGTGCAGCCCAAGTTGAGTTCCTGAGCACAATTAAGCCCCAAGTGGCCTCCGTTCTGATAAAGACCGGTTTCCTCGTGCTCTTCCTCGATAAAGCATTTCATCTGCAGGCTATTCCTGCTTTTTTCAGAGTGTAAAGACTACGCTTACACCCTGGGGTTAGGCTTCCGGTTTTCACAGAATCGGGCATATGAGAGCCAAAGATCCTCTAGCGTTCCTCTCTCACTTTACAGATGCGCAAAGTGAGGTTCAGCAAGTTTAAGTGACTTCCCTAAAGTCTCATATCTAGACAGTAGCAGAGCTGAGCTTGCGATCTAGGTCTCCTAGGAATTCTCAAAGCCAACTTTTAATTTTCTGTTACCCTTTTCTTCCTTTCTGCCATGTAAGCTGAGTGTGTGAGGCATTTGTACAGCGTTCACTTTGTGGTATTAAGTAACTGCCTCGCATTGCGTCACTGCCTGTTTTTCAATGCAGTGTTCCTCTTCTCCTCCGTCAAAGGCCATCTCCAAACGCTGCGATGAGTAATCCCCCTCTTTGTCCTAATAGCCGCTATTCTGACTCCTTCTCAAACATAGGACATTGTCCCACAGTTGTATATGCCAGCAGGTCAAGAAGGGGGGAAAAAAGAGGCAGAAATTAAGGTTGATCCAGTACCCAGCTTTATGCTAGGTACTTTATACTTGTCCCTTAATTGTATACTTTTTATATAGTTTATCCTCACCAAAGCACCTTGCAATTCCCAGCTCATTGCACAGATGAGAAAACCACGCCTCCTGGAGGGTGAAGAGCTGGCTCCAGTGTCAGAGCCTAGAGAAGGTCGTCATGACGTTAGGTACCCTTGGTTGTTCCGCTGTGCCATGACTCCTTCCTGGGCAGACGGCGGCTACTAAAGGAAAGCCCTACCCTCACAGGCTGGCAAGGGTGCAGCAAAGTGTCCCAGCCCCGCACTGCACAGCCAGGTCTACACTTTAATTTACAGCTGGAACCATACGCAAAGGCAGCAAAGGGGTGAACACGGTCCACGGAGTTGCCTTTGCACAGCTAGAGAGGACAGCCAAGGGCGGAGACACAGGTCCTGAGTAGGGGAAGACGGTGCCCACAGCTGGAGGGCAGTGGTAGAACTGCCGCTGGCGGTCCGATGGGGTAGGGGGCTCGGGGGGTCAGCCTCACGCCGTTTGCCCTGACTTGGAGCACCAGGCCTCAGGGCGACCCGAATCTCTTACAGGCACAGACTCCTGCCAGCTCTCTTCTTAGTCCTCTGTTCCAGCTGCCTTGACAGGCCTGTCCTGGTAGGTCTTCTGGTGTCGACTTAGAGATAGATATAGATGCCACCCTTTCCACGTGTGTGAAATTTAGGAATGAGGCCATTCTGAACCTGCTTGATGGCTGTGAGCTTTGCGGAAGGGAAGATTTTAAAATTCTGTTTGTAGTAAAATCAGCCTCTTGTTTTTCTAGAGCCTGACACGCTTTTCCTGACCCACGTGTATCCATCTAGCTGAGTGGAAGGCAGGACAGTGAAGGTGTGGCCTTTCGGGTCAGCTTCATCCGTACTCCCAGCAGGAACCGGGCGCAGTGGACAGTTTACCTCCCCAGCCGCCCGCACTCACTTTTGCACACCGGGGCTGAGGCTGTCCACTCCCCCGAGGCCATGCACTGCACCACCTCTGGCCCAACCAGTGCAGACCCCTCGTCACAGCTGAAGCGGCAGCTGGGCTGGTGCGGGGCAGCCTCTGCAGTATGGAGACAGGTCATGTTGCCTCGCTCAGGAGCCCTCAGGGGTGGGCACCGGGTGGCTGAAAACAACCAGAGCAATGGTGTGAGTACCTCGGAAACCTGAGGACATTGTAGCAGCTATCTGTACCTGCCCAAAGTGACAGGCACGGCGACAAACTTGGTTAGATGGTACGTTTCAGTAGCTGTTCGGAAAGATCCAAACCCCCTTACTTTTTATTTACTGTTTTTAAAGAAGCAAGGAAAAATTATCGAACATAATATTCAACCCCTAAGTCCTCATTATTGTACTTTGTTCACTTTGCAATTAACAAGGGGAGAGAGGACCCTCTGTAACGCTTTTGCCCGAGAATCAGGACTTAGGCTGGTCCCCCGCTCTGCAGGTACGTGGAGCTCAGAACCGGTGCTGCTCCGTGGGTTTCATGCAGAGCCTCACTGCTTCCCACGTTTTTGAGTAGAGAGAGCGTGTTCTCCCTTCCGAAGTTCAAGTTGTCAGTGAGGATGGGAGGAATAGGGGTCTACGTACCTTCACACTGTGGGGGCTTATCGGTCCAGATTCCAGAAGCCAAACACTCCAGCTTGTGGGGTCCACGCAGTGTGTACCCTGGGGCACAGTGGAAGCTGCACTGTGACTTGAAGGAGAAGCTTCCCAGAGGGTGGTGACAGCTCATGAGCACGTGTTGAGGGAGCTCAGGTTCTCCGCACTCTCTGACTGAGGGGACAAAATACTGGTTTTTCCATTGCAGGCTTAGACGTGAGGCGATGGAACTATTAGTATAACCCACTTAAGCCCGTCTTTCTAGGTTTCCAACCCAACCTGGTCATCTTGGTCCCTTCGTATGGGCTACATCTTGAGAAATAATCATTCTTCACTGGTTTTTATTTCAAACAAGTAAAATTTGACTTTGCTTTGCTTCTGTTACATTTCCTTTTCACCCTCTAGGATTTTACAAGCAGTTGTTCTAAGAAGAAAGCGTTTTGACCCAGAGTGTGTGTCTAGGAGCACCCCGAGGGGGGCAGGCGGGCAGATGGAGGGGACCCGGGACCCGGCACCCGCCTTCATGTGCCGGAATCTCCGGCGTGGCTCCCTCCCTGCATTGCCGCTGCGGGCGCCCCGCGGCCACAGTGACGACAGCCAGCTGCTCACCGTGTTCACACTCCGGCCCGTAGAAGCCCTGGGAGCAGGAGCAAGTGTAGCTGCCGATGGTCTCGATGCACTCTCCTTTTTCGCTGCAGGACGTTTCCTGGCACGAGGCTGCACGGGGACAGAGGGTCAGAGCGTGCGAAGGGAAGCTGGATTCTTGTTCAGAGCCACAGACTCGGCTCCTCTCGGTGGGACCGAGATAGCTGGATGACAGAAAACTGGCGTCCTGGGGAGTCAGCCTGTTCCCTGTGAAGGGCATCGTGGGAGCCGCTGGGACATTGCATGGCTTCCACTCCAGGCTGCGTTCACTGCTCCTAGGGAGGGATTGCTATGTGTGGACACAGAGGGACAGGCAGAGCCACCAATGGAGTGTAGACAGAAACTCCTCTGTGGTACAAAATAGACTGTGGCTTTTTAACCGAGAATACTCACTCCACTATTCAGAAGCCCCTGTGACCGATAGTATAGTAGATCGATTAGGAACCAGATGTGGGGTCACACACATGTGATCAGAATCCTGGCTCTGCTGCCTGCTATATGTGATCTCAGACCAACCACATCATGGAGCCCAGCGTGTCCACGGTGACGGTCAAAACCCTGCCACCTTTTGTTCATTTCAAACTTATGACCAGAACCATGTGGTAGAGGAGCAGAGGAACCAGATGAGATGTCTAAGACCTACTCGTGGTAAAAGCACACAGTCTCGTGAGGAGATGTTTCACAGGTCTAATATGTGAGCCTTAGGTGGTGCAGAGCCTGGCCAACCTGCCAGGCCCCCCTCACTAAGTCTGCGCCACGTGGGTGACAGACTGGAGAAGGGCCGGCCTTTCTTTTGCAGGAGCCTCTGAGGATGTATGCGCTGCGCAGGGGGTGGAGGGTTAGTGTTGGAGCTGATGCTGTCCAAGCACTGAGGACGCTCGCTGAGGTTTTTACAGGCGAGGTCAGAGCCTGGGCGAGGTCAGAGCTGGGTGAGGTCTGTGGCTAGACTACTTTCTGCTGGTGTTTCCTCTGCGCTAAGCCCTGGCCACACATTGGTCCACTTTGGGGTCTATTACAAGAGGAAATGCATAGGTCACATAGAGGACAATGCTAAATGACCTCTGTTTCCTCTCAACTCTGAGATGCTCTAATTCTGTAAGCCATGCAGGGTTCTGCAGAAGTTCCCGTGACACCCAGAGAGGTTGGTGGAGCTGCACTGAGGAGGCACCAGGAAGGGTGTCAAGTAGAGAAGATACAGGAGGTCGCAGGAGCTGGTAGACAGAGATTTGGTCTGCATCTCCCACCCTATCCACCTTGGCCTGTCAGGGTGTACCCTGAGGCGAGGCGGAAGTGCTTTGCAGTAGCAATGCCTGCCCGCCTTGTGTTCTCAGAGCGTACGAATGTTCTGATTGTAGCTTCCTTGGGATCTCAGGAGTCTAGGAATGAAAAAACAGCTAATATTCTATATCTTACTCCATTTCAGGGTTTCCAAGCAGGTTATAACTTGTTCGTCCCTTTGGAACTCCAAGAAAGAACATAATGATGATTCAGCAAATAAATTTTTTTCGATAGCCTGTTCTGAGGTCTAACACATCCTGACATTTAGGGAATTATTCAGCTTAGTTTCTTGTTGCAGTATACATATCTATTTCTCTTCAGTCTCCTACAGAGAACTGGTGGTTCCCTACGCCCTTTACATCTTGAATGGCAAGATGCCGATCAGCGATAGTGGCTGCCTAGAGCATTGCATTAGTGGAGATCAAAGCCAACTGCACTCAGGTGAAACTGTGCCGATCAGAGATGTCGGCCAGCATTGCAGGTTAGAGGGGCGGCGACATTCATGCCGGTAACTTTCAGTGTCTTTTCCGTCTTTTCATTTTAATTCCTTTATTGGAAATGACTATCTTGCAGATACGGATGTTGAAGTTTGGGTGGGGATCGGAAGCAGTGGCATATTGGAACACCTAGTGGCAGCCAAGATCATCTGACGGGGACAGTGCTAGGGAGGCATTGTCCAGAAAGGGGAGGGTGCCAACTGGGAGAGCAGGTCGATGAGCTAATGTCCTGGTAAAATCCATCCCAGCCTTTGAAGAACAAGTTGTTAATTAATTAATTTGTTTAAGAGTAGATAAATAATTTATAAAATGAGACCTGACTACGTAACAATGCATTTATGGATGTTTTCCCTCAGCTAGGAGGCTCTGGCGAGGAGAGGGATAAATGGAATACTCTCTACGGGGAAGTCTGTTTCCACCGTCGACTGGGGGAGGTGTTTATCATCTACGGAGTTTAGAGCATAGATAGCACAGCGTGACATCTGGAAGATGATTGACTGCAGAGGCAGCTTCAGAGCACCCAGGGCTCCCTCGATCAGGGGGTTCCCTTGCTAGTATTCTCGCTAGCCTGGTGCCATGTGCTACAGGGCTGCGGGCTCCTCCAGACAGGAAGCCATCAGAAAGGTGGGGTCAGATCTGGCGCCAGGTGTGTGGCTCCAGGAGGACAAGCTTTCGCGCATGTCTGCTTAGTCTGGAACTAGGGGAGCTGAGACTCAAACATACCCACAGCATCTCACCTGCAGTTACCTCTTCCTTTTCCTTGTCCTCCAACCCCCACCAAAGTCCAACAGACCTTTAAGATCTGTTGTCACTGAAGGGAGTCTATAAAGCTCTATGATCCTTGGTCATGTTCTCAGATTGTCTCACGAGAATGTAAAGCAAGAAGTGTGGTGGCCTGTGTGGCTGAAAAACACCAACTTTGGAGTCAACGTGAGTTGGGAACTGGCTCTGTCAGTAAGTAGCTTAGAGCCCGAGGCAGATTCCTTACTAGCTCTGAGCCTTCCTCTCATCAGCAAAATGAGAGTAATGGAAGAGGGTGCTTGGTGAGGTTCTCATGAGGACTAAATGCAACTGAAATGAAACGGATTCATGACATATGAACCTATATCGTAACGACACCTAGAACATGTTGATGTTCAATGGGTATTAGTTACAGCCATGTCTCCTAGGGGTGCAACCAAGTTCCCTCTCAGCTCATACTCTCTCTTACGCCAGGCTGTAGTGGTACAAAAAAGCTCTGGACATACATTTCAGGAAATTAAAATTTCCTGGGCATCTGTTTCATCAGCTGTAAAATGACAAGGGTGGGCCATATGATATTAAAATTTCCATCTAGTTTCAAAAGTCCAGTTTTCTCTAATCCCGATCTGTTTTTCAAGGTACTCCCTAACTAACGCTGTTTGATTGACAGCTTACCCTGTTTTGACGTCTCTGATTTTGTGACTGCGTTTCTCAGTGGCTGTATCAACAAACCAGGGGCAGCGTATTTTTTAAACAGACAAATTTCAGAGTAGAGAAGACCCTACCTGTATAGCACAATGCCCGCTTCCTTCTCCAGCACGGCTCATCATTCCACTTGCCGGGGGCCGACAAACTCTTGATGTAGATTTCCACGCAGTCCTGGTTGTTCTTCTTGTTGTTGGGCTCGTTGTCAGCCCAATTCTCAGCCTCCTTCGTGAGAGTCTTTTTGGTTCCCACCCAGGTCCAGTTATTATTGATCTTTCGGATCCCGATCCAGTAGTAAGAGCTATAGTAAGGTATGATGTCATTGAGGTAAGCAATCTCATTTTTATTCTGGATGGCCACTAAATCTGTGAAGTACTTCTGGCAGAAGTTCCGGGAGAAATTCCATGAGTATGCGTTGGTACTGTAATTGTAGGTCCAGGCTGCCACTTCTCTCTGGTTCATTAGTTCTACACAAAAGAAGAGTGAGTGTCAGGTTAGCATCGCTAACCGGAAGGAGGCTCTGAGCATCAGTATGCTTCTGTGTAGTCAGATGAGTTTCTGACCAGAAGACAAATACCCTAAGCATGACTCTTTCATGCTGAATCTAGTTGTTTTAAGGAAAAAGTGTGATTTCCATCTTTTACTTGAAAGGATACGTGAAGTCACAATAGGAAAATCGCCTCTTCTGAGGGTCCTTGGTATTAAGGATTTGGATCATAAGGTACCAGAATGGGAAGGGACCTGAGAAATTGTCTAATCTGTTCCTCCTTTTTTAAAGTAGAACGTGCATAGTAAGTGATTTGCCAGCTCCAAATTAAATGATGTATAAAATGTCTTAATGGCTGCCTCGTATCTGCACGTTCTGCCTCTTCACGTGGAGGATAAGATGTGTTATTATCTAGAGCCTACATGCTGGCCCAGCCTCATCACCTACCATATTTACTTTCTTAGCAAAACAAGTCCCACTTCCAAGCCTTTGCACCTGTTCTTCTGCTGTCTTGGCTGCCCTTCCCCCTTATGCCTGGTAACCTCTTCCTCTACCTTCGCTGATCTCCCCAGGTAGGCTTGGGGTTCCTTCCTCCAGACTCCCACTGTACCTCGACTCTGCCTTCACCTCCCTTAGTGCTGTGCATTGTAATGTCTGTTTCTATGACGTGGTCTACACCTGCTAGATTGCGATTTCCTGATGGCGGTCTCTTTTTCTAGCCCTGGATCCTTAACACTGAGCACAGAGCTCGGTACTTAACAGGCGTTCAATAAGTACTCGTTGAGTGAAATACAGCAGGTCTGTGGCAGAGGCAGGTTAGAAATCAGATCTCCTGATGTGCAGTCTTATACTCATTCCACTGTTCTTGGCCGTTTATCTTTGATAAATCACTTCCTCCATCTCTGCTTACTTATTTGTTAAAATAGAGTTTAAAATAGGCCTTTTAAATAAACATTTGTAATATAAAAAGAAATAAAGAATGTGCCCTATCACATACGAAGGGCATGCACGATGATGCAAAATATCGTTATCACAGCGCGTGGAGCTCACGGGGCCAGAAAGGCCAGTTCCCATGTGAAGAGGTGCACAATGCAAGCAATCAGGCCTGGAAATGGCTCTCCTTCCTGTTATTAAGTCTTTTCCTATTCAGTCTCCCTCTGCCGCCTGCACAAGAGTCAGTTATGTTTGTCCCTTCCTCACTGACACCTTATTGCATTGTTTGGTCATAAGACTTTATTCTAATATTGCCAGGGCTACATTATGACTTTCATGGACTCTAGGTAATTTTGCCTTAGTACGCTCCTTCCTCCATAATAATATATTTAAAACTATATTTTATAGCTGTATTAGCATAAAGCTGAATATATTAGCATTATATACTGAAACATCTTATTTGACCTAGAAGGAAATAATTTTTAATAAGTTAAAACATTTTGGGGTCCCTAAAAGTAATGTAGGCCTTTGCCTACTGTGCCTAATGGATAAATTGGCCCAGGATGTATCCATTTAAGTGCTTCCTGAAGCCTTTCCTACCAACACGATGATGTCAGGCGCATTTTCTTCCAGGAATCCGGGCTTAGACAGCTTTCCCATACCTTACAACAGCTGGCCACCATCTTTAATTTCTCCTACTTGGAGAAGTTACCATAATTACTCGGGGCCATGTTAAGGGTCAGCGTAAGTTTACCGAAGATCAGGACACCGAAGCAAAGCACTTGGGCAGTTTTCAAGACCGCTGTCTGTACTCTCCAGTTCCAGGAGCTTTTCAGGCAGCTAGCCTGAAACAAGAAAAGAAAATCTTTTTTGAGTATTCACATGCAATCGGTGTGGCCAAAAAAATTCTAGTTGATATCATCGTATTGAGTTATAACCCTGCTCGTTTCCTCTGGTGGAGGTAGGTGCAAGCCTGTTCCCTTCTCGTTTCTCACTGCTCTGCCTCTGAGTCGGACCCCGGTTGGACACTACGCCAACACTGTGTCGTTCTTCATTCATTTGATTTACATTTATCGACTAACTACTTTGTGCCACTGACATTTTTCTTTTATAATGCATTTTGTAATATGCATGCAAGAAAAATATCATCATTATTATTATGCAATCTCCCTTTAAGAAGTTGTATGCCACACCCAAGAACAATAGGAAGTCACATGAAAACTCCCTGGTCTACAGAGATAATATCTGACCTGTGCTGTGAGCATCACTAATCGTGCTGTGTTGTGCTATGCCATTCATTGTCATACTGATCCATACTTTGTCTTCTTGCTTTGCTGTTTCAGCATATATCTAGAATACCGTTCAGCGTTTAACGTATATGTATGCATACACATATTTAATATTTATGCGTGTGTGTATATGTGTGTGTGTGTGTGCGTGTGTGTGTGTGTATACACAATTGATGTATTACCCTTGGATCTATAGCAAGTATTATTTCTCATGAGCTCTCTCTGTAGGGATCTCATCAAATCTATCAACATTTTAAAATGTTGTCAGACAAATAAGTTCTAGAAATGCTATCTTATCTAACTCCCTCATGTGGCTCATGAAAATACTGAAGGTTGGAGAGTCTGAAATAACATATTTCAAAATGACAGCAGCAGAGCCTAACTTTGGAACAAGAGCTTTTTCCACTTTACTCTTTTACCTTCAGAAACCTCTTGGCCTCCAAATCCATGCTGCACTGTTGTTGTAGATGACAGAGTATGTGACATGGCCAAGCCCAGCTACTATGTCGGTATGCCTATAAAGCTACCCCGACATGACCACCGACATAAACATAGCTCATTTGCTTTGCAATTGAAGCGTTATCATTCTTCCAGCCAGACTGCTACCTGAAGTCCCTCCTGTATAGAAATTCGGAATTACCACACACACCACACTCCAGTGACAGATGACGTAGGGGAGCGTGTGTGCATGTGAGCTTGAACAAGGCAGCGGGACAGACATAAATCAGTGCAGCTCTCCCAGAGAGTGGGATTATCTTTGAATAAGGAGCCTGGCACTTTTCCATTTAGGAATTCCCGAATATTGGCTTTGATAAATAGGCATATTTCGTATTTTTTTTTATGAGCTTAGACACTAATCAGCTGGTCTCTGCAGAACCTGTGGTCAAACACTGAGAATATCCTAATGTTGGGATTGATGGAGCTGTTTACTTGCACGGGAAGTACGCTGAGAATCTCTTACTGGGGACTTGATCCCATTGTGTTTTCTCTGGATTATGTTGTATCACCAGCTATTATAGTATCACATTTCTGCTCAATACCCACAAAGTACCATTCCAGGTGCTACAGCAGAAATTTTTAAACCAAGATGAGCCCGACTTTCCAGGTTGTTCACAAGCAAGGAGAATTTCATTAGCTCTACATTCAGATTTCCAACTTCCAAAAATATACTTTCCTAAAACCAATCCCCCTAAGAACATGAGTATCTGCCTCCCATTTTACAAAAGAAGTCATGCCTTTTACTAATCTGACTCTTATTAATTATTCAGATGATAGCGTGACAAATCTTTTTCAAGTCCAGGGGTTTCCATTTTTCTCCTTTCGGCAACTTTAATGAAGGATCAATTAAGTTGTTAGATGCTAAATCATTGACTAAATGTTGATGATAAATCACTATGTAATTTGGGGCATATTAACTCGGAAGGAGTTCAAAGAATTGACATTACTGTGATCAAACGGCCATTTCCCTTTACTTATTCATATAAATGAAGTTTCTCAATGTTTAAAGCCTTAAATATGAAATATTAGAATAGGATTGATGCTGACCTTGTCTGATTGTATTGATAAAACTATTCATTCACAATTACATGAATAAGGAAAAAGCCCCTCTTCTCATTTAGAGATGCATCTTCAATAGCATTTTAAATATAAAAGTTTGTTATCGAAATTCATAGTATGTTGATGCGGTCTTATTTAATTATTTACTGAAAATGATTGTCATGCTAACGCAATCAGAAAGGAAAAAATTGAACATGTAGAGACTTAGGGTTTCAAAAAAGTTGGATCTCCTCAATTGAGAGAGCGAGCAAGACAGAGGGGGTGCTGGTTTCAAACACTTTAAGGTTGAGAGGGCTGGGGGAGCACTTCTGTCCAAGGCGGGACATCTAAGAAAGAAAAACGCAGGTCACTGTGCACCCCCTGCTCCCGTCTGACCATGCTTCTCTGTTTTTTAAAGTCACCAAATACCAAGAATCCCGTCTCAGAGATTATTTGCGAGGAGAGCTGTGTGAGACCGTGAGGATCACTGCCAAGTGCGTCTAGCGTTTCTCCAGCCCCTGCAGCAGGCCTTTCGGACCACGAGTGCTCACGGTGGGGCCACCACCCCTCCCCGTCACTGAGACTCGATGCATTTCGGTGACCTGCCCACACTTGCTCACCTGAATATGCTGGGTTAACACAGTGATTCATTCTTATTCTCACAGGGCTCATGAACTCTTTAAAATGTTTGATAAAATCCCTAGTCAGAATTCTTCAAAACATGCACACTTACAATTTTTTAGACAATCTCAGAAGATTCGTGAACTCACTAAGTCCGTCCATGTTTAATGGACCCCAAGTTCACATCTCTGTGTCAACTGGAAGGCACCCTGACGCGCTGGCAGCTGGCAAGGGCTTTGCGTATGGGGGTGGAGGGTGCATGATGCGTAAAAATCTTCCTTTGAGTAATAATTGCCCCTGCAAATCCCTTGGGGTGGGCGGGCCTTCTCACACGTGCTCCTCCTGCTCTGTCTGCGGTGCCTTCTTCAGGACAGTGCAGGTCTAGACTGCTGCAGAGCTAAGGGCTCCGTTCCTAGGAAATCAGAGGACACCCTCTCTGGGGCTCCCGGCCCCCCGCACCGCCAATTTCTGCTTTAATGCTGTCTGCCAGCCCCCTGGGAAGGACTCGGAGGCCGGGTCATTAGAATGACATCCTGGGCCTGTGTCATCCTCCTTGAGGCTGCTTCGTACCGCAGTTACCCTTAATTTTACTTTGACAAAGAACTAAAAGTAATGGCAGGTGAAGAGAGGGGCAGAGAGAAAGTGGAAGGAGCAAGTGTTTGTCTCTGAACCGCACTTTGCGTGGGAAGAAGTACTCGATGCCGACAGGGGTCCCCTGGCTGCCAGCGTCCAGGTGCCTTAGAAAGTTGGCAGGACTGAGACCACAGAAGCAGATTCGGTTCTGCATTGTAAATCACAGCTTTGCACTTTTAGAAGCGGAATCGAACAGTGTCCCTCCCCAAACCCTCTGTCTTCTGCCCAGGTGCCGCCCGATTTCCCGCCCGCATCTGCACTTTGGCTTTCCCGGCTTCCCTTCCCTCCCTCCCCTCTACCCTGCAGCCCCGGCCCCCGCAACTGGCTGTACCGCCGACGTCCCATTACCAAACCCACTGAAGACTTTGTGCTCTTATCCTCTTTGGCCTTTTGGCAGCAATAAATACCACTGACTACTTCCTTTGGCTTAAAATGCTTCTCTCGATTCTTCTTTTGATTCTTCTCTGATATCTTGAGCATTTTTCTGAGTTTCCTCTGAATTCGCCTCAACCCTCTGCCTTCACTTGCAGAGACAGAGGTTGCCCTCGCTCGGTATTCGCCACTATGACCCAAGTCTCTTATCACTCTGCTGCTTTCCTGGGGCTCCTCGTGGTTATCTGTCTGCCAATGGCCTGCTGTCAGCACCTCCAGCCCTGACTTCTCTCCTAAGCATGAGGTCCAGATTCCAAATTTAAAGCAAATATCTGAGCAGACAGCTGGAGGGAGCTGCTGGCAGAGGTTTCTCGAGGGGCTTTGACTTACTCAGGTCTGAATTTCAGCTGTAGCAGAGAGCAGATGCCTAATGTTTAATAAATTTGAATGAACGGATGAATGATAATGGCAGGGAAATGACTGAAGGGAAGACGGAAGAGTGTGCTGAAGAAGAAAATGTTGGGAAAATGGGAGATAATTGTAACTAAGGACATTATGGTTACAGCAGTGGTTGTATCAACTTTAAAAGAGCATCGTAGTCAGGTAGATGAGCATAAGGAGGCTGTATAAAAAAGTGTTCTTGGCAGTTTGTCTCACTCTGTGTGAGTGTGAGAGAATCAAGGGGCGTGATGACTCATATTCGATGTGAGACAGCGAATGAGCAGGACTCAGTCTCCTGACTCCATGTGGTGGGATAGAGGAGGAAGAGGAGGAGAGCTGGAAGAATCGAGGGCTGTTACCACTGCGCCGTGTCTCAGGGAAGCCTGGAGGGGCAGCAGGCAGCAGCAGCTCTGAGAAGTAGGGGAGGAGAAAGCAAATTTCAATCTGAATTTGCTCTGCAGTGGGCGTGACTCTCTGAAAGCCTCTGGCATCAAAGGAGGCTCATTGAAAGGATGTATGTTTTTGCTGCCAGACAATATCACTCACTCAAGTCCCATCACCTACCTGCCTTTGGAGACCCTGAAGTCTTCCATCAAGTGAGACCAGGGAGGGAATACCAAGGATCTCTCCCTCATCCAAAACCTTCACATCAATCTGTCATCAAATCATATTGACTTTACCTTCTGAGGAGACGCTGGCCCTTCTCCTGATTTCCACCTTACTGCCTGCAGCACTAGTTCAGACAACATCGTTCCTTCCCTGGACCAGGACAGTCATCTTCTAATTGGTTCTTCTCCTCAAAATTACCCATGTCCCATCTCTCTTATGTAGTTGGAATGATGTTTCTAACACACAAATCTGATCATATTGCTTCCCTACTTAAAATCCATCAGTTGTTCCTACTCCATGAGCAATACATACAAATTCTTCAAGATGATACACGCAAAACTATTCAAGACATGTCTTCCTCCTCCTGCCATCACCCCTCAATTCGTGCCCCCCATCATTCTACAATGGATTTGTAACAAAACATCTTATAGTTCCCAGAAGGCAGCGTATGTTCCCTGTGCTCTTCTTATGCCCAGAGACCTTTCCCTTCTGTGTGCATCTAGCTCTGTAAGTTCAAAATTCTCCTCCTCAAAGGAGCCTCCCCTGTCACCGGTTCCTTCCTCCCCCACACCGAGGTCGGAGCTTTCTTGTTACTGCCTGTGTTCTTGCCCATTGATTTATTAAGTGCCTACAATGTGTCAGCCACTGTCCACGGCGCAGATGTTAAAGTGACAAAAACAGACAAATTCCAGTCCTCATAGGACGTACATTCTATTGAGGATGACAGACAATCAAATAAGCACCAATAAACATACAGTGGTACTAGGCAAGTAAACCTGAAAACCAGAAGATAGTTATAAGTGACAAATAGGAAAAAGGTGGGGCGTTAAGATGGGGTTATGGGATAGAGTGACTGAGTTGTTACGTTAGCCAGGGGGTCGGGCAGGCCTCTCTAAGGAGGTGACATTTAAGTTGAGAGCAGAATGACCAGAAGAAACCAGCCAGTTCGAGGCAGGAGGAAGAACATTAAAGACAGAAAGAAACACGAATCCAAAGGCTTTAAGGTGGAAGCGAAGTGTGGAGTCTTCGAAGAGCATGAGAGTATTAGTGTGGCTGAAGTGGAGTGAACAAGGGGAAGAGGGCGGGATGCAGCTGGCGACAGATCGGTGCGAGCTTTGGCACTAAACAAAGAGGGGAGATTTTGTTCTAAGTGCAATGAGAAGCTCGGGGGTGGGAGGGGCGGGGGACTCTAAGGGAGGTAGTGAGATGGTCTAATGTTGAAGTCGGGGGTCCTAGAGGTTAATTGAAAAGGTAGGTAGGGGCTAGATCTGTGGGTCTGAGATGACAGTCACGGAAGGGAATCCAGTTGCCAGGGTTCTGAACAGACAGAGTCCCCGTGAGCCCCAACAGGAGCCAGAGGACAGGAGTCCAGAGGCAGCCAGTGTTGAGCCTAATGGTGCAGCTTAGTGGACACGCAGCCCTGCAGGGCACAGCAGCTTCGTTACAGCATGGACATGACTTCAGCTGGCATGGGTGTTGGGAGGGTCCAAATGATAGCAGGGTTTCAAATGCTTGCAAACTCTGAAGGGCTGTGCCACACGAAGCTCCATGACCATCGCTATTCCTCATTCCCTCAACCTTCACCTGCCCGACTCAGCCCCAAACCACTTCAACTCAGCCACTTCCCACAGAAAAGAGAAAGGAACTTACCATCTCTGCGACTCGGCTGGCTGTCGCTGACTCTCGGCGTCTGCCCGAGCTGGACCTCTTATAGGCTTGCCGCCTCCCCACAGTGTCAGGCTGTTTAGAAAAGCAACTTCCTATTCACTTTCCAGGAATTCATCACAGCCCTTCCCATTAAGTTAGAATGTCGAGGATACGGGAGCAATGCAGGCAACTGGGAAAGAGCAGTCACCAAGGGTGCAGGGGGGTCGCCTCTCCCAAGGAAGGTGGTCTGGAGACAGGGGCAAGTCTGAGTCACTCCTGACATGCCGGGCTGAGTGGTACAGAGACAGTGCCCGTGCCCCAGGGGGACGGATGTCCTCTGATTGAGATATGAGCCCCAGTGTAAGGTCGTACGCTTGGGAAACATACTTTGTCTTAATCATAATGTCCTGGTGTACCTTTTCCAGTGACTGTGAAATTCCAGTGCATGTTCACTATCCCAGCAGCCTTCTGAGGGAAAGGAGCAAAAATAGTAACAAAAAGAATTAGGTCAGAAAGGAAAAAGCCACTGAGGATTTTCTGGCAATTGGGAGGAGGGATTGTTGGAACACTTTTGAAGGAAATACAGAACAGATATGGCTCATTACTAGAAAGGACTTCTGCTTCTTATATCGGGAAAAAGGTGAGAAAATGGAAGGGTTGTCGTGTGGGGGTCGAGGGCTCTGTGGCTGAACCACCTGAGCCCCGTCTGGACTCTGGGTGCGGCTCTCGATTATGCATGTTACTTGTACTGTCTGTGCCTCTGTTTTTCAGCTGTGAAACAGAATGATAACAACAGAACTCATTTACAGGGTTGTTTGATTAAATAAGTTAATATGGAGAGTGCTTAAAATAATCTCTGGCACACAGTTAGCAGTCAACAAATGTAAGCTGTTATTATCATTCAGATTTACTATCTGACAACAAAATCAAGTATCAAATATTTAGTACCAAGTCAGAAAACCATAACTCCAATTAATCCTCTTGGAATTCTAGCTGTGCAGTAGCGAGTGTTATCTTCACTCACTCCATGATTGTTACAGCTTGGAAGTGGGCATCTCATGGGTAGATAAAAGATGGAATGAAATAGAAAGATCTGGAGGGCAACCCAAAGATGAAGGTGATTTAAGGCGCTCGGGGTTGCATTTGCCATTTGGCATTTGAGACCAAGAGGGAGGGAATAATCACATAGTAGAAATGGAAAGCCCGGTGAAGGAGGTGGTGATGGAGGGACGAGAGTCGGGGGACAAGGCGCGCTGAGAGAGGAAAGAAGGAGGAGCTTCGAGGTAGCATGACACAGTGTCGGAGCGTGGCCAGGGGCCAGACTGCCTGGCACCACCACCCAGCAGCTGTATGACCTGGGCAGGTTACTACCTCCTTGCACTGATAAACAATAATAGTCACCGGTAGTCACCGCATAGAAGCGTTAGGACGATTACACGGATTCACATGGACAACACCCGGCGCCCTGCGAGTGCCTCATAAGTGTCAGCCGTCTTTCTGTAAGCCTCGCCTCCACTTCCTTCTGTCCTTACTCTCACTCCCCAGCCGCTCTTTCTGGCATGGCCTCATTTAAAAAAAATTTCTCAGATGGGTCTGCGGGAAGACGCTATGCAGGCTGCGGACAAAGATGTCAGCTCTCCCCAGATGCTTTAGGGAGATGCCTTACACAGAAGCTGGATGAACTTCTAACTCTTCCTG
>NW_006432945.1:16444024-16457195 GCF_000325575.1 Pteropus alecto | reverse complement strand
TCTGTTTAAATTGGTCTGTGGTATTCTGATCAGGCGTTTCTTTTCACTATCTTTGCTTTCCAGTTTTTAAAAGGGAAGGAAAGGCCAGGAAATTAGTCATTTTGGCAAAAGTCTCAAATAGTAAATATGAACTTACACAAAACTGTCCACCCACATAGACTTAATTGGGAATCGGATTCTCTACCTAAACATATGTATGCCCACTTAGCCCGATCCAGGGATTCATTTATTCATATTACACATTACTGTATTATCATCTAAGGACCTGTTCTGTATTATCATCTAAGCCAGGGGTCCCTGACTCCCGAGCCATGGATCAGTACTGGTCCATGGCCTGTTAGGAACCAGGCTACACCGCAGGGGCGAGAGGTGAGCCAGCGAGCGAAGCTTCATCTGAATTTGCAGACGCTCCCCAGCACTAGCATCACCGCTTTAGCTCTGCCTCAGATCATCAGGCGTTGGATTTTCATAGGAGCACTGGTCCCTGGTGCTGAAAAGGTTGGGGACCGCTGATCTAAGCTACACTCTGGAGAGATGAATGAGATACAGTCCCTGTCATGAAGGAACTCATAGACCAGCGGAAACACAGGCACAGAAACAGAAAATGATGAGCAATATGGAAGAAGCAGTATAGACACACGTTCTTCTGCGAGCCCCACAAGAGGACAGCTAACTCAGTGTGACAATGGCAGTGGAGAAGTAGTTAGAAAGGGTACTTAGAGGGCATGACCCTGTAGCTGAGTGGAATAAGCCAGATCCTTTTGTGCAAGCTCGGTGGTTGGACATGCACACAAGTGCTCTATACTCAGCAGACAAATTAAGAAGTGGTTTTTCTTTGAAATCATAGGTCCGTGATAACCACAGTAGGGAACACTAGAAACACAGTTAAATGGGCGACCTCCTAAATGAACACCATGAAAAAACTAGTTAAAAGTCACTGAGGAAGTGAAGCAAAGATATTTTTATATTCACGAGCTACCGTTACTGAGCACTTATTCTCTGGCCGGGCCCTGTGCTAAGCATGTTAGAAACTGGATCTCATGTAATCCTTCCCCTGACTTTAAGAAGTATATTCCCTTTGCACAGCTGATCTATCTGCTCAGAGATTATTATGACATGCATTTTATTAAAGAGGAAATTGAGGCTTGGAGGGTTAAACACTTTACTTAAAATGACAGAGCCGATAAATGGAAAATGTAGGATTGAGATTCAAGTCCAGATGAAACAACACCATATTAAAATATGGGTTTTGTCATTAAACTCTTTAAAAAGTACTTTCTGGAAAGAGAAGAAGAGGCCCCTCTGACCCGCTTCTCTTGGTTCTCTGGCGGGTAGTCTGTGTTCACGCTCTGGTCACTGAAGAGAAATTAAGCGTGAAGCAAAATCAGGACAAGGTGTTACATCTCAGGCCGAATTCTTCTGTCACTGAGCACATTAAGCAGAGGAATCACAGGGACAAAATGCATTCTACACTTCCTCCTAATATATACACACACTGTACATGCACTTAAAAAAAAAAAAAGAGTATTTTCAACT
The DNA here is from genome assembly GCF_000325575.1 of Pteropus alecto. NCBI lineage: Eukaryota > Metazoa > Chordata > Mammalia > Chiroptera > Pteropodidae > Pteropus > Pteropus alecto. The sequence goes on along the minus strand of NW_006432945.1, from coordinate 16,455,659 downwards.
ATAATGAATTTCTTATGGGTCAGGGGAATATAGAATTTTTTCTTTTCTCTTTAGTATTTGCCCCTATTATAAGCTCCTAAATTCAGACTCAAAAATGTAAGACCTCCTTTGAGATCCTTGCCCGTACCAGCTCTGGGCTAGTTTAAGTTTAGGGTTGTATCCTGGGAACGGAATGAGGGAGGCCCGCAGAGGAAAGAACAAGTCTGAGAGTCAAAACTGGAGGCCACAGCTGACATCAAAGCAAAAAAGCAGGAGAGGAGGGGCTTTGCGACTTCGATGGCATCTTCCACTGGCCTGAGGGCCCCCAAGGGAGTCTTATCAGTGGATCGGCAACTTTAAACTACGTTTCAAAATTGGCATAAATGCTTAAAAATTGTTTGTTTTTTCTTGTTTTTCTTTGTTTTTTCTTGATAACATCTTGGTTATCAAAAATGGGTATTTATTGAAATACATATAAACTCCAGCTGTGACATGAAACAATAGACTGTAATAAAATAAATAATTGGAAAAATAGCAGCCATATAAAGTCACTTTGCTGGAAGCAATCAAATCAAGTCCAGTTTTCTTAATCCTTGAGTAATTGCGTGATCCTGGCTCCTGATGAAAGGAGATGTCTTACATAGCCCCTAAGGGATTTGCTTTCCTTTTAATAATGAAGAGACAGGAAAAGGCATCATTTGAGATTTTAATTTGGGTGACTTGTTTGTATTTAAATTGTGCTTAATAACTGATTTTCTGTTTCTACAGGTAGAGTTGTTACAATAAAACTAAAAAGTAAATTTCCACAAGAAAATTTTTTCTATAATGAAAATATAAAATCTATTCTCTTATAAAAGAATCATGCCACACACAAAAGCAAAAAGAAGTAAAAGTTATCCATTGTATCACCCACCCAAACACAACCATTGTTGACTTGGTAGGCTTTCAGATTTTTTTAATGCAGATATTCATGACTAAATTTTCAACAAAATAGATTCAAGTTTTATTTTTTGTATTTTAATTTTTAATACAAAGCCTTATATTAAGGACATCTTTCCATGTTAATAAATATAGGTCTCCATCAGCCTTTATAATAGCTGCATCATATTCTGTTGTATAGTGTACCGTCGATTATTTAAAATACCCCATATTGATGAAAATCTTGCTATTTGTAATTTCTTGCTATCATGAACAACACTATAAAACATCCTAGGATGTTTATATTTGCATATATGTCTCGTATAATTTCTCTAGGAAAATTACTAGAATTTACTAGCCAAAGTATATGCACACTTAAAATGTTGACAGATATTATCTCATTACCCTCCATGTAAAACTGTAAATCAGGACTCTCACCAACAGTGTATGAGAGCACCCATCCCCCACTCCTCCTCCAGCACTTAGCTTTGCCATTTTTAAGAAACTCGACCAAGCCAGGAGACGACAACAACAAAAATCTCATTTTTCCAATTTTTGTGACTTAGACTACTATGGTGCTTCCTGAGTATGTAATGCCTTCAGAAGTAACCCAGAAAATGAGGACACTGCAAAAAGATGCCTCAGATGTCACCTCCTGCCACTTTGCAAGCTTGGAGCTTTGGTGCAGTCACTAGCAGTAAGGCATGAAAGGTGGCAGGCTCAGCAAAGGTGAAACATAAATGAACAGATAGATATTTAAGACGCAAACAGGGACCGCTTCTCGGGTTTTGTGGCCGCTGCTTCTGTGGTTGTTTGGCTCCTGCCTGCCTGTCCTTCGCAGAGTTGGGCAGTTGGATCATTTTTTGAAAAGTAGATTGTTTCATTACTCTGTGTGCTGGACACCACATTGCTAGAAAACCATTAAATTCAGAGATGGAAATGCTTTTTTTATTATTCAACATATAAGCTTGAATAATAAAAAAATTATATGTGCTTTGGAACAATATTTGGCATAAAAATATTCTGGTTCTCAAAATGAGTCACTGAAAGAAATCCTTTTATGCTCTAACTGTGATATTAAACAATAGAGTATAACAATAAAGAAAGAGAAAAATAGCAACTGCATTAAGTCGCTTAGCTAGGAAAGTCAAATCGAGTCCAATATTTGAATCTTCAGATAATTCTATGCTCCTGGGTCCTGATAAGAGGGAATTTCTTATCCAGAGCTTTAATAGCTAACCTGAGGATTTACTTAAGAGATGATGGGGACCCTGCGTGACCCTAAATGGAACCTTGGTGTCGCAGACAGCAGTGCTTCCAGGCAAAGTTAGCCTTCGGGGGCAGAGTGGTTCTTTGTGAGTGAAGTGGTCTGCTGGGAATCTCTAAGTGCCTTTTAGGCCAAATCCACGTCTTCCAGTCTATGTTACTCAGAACTTCAAGATTTCAGTAATCTGCTTTTTGCAAATGCTTGGGCTGTGCGGCCTTGGACAAGTGACTCAAGTTCTCTGAGTTTCATTTCCCCTCTGTGACCTGTGTAAACAATGAAGAGTTTACATAATGCACTGTGACCAATTGGGATTTATCCCAGGAGTGTAAAATAGATTTAACTTTAGAAAATCACATGAACAGATTAAAGAAGAAAAATGTAATCTTCTCAATACATAAAAATATTTAATGAAATTCAACATTCATTTAAAAAATAGAATGATAGGGAACTTCATAATGAGATAAATGGTGTCTACAAAGAAAACCTGTAATAAGCATTATACTTAGTGGTGAAACTCTGTAAACATTCCCTTTAAGATCAGTAAGAAGACAGAATTTCACTATTTCTACTTCTCTGTACTAGTTGTCTGAGACAAGACAGTAAAGAATAAAAGAAATATGGATTAGAGTGGAAGAAATAAAACAGTCTTTATTTGCAAATGATATGATTAAGTAAAAATCTCAATAAATCTACAGATAATTAGAACTAATAAAAAACTTTAAAACATGGCTCAATAAAGAAACAATATACAAAATTAAGTTGCAATTCTAAGCATCAACACAAAAAATTAGAAATTGTGATGTTTTTATAAAAACGCTTTTACAGTATTATAAAAATTTCAGATACCTAGGGATAAATCTAACAAAAGATAGGCAGTGCCTTTATAGCAAAACATTATGCAATTTTATTGAAAATACTTTGGAAAATATAAAGATATATTATTTTTATGAATCATAAAAAATTAAATACTCCTAAACTTGATCTATAGATTTAATGCAATTCTAATAAAAATCCCAGTAGGTTTTTTTTTTTTTTTAATTATAGAGCTTCTTATTAATTTAACAAAAGTTTATCGAGCACCTTGTATTTGCCAAACACTGTACTAAATGTGGTAGGATGTAAGTTGTGCATCACACGTGCAACCTGTTGTACGTGTAAATTTCATGTCCTGCAAGCAGCAAGACATGAAGTCCCAATTCTTACGAACTCTAGTTATAGTCAGGGAAACTGACTTAGAATCAGTGAATTACTAGTATGATATATTGATTGTAGGCCATGTGCGTGACATTTTACAGGTGATAAAACTGAAAATTAAACAAGTTCGTTGCCTTGTCCAGGACCACAGAACTAGCACGTACTGGAGCCACTTCTTAAATCCAAGGCCACGAAGCCCAGGTTCAAAGTCCATGTGCTTTGCATGTCACCATGCAGGTGTCCAAGACGCCTGAAGTTTCAGCCACTGTGCACACACTCCTCTGGGCATCTCTGTGAAGCCACACGTGCTTCTGAAACACCCACAATTGGGGGTGGCCCCAGCTTTGGTTTGTGCGCCACAGCAGGAGCAGTGAGATGGCAGCATCTCGTGTCTCTTCCTGTCTTCGGGCACCTGGGGGATCGTGCAGGAAGTCGGTTACACAGACACGGTAAACTTGGAAGATAAACAGTAGGTGCCTTTCCCAGGCAGCGTTATACTTCCCCTGATAACATCTCCCATTGTGGAAAAATCTAAACAAACCAGAATTAACAGGAATCCAACATTTTCCTTTCTATGGTAAAACGCTTCCTTGCTGAGGCTCTTGGAAACTCCATTTTGGGGGGTTAGGAAATCAGAAAAATAAAGCCTTGACATCAGTGCATAAGTATTTTTAACTTTATGTGCCAAAATGAATATCTGATCAAAAAAAATTTACACGTACAACAGGTTGCACGTGATGATGCACAACTTATATACAATGACATGGATGAGTCTTATACTTACAACGTTGGGTAAAGGAATCCAGCCCCTCCAGAAGAAGACACACTGAAGGAATCTAGAAAGTTCAGAAACAGTGAGACCAATCTGTGCTGTTAGAAATCAGGAAAGCGCTTGCCAGGGGGCAGTTAATGGCTGAAGAGGTAGTAAGGGAAGCTTCTGGGGTGTGGTACTGATCCGTTTCTTCACCTGGGGGCTGGTTACACAGAGGTATTCAGTTGGTGAAAATTCATCAAGCTGTACATTTTTGATATGTACCCTTTTTCGTGTATGTTTCACATTACTCAAACAGTAATTAACATTTTGGCTTGATCATGGTTGACCTTACCGGAAAAGAAGCCATCAATCATTTTAAGAATGGGCAAATTTGGGGGGGAAATTGCGGTAAAAAATTCAGAAGGTAGATTTATTGGGTTATTAGGTTTATTGGGTTTATAGGTTTATTCTCCACATATTATAGCAATATGGGCTTATTCCTTGATTCCAACCCTCAAGGAGTCAGAGCATTTCGTTTTTCTTCTAAGGAGACAACCTCTGCCCCCAACAGCTGATACACGTGGCTAATCACACCTGGTAAACAGAGACAGGTATTAGCAGGAGAAATGTGCTTCTATTTTCTATCGGACACAGTAGAAAGTATTTAAAACTTGCCAGGGGGAAATAGTCTGAAAATAAATAGTCTGAAAACATTTAGTTGAGAAATTTAGTGGGCGTAGTTCTCAGTTTTTGTGTATTTTCACCACAGGTATAAGTCATGGAAAGATTAATCATGAATTTTTTTCCCCCTTTGGACATCAGTTTTTTTCCCTCTGTCCTACTAAAAGATGATGTTTTTAAATTAAAACCTAGTTTTTATAGCACACGGTGCATTTTTTTTCAAAATGAAAATAGCTTTATGATTTTATAATGACAAATTTAACACACTATTTTGCTTTTTTAAAATTAGATATTACAAAAAATCATAAATAATAAAAAATTTAAAATCACTTGAAATCCTACCACCCAGAGATAATAGTAGTTAAGATTTTGATATAAAATAAGTACATACATGCAAACACATATACACATATTCCTAGACTTCTTTCTCTGCATAAATGTGTATAGAGATTTAAAAAGAAAAAACTGAGCAATTAGTGCCCTTCAAGTAAAGATAAATACAATGTTATATGCTTTATCACTGTGCCTCTCTAGCATTTATCACAGCAGTCGTGAAATAATGGTTTACGTGATTATTTTAAGTATTGCTAGTGAGGTCCATGAACTCTAGAGCTACACTCCCTGGATTTTAATCCCGGCTCTGTCGCTGACCAGTTGTGTCATCTTGAGCAAGTGACTCTTGTTCTTCAGCTTCTTCATCTCTAAAAGACAAAAATAATATCTACCTTACAGAGCTGGTGTAAGGATTAAATGAACATATGTAAAACATGTAGCACGATGTCGCATGTTAAGCCCAAACATATTAGCTATTGTGTTATTTGCCTTCATGTTTTTTTCCACTAAGCTCTGTCTATGCAGAAACAATGTTGGTTGTCTACATTGTGTCCTCAGCCCAGTATACAGTGTGTGTTCAGCAGTCATTGTCTGTTGTTATTAATGGTATTCAATAAATATCTGTTGAACAGGTGAAGGAATGCCCACTTACTGTTGAGGTATTTGATAGTGATAGAATATTGGGAAAAGCCCAAGTTTTAGAATCAGGCAAACAGATTTTAAAACCTTATTCCCTTATCCTTAAAGATTGACTTTTTTTTTTTAGAAGGGTATTGAACTTTTCTGAGCCTCTGATTTCTCATCTATAAAATAGAGATAACGATTCCTTCTTGCAACATTGTTATATGGATTTGAAACAATTGTGTTAGTTTATCAATAAATAGTAGGTTTTTATACAAATATTACATTATAGTATCCAGAGCCACTGCTTTGCATAATCCAAGAGACACCATTCATGTGGAATACAACAAAAACGGTGACCCCTGAAATAATGCAGTGTAGGAGCCTCAGGGTGATCCACAGGATACTTCACAGTTCATCGGAATTACAGAGTAGCCCTTTACCAGAGACGCTCCAGGTTGGATTATTTGGGGTCCACAAGAGCAACTTAGGGTTAATATTAGCTGCAGAGACCTTCTGCCAGTGATATTCACATTTTAAAGCCATGGCAAATAAGGCACAGCTATAAATTCAGGACCTGGGTTTAAGCTCAAGCTTTTTAAATTCTAAATTCCGTATTCTCTTAAACCCAATAAATAGTGACAGAGGGACAAACAAGGCAGTGTCCGCGTGTGTGCTGTGTGTGTCTTTACCCTTCATTCAACATCTACAGATTCTTTAGCTTGGGAGCTAAGGGATATCAAGTCCGTCTTGCACCCAACTCTCCCCTGCATCCTGGGTTGGATTCAGTTCAATGAGTATCCACAGTAATCCAGTGAGTTACAGAATACAAACAGAACCTCCTCTAATCAGATGAGTAGGACACTTGGCAATAACAAGTTGCTTCTGAGGAAAAGTAAGTTTTTTGGCACGTTCCTTGTCAGCACTACAAAGCTGAAAGCTAAATTTATCTTCACTCTCTGGTGCCCAAATGTCATTTGTTTGCATTTGATATTGTTATTGCTAGTGCATGAATCAGGATTGCAGCCCACAGGTTTCCCCAGAATTTTCTTAGGACCATCATCTGAATGTGCTTGGTGAGCGGTCATAGGCCGGCACAGAAAAGGGCCAACCTGGGGGTTGGCTCGGCCTCTGCCAGGGAGGCATTGGCGAAGGCCGGGCATCGCCCTTTCAATAGAACAGGAAGGGGAAGTGGTGACCTGTAACCTCAGGGCATTTTTCCAGATGACCAGCCCTAATCTCTCCCCTGCTCTGAGGAAGTGGCTCAGCCTAAAATGGCAGGGCACACTGGAGAAAGGCAAAGCCTGATCGGGGGAAGCTGATCTTCACCCAGGGCTCATAGTTCAGGACCACCAGCAGATTCTGTTGAAATTTTTTAAAGCACTCAAGTGTTGGCAAGAATAAATGTTCTGGGGTTCACTTTAACCAGAACATTGGCTTGCCCTTCGTGGAGGAGTTGGCCAGTCACATCTCTCTGCTCCGGTTCCTTCAAAGAGTAGAGAACCTACTGAAGTCGCAGTGAGAGGGATTTAAGCTAGACACGAAGAAGAGCTTCCTGAGTAGTAACTTAATTACATGTTGGAATTGTTTTTTTCAGAGCACCATGCAGTGTCCTTTCTGAATAAGGAAAGCTAAAATGACCTTATAGCTAACCACACCTCTGCAGAATTTATGTCCATGCTGACATTTATTCTATTATCCCCATGATGAGGGTGGTGGAGTAAATGAAAATGTTTTATATTAGTATGTTTTTATTCTTATTTATAAGCATGGAGGATTAGATTAGGTTTTTTATTAATTTTTAAAAATTTATTGAGGTGACATTGGTTAATAAAATTATATGTTTCAAGTGTACAGTTCTATAACACATCATCTGTGTATTGCATTGTGTGTTCACCACCCAAATTCAAGTCTTTTTTTCATCACCATATATTTGACCCCCTTTGCCCTTTCTACCCTCCGACCCCCACCCCACTTCCTGGTAACCACCATACTGTTGTCTGTGTCTACAAGGTTTCTTTTGTTTATCTTGTTTGTTAGTTGTTTTCAGTTTTATATCCCACATGTGAGTGAAATCATATGGTTCTTGCTTTTTCACATAACATGATATTCTCAAGATCCATCCATGTGTCACAGATGGCAGTATTTCATTTTTTCTCGTGGCTGGCTAGTATTCCATTGTACGTATGTCCCACATCTTCTTTATCCAATCATCTATCAGAGTACACTTTGGTTGTTTCCGTGTCTTGGCCGCGGATTAGGTTTTGATCTTGATTTCATTCTAACATTCACTGCTGCTAGCAGTTTTCAGGAGTTAATTATCTGGCCATGGCCAATATTTCAGGAGTTAATCAGCTGGTAGAAGGATCATATACATAAATAAGCTACGTGCGACACATCGTGATCGGTACCGTAATCCCACAGAGTGCTGTTGACTGTCAGTAGAGGAAGACATTACTCCACTTTGGGGATTTGAGAGAAACTCCCTTTCATGAGCTGGGTCTTGTAGGACGGGCCAGGCTTAAATAAATGAAGGTTGGGGAAAGCGGAGGGGCGGCTCAAGCAGAGATTTGGAAACAGAAAAGCACGGAGTGCACTGAAGGAAAGACGGCTACTACGGGGCGTCTAGAACCTAAGTCGGGGATCAGAGTCTGCACTGGCTGGGCCTCCGGAATGCAGTGCACCGATGACTAGAAGCCGCGATAGGGTGTCAGTTCAGATTCTCCAAGAAGCAGGCACATAGATGTTCAAGATCCGTGTTGGGAGAAGCGCTGTGATGGATAAAAGGGAGCAAAGCAGAGATCGGCAGGGAGAGCCTTCGGAATGGGGTGAAACGTGACCCCTACCAAAGGGAAAGGGGGAAAGAAGGCGGGAATGGGTAAGAAGCATCACAGCACAGCCCTGAGAGTTTTAGTCAGGGCAATGGCAATCCTTGAGGCAAAGTCATCCGTTAAAAGAGTCCCATGCCTGTGTGATGGGCTCACACTGTATCACATGCTGTTAGCCACTGGCTGGGAGCAGCCCGCGGATGTGCAGCCTCAGCAGGAGAGTGGTGGCGGATCCAGCGGGCCATAGGTGGGATTGTGAGTCAGTACTGCTCCCTGAACAAGAGATCTGATGTTCATGCCACCACTGCTGATTGGCATCACGGACTTCCTGTTAAAGAGGCACAACTTCTAACTGTCCACCGTAAGGGTGGTGTTTGGTACAATGTTTGCTAGGCATCTTTTTTTTGGTTAAGACAATTCTCTCTTATGGCTTGCTAAAAACTTTTCCTTTTTAAAAATCATGAAGGCTTTTTCTTTCAATCTTGAGATGATTATATAGTTTTTCTTCTCTAATCTATTCATATGGTGATTTATAGTTAGATTTTCTAATGTAAATGCTACCTTTATATTCCAGAAATAAACCTAAACTGAGCATGAGGTTATATTTTTTATTTTCTGATATATTTGGCTTGCTAATACTGTGTTTAAGATTTTTTCACATATATTCATGAGTGAAATTGGACTATAAATTTTTTTCTTGCAAAGTCTTTGGTTTGTGAATCAAGGATATTTCGGTCTCATAGAATAATTCGGGAATGGTGCTTCATGTTATCTCTCTAGAAAATGTTGAATATATTTGGAAAAATCTGTCTTTTTTTAATTGGTAAATCTCACCTCTGAAACTATCTGAACCTGATGTTTTCTTTGTGGCAAGAGTTTTAACTCCAGATCCTAATTCTTTAGTGATTATAGGAAACCATTCAGGCTTCTTATTTCTTCAGGAGTAAATTTGGCAAAGAAATTTTTTTTCAGCAAGTTTGTTTACTTTGACTATTACCAAATATATTTTCATTAAGTTGTTCTTAATGTTTCTTTTTTAATTTAATTTATTTTTATTTTATTATAGTTGGTATACAATTTTATATTGGTTATATTAGTTTCAGGTGTATAGTATGATGATCGGACATTGTTATCCTTAGCAATGTGATCACCCCGCTAATTCTAGTAATCATCTGTCACTGAGCAAAGTTATCACAATATTATCGATTATATTCCCCTTCCCCTTTCACCTGTCCCCCATCCCCTCCTTCTGGTAACCATCCTTTGGTCTCTGTTTCTATGAGCCTGTTTTTTGTTGTCGTTGTTTGTTTGTTTTATTTGTTTCAGTTTTAGATTCCGCATATAAGTGAAACCATGTAGTATTTGTCTTTCTCTGCCTGACTTATTTCACTTAGCATAATACCTTCTAGATCCATTCATGTTGTCACAAATGGCAAGATTTCATTCTTTTTTATGCTGCATAATATTTCATTGTATGTATATCCACATCTTTATCCGCTCATCTATTGATGGATACCCAGGTTGCTTCTATATCTTGGCTATTATAAATAATACTGCAATGAACACAGGGGTCTTTATATCTTTTCAACTTAGTGTCATCATTTTCTTTGGATGGATACCCAGAAGTGGAACTGCTGGGTTGTATGGTATCTACATTTTTGAAGAATCTCCACACTGTCTTCCGTAGTGACTGCACCAGTTTCCAATCCCACCAACAGTGCAGAAAGGTTCCCTTTTCTCCACATCCTCACCAACACACGTTGTTTGTTGACTTTTTGATAATAGCCATTCTGACATGTGTGAAGTGGTATCTCGTGGTTTTGATTTGCATTTCCCTGATGATTAGTGATGTTGAGCATCTTTTCATATGTCTGTTGGCCATCTGTATGTTTTCTTTGGAGAAATGTCTTCATGTCCTCTGCTTATTTTTCAATTGGATTGTTTAGTTTTTAGTTGTGTGAGTGTCTTATATATTTTGGATAACAACCCCTTTTTGGAGATGTCATTTGCAAATACATTCTTCCATTCAGTGGATTGCCTCTTTGTTTTGCTGAAAGTTTTCTTTGCTGTGCAGAACCTTTTTAGTTTAATTAAAAAAAAACCATCTCTGATATCTTTATACATTTTTTGTGCTCCTAATTTTGTATATTTATACCATTTTTCTTGTTTTTGATCAGTTTGTTTATTTTTGATCCTTGTTCTCTATTATTCTTTGTTTCTCTATTTTAATTTCTTCCCTTAAATGTATTATTTTATGCTTTTTACTTATGGTTTATTCTATTTTTTTCTCTAACTCCTTAAGTTGAGTGTTTAATTTTGAGCCTTCTTCACTAAATATAAGCCTTAAAATGATAAATCTTCCTTAACATTTCTTTTGCTGCACCCCACAGTTGCTGATACATAGTGTTTTTAATACCATTTAATTATAACAATTCAAAATTTTGTCGTGTTTTTTTGACTTATGAGTTACTTACATTTTTAAACATTATTAGCATCCTGGGATTTTTTTAAATTAATTTTTTATTATTAACTTACATAGAAGGGAATTTGATCTATATGATTCTAATTCTTTGAAATTTATTGACACTTTCATGAAAGCCTATTATATGATCTATTTTGGTACATGTTCCACATGTAGCAGAATCGGCTAATTGTTAAGTGAATTGTCCTGTATACATACGTCCATAAAATCAAGCATAAGCGTTTTTGCATAGGAATTACTGGTGAATGTACAGTCTGATGAAGATGAAAATCCAGATATCCATAAAGTTGGCCTCTTTAAAGATATTGCAGAGTGTGGGAACAAGCAGTGATTTCTAATCTCTGGGCCTTAACTTCCCTCCAGGAACTTGTTTTTTTGGTTTTTTTTGTTTGTTTGTTTGTTTTTTTGTTTTAGTCATCCATATAAATACATCTGTGTTTTCTCAATTAGTAGGTAGTAAAAGTAACTACTAAACCAAAATTTTTAAATTTTAATGGATGGTCCCCATAATAGAAAAGTTTGGAAACTACTTCTGTGGGTATATGCTTTCTAAAGAGATACTGATTTCTCTAGCATGA
>NW_006432945.1:16420212-16442915 GCF_000325575.1 Pteropus alecto | reverse complement strand
GTAGATTCTTTTTCTGTGTTGTTTAATTTGGTTTGCAAGTATTTTACTGAAAATTTCTGCATTATATTCATCAAGGATACTAGCCTGTAATTTTCTTTTCACATAGTTTCAGTTTCTGGCTTTGGTATCAGGGTAATGCTGGCCTTGTAAAAGTTTGGAAGTGGCCTTTCCTCTTTAACTTTCTTTAAGAGTTTTGAGAAAGATTGTCATTAATTCTTTTTTAAATGTCTGGTGAAATTAACCAGTGAAACCATCTGTTAGTGGGATTTTCTTTGTTGAGAGGTTTATGATTACTGATTCAATCTCCTTAATAGTATTTGGTCTAGTCAGTATTGATTTCTTCTTGATTCTGTCTTGGCAGAGAGCCTTCTTCTCAGAATGCATTTATTTTTTCTAGGCTGTCCACTTTTTTCGTGTATAATTGTTCATAGCATTCTATTATTATTCTTTGTATTTCTGTGGTATGTTGTATTTTTGTGGATGCATGTATGGTTATTGTTGTTCTATCTTCTTGATGAATTGACTTTTGATCATTATATAATCAATTTCTTTGTCACAGGAACTTGTTTTTTTTGTTTTTTTTGTTTGTTTGTTTGTTTTTTTGTTTTACTCATCCATATAAATACATCTGTGTTTTCTCAATTAGTAGGTAGTAAAAGTAACTACTAAACCAAAATTTTTAAATTTTAATGGATGGTCCCCATAATAGAAAAGTTTGGAAACTACTTCTGTGGGTATATGCTTTCTAAAGAGATACTGATTTCTCTAGAACGATCATACAATGCTCCAGAAGTAACTAGCACGATCCTGCAGGTTAGTTGCACCATCAAACATGCCTTCTGTCTTTTAACTTGAAATCCACTTGAAACTGACCACACAGCCAACTGTGAGCCCAATGGACAGGCGTTTTGGAGGCTTCCCAGCACACTGAGACAGACCGGCCAATGTGCAGCAGGGTCTCTGTCTAAACCACGTTTCTGAAGCTCACTGCTTTCATTTGAAAGGTCAGAATTCATTCAAACCCATGTCTTTAATGGCCCTTAGTTTGGGGACTTTTCCCACCCACAGTCTCCACCACTTGTCTTTATGAATTAAAAGCCATTTTGACCATATCCTTGACTCAATCCTATATTGAGAATAAAGGAGATATGTTCATGCAGAGGAAATATAACAAAGGAGGGACTTTCCTACAAGATCTTTGAAAAAAAGAGCATTTGCATGAACCATTTTTAACCAGAATCTTTGTTTTATGTTTTTCCTTTCTGAATGCTTTGTTATGCTCCCTTACAGTCCCCCACCCTGTCCCTTGACCCCAACTAGTCAGAGACCAAAGACTTGACAGTGTTTCGCGTTGGAACCTTCCTGGCCCTACCTAGTCATCCTGCCTGATTAATTACACTTACTGACTAGGCCCCCTGCTTCCATTTCTCTCCACTCCTAAGCCCTCAGCCGTGTTACTCTTCCCAGAATATCCCTGTGATCCTGTCTCTCTCTTGCTTGGGTTTTCCCGAAAACCACAGAATGGACTTCACAAGCTTCAGTCTGGGGTTTGAAGCTGCTCTGTGCCTTTCGTGTTGCCGATTCTCTGCTGAGCCTATGAAACCTCTCTGGCCCCTCTGACTCCGGTACTTTGCCTCAGCGACTTAACTCACCCGGTTCGTCATTAGACCTCACTCGGGATCTAATTTTATCTCTAAATTCCACCCTTTGCCCAGTGGCATCTCCCGCCTCCGCCCCGCGGCATCTCTGAGTTTGCGCGCGCAGCGTGCCGCAGTGCGCACTGCCTTGGTTTGCAATCAGCAGCGCTTTCTTCCCTTCCGCTTCCATCGCGGGGTCTTTCCGGGCGGGACTCATCCCCTGTGCGTCCACAGCCTCTGGTAGCAGTTTATACAATAGTAAAATTTTGGTAGGTGTTGAAGTGGTTAATTGAAAACTACCATCCCATGCCTTAAGCCTCTCTTTAAACTAAACATTTCCTTGAATTTATTACTCAATTTTGAGCATCCATTGTCCTCCAGACACAGGAATGAGTCTGAGGATGCCGAGGTCAAGAGACACAGCCTTTTCTCTTAAGGTCACTTTTGAGGGTGATTTTGGTGTCAGTTGGGACATGGCCACATTCTTTTGGCCCTCCCAAACAGTATCGGAAATCAAATCTGTTTTGAGAAAATTTTTATTCCTTTCTCTTTGGCATAAGACACACAGCTCTTTTTAATACCACCTTTCCTTACCTATTAAACAGACACACACAAGCCATGTGGACTTAAAAAAAAGTTAGTGAATATCTCTGAGCCTATTTCCTAAAATTTAAAATGAGGATGATGAAACCTGCGGCCATGGCTGAAATACTATGTGGAAGCTCAGAACTCTCTCTAAGAGCTGTCAAGATTCCCAGAGAGCTTAACTTACATGCTCCCCATTGGTATTGATTTTCTTGTAAGTGTTTTGTTTATGCCGAATTATTTTGTTCCAACTTTGCTTTTTGTGGCTCTTCCTTTCTATCTGCTATTTTCAACCTTAAACTCCTTCAAAGCCACCTGGATACAGGTCTGTACTAGTGGCAGGATCTTTACAGAAGGTTAATGCAAAACCGAGGGAATCACATCATTTAATATTCTCCGTTTGTCCTCAGGGGCCAGGCTGCCCCGCCTGAGTTCTGGCTTCCCACAAGTCTACAGCTTTTCTCTGTCTCCTCTACCTTCCTTCCTTTTCCTTTTGCCTTCACGGGAGCAAAGGAAACCAAATTCTCTGCATTTTCTCATACAGAACACCCCAGCTACAAATTACTGCTTAAGTTGCTGCCAACAATGGTCTCACCTTGTGCCTTAGAAGTGTATCAAGAGAAGATAGTTTTCTCCCAGTTTGGATTTGAATGTCAAATAAGATAATTGGATGCCAGCAAAAATCAGCTTAAGATAATAAACTTAAAAATAAATCCGTTACTTTTTTCCTCATCGCGGCTACTATGGCATTTAGAACTATTAGAATTGGAAACGCTGCTATTAGATCTGTTACTTGGACCAAAGTTTGTACCAAGATGCTGAGGAAAGCTCAATTCCAGTTAAACCTTTCAGAGTCGCTCAGGGAGGCTGCATCTCGTGAAATGCTGTGTCCACCACCAAGGCCGCCACAGCCAAAGGGAAGCGGAAATCTCATTATTTCTCCTGATAATTTCCTTGTCCTTTGTCATGGGATATGTGTCATCGGGTGGTGGCAGCTTTTCTTTCCTGAATGGGACATGTGAACAGAAAGAAGACTCAAACTGCTAGAGTCAAGAGAGAAATTTTAAAAGACCTTTGGAGAAAAGGAGAAATAAAGAGATGAGTCAGCTGGCAGAGGATGGAGACTCTGAGGGGGAGACATGGACGTGTAAAGGCGAACGTTAATAATTTTCCACGGTACGGTTTGGGTATGAAGCCTCTTTCTTGCTTCACCTATTTCTCATTAGATCGTTATGGAGCCGGGTCTGTGTCAGGCATGTATCAAAGAATACAGCACAGTCTTAGGGAGGACGGGTGAAACCTAGGGCCATGCATGGGAAGTGTGTGACACGGGTGGCAAATTTTTCTTATCTGAGCTAAGGTCATAAAATGAAATTTTAACATAACGAAATATTTCTGCAGGAAACAAAAATAATATAGCCCAGGGCCATCCATCCCTGGTAAACAAATCCAGAGGAATGGATAATTTTGTGTCCCTTGGACTCTGTCAATTTCGCAAAGGCTGGTATTCTGAGTTATGGGAGAAGGGTAATCTGGAGTACAATTGCGTGAGGAAGATAACGATACCCCATTTCATAAGTCATCCTGAAATCCAGAGAGTTGATGACTGGCAGGGTCACACGTAGAGGCAGAAGGCCGGGTCGCAAGCAAGGAGGTGTGACTCCCCAGCCGTCCATCACCTCCCAGTGAGGTGCAGGCGGCAGGGCCGACTGGCGCCAAGAATCTGAGCTCCAGGTTCCTGTGTGCACAGTGAAGGACCTTCTGGTTCCCAGTCTTAGGGAGAAGGCCTCGGACCCACTTCTGCTCAAACCCTTGCTTGAGATCCAGAATCCTACACCAAGAAAGCATGAAAGGCAAGATTTGGGTCGACAAAAATCTACAATTAAGGTTCAGTTCACAAAGCAGTTTCTTACCCATCTGAATAATCATGGTAACTCCGTCAAACAAGGCATATAGGCAAGGAAACGAGAAGCTAAGTCTCAGGGAGGTTAAACCCAAGATCTTTGACAAAATTGATCTTGTGAATCTTTATTTCTTTAGAAACCTTTATTTAAGGGATGTAGTATGACAATTTCTAAAATCCCATAGTAGCCTTAGGACTTAAACATAGGTAGAACTGTGTTTTTAAATCTATACACATCTTACTTCCAAGAAGTAGCCTCCACTTGGGTTCTTTGATCCTGAGTCTTAGCTGAACAAGCCCTTGCAGTGAGGGCTGCCGTGTGGGTCTCTGTAGGGTGTGGGTCTCTGCACTGGACGACTCTGAGGGACGCAGCATACGCTGTGTGAATGTGGATGGTACGTCCTAGATTTATGCTGCACGGTGTGGGGAATCTTTTGCAACAGCCCTCATCGTAATGTAGAATCTGAGATGGCTTTGAGAAAGGAAAATGTAATCACAGAAAAATCATTCCCATAGCATGTATGAATGTTTATAAAAGCTCTATTGGCCATGGGACAAGGAGGCATCTCCAGCTAGTTTCTACACAGGGCCCGATTCTCTTCTAGGAAGGCAGCCCGTGACATTGAATGAGTATCTGCTCAGGTCATCATCGCCCGTGGAGAAAAAGGGTTTGCTGCAGCTTGTATCAAAAAGTACACTGTGTGCTCTTTCTGATTTATTCAAATACACTTCTTTTGAGTGTCGAGTAATGAACTAGATACTCCAGGGATGTGGCTCAATCTCTACAGTTAAGGAGGGTAGAATTTCATTGGAGAGAAACATACATGTGATAATTTTTAGAATAACAAACTAGATAACACTAAAAAATAAAAGCAAACTGTATTTAAGTACAAAATCATATATTGCAAACTAACTTTACGATGGAAGGCCAGGAAAGGGAGATTGCCATTGGTGAGACTAGTTAAGGACTAGCTATGAAGGAAGTGGCGAGCGTGCGGGATGCCCGAGGGATGCCCGACATGAATCTTTACAGGTAGACAGGCTCTAGGGAGATGGAGAGGCTGGAAGCAATGAAATAGAAGGGCCTCCGTCTGTAGAGGGTGGGGCTACAGTGCAAATAGGACTTTCCGCCTTCACCTTTGGAGTAGAACCCCGTTACTTTGCTGGAGTTGGAGAGAAACGATTACTTCAATTTTCTGAACTTTCTGTAAGGACGTAACCCCACAGTGAACTGGAGGGCCAGGAGGTGAAATGTGTCTGCAGCACAGCAGGGACCGGGGTGGCACATGTGTCAGATTTTCACTGTATTCAGAAGTACGTCAGCAGGCACAGCACTGAATTGAAACTGGAAACAACAGCCAAGAAAGAGAGCGAAATGGGGCGTGTTTACACCCCACGGCGACCCTTTTCCCCGCGGTCTTGTTTCTGCGCAGAAAGGAGGGTAGAACGCAGAGCTGCATGGACCACAACTGTGGGCCGGGGGAGGGGGGCGAAGGGAACAGCGGGAGCCAAAGGAGCTGCCGGGCATAGAGGGGTCTCTTCAGATGCCCCGAAAGGGACACATGCCATCTCAGTGGGGGGGACACCACGTAGGAATCTTTTCTCATGGAGGGTTGGAAGGATCCAGCGATGCTTTAGGATCCCGAGGATTTTCTTTCATGGAGGGTGGTTTAATACGGATCATCCGTGCTGAATGAAAAACAGGAGAATGTAAGTTAAACAAAGGAGGTTAAAAATTGCACAAATGTAAGTGTTAGCAGGAAAGGTAAATGTTTACTAAAGGTGAGAAAGGGTAGAGGAACTATCTTCCGTGGATTGGGCAATAGCAAGACAGGCCCGGAGGCGGGGCATGGGAGCAGAGAACCCTAAAGCTGAGCTCCTCACGCTCTCTGGTGCTCACCACCCACAGGTGGTGGCAAAATGTGCAGACTCTGATTTGGTGGGTTTGGGCATCTTGAACAAGGCACCTGGTGATGCTCATGCTGCTGGTGCGTGCCCAGAAGCACTTAGAAAAATGTCTGGACACAGGCTCTGTCTTCAGACCGGATAAGTATGCATGACATTTTAGATAGAATTTGGATAGTGGACAGTCAGGAAAGTAGAAGACATGTCAAATGGAAAGAGAAATCAGAGAAAAATCAAAACTCATGAAAGAAAACTATGATGCTGATTCTAAAGGCCCGATTCTGGCGGGATATGATTTAAGGAGATGGTGACAGATTTGGTTTCATGAATTAAGTGATAATTTTTTTGTGTGTGAAACTTTGAAAGGGTGGGGAGAACCAAATACAGTATGTCTTAATAGCACCTTTCACAGGGAGAACCAGATTCTGAGACTATTCTCATGATGAACTGCCAGGGTAAACCACAATTCAGCAGCTGCAAATGTGCTTGCCAATACAGAGATAAAAATGTTTCTGAAAACAGAATTTCACATAGACCCTCCTCTGAGGTTGGCATCGTATCTTCCTGTGTATCTTGGGTGTAGCTTTTACCCAGGCAGAATTTAGACACTAGAAACCAAATGAGGTGACAAACAGAACCAGTTTGCAGAAGAATCAAAATAACCCAGCAAGAATTGAAACCACAAATGCCCTCAGAGTCCTTAATTCACCAACCCAAAGCTAATAGGATTGAGCGTGGCGGGCTGCGAGCATTAGCTCAAGGGCTTAAAAAAACTCTGATACAAGACGTTGAGTGTGATGGTGTTGAGTGTGATGGTGTTGAGTGTGATGGCTTGTTCTAGGAACACACCCTATTCTTCCACTCCACCCTTCCTCAGTGCCATCACACTGTGGTTTCAGTGTGAAAAAAAGAATCACATTACTCGAGAAGGAGGGCGTCTGGGACTTACAGCTCTAACCTGGGAATCAAGAGTCCTGAGTTCTAGAAGCATAAAGGTTAACAGTGTGGTCTTTGGATCTAGGTGGATATAAACCTCAGCTTTGCCATTTATTCAGTGACCTCAGCTAGTTATTTTATTTCTCTGTTCCTTTATATGATTTATATGTCTTCCCACAGGCTTGCAGGCAATATTTACTAATTTAAGACACGTAAAACACTCAGAACAGTGCAGTGCACAGCATGTATGATAGAATTTGTTATGATTCTGACTAACTGTCACTAGCTCAGGACCTACAGCAAAGTTATTTAATTAGCTCGATGGCCAAGAGTTTGAATGCCACGTCTACCAATCCTTTACAGTCCTAAAGAATTTGATGAATTATGATTTTATGAATTAGAAGTCACCTTGGTCAATAGATGAGAGGTGTCCCAAGGTGGCTGGGCAAAGAATTCTTTTCTGCTAGGTCCTTCTAGTACATGTGGTGAAGCACTCGAGATGTGTCAATGGGGCCGACCTTGCCTTCTAGCTCCTGCTGGCGGCCCCTCAGCATGCCGCTGGCTCTCGGCAGCTCCGCTTACTGGCCCGAACATGCCTTCCTGGTCCCGCCACTACACCATCCACATCGCCTCCCTCCTCTGGACGGCCGTCCCCGCTTCTGTCCACACCCCTACATCTCATCCATCCTTCAAAGACCAATCTGGGTTCCACTCGGGTTATAAGATTTTGTGTGCACACCAAACTCCTTCTGTATTGAAAGTCTTTTCTTCAACATGGAATTCATTGACCATCGCCATATTCTGTCTTAAATTTTTCCGATATTTTTCGTATATTTCAGTCTTAACTTCACAACTAGATCATCTCCCTCGGGTCAAGAACAAGGATTTACTCCTCTTCCTGTCTCAGTCATTAGCGTTGTTCCTACACAAAGGTGTTCAATAAACAGCTATTGACTGATTCATTGTAAAAATCAGTGACCCATTAAACTTAAAGTGGCAATAGCTTAATATGGTAATTAACTTAATGCTAACTCTTCCTGCCAGCGGTCTCTTCCTGTCCCACGAGGACATCTGAAGAGCTGAATCTATCTGCTTCCATCTAGTGGTAATTAAAACACGGGTGGTTCCTGTGGCCAGAATACACTCTGGGTAGAATGTGCCAGAAAGACTTTCACTCAGTGGGTGTGAGCATTAAAGAAGACTTGATGCCTTCCTGCCGCCAGAGACAGGGAAGGCAGCCCGGAGAAGGGTTTAGGACCCCGTCTGCACTAGCAAATGGAAGGCAGGGCAGTAAGAGAGAAGGAAAGGACTCCTATTGACCGTGTGTCCCCATCCAGGTCCCCCGATGCTCTCATCTCCTCTCAGCCCAGCTTTGTAAAAGAGGCGGCTCATGTGTTCTGCCTCTACTTTGTCACCCCCACCAATTCCTCACCCCCTGGCTATCAGACTTCTGTGGTGACCTGAACACTGAAAACAGCCTCCTCATCAATACCCTTGTGACATCCGATGAAACAACTGGTTCTCCTGGCAGCTTTTGAAACAGTTTTCATCTCCTTCTTCCAAAGCGTTCACAAACCCATACTCTCCTCATTTTCCTTCAAACTCCCTGGAAAGCTCTTCCCATTCTCCTCCTCCTCCTCCGCTGACTCATTCCATACTGATGTCCCTGTGGCTCTGCCCTCTGTCCCACACCCTCTTCCATCCTCACAGTGCTCGCTTTCCCTGGACAGCCAGATCTGCCCCTGAGATGGCAGTTAGCCTCTGTATGCGGGGACCCCTGAATCCACTTCTCCTGCCCCAAGGCAGCCCTGGTGCCAGACAGAATGAATGGACTATGGCGGAGCCACAGATACCTAGAGCTCAGCATGTGCCAAACTGAACCATGAGCTCCACCTCCAGACCTTCTCGATTCTTTTGTGTTCCTTCTCAGTGAACAGTACTCTGTGGTACAGACGGTAGCCATCCATCAGTTCCTTGACCAGAACCATGGAAACTTCTTTGATTCTTCTCTCTCTCTCATCCGGCCATTAACCATATTTGATAAACTCCGTCTCCTCTCATCTCATGAACTCATCCTCACTGCTATTTCTCTGAACACGCACCATGAGCTTTAACTTAGAAACTTCAGATTCCTCCAAAATTCCTCCAGAACAGTTCTCTGCCTCCAAGCTCATGCACTTCTCATGTTTGCACGTTTTTGTGTAGAGTGATCCTCATAGATCAGATGCAGAGATCGCGGAGATACACATTTCGGCGTGACACTCCCGTGCTTAAACGCCTGGAGTGATACCCCCAAAGCCCCCAGGTTAAGTCCGTGCTCTCTGATATGGCTTATAAATTACTCTATGGTCTCACCCCTGCTGCCTTACGGCTCCCACTTTCTCTTTTGCCCTCTTGGTTCAGCCCACTGAACTATTAAGAATTTCTTAGTAACAATTTGTGGTTTGTAGGGTGGTTGTCTGAACAAGCAACCAACTTCCTTGGGGACCATCTTGCTTCGTTTTCGGCTTATTCAAAGCTGGGTGTCTAGATGGGACTTAGATGTCACCAGAGTCTCATCTTCGTAGTTCCCTTACACTCTCCTTCCTAACATCGCAGAGCAAGTCACCAAGGCCCTCGAACCGAGACGTATTTTTCCGTCTTCGTTTCTGCCAGGTGGACCGTGCCCTTCCACACGTCTGCATCTCTTCTCAGTATGTGCTCCTCCAAGTGAAGACATCTGAGGTTTAAGTCCAAACTAAAAAATTGCCTTCTGGGGGAAGCTACAAATAGAGTTTGTGCTCCTCGCTTTGCCCAGACTCCTGAGGGTCAGTGCTTAGCGGAGCTGAATCGTCTACCAGCTTGTGCTGGGCATCAAGGGCCTGTGCGCTGGAGTTCTGCCTTCTGAGAGCCGGGGTTCCTCGGCTTCTCAGTACATGCCTATTGAATTGGATGTTTCCTGAGTACTGTATTATGTATTGCTCTCATGTTCAGCCAGAACAAGAAAAAAATATATACCACAATACTTCCAATCCTCAAAACAAACAAACAAACAAGCCAGGAACAATCAGAAAAAGTTCCCTTTACGTAACTGTCTTTTCCTAAGAGGACATTGCTTGTTCATTCATTCATTCATCCATCATCTCCACTAACACACACAAAAACAGCTTTTAAGGGAGACTAGTAGATCGGTCACTTTATCTGGAAACTTCAGTTGAATGAGACCCGATGTAAATAACTACTAAGGAATTAGTATAACAGGAAGTATCTTAAGGAAAGTAGAGGAGAGATCATCAGATGTGAGAACTCCTCACTGATAAAACTTACCTTTTCCGAGACTTTTTGCCTAAAAATAGAAGAAATAGAAAAATGGATTAGCATAAGTAGACAATTTCAATTATTTTAAGTAAGAGTAGAAGGAGAGACCCATCCTCAAAACTGGCTTTTGAAGAGTATTATGCATTTGATAGATGGACCCCATCTGTGTCTCGGGGATTTGAGGTACTGGGTGACTGTTCTAATTCACAGTGGTAAATACCCTGGCAGAACAGACCCTTTGGTGCAGGTGCTTCTTAGAGTTGCGTTCCATCCTCTGTGCTGCTCGTAGAGACAGACGTACAGCCTGAAACACCTGACAATCAGACCCAATGTACCCATTCACGTGTTCATCCCTTCCTGACCTGCCATCTCATCCTACCCGCAGATCGTCCCCCGGGAGACTTAACTGTTAATACTCTAAGAATATGTGTCATTCCGTTTCACGTCATCTTCTCTGTGAGAATTCACAGAAGTTTCACTCAGGTCTCAGTGGTAGGAATTACACATCTTCTCTGAATGACCGGTGTGTTTTTATCTTAGAAATACAGTGACTGTCTTAAGTGGTTATACTTTCTTCTTTTGACTGGTTGCAAAGAAACTCTGAGCCAGAACTGAGACCCTCTTTTATAGGACTTTGTGACACACACTTTTGTGTTCTAACTTTACCCTGGCTCCAGCCTATTTTTGTACCCTAAATATTGGCCTTCTTTTTCTTTTTAACTAATTTTAACTTATTGTGTTGAATGCATTTTGAAATTTAGCTTACATTCTTTCTGAAAAAAGCAGAGTATAAATAAATAGATGTTGGGCTCCAGGGGAAATAAAAGCAAAAAGAGTTTTTTGAGGGGAAAAAAGTCACTAGGCAACAATATATTTCAGTGGCTATAAACTAGAGTTCTAGAATCATCCAATCTGGATGTAAATCCTTGGCGGCATGTCTTTAAATAGCTACTTATCCTCCCTAAGCCACAATTTCATCTTCTGTGAAAGAGGCATGAAATTACATCTTCCTCATTGAGTTGGCAAAACAAAATGTATTCAAAATATTTAGTCAAGAGCTCAGAGCTTAGACAGTGTTCAATTACTATTTTATTGTATACCTTTAAAATATTAGAAACTACAATTTTAAATGTTTCTTCCCAAATTCAGCCTACTGATGATGTGGACCAAATATACCTGGGCAGAGAGAATTCAATCTGAATTAATTTCAGATTCTGTTTATCCTCACACATATTTTTTTCAGGAACAATGAAACACATACCAGTACATGAGCAAGAATCTGTTCCTACCGAGAGCATTTACCTTTGTAGAAAAGGGAACTAAGGCGCACGTGTTCAGTTTCGTGCCCTTTTCCAACCCTGCATTGGTTCAGGGGGAGAGGTCTGCCAACCGAGGAGGAAAGTCAAGCCTCGTTAACCTGCAGACCAGTGGCTTTGGCCGGGAGGACACGTCCAGATAGATTCTGACCTCTGACTCGTGCCCCGGCCGATTCAGGGTTTCAGAGGTTTGGCCTAAAACCTCATCGCCTCAGTTTCCTCGTTCACCAAATAGGGCCAATGACAATGACTAGTCGAGAACGATGATGCTAGAGGGAAAGCGTTTCTAGACAGGCCCATGCCCAGGGGAGCATGCTTCTGGAGCCTTCCCCTCGCCTTCCTCAGAAGGAAGGAGCTAACGTCTGGATAGCGAGGCAACGAGCACCGGGGCCAGAAGATGCAGCTGAGGACAGGGCAGGGTCAAGGTTCTGGTCAGTAATTTGGCTGCTATGTTCTAGATAGTCACCTGTTCCTCTTCCCAGCTTTGTGAACCCCAAAAGCCTATAAAATTCTCAGAGCCCATGAGTACTATGCAGCTTTATTTATTTATTTATTTTTTGACTTTTACCCTTGTAAGTGCATGAGCTACACATTCAGTTAGAAAAGGGTTTAGCTTGGGGACCTACCCATCTCTAGCATTATGTCTCTAGGAGAAATATTCTTCATGCTTCAACTAACTTAACAACTAAAAGTTTTGGAAGATGAAGTTACTTGAAAATTGGAGATAGCAGAAGAAGTTTCACAAATGAAGACAGTTTAAACATGTTAAAGATATCCTGACTTTCCTACGAAGCCAGTGATCTGTGGGGCTGCTGTTCTCTTGGGTGATGGAACTGTAACTAGCCCAGCTGCCCGTTATCTGTTTCCTGTTTGCCCCACACTGATTCCCCCCGCAGGGGCATGCAGTTTTCAAGTTATCAGTTAGAGATCTCATACTGAAATGACTCCAGGGTGAAAAATTTAAAAACAACCCCACTGCTTTTCTCACCCCTGCTCGTAAGACAGCCTTACCCAGCTCACCCCCACTAGATGCACCTGACTTCAATTCTGATCTTTTGATCTACTAACATTTATTAAAGGATTTTGGAATTTGGGAATAAATATCTTCCTTAGGCAGGCGATTCACAGCCCCTAAGTCCTTCAGGCTTGTTTAGATATCTCTCAGCCCCCTCGCCCAGAGGGCGGTGTGAGATTACCCACTCTGTCCTCTACTCCCTCCATCTGCCACCAGCATCCAAAGTGGGAGGGAAGGAAGGACGGCTGGGGGCGGGCTTAGAAGTCTCAGCAGAAATGATAATCAGTGATGGGAGAAGAGTCTCGTTCTTTTGCGTCAGTGCCACACACATGTGCTCAGTGTGGTCCTGGAAGGCGACGAGACCCAATCTTAGCAGAATTCCTAACAGCAGGAGCAGAGACATTGTCACTACTCCGTGCTCCCAAGTCACAGTTACTGAAGCTCTTGCCCATGGACAGGCCCCCGCCATTGCCTTTCGGGGTTGGTTAAAAAAACTAATCTTGTTCCCTTACCCTTAAATTCGGAGTGAAAGACCAGATCATAGTGGAAGACCATTAGGGATTGGCAGATAACATTACTGTAATTGCCAGGGAGGCCTTCGCATACCATAGTCATTGAACAGAATACATACTAATTAATTGGATGAAAGTGAAATTAAAATGGCAATCAACTGACCCCATAGAAAAGCAACATTTGGTTAGCAGTTGGTTAGCAGCTGTTCTGAGGTCATCAATGGCTCGTCTCAACTCGAAGCAGGGATTTACCGAAAGCTGCCTAATGTGCATGAATTTCATAGTCTTGAATGTTTCTGCCAGGTGGGTTTGGCCAAATGTAGCAGCACACGCCCAGGATCTGCCTCAGACCGTGGGCCTGTAACCAGCAGGCTGGCTGCACTTTAGGATTTGAACACACTCGGGGGTGGGAGGTGCCGCTGCTCTTCCCTCTAGTAGAGTGGTGTTTCACTCTACTCCAGGCATCCAGGCAGCAGGTATGGGCTCCTTACTCTCAAGGAGGCCCTCCTTACTCTCTCCTGTGTTCCGGGCTGGAGGGGAAGCATCAGTGTGTGCTGCCTTTGGTTGGGGCTGTGACCCTGAGGAATAGACACTGGGAAGAAAACTTGGGGATTTCTCCCAGGGACAGTGCAGCTCCCCAGGTCAGGAGCCAGACCAGGCATGTGACTCTCCCTGAGGTCAGGGGTTGGGGAAAGCCTGACTGGACGGTGGAGTCACTGCGTAGTAGAATCATAGCCCTGAAATCAAAGGCACAGAGGCTCAGAGAGGGCAGATTATGCATCTCTTTTTTCAGAATTAAGTAAGAGCAAAGAACCATCAGAGTATCTCATTTGTCTATATCACCCTAGCAGGGTGCCTCGAAGGTAGTGAGCTTCATTTTAAAGTTTGTTGGAGTAAAAACAAAAATCAGCAAACTTTTAGTAATGCAAGTGTGTTCTGGGCTGCTTCCCACGTCTCCAGGGACTGGTGTGTACAGAACACAGAGCATGCTATCCTGCTTTGGTCGAAGCTATCATACCTAGTTTCCTGTGGGTTTCTACATTTTTTTCTCTTTAAAGTTATGTTATTATCGTGAAGATAAACTCACTTACCTTTTTTTAATCGCCTTGCCAGCCAAATGATAAACGCCAGCCCCAAAAACGCAGTAACCATGACTGCCACTGGGATGAAGAGGGGGTTATAGTCACCGCTCTTGATCATTGAGAAGCTCCTGTCCACTTCTGAAAGAGAAACCAGGAAGGCACGTGGCGTGAGGCTGCGGCATCGCTTCCCCAGTGCCATCTCGTGATACTAGACTTTTTCTCTCCTCACACTTCCCAGTAATAGCCTAAGTGATGCCACCTGATAGATGAGGAAGTGGCATGGGAGGCCCATGAGGAAGTGGCATGGGAGGCCTGTGATGAATCTGCAGCACAGGCAAAGACGAGACCAGCTTTTCTAGCCCAACACCTGATGAATCTCAGTTCCGAGATCTGTGATTCAGTATCTCTTTCCCACCATCTCCTCCATCTTTAAAGTCTTCAGTGTATTGGGGCAAACTGACTCACTCTGACATATTGGACTGAGGCTCGTCCAGCTTCCAGATGATCCACAAAAAGTTTCCTTCTCCCCCATTAACTCATTTCCTTCTGAGCAGCTGAAGGTGCACGTGGAGGTAAAGCTGAAGTTGGCCAGGGGGTGACTACAGTCCATGGTCCCCAAGTCGGGTGCTGTCAGCGGCTCACAGTGAATCACTTTAACGGAAAGGAAAAACCAGTTACTTCTGAGCAGAAGTAAAAACTAGTTACCCTGGCAGGGGTTTGGCCAAGGCTGCCTGACTTAACTGTGGAACCATCCGCAGGAATCTAGAAGTTTCTAATCTAGCAATTGCTTCTGATGATGCTTCCAGACTCTGTTTTTTCTGAGAATGATGGCGAGTGGCGGTCAGGGGTGAAGTCAGGAGAGTGAGGGGTGAAGTGAGGGATGGGCACAGGGGAGCTGGGGAGGGCCGGCCCTCCGGGGAGCTGCCCCAGCCCTGCCCACGCTCCAGCTCTGCTGGAGCTGCCGTGCTGCATGGCCTTCGCCTCGAGACTTCTCACGGAATCTCATCAGCGAGTGTAGAACACGTGTGCCCCTTCACCTGTTCTCAAGTCTGCCCAAGCAGTTTTGAAAAACACCCCAGTTCTCTGGAGCAAGTCCCTCAACTTTTGTACAAGTCGGCAGGTTAGTCAACTTAGTGCTGTGATTTCAATAAATGGCTTTGACAGTTCTTTTGAGAATTAAACCACTCAAACTAGCGAGTCAAAAGCATAAATATAAAAAATGTAACCAAAACTTCACAAGTTCAAACACCAGCAGTTTTCTCCAGGATAGGGATAATGTTGACCGTTAAGAAGAAAAAGTCCACCGTATTTCAAAGGGAAAAAAGATCAAGAGATTGCGTTTTTGTTTTTCACAGCAGTTGTTATTCTCCTGAGAGTTCATGGAAGAAAGTAAAGATGGTTTCAAGAATAAACAAATACAACAATAAAAAGAGACCTCTATCCTCCGAGAAGGAAATTGGTTGGTGTTAAGTAGGACACCACATAGGTGTTATTGAGAAGAGAGATCAACCAAAATTAAAGTGAGGTTCAGCAAGACTGACTATTTATACCATGACAATGAGAAGAAAAAAAATACAGCGTAACCACACGGAGGCTGAAAATGACATGCGCACTGTGAAATGTCTTCAGAGGTATTTGGCTGTTATTTTTTGTTTGTGGTTTTTCTTTTTAATTTTAGTAACAATAACCCCTCTGAAAAGCATCACAGTATAATCTAAGGTTAAATCATGCTCCAAAAGAGGATGCAGACTTCTTACCAAGACTCTACTGTATTTTCTGAGTTTGTAAACCCAGGCCTGCCGTGACAAAGCTAGTTGGAACGGTTACTCACCTTGACAGGTTGGTTCAGGTGATGACCAGTTTCCAAATGGTCCACAAGTGGTTTCTTCGCTCCCAATTATGTCTGTTCCCTCAGAGCAATGGAAGGCACACCGTGAGCTGTAGCTGAAGTTTCCCAAAGGGTGAGTACAGACCATGGTACCCAGCGTGGGGGCCTCCACAGGCTCACACTGAGTCACTTTAATAAGAAAAGAAACAGCACTGGGTAGTGTTAAGAGAGCTGGGTTTGAATCCTAGCTCTGCTACTTGATAACCAAGTGTTTTTAAGCAAAGTGACTTAACCCCTCCAGCTTTAGTTTCTTCATCTATAAAAGAAGAATATGATGATTATATTCAATTCCTAGAGTCATGTGGGAATTAAATGATTTAATGCAAGTCAAGGACTTGGAATAGAGCCTGACTCATCTGTAGTCTTAATTAAAATCTAGTCAGTCTTCTCGTTGTCTTTGGAATTAGTCAGGGAGAGAATTCTTAAACACAGATGGGTTTAAGTGGGAATGACCAGCTCAGTTTGGAAATTATGGTCAAATAGCAGCCCCTGAGTATATTAGAGTGTTGGGAGTAGGGGGTTTGGAGAAAGAGTGGGTGTTCATGATTAGTCTTCTTTCCAAGGGGAGCACGTCAAAGCTTTAAGAAGCATCTCAGCCTTGCTTCTGCCTTCATCTCTAGCTCACTTCCACAGCTTCATTTCTTTTCGACTTTCTCCAGCCACTGTGTCAGTTTCCCTGCTCTGACTGGTTGTGCAGTGGGTCACATTAAGATTCGAAAATCAGTCTTTGCCTTTTAGACCCTGCCTTGCCGTTTGGGCAAACATTGCAACTCTCGTGTATATTTGTTATCGAATTTCAGCCATTGCTGTGATCTTGCTCTTGAGATTTCAATAAAAAATGGATCCAAGGAATTAGAAGAATTTTAATATTTTCCATATACAGTCCAAGTCCAAATTAAAGTCAATGACATTGTCCAATTCAATTCATGCCCGCAAGCAAGTGCCTAATATATTCCAGGCATAGTCTCAATCTTACAGATGCAATGGAATAAGATACTCACTGGTCTGAAGTTGCTATGAGTCTGCCAGGGGATACAGACGAGTCAATAGATGACTTCATCAAATGTGGTATAAATGAGAAAGATATACATGAAGTAACTGGAACAGAAAATAGGGGCACTAAGCCTGTCTCGGGGTCCACAGCAAGCTTCCTGAAAGAAATGGTCCCTGAACTATGTCTTAAAGATAAACAGGTGCATTGGCCATGTGCAGAGTGAGAGAGAAAACCATGAGCGAGTCAATGAGATATGCAGCACATCTGGCCAGTGTGGAGAACACAAGCCTTTGGATATCGCTAGAAGAAAGAGGAAACAGGGGATGAGATCAGGGAGAAAGACAGGAGCTAAGACAAAATGCTCCTGTCTTTTCTCATTGATTTAATGAGTACCTCCTGCGTGTCAGCATTACCCTGTCCTTAAGGAGTTTAGACTGTATCCTATAGGACAGCAATAGGTAGAAATTAAAGGGTGGATGGTCACATGTATGTGATTTTATTTGATCGTTTTTTATTGATCAGCCTGCCTATCCTATGAATAATGTCTTTGATGGGCGCCAACTTAAAGCTGTGGAACTCAGCTGAGAAATTAGTGCAGTAATCTCTGAGGAAGTTAATGAGGGCTATGGTTGTAGAGTTGACAGGTTGTGGAATAGACACGAGAAATACAAAGTTATAAAAATGAGTAGTGCGTTACTTTGCATAAATGTAGGAGGAAGTGAGAGAGTTTCATAGCAGAACACCAAGGTAAATGGTGGTAGCACACACAGAGATAAGGTATACAAAAAGGAAAGCTGTCTGGGGACCATGATTTTACAGTCACATGGGCATACCAAAGGATATGTTTAGCATATTTGGAGTTCAGGGCTAAAAACATATCCGGTAGTCCAAAGCGCATATAGATTTGAGAGTCTGCAAAGTTGGTAAGTTTTGCCAAAAGGAGTATCTAGAGTAAAAAAAGCGATGGACAAAAGATAGAAGAGAAATAGCAATAGTGTATGGGCTTGGATTAGTGCCCATGAAGAAACCCAAAGAGAAATGATCACAGGTAGAGAGAAAAGAGTGACAGCCAAGACAAAAAAGAGGACGGAGTGACAGCCAAGACAAATAAGATTAAAATGTTTAAAAAGGAGTGAAACGGGCATGCCAGTGATGTAAGCATTAAAAACCAGAGTTTGGTAGTGGAGCGAGGGTAAGTGCTGGGTGGGAGCCCCGCTCAGGAATCTAGTGGGGTGACGTTGATCTGTTCAGTTGGTTGACATTTAAATTTATTTTGGCTTTCATTCTTTATCTTTTCTTTACAAACATTGTTTTTGTTTTTCCGCTTTAAAATTTTCTTTTTAATGCACCAGATACTTCAAACATAGCTTTGAAACTCAACCGATACCAGTCAAAAGATTTGACGTTTCTTTCAGTAGCGAGTTGACTGGGTCAAAGATTCCTTGTCTTTGAATCTGTGTATTCTTTCCTTTCTGTTTCTACCACCGTGGCCCTGAGTGATTTCAACACACTTCTGATGATTTTCTCCATCTTCTCTCCCTTTGCTCGCCAATCCATCTTCTCTTACTGCTTCTAGGATACTTGCCCTAAATGCAGGCGTTAAGGTATTAAGTGGTCTCCCGTTGTTAAATAAAGACCAGATTCTTTCATTAGGCAATTTCCAGTCTCCACAAGCTTATGCCAGCTTATCTTGCTTCCCACCAAACTAAACTATGAGCATGTATAATTTTCACTAGATAATTGTGATTCCTTTAAAGGCAGAATCTGTACTATATTTGCCTTGGTATCTCCTGAAATACCCAGCCCAAATAAATTTGCTCGATTTATTCTTAGATATCTCTGACACATATGTACTGTCTATCATTATGTGAACTTTTCTTTTTTGGCCTTGCCCTGATATGACTTTGAGGATTACATAAACAAGCAAGATTATCTTTTGGGTACCTTGCCCTCCTTACAATAAATGTTTTAGTTCATTTCAGACCTTAGAGTTCTAATGAATCCAACAATCTCACTAGATTATGAGTTTCACGAGAGCAGGAATCTACCGTGCCTGATTCATTATCGTAATCCTTACAGCTATGTTCTTTGTGGCATTCAGAAAGACTTGTTGAGCAGTGAATTGAAACTTCATGCTGACTTATGAAATCTTTACGGAAAGGTGACACCATTGTGCAAGCATATCCTTCTGATCAAAACTTCTCATTTCTCAGAATGGCTGCTATCATTTTGTCCCAACTAACTTCCATAAACTGCAGTGACGCCCGTAACTACACAGAAAGAAACAAAGAAGAGCAGCTTACCGAACTGACACCGGGACCCGTAGTACCCCACGTCACAGTTACAGGTGTGATTATTGATGGTTTCCACACATTCTCCGTGGCCACTGCATGACCAGGGCTGACAGGAAGCTTTAAGGAGATCAGAAAGAAATCATTTTAATGAGATTACTTTTTAGTATTCATAGTCATTTCTTTAGATATAGATAAATTTTTCGCTGAGACTGTTTTAATAAACAGGAAAGCTCTATTTGTACAATCATAGCATTTTTGCATAAAAACCATAGGCTAAATATTTTATTGATGTACTGTACTGGCCATATAGCCATAGACATTTGTTTCTAGAATGAATTTACCAAGGCTAAGACTCTATAAAATTTGGGATGAACTTAGTGACATACATTAAAACTCTTGAAATTACTTTGTTTTTAATATAATAAGCAGGTTAAATGATGACCTGACCCAATCATTTCTGCAGTATGCTTGGCAATCTCTTTCTGTATAGAAAGAACTATAGAAAAAGTAAAAAGTCCCAATTCGATCAATTAATAGGGAGTTCAATTTACAAGAGAGTAAATTGACTGTGTTTCACTATTAACATATGACTGGGGAAAATCCTGACTGGTTTGGAACCATTGCAATAGTCTCTACAGAAATTTTCATATACCACAGATAATGGAACACTGCAGTATTTCATTCTATAGAATTATACGATTAGACAAAGAAGGAAATGGGACACCAAGCCCCCTACTTTACAGTGAGGAAGCTGAGGCGACGTGAGCCGAAGCTCTTGGCTGGGCCCATCTCTCTGTTTCCACCTCTCTGCCTTAATACCAGGGACACGATTGTCCAGTCCTCGCTCCTTCCTCCCACATGTCCTTGCCATCTTTGTGCACACTGATGCAGGGGTTTACCTGTGTAGCAGAGAGCCACCTTCAGCTTGCGGCAGGCGTCGTCGTTCCACTTTCCAGCGTCTTTGGTCCTTTTGATGTAGATCTCCACGCAGTCCTCTTTCGTCTTCCTATTGTTGGGTTCCCCATGTCCCCAGTTCTCTGCCTCCTTGGTGAGAGACTTGTTGGTTCCCACCCACGTCCACACCCCTCTCACCTTGCGGATTCCTATCCAGTAGTAAGTAGCACTATAGGGAAGCGTCTTGTTCAGGTACTCGATCTCCCCTTTGTTTTGTATGGCAACTAAATCTGTGTAGTTTTGTTGGCAGAACCGTCTAGCGTTTTCCCAGGTCATGGGTCTTTCAGAGTAATGGTAAGTCCAGCAGTTGGTTCCATGATACACAGAGAAATCTGAAAGACAGCGTGAACCGGATAGACTCGCAGTTACGGCAGTTATGGCTGAAAAAAACCGAGGGCGAATCCAGGCTGGGCCTGCCACTGAGAGACGAGGAAACTGACACCTTAAGGGCATAAGTTCCTCCCTGGATCACAGATTCAGTCATTGGCAGATTCGAAGTAGAAGCCAGACCTTCTAGTCCTGTTCACTTTCACCATAATATAAAATACTTTTGGATGTAGCTCTATGTTTTAAAATTTGGTGGCTTTCTGGATTTATTTTCAAAAAAATAACAAGTAAAATTTAACCAACATATTTTAGAAATTCATATTTCTTTATCTCAGCAGCTGTCAATCATTTAAAATTAATTTGAGTGCAATATCATATATCTCTAAGGTTTCCTGGGATACTTTCCTGAAGACCGCCATTTCTGTTTCTAAGAGAGAAGTAAAATAAGGACAGGAATAATGACATTTTTAAGTGATGTTTTCCATATTGAAAAGAGAATGTTTTCCCATAGGGAGAAGTGCTCCTGGGAAAGCCTTAGATGTCTGACTGCGTAATAAAAAAGAACAATCTGTGAAATCAGATGGCATAGGATTAGGAAGTTTACTTAGGTCCTCTTCTGTGTATGAGATACTCAGCTGATGACGTTTAATCATCATATGGGTGCTTCAAATATGAGGGCTTTGAAAAAACCAAAACAAAAACATAATTACACAATGACGTCATAATAATATATGCCATTCTAAGCACAGTATAATCTATGTGAAACACTATTATGCCATAAGGTAAAAGTTTTCACAGCTCTCGACAGTTACTGAGTTTTCACTGTGTATGGCAAATACATAGAGAAATACCAAAGAAACTTTTACAGCCTCCTAAGGCTTCTGAACAAGGAATAGCAGAATGCAAAGAAAGCATAATTAATTTGATCAAATTAAACATATCAGAAATGAACCAAGAACTGTGAAACAGATATGATTCATGAGTAAAGAAGATCATAAAATAAATACATGGAACGGAGTTTCAAAGGAACCTTCTATGGGAATTTCTAAGAGGGAGGAAACTGTTTTGCTTGCTGCTGTATCCTTAGTGCCTAGAATCATGTTTGGCACATCGCAGGGACACAGAAAACACTTGTCGAATGAAAGGAGCACCAGGGTCCCAGACATGGGTGCAGACATGGTATAGGAATGTGTGAGGGGCAGAGAAAAGCAGTTTGCTTGGCCAGAGCTGAAAATCCTAGCTGGGGAGTAAGAAGACGTTAGCCCACTTAGGAAGTGGGAAAGAAAGTTCAAAACAATTGCTGAACAGTCTTCAAGAACCAGACATAAAACTTGCCACATCAGCAGTGGAAGGATCAAAGACCAGGCAAAGGGCCTGCCCTTAAAGAGCCAACACTCTAATCACAAGGACGACATCGTGTCTACTCAACTGCTGGGAAGTGACAGAAAGCGCAGGGCTAAATATTCGGAACAGGCTGTAAGTTCCCTATTAGATATTTCGTAACTGACCTTATTCCTGCATAAATAAGATCTTTGTGGGTTTATCAGAATTTAGACCCTGCAGTAGAGGGTGTGGCAAGCTTAGGAGGTTTCTGGCGAAGTACTAAACGAGGGAGGAAGGAAAGAGATCTTCATCGAATGGGTAGAATTACAGCTATCTACCTAATAATTTTCCCGTTGACTATGCACACCTAGTGGATATTTAAGAAAAATAAACAAGTTTTTTTTTTTTAAAAAAGGTCTGGCAATATACACAGAGCAGAACATACCACAGCAGAGCACTGTCCACAACCACAATCTTAAGACTCCCTGAGCACGCTGGCGTTTCCATGGAAATATCTGCAAATAAAACGCAAAGTTGTACTTAGATTTATACTCTAAAAATGCATGTTTACAGCACCTTGAGGAGGTAACTTCAACTTTCTTAAAGTTCAAAACAAAATACACATGCTTCCTAACTCTAGCCAAGGTTATAGATTTCTCAGAAATGAATGACAGAGTAGCATTAAATTTGCCTCAAAACCAAAGCATGTTTTTTAGCCTCTAGTTGCTGATCGTT
>NW_006432945.1:16406196-16420002 GCF_000325575.1 Pteropus alecto | reverse complement strand
TAGATGAAAATATCTGATACTTAGTATATGTTATTTTAAAGCGTTCATTGCTGCTTAATGAACTATTGATGTCTAGATTTAATGTTAAAATCTCCCACTTGATTATGATGAGCTAATGCTTCAAATACCTAAAAGAATTAGATGGCTAAACAGACATCAAAGGAAAGCAATTCATCTTTTTCAACTAAAAAGAAATACATTTTGAGCAACTCAGACGACAATACCACAGATTTTCTGCACACCTTAAAACCATATTGTCTGAAGTGTATCACTTCTCAGTAGCCGTTGCGTTTAGTTGCAAAAGTGCTAATTTCAACAAGA
This sequence comes from Pteropus alecto, assembly GCF_000325575.1. Classification (NCBI taxonomy): domain Eukaryota; kingdom Metazoa; phylum Chordata; class Mammalia; order Chiroptera; family Pteropodidae; genus Pteropus; species Pteropus alecto. Next base: position 16,419,681 of record NW_006432945.1, on the reverse strand, counting down.
CAGTCCTTCAAGAATCTCAGCAGACACAAGTCAAGAAGAATTCAGCACATCTGAGAGAAGAGGCTCTAATTCAGCAATTTTAGTTCTCGGCTTTTTAAAAACCCAAAATGGAATTGGTTGCTTCTTGTCCTTTGCCACCTGCCTCTGTAGCCCCAAGAGAGGTTCTAGCAGAGCGTCTGAAACGTTTAGACGGAGGGCTCACCATGGCTTCGCGCGTCCTTCCCGGTTCTTCTGCAGCTTCACCTGAGTCGGCTCCTGGGGTGTCCAGGTCCTGGCCTGAGGCTCGGGGTGCTGTGCTGCAGGCTGCTGAGTGTCACCAGCTGGGCTTGCTTTCTTTCATTTCTCACATCCTCCTCCCACCTCCACCCCACTTACTCCGCCTCCTCTTGCTCGTCTTTCCCCACCACTTTCCTGCTCCGACCTCTGTCACTTGCCCTGAGAAAGAGCTGCTGACCGAGGCCGCCTTGTGGGATTCGCCCCTTCCTCCTTTCTTCCTCCTCCCTTTCCATCCTTCCCTCCTCCTCTCCCTGCTCCTCTCCTCCCCTCCCCTCCTTCCCTCCTTCACTCCCTCCTCTATCCATATCTCTGTCTCTCCCTCTCTCCATGTCTCTGTCTCTGTCTCTCTCTTTTTGATAAACACTAGGCTAACGCTTGGCTATTCATGGTAAAGGGCCCCTAATAATCAGACCACACGATCAAAACAGTACTTCAGTCACATTTACGGCGTCTGTCAAGCTTCAGTAGAGCTAACCAACAGACTTCGTTAATTTCGGTTCCTTTTCCTCCCTCTTTCCTAGCTCACCCCCTAGTGGAGGTCCTCGTCAGTGGCAATGCCTGAAGAGAACAAAGCAGCTCTAGTTTTTTGCCCTAAGTGGCTCAGGGGCGTACAAATCCCTTTATATTTCTGGAGTGTGAAGTGTGACTGCATTTGAGCCCCTATGATGGAGGGCAATGGCAAGGAGGAGTCACTGACATAATCAGATTTGCATTTTTAAAAAGATAATAACAAAAGCAATAATAGCTATAGAACTCAATGCTCCGTATTTAATCTTTATAAAGATCAAATACTACTACTCCCCAGTAGGCACTATTAATATCCTCATTTAAAAAAGTCTCGGAAAGGTTAAGAAAGTTGCCTTTGTCACATAGCTGGTAAGATACACCATTGGGGTTTGGAACCTGGGCCAGTCAGTTCTGAAGCCTGATGACTCCCAAATTCGTATTTCCAGCCGGGAGCACTCCTCTGCCCTGGGAATGTTCCCAGTCCCCAGCCAGATGCCTCCCGATCTCTCCATGTATTTACTGTGCCTCTTAAATTCTCCATGTGTCAAACTGAACTTCTGAATATCTCCTCCAGACCCGGAGAACTCTCCTCACAGCCTCTGCCACCTCAGGAAATCATAACGCCACCCTTCCAGTTACTTGAGCCAAACCTTAACATTAAGTATAGCTTCTACCTCAAAATTTTAACATTGCTCTCCCAAGACTCTAAACCAAGAGAAATTAAAATATTTTTATATTCATATATGCGTATATGTGGTCATGCTGCTGGTTGTAAAATCATCTTACTGCAAAAGGCATATGTCGCAATACGACAGGAAGAAGAAAAAGAATAAGATCATAGTGGTTTTGGCTATAACCAAGGAAAATTTTTCTTCTCCATGATCTCCCAATGGTGCCAAATCCTTTCGATAGTTCTTTTGATAACTGTGTTTCATTCCCAATGACAGCCCTCAGAATAGACACTCGTCACCAGCCCTGGGTCACCTGATAAAATCCCCATAAACCCATTAGTCTGCGGGTTCCCAGTCTGCTGCTGGGATGTACTGTGGTTCCAAGTCATCAACACAGCCCACGAGCCACGCAGAACCTGGTCCTCACTTCACACCACGCCCCGGCGGCCTGCACCCTGTCCGCGTGGGGAGCTGTGTCTGCCTCCTTGGTGCCTTTGAGCTCACCGGCTCCCTCTGCCGGGAGTCACCCTTAGACTAGGATACCTCTCTGATGCCCTACAGCCCGTACTTTTCTTCCTTTAACTATAATTAAATGATCGTTTGTGTAATTATTTGTTTAATATCTGTCTTCCCTACTGGATTCTAAGTTCCTCAGAGGTAGGGACAGAGTACCTCGTTCATTGCCATGTTTCTGGAGTGTAGTATATCCTTGACACATAGTAGGGCCCCAACAGATGTGACTGAAGGGATCCGCAAGCGGATGAACAGAGGCTGACGCGGCTCCTCCCGCGGAGCGGCCCGTTCCGAGGACAGGATGAGCTGACTCGGAAGGCTCGGTTTAAAGCGTGGTTGGCAGGAGAGAATGGAAATAAAGAAGGAAAACGCCGGGGGTTAGAAATAAAGGACCTGGAGGTTCAGCGAGGTGGGGTTAAGAAGCTTCGTGATGAGATACTCGAGCAATAAACCTGCAAGAATAGGAGACTGCGGTTAAAGCATGATACTTGGTCATGTGATTTTAGAGTTGGTGCAGTTCTGGCGACATCGAGGTTGAGGCTATGTGCAGGGCAGAGGGCCGCTCGAGCTGAGCGAGGGGAAGCTGAGCGTGCAGACGGGACTGGGCTGCGGGCCCTGAGTGGTAGGGTCATATAGGGTCACCGGAGGGGCTTGAAGGAGGAGGAAGACTAGAAGCTGGTGCCCAGGTCATCAGGCCACCAATGAGGACAGGGAGAAGATGGTACATCGTAGTGTCATGAGCTCCAAAGAAACGGGGTTATTTTATCTCTTCTGTTCCTTTTTTAAGAGGCTGGAAGAACAAAGATCAGGGAGAGGAAGTCATCATAAAGGAGGAGGCCACTCCGCCTTTCAGCCCTGAGGTGTGTGGGGTGGGTAAACTGTCACCTCGAGAGGTCCGCGGGGGGAAGTGGTGTTCTCGGCCCGGTCTGCTGTTACCACAAGGAGGCAGAAGAGGTTTGGGAGAGGACCTGCGGGACAACGCGGGGCTTGCTGGCCGTGGACCAGGAGTTCCAGAGGATGGCAAGGAAGAGTTTGGGAAGGGAAGCAAGGCTGGGGCAGGAGGCGGCAACCTGGGCGAACTGTCTGGGAGATGAAAGGCGATCAGAGGGGCTTGTATTCCAGCTGTAAGGAAGGGAGGCGGCCATGGTAGCTTGGTCTGGACAGGGTCGTGGAGCTGCGTGGACGCGTAGGTCTAACTCTGGCGTGGATGGAGTTCCGCTTCCTCCTACGAAAGCTCTCGTTTGATCTGCTAACACGGAGGACCGCTCCGCATCTCACTTCTGTGCTTTCCCTTTGCCCATCTCCGTCTGACGTGGGCACCTCTATTCCTTCCAAATAAATTTAGTTTGTTCAATTTATTTTCTCATTTTAGACCCAGGGAAGCCAACAGTCATGCTCTCTGCATTTTGAGCTGATATCTCAAGCGTGTTCCCATTTCAGTCCTGCACGAAAACAGGTCTAATTAGTGGCATCCATCCTTGTTTTTCATTTTTCTTTAATTTTTTTAAGTAATACTTTGAGCTAAGATGAAATATAAAATCAAAGTGAAACCAACTTTATCAGATGACAGTCATAGCCACAATGTTTTTTAGCCTGGATAACCAAGCTAAATATAAAACCATGGTTTTTCTTTTTCTTTTTTTTTTTAAGACATTTCAGATATTTTGATTCTTTGGTAACGAGATTCTCAAAGTGGTTTTTAGTTTAGTACTCACCAGGCCTCGCGGATTGACACTATTCCAGAAGAGAGATGACACATATTTGGGGTGGCAAAGAAAACTACTCTAATTCTGGAGAAAACAGTCTGGAGAGTAAATGAAGGTTTATTGCTTACCTTGAGCCACCTAGAATTGAGAATGGCAGGAGACAAAGACCGCAGGGTAAGGACTTCGTTTCATTAAGCCTAGTCATTTTTTAAGATTATTAATATTTTTTAGACAACTGTGCAGTACTGACGCAAGGGCCTATATGTACACCACTTCATACCCACTAGTACGGTGATAGTAAAAAAGACAGACAGCATCAAGCATTGGACCGAATGTGGAGAAACTGGAGCCTTCACGAGTTGCTGGTAGGGTTGTAAAATGCAGCAGTCCTCACGGAGAACAGTTTGGCTGTTCCTCAAACAATGAAACATGGACTTATCGTATGACCCAACAAAACTGCACTTCTAGGTATAGACCAAGAGAATTGAAAACATAAGTCTACTCAAAAACCTGTACCTGAAAGTTCGTGGCAGCATTATTCATAATAGCCAAAATGCAGAAACAACCCAAATGTTCATCAACTGATGAATGGACAAAGAAAATGTGACATATCTATACCATAGAGTATTATGCAGCCATAAAAAGTAATGAAGTACAGATACATGCTACAAATGAATTAACCTCGCAACACTACCCTAAGTGAAAGAAGCCAGACACAGAAGGCCATATAGTGTATGATTCTATTTATATGAAACGTCCAGAATAGGCAAATCCATAGAGGCAAAAAGTAGATTTGTGGTTATCAGGCAGTAGGGGAGAGGAGGTGCTCAATGACTGTTGATGGGTATTGGGTTTCCTTTCATGGTAGTAGATACGTTCTGGGGTTAGATAATATTGATGGTTGCTAGAATCTTGCGGATATACCAAAAACTATTGGATCGTACACTTAAAAGGGGCAAATTTTACAGTATGTGTTTTATCTAAATAAAATAGGATTTTTAAGAAAGAGCCCATGCACAGAGCTAAATATAAACGTGTTTATTATCAAACTTTATAGTGTCATGTCAAATACGTATGACATAAGCTTAAATAAATACATACTTTAAAAATTGTAAAATATTCTAAATCATAATTTAAAATACTTTATAAAACCCAAACACAGATCACATTTATATTTCATACAGCAGTACATATAAATATTTACAACATTTGAACAGTTGGAGATAATGGTAATTCATCATTCCATAGGTAGCCTGATCACAAAAGCTGTTTTTTTCTCTCTCGTTTCTCAGAGTTTTTTTGACCCTTAGAAACCTCTGCTGTTCTGATGCTTATCATCTCTCTCTGTTTACTTTTGGCTTTGCCCTTGCCACTACGCAGCCAATGCTTCTCTGAAACTTTGCTTTTTTAATACATGCTAAGTCGATGGAAGTATGGGAGAGTTTTGATCCTCACACCCTGTGAGGATGGAGCAGCTTTGGCAATTACTGACTGAGAATTTCTCATTGCCAGTCATCAACCAATAATTGGATTCCTTAGGAATTTTAAACTCCCTTATAAAAAAGCGTAAATACTTGCTCATACAGGCTTTTCTCTCTTCAAGAACAGCCTAACAAACCATAAAACAATTAAGAAATAATTATTAGACATCTTCGCTTCATAAAAATTCACGAAATGAAGCCTTTACATGAATGACCCTGCCACAGATTCAGAGTCTGACGTGCTGTGCAAGAATTCTCTGTTCAACATCTTCTCAGGAGCGTGGAGCACATTGCATTTCTACGTGTTCTTTCAACAGCCACATTCACAACACTGTGCCTTCATCTATCTGCCTTTACGCTTCTGTCAAATCAGAACATGTGGCCTCATGGAGGTATTCGTCATGGAAACCACACATTTCTGAAAAAAAAAAAAAACCCTGACAGTGTACAGGTGTGTGCCATTTAGCTTTTACTCTCCTGATCCTATTTGTGTTTTTAAAAGCAACTGTAGTAAAATATTCAAAATTTTACACTGCTTACCATTATTCATTGCTAGGGAGCAGTATTTGCCCTTTTCTTGAAATATATTTACTACAGATGTAACATTGGTCTTTGATAATAAGCAGAGAGGTGGTGATCTAGGATAAGAAACTATTACCCAATCATAGTCCTAACATTTACATATTTTAAAGCCCCTACATCACATGTACTGATTTAAGAATTATGGAATATATATTCAGTGCAAGTAAAAAGAACACAGTCTCCTAGGATGCTTTAAAAAGAGTGAATCCCACAGGGATAAAAGTGATTAAGACTGTGCTTAGAACTCCTCATGAGAGTATTCAGTAGGTTTTGCACTATTTACACACTTTCCCGTGCACTCAACTATGGGCATTAAAAGTTTGTTGTTTTTTTCCAAGTCAGTAATAGAATATCATTGGCCAATTTGTTTTCTCTAAGCTCTTGACAGTTACTACTTAACTCTATGACAACTTTATAATCAGCAGCTGAAACATTGTGATGGGTAAAAGGAAGAAACAATGTCACAAAATACTGTGTTTCTCCACCGAGATTTCAAGATGAGCAAGGAAGAACTAGAGAAGGAATTCTGAGATTCCAGAGTCTTGGTCTCTTCAGTTTTGCCTGGGAGGGAAGGTTATTTCCCTCCAGGATCCAGCACTTCCCAGATCCTGAGAATAGGAAAGAGAAGACTGAGTCTTTCTGGTGGTGGGCAGGCCTGGCGCACTGGGCTTTGGTCCTTTGAAGTCCTCTTGGGCACTGCGGTCCCAGCCGTAAAAGTGCAGGAGGTAAGGGCCTGAGATGCAAGGATTGCTCGCTGTCTCCACCATCTTCAGGTGTCTCCCTAATTTCCTCGTTTGCTTGTGTCCTGCAAGTATAAGAGCGCGTGCCATCAGGACACTTGATGTTCTGCATGCCAATAGCAACAGCAAATCTCATCTTCTGTTCACCGTGTGTACTCGTACTGGTTAGTCTGAATGTAAACACCAAAGTCCTATTCAGTTAGGGCAGTGAAACTATTCTGTATGGTACTGTAATGGTGGATTCATGGCATTGTACATTGTCAAAACCGAGAGTGAGCCCTAGTGTAAACGGCGGACTTCAGTTAATAATAACTGTCAACACCGGCCCGTCGGCTGTGACAAAATGCCATAGTGATGCAGGATGTCAATGGTGGAAGCAAAGGAGGGCAGGGGCCAGGGGGAGGTTGCAAGTCTGTACTTCCTGCTCACTATTTCTGTAAACCTAAAACTGCACACACACAAAAGTATTAATTAAAAATATCTATTTGGAGGGGACTCGACCTTCCAAATTCCCAGAAAGCAGAGCAGAGTAGCTCAGACCACAGATTCTGGAACCCGGCCGCCTAGCCTGGACTCCCAGTCACACCGCTTACTGGCTTGGAGAGTTTAAGCAAGTGGCCTAACTTCCCTGTGCCTCTTTCTCTTCATCTGTATAATAATAAATATAGTAACAGCGCTGTCTCGTAGAATCCCTAACTGAGAACAGTTCCTAGACGCAGTGAGTGCTGTGTAAGGGTTAGCTATCAGCGTCATCGTTAACCTTCACAAGTGAAATGAGTCCATAGAGGCCAGACCCTTGCTCCTTCCCCTCCTTCTATAAACAAATGAAGCAGCATTTCATAAAATACAGGGAAGGTGGTGATTCCCCACCCCCAACCCAAAAGCAGCAGACTTGGAGGGTTAAGGAGCAACAGAACACATGAAAAGAGTATCTTCTCTCAAAGCCACATGCGATTCTCCAGGCTTACCCGATGCCCTGGGACTTAAATGGACTCAGAAGGCGTTTGGTAGGACCCATCTGATTGAAGGCTTTGGCAACTGCTGTGGAATACACGAGAACACTCAGTCAAGAACTGTTTTCCAACACGAAGCGAGAAAAAAGTTGTAGAGTTTGGATGGCATGCTATGTACAAGAATGCAGCTTACCTGGCAAGAATAAATTTCTTTGCTGCAAGAAAAAGAAAACCATTAATTTGGACTAAACGACTTCAAGGACATATCAGATCCAGAAACAGGAGGACTCTGCATCATCAGGAGTTGCAAACTCAATGCTTCAGGGCCCCTGTAGTAATCAGGGCACCAGCACAGCTTGGTGGCACCCGGGGCGGAATGCAAAGCGGTGGCTCAGCCGAGGGGCCCAGCATTTTCTACCACAAGCAAATAGCCCCAGGCTCAGCCTGCCAGGTTCAGCCATCAATTTCATGACAAGTCAATCTGGACTCAGTGTGGAATTTCCTATCTTGTCAACATCAGAACTTAATTCAAAAACACTCTGTAGGCCAAACCATGAATGTGGCGAGATGTGTTTGCTTGTTTCCTACAAGACACTCCCTGACTTAAGCCTGCATTCTAAATAAGTTTCCTGGAAACATCTTGTCCATTCCGCTGGGAGCACTGGCCATGGCAGGCTCGTCGCCAGCTCTTTGAGCATCGGAGACTTCAGTGTGAATGGCATTTCCTGGCAGCTCCGAGCTGCGCGGTAAACCCCTTCCCTAAGACTTCTGTGTGGTTGTGCTGCAGCTTATCATTTATCTAGTAACTAGATTCTAACTACTGTTAAACCTGCGAGAGATTTAAATCTGACTCATGGATGACAGAAAAGATATATTTTTCAAAAACGCTTTTGGAGTACATTCATCATCTCCCTCACCTTTCTTCCGAAGACGTTTCAGAAGCCAGAAGAGAAACGATGCTAACGTCAGGAGGGAGGTTCCAGCGACCGAGAGTCCGACTGCCAAGGGGACGTTGGACGTCGTGGGAGCTAAGGAAATGGGGGAGGACCGTCACAAGAAGGGACTGTCTGCAGTCCTCCCGTGCGGGTCACCGGCCCTTTCCCTTGCGCACTGAGTACCGTGCACAGAGCAGAGAGCCATGTGGTTCAGCACGGGAGAGGGAGACGGGGCATTAAAGGCCTTCGAGATCTACCCCGGCTTTCACAAGCTGGTGTCCCCGCTGCCAGGCCCCACACTGCACCTCGGTGAGCACTGCTCATCCCCCCTCCCCTCTCCCCACTTTCTCATTCTCTCATTTTCCTTTCCGCCCTAGCTCTCCTTTTCCCAATTATCACAGTTTACCCATTCTATCAACACGTCGCCTCTTCTGTTTTCTCTCTGTCCCCATAAAATTAAACATTCACCAGTTTGCTCCCCTGGGCGACCCTCTGACCTTTCTGGTTTGGACAGAATGACCAGTTCATCATGGTCGCCAGATAACCCCCTTTTTCCTCTCTAGTCCCCCAGACCACCACCAAGCAATGCCTCACCTTCGCAGGTAGGCGGCACCCCAGACCAGTGTCCCGTGGCACCACACGTCAGAGCTGCCGAGCCATTGAGCGTCCATCCTTCCGGGCACGCAAACACACACAGCGCACCGAACACTGGCGCCCCGCTGCAGTTCATGTCGGCTGGCCCAGGAAAGTCCAGGCCCGGACACTGCACCACTGCAAGCGAGCGGCACACGGGCAGAGGTTAGGGAGAGCACCGGGGACTGCGAAGCCTGGCCGAAGAGTCGGCAGCAGACGTAACTGAGCACTGCTTAGTGTTCAGCATGTGGAAATTAGGATCAGGCCCCTTGGGGCATCTAGGTCCAGAGAATCATACTTGCCCTGTGCCCCTTAAAGTCTGAACAGAGTCTTACCTTGGCAGGAGGGGACCTCCTGTGTCCACTGTCCCTGAGCTGTGCACTCGAGCTGAGCTGCCCCATGTAGTTGGAAGCCTTCCTCACAGCTGAAGGCACAGGAGGTCCCGTAGGTGAATCTCCCAGCAGGGGCGTGGGTACACCTCACCAGGCCACTCTGGGGCTGGCGGACAGTGTCACATTTCACAGCTGGAGGACACGAGCAGGGTCGTTAGAAGTTTGTTTATATCAGGCAGCAACAAGTTTCTCCAAGTAACCAGGTCCCTGGCTCGTCCAGAGCTTTATCTTAAACTAAAAACAAAACATGTACCTTCACATGTGGGCTCCTCACTGTCCCACTTCCCTGTGGGACCACACTGGAGCCTGGCAGATCCCTTCAACACAAATCCCTGCTCACAGGAGAACTCGCAGCTGGACCCGCTTTGGAAACTTCCAGAAGCACTGGGAAGACAATTCACGTAGCCTCTCTCTGGGCTGGACAAGGCTTTGCACTGGAAAGCTGAGACACCAAAACGACGGTCAGAAAATATTGCAGTGGAACAGGACAGTCCTTGGGATTTGAGTGAACCCAGTTCGTTCTGGACAAAGCAACACTCGGAGAACTCAAGACTGTGACCCCCTGGACAACGGGGAAGATGGCTGGGTGTTCTTTGAATTGCAATCCCTTTGTCGACAATGGCACTAATTAGAGGACTAGGGATTTCTGAGCACTGTTTGGCATGCAAAGGAAGTTAGGGCCAAGAGAAAAACTTTGTGTAGTCAGAGAACCACGATGGGTCCCAGATGCTCACAGACAATGCCAGGGAGAGGGGAGGATGGGGAGGAAGGCGGCCACATAAAACTTGTCTGTTCTGCAGCTTGGTTTTGGTCTTGTGACTTTTTGCCACTGGAAATTATTCCGTGCTATATTTGGCTATAAGAATATCGCTTATTTTTAATGTTTTTGCTCTCGCTTTAAAGTGAATTAGATTTTGGTGTTTAAAGTGAATTAGATTTTGGTGTTTATGTATTAAGGGTGTCTCTATGGCCGACACCACGCTTGAAGCAGTCTCATCACTGCTAGATATGAGCAATTTTAGAAGAAAGGTTTGACAAAAGTTATAGCATCAAGTCATGTTCTCCCGATCCTCCTTCTGAAATTTTCCAGTGTGACTCCCCTTAGATTAAGGCATCTGCTTACTCCACGCCAGTGCCTGTCAAGTTGCATCGGCACAGCACCGTGACAAAACCAGCAAAGCACCCTTTCTCATTACATGCGATTCTTTCCCTGCATGAGCATTGTTTCTTTTATATGAATCCCAAGGTATAAGATGAATGTTGCCCATCAGATCTGATTTCCGCAGTTCAAGCCTGCGTCTGGTTTCACGCTAGCTGCTCGGCCTGGGGGTCGCTGCGCGTGAGGCAAGGGGGCGTGTACAGGGGTGACCTGTGTGGGCTTACCTTCACACACTGGCGCTCGCTGTGTCCATTGCCCTTGGGCTGTGCATTCAACCTGGGCCGGTCCCTGCAACCGGAAGCCTTCCTCGCAGGTGAAGTCACAGGATGACCCGAAGGTGAGCTCTCCGGCAGGGGAATGGCTGCAGCTCACAGAGCCATTCTGAGGATGGCCGATGGCACCGCACGTCACAGCTGTAACACAGGCACCCATTTACATGAGCGGGTCTGGCTTGGCCACTTCAAGCACAGGGTGAGGAAGAGAATGTTCGCAGTGAACCTGGACATGGAGTAGCTCTACCTTTACACGTTGGCTTCTCGTTGTCCCAGTTCCCAGACGAGGTGCACTGGAGGCGCTGGGGCCCCAGTAGTTCAAATCCTTCCTCACAGTGAAATGCACAGGTCGTGTTCCATGGGGAGCTCCCGGGGCTTTGAGAACATTCCACGCGTCCATTGGCAGGGCGCGTCAAAGCATCACACTCAACCACTGGGGATTCAGAAGAGCACCATGAATTTCACAGAAGAACGATATGTCACTTCCTGTTGCACTGGAGCTTATACCAGAGCAAGGAAGCTGCCTTTGAAGCGGGGATCCTGGAAGTCCCACATTATTCTTGGGGACACGTACACCCGCAATAATGCTTTTATGCTTTGTTCATCTTTCTGATTTTTACATTGACTATGCTGAGGGACCTCTGATCTATTTGATCAAATCTCTCGTCAGATCTCTCAACTATTTTATATAAGGCAAAAACGAAGGGAAAGAACAGATACTAAATCAGGATTTATGACTTTTATCACAACTTAATGTCATGATAAGGATGCTCATTTATTTTAGTCCAGTAGGCCCTGGAGGAAAGAGTTTTTCGTCTCTGGCCTAGAAAGATAAGACTGAGAGAAAAAATATAGAGACTACTTGATTATCATGGTCCTAAATTTGTCCATTGTTGACGTTAAACAGGGAAAGAAGGTGAGAGTCATTAAGAGTTCTGGAGTGTGGTTCTGCTGTGTCACATGTTCTATAAATCACCAGAAACACCCACTTCAAACGGACAACAAACCTCTCTCACACTGAGCAAGAGCCATCTCGGCCATTTGTACTGGCTGAGAGGATGAGTCTGATTAAAAACGACAAAGAGAGCTCTCCCTAGAGTTTGGAAACATTCCACATTGGATTTTAGGAGAAGCTGCGGCAGGAGGGAAGACCCGGGGAGCGCTCCGCGTGCCACCATGCCGGGAGACTTACCGTTGCAGGCTGGAGGGGAGGCGCTCCAGGCCCCCGAGGACGTGCACCATGTGGCCTCGGTACTGCTGGGCAGGTAGCCCTCCTGACAGCTGACGGTGCAGGAGGAGTTGTAGCTGAAGCGCCCCAAAGGGTGGGTGCAAACCAGGCTCCCGTGCGCGGGGGCTTCCCGCTCCTGACAGGTCACAACTGAAAAGGGAATGCAAGTCAGTCCTGGGCCTCTCTCCGCTCCCGTAAAGTGGGACGGAGACTGGGATCTACGACCACTGCGCATCGGACGCTTGCTGTGTGCCAGGCCCCGCGGAAACGGTGTGTCTGCATTTGTTCACATCACCCTAACCCCAGGCCTATGAGGTTAGGACCGTCGTCATCCTCATTTACAGGGAGGAAGCTGGGACTCAGTGGGTTCAGCCACCCAGTCGAGGCGCCATGACTGCTAAGTGGTGACTCTGGGATTTGAATCCCAGAGGCTCAGCCCTTAACCACCAGCCTGGTGTCACCATGTGCCCCAGGGAAAGGGAAGACATGCAGAGCTGACGCCACAGCCAGCTAGGACACGGGATGGTGCTACCACCTCAAGGGAAGGAAGAGGTGAGATGGAGACTTACCTTGCTCACACCTGAGTCCACTGAAGCCGGGGTGGCACCGGCAGGTGTAGTTGTTGATGGTCTCCACACACTCACCATGGCCGCTGCAGGATGTTTGGGTACAGGCAGCTGTGGAAAACATAATTCATGACAAGGAAGGTAAGTTCCTTTGAGATTAGGATCAACGGTGTGCAACAGAGATGTCACCAGTGATACGGAGTGCCAGAGACTGTAACTGAATGTTACGGGACACCAAAGCTGAGTTCTAGGCTTAACTTGTTTTAAACCTTGATGTGAACATACAGATGTCCAAGGGTACAGCTGCAACTGGCATCAAGAACAGAGAATTCACTTTATCACAAGCTCTAAAGCTCATCCCCCTGCCCTGTGTGTGTGTATGCACACTATGTATGTATAGGGCTATATGTGTGTGTGTATGTGTGTGCGTGTGTGCGTGTGTGCGTGTGTGTGTGTGTGTGTGTGTGTGTGTGTGTGTGTGTGTATGTATTCTTGCCTACGGTCACACAAAGAAGCAAAAAGGGATTCTTTACCAGGCAACCAGAATGCCTTAAAACCATATCTTTTAGGACATAAAACCACCACAGGGACCCGTTCCCGCAGACCGCCAGGGACTCGGCGAGATGCCGAGACTGCCCGCGCCACCCCGGCCGCACCTGTGTAGCACAAGGCCAGCTTCTTCTTGCTGCACCGCTCGTCGTTCCACTTGCCGGCGTCCTTGTGTCTCCGGATGTAGATCTCCACGCAGTCCTCGTCGCTCTGCTTATTGTTCGGTTCGCCCGGAGCCCAGTTCTGGGCTTCCTCCGTCAGAGGCCTCTGGGTCCCTATCCAGACCCACTGATTGTTGACCTTCCTGATCCCACTCCACTAG
>NW_006432945.1:16394213-16405442 GCF_000325575.1 Pteropus alecto | reverse complement strand
TGAAAAGGGAATGCAGGTCAGTCCTGGGCCTCTCTCCGCTCCCGTAAAGTGGGACGGAGACTGGGATCTACGACCACTGCGCATCGGACGCTTGCTGTGTGCCAGGCCCCGCGGAAACGGTGTGTCTGCATTTGTTCACATCACCCTAACCCCAGGCCTATGAGGTTAGGACCGTCATCATCCTCATTTACAGGGAGGAAGCTGGGACTCAGTGGGTTCAGCCACCCAGTCGCGGCGCCATGACTGCTAAGTGGTGACTCTGGGATTTGAATCCCAGAGGCTCAGCCCTTAACCACCAGTCTGGTGTCACCATATGCCCCAGGGAAGGGAAGACATGCAGAGCTGACACCACAGCCAGCTAGGACACGGGATGGTGCTACCACCTCAAGGGAAGGAAGAGGAGAGATGGAGACTTACCTTGCTCACACCTGAGTCCACTGAAGCCGGGGTGGCACCGGCAGGTGTAGTTGTTGATGGTCTCCACACACTCACCATGGCCGCTGCAGGATGTTTGGGTACAGGCAGCTGTGGAAAACATAATTCATGACAAGGAAGGTAAGTTCCTTTGAGATTAGGATCAACGGTGTGCAACAGAGATGTCACCAGTGATACGGAGTGCCAGAGACTGTAACTGAATGTTACGGGACACCAAAGCTGAGTTCTAGGCTTAACTTGTTTTAAACCTTGATGTGAACATACAGGTGTCCAAGGGTACAGCTGCAACTGGCATCAAGAACAGAGAATTCACTTTATCACAAGCTCTAAAGCTCATCCCCCTGCCCTGTGTGTGTGTATGCACACTATGTATGTGGGCTTACCTTCATGTGTGTGTATGTGTGTGTGTGTGTGCGTGTGTGCGTGTGCGTGTGTGTGTGTGTGTGTGTGTGTGTGTGTGTATGTATTCTTGCCTACGGTCACACAAAGAAGCAAAAAGGGATTCTTTACCAGGCAACCAGAATGCCTTAAAACCATATCTTTTAGGACATAAAACCACCACAGGGACCCGTTCCCGCAGACCGCCAGGGACTCGGCGAGATGCCGAGACTGCCCGCGCCGCCGCCCGGCCGCACCTGTGTAGCACAAGGCGAGCTTCTTCTTGCTGCACCGCTCGTCATTCCACTTGCCGGCGTCCTTGTGTCTCCGGATGTAGATCTCCACGCAGTCCTCGTCGCTCTGCTTATTGTTCGGTTCGCCCGGAGCCCAGTTCTGGGCTTCCTCCGTCAGAGGCCTCTGGGTCCCTATCCAGACCCACTGATTGTTGACCTTCCTGATCCCAATCCAGTAGTAACTTGGAGAGTAGTCGAACGTGGCGTTCAGGTGTCGGATCTCCTCCTGGTTTTGAATGGCGACCAGGTGGGTGTACCTCTCCTGACAGTAAGCGCTGGCCTCGTCAAACGTCATGGGCTCCGGGGAAGCGTTGTAAGACCAGGCGTCACCCTCCTCACACAGGAGGAGCGCTAAGGGGGACGGGGTGGAAGGAGGGAGAAAGCTCAGTCCCACTGTGGCCTGCCTCTTAACGGGGCTTTGTATGGTCTCATTTTTGGCAGAGTGACCTTTGGGATGACTCAAACTCTTTTTACCTTTTCCAAAGTAAGAAGGGGTATGGATGGAGAAACTCCCATTTACTGCTTTACCTGCGCTCACCTACCGTAACCTATCAGTAACTTTACAGTGGAGCAGTAATCAGAATAACAGCTTTTTGAGCACCTAATCTGCACCCCAGCACTGTGCCCTCGCAGTGCCTCCTGCATAGGTGTTTGTTTTACGAGCAACACCTCACACGTAAGGAAGCTGAGACGCGGAGGTGAAGGAGGTGGCCCCTAGTCCAGGGCAAAACACATCGTGGGGAGAGGCCAGGGATGCTGCTGAGCATCCTACTGTGCACTGGGTGGCCCCCCACAGGGAAGAATAATATGCTCCAAATTTTCAGTAGTGCCAAGGATGGAGGATGGGGATCCCTGATCCAACTAATGGCACCGACTCACCCAGAATGAGAGCAGAGAGAAGCTGCGAAGCAGTCATGACTCCAGTTCTTCTCATCCGAAGATCCGACTTGAAAGGCTGTTGGGGGGAGGGTACAAAATCAGTTACAGAGTGAATCCCAGGTAACCAGTTACTCACATCGCCCTGCAGTGATGTTTACAGCAGCATGATAAGATTTTAGGTAAAAGATTCCAGTGTCACAGTCTTTATTTCAAAGACGTGTATCTGAATGAATAGATACCAAATTTAAGGTTTTCATCATTTAAGTAAAAAAGAAAAACTAGGTTTTAACTAGTCTGGATACAATGAGAGCCTCCCCACGTCCTTGATCAGAAGGCTTCGTTCATGCCGGTCACCTGAGCGTCATGCCCAAGGCTGCTCTTGTAATGACTTACCATTTCGTATCGAGGTTGGTTCCAAATCCGACTCCTGGAGCGTCTCTGCTGCTTCTGCCTCGTGCTGCTCTTGAACTTCTAGTGCTAAGTCAGCCAAGAACAGCTGAGCACAGCTCCTGCCGGAGTTCCTTTATAGGAGAGCTGGCTTCCTGTGAGTAACGGGAGGGTACAACCAAGCCCTGTGAAGAGGAATTTCCCAGCAGAGTCCTGAAAGTTCCCTGGGAATACCCACAATGCTAAAAATTACAGTGATGTCAGAGACCCTGTCCGTCAAAACCAATTCTTTTTGTGTGTACCTTTTTTATTTTACATGAATTCTATTCACATGCCACAGATGCATAGTTTTTAATTCTAAGAACATAAAACATCTTTAAAAAGTTGAAAAGCTTTGCTGATTAGCAGTATGTCTTCTGTAATTGTGGTTGTCATAGGAATTTTACGAACGTACACAAACTGAGAATAGCGATGTCTCTGGGGACCGCTGTCCTCAGTTTTCTCACCCGAGCTGTCAGCACTGGGTCACCCTCACTTTTCTCCTCTTTCACCTACCACCTCAACCCATTTGGAGGTGCACTGTCTCGCAGAGGCATGAGTCACAAGATTCTGTGCATAGTTATGGCTAAATTACTAGAAATAATAACTCTAACACTTATTTAGAAGATATCTCTAACATTTATTGAATGCTTACTATGTGCCGGGTCTGTTCTGAGTATTTTGCGTGTTCGTCTCTATGATTATTCAATCCTCAACAGCCTATGAAGTGGGTACTGTTATTATCCCCATTTTACAGATGAGGAAATTGAGGCACCAAAGATTTTACTTTTCTCATCCTGAAGCACAGAGCCAAGGGGCTGAAATCCAGGCCGTCAGTCTCTAGAACTGGCTTCCCTAACTGCCACCCCAAACCGTGCCCCACGATGAGCCCCTGTTCTGCCATCCCCTGTCCTCCCCTTGCCCACTTCCTCCAAGAACGACACGGTCATCCCAGCTCTCTGCCAAGAGGGCCGTGCTTCAATTCTGAGGCGCGAAGGCGGGAAGGCGACCCCGTGAGCAGTAGACAGAGAATGCAGTGGGGACGGGCCCCAGGTCCTCAGTGTGTGAGGAGAAGGAGGACAGAGAAGCAACCACGGCCGGCCGAGCTGCACCTAGGACAGGTTGTTGACCTCATGTCACACTTTCTAGGAGATTCTGGTTCATGAGCAAATTCTCTCTGCAGCTGAAGTGCAGAATGATTGCTTTAAATGTGAGCTGACAGAACTCCGGGGAGGGATGAGAGGGCGGAGTGGAAGAGATGTGTGAGCAAAGGTAACTTGTCGTTATTGCTGTTCCCAGAGATATGATATTCCAGACCCACGGGGATCCTACACTCTCCCGGGGGAAGGCCCTGAGGCTGGGCCTGCAGATCAGGTACCCGGGGTCCTGGGAGCTGAGTGGCTTCCTTCAAGCTCTCAGGTTGCTGACAAGGCCACAGACAGATGGATTTCCCTGTCATGGAGGGATGCCAGCGCAGTGGGGGCGCTGACAGCCAACTGTAGCTTCTTCACCTGTGCTTTCCCGTCAGGGCACCCCCTCGCTGGAGACCAGGAATGAGCTGAAGAGGAAATAGGGCGAGAGTTGCGTAGCTGGGAATGTGGAATCTTACCTGCCCTTCCCAAATAAACCTGATTGCCCCCACATAACAGGACAGTTAGAGGTGTCTCGAGGCCCCACTGAGTCTCTGAACCCTTTCAACTCTGGCTTCACGTGGGTCCCTTTACGATGCCCATCCTGGCGCTGGCAAAGAGAAGAGGCGAGAAGACGGAACACACAAGGCCACACCCCAGGCTCCACCACCAGGGCCGTGTGGTCTCTGAGGCACCACACTTCCCGCCTCATCAGCCCCTGTCCTGGAAGTCCCCTGCCCTCCTCCACAGCCTTTAATGGGGCACCAAGGACTGGAACGCTTTCGCTCCTGGGCCCAGACCAGCTCGTTCTCATCGTTGTGGCGAGGGGGCATGCTCGAAGGAGCGACAGAGAGCCAGAAAAGGAACGTTGGTGTTCCTAAGACAAAGGCTACGGTTTCATCCGAGGCCGTCCTGTACACTATCAGTATCCAGGAGATCGTTTGGTTTAACGGGAAGTGGCCCCAGCCATGCCCACATGGGTCAAGACCACTGCCGAGGCATGAATTTCACTTTGCTTCCTCACTGCTGACGGGGGCGAAGCGGCCACCTCTGGCTTTCCCGAGGCCCTTGGTTTCCTCGTCTCTGGGCAATGTCGCTGGGCACTTCTTTTTTGAAAACCGGGGTTACCTGCTGCCCAAATTCTCCTCTGCTAACATCTGAAGTACTTCTGCAAAGTGTAAGGTAGGGAGAGGATATCCCAGTAAAGATTTAATTCTATCTGCAGAATATAAATGCACACCCAAAATTGTGAAATAGAGTTTCTATCAGTGTACCATCCCAGTGTGGAATGGCGTTCCTTGTTTGATCAAAACATATGCGTTTTGTTTGGAAAACTGGTCTGGTTCCCTCTAGATCCATCCCAGAGGGAAGGCTTGTTCACTCGTTTGGGATTTGTAGACATCTTAGGACATCTGAGTCAGGTAGGCATCATGGGCACTGTCCCTGGCTTTGTTCCCACCCCCGGGGAAAAGGATGGCGTTCTCAGATCTCTCTTATATGAAGAAGACTCACCGGGTAGCTCGTTTAAAACGCCATCTTCTGGTCCAACACCCAGAGACTCTGACTCAGTAGGTCTGGGCTGGGGTCCAGGCATCAGCACTGTAAATGAATATCTCAGGTGATTCGGAGACGGATGCCCATATCGTACCACATGTTGAGATATGTTGGCCCAGCACCACCCAGTTTGGGAGAGACTAGTCAGAAGCCCCAGTGGCTGCTGCTCTGCTATAGGTACCAGGATTTGGGTCCAAATGTCACTGCACTTAATCCCAACACCCTCTCTACTGGAAGGCTAGAGGCCCCACTGGTAACAGTGCTGGGCAAACATAAGGAATATTTAGGGTGAGTGGGTATTTTGAATTCTTATATATGGATAGTAAATGGTTTTTAGCCAAGGAAAGAATGGCTACTAAAGAAGTAACATAGGTGTGTATATATTAGGTTATTCTTTTTTCTCCTCCGATTTAAAAAGACCCTGTAATCCTGCTAATTCCCCTTTCTAAACTTTCTAGATGATACTAAAACTTATAATTTTGATGTGTTTCCTTGCTTCCTACTTGGCAGAATCTTATCTTGAAGCTTCCGTTTTGCGTTTTGGGATCTAAGAATTAACTAATAGGAATATCTTCAAAATGAGCCAAGTCTGGTGAATTCCCAGAGCGGAAGAAACAAGTAGGGGCGGGCTGGATTGACAGAGCTTTTCCTGAATGTAGCCAGACTGTTTGCCGACAGTCGTAACTGTCAAATCCAGGGGGAAAATGCCCCTGGATTTGAGTGAAGCCCCCTTGCTTGTTTTCCTTGGCCGCCGATGCTGCTTGTTTTGTAAGTCAGAAGTTTCCTGAAGGACTATTGTTAGCTCTGTGCTAGGTGCCTCACAGCAGAAAAATCCTGGTGGTCACTTTTTGAATAATAGGAGATTGCTGTGTTATACTCCTTGGCTCTGTGCCTTGGAGTAAAGCTTCTTTGCCTTTTCAAGTCTCAGATTTCCCATCTAAGAACCAAAGATGCTCGACCATAGTCTCTGCAGCTGTAGCATATTATAACATTATGTATAAATATCGGACAATATCCTGCTGGTTTCAATCCAAGTGTTCATTATTTTCCTTGCTGTGAAATTTTTAGCTAATCGTTAATAATAATACCATATACAGAGTGCCTACTGTGCATCAAGCGCTTTCCATTCATTACTTCATACGAATTTCACCAAATGAAAGGTGGACATTAATTCCATTTTTTATAGGATGAAACACAGAGGATAAGTACCTTGCCTGTGTTTTTTTTCCCGCTGACAAGTGGTTGAGCAGGGATTCAGATCCGTGTCCGTATTTCTAAAGCTTCTAGGATGACTCCATGCCTGTTAGGATGGAAACTTAGGCAGGGAAGCATACCTGAGCTTCTGCATGGAAGAAAAAAGGTTCCAGCAACCTCCTTGGCTTCTCGCAGCCCCACCCTGACCTGTGGGCTCAACGTCCTAGGCTGGGTTCCTTCTGAAGCAGACCCTGTGACAAGCACGTGGCTGCAAGTCTCTTATTTGGGAGTTGAGTGAGGAAGTGAGAAGGAAAACCAAGGAACGAATGAAGGGTGTGCTGATAAGCGGGTTACCCCCGTGGGAGCAGGGACGCAGAGAGAGCTGGGGGGTGTATCCACCAACTGCGGTCAGTCACGGCGGAGGGCTCCGCACACAGATCCCAGAGTCAGAGAAGGCCCTCCACAAAGGGTCACGGGGGCTTACAGTGGGATCTGACTGAGGTTTCCAAACACAGATCTGTATGCTGTGCTGGGACGAGATAGATATGTTAGTTTTCTATCACTGCGGTAACAAATTATTACAAATTTAATGCCTGAAAACGAGCCAAGTTATTTCATAGTTTCCGTGGGTTGGAAGTACAGGGGACCCAGCTGGTTTCTCTGCACTGGGTTTCACATTGCCAAATTCAAGGCGTCAGCCAGCTGGGCTCTTCTTGAGAGATTCTGAAAAGAATCCACTTCCAAGGTCACTGATATTGTTGGCAGAATCTAGTTCCTCGTGGTTGTAGGACAGAGGTCCCCGTTTCTTTGCTGGCTGTGGTTCAGGAGTCATTCTCAGCTTCAAGGGCCACCTGTATGCCCTGGCTCATGGCCCCCTTCATCTTCCAAACCAGCAATGGCAGGCCGAGGCCTCTCCGCAGGTCCCCCCGGCGTCTCCTCTGCCTCCTCGCTCTTCTGCCTCCTCCTCTGCGTCTCCCTGCCTGACTCTGCTGCCTCCGCTCCTGCTGTTATGGGCTCCTGTGATTATACTGGGCTCACCCAGATAATCCAGGATAATCTCCCTCTCTGAAAGTCAGTTCATTGGTGACCTTAATTCCATCTGCAAAATCTCTTCTCAGCAGTACCTAGATTGGTGTTTGGATGACCAAAAGGCAGGAATCTCGGGGGTGGGAGCATCTTTAGCATTCTGTCTACCACAGTGGGGACTTAGTCAGAGCTGCAATCTAGGAACTCGGGGAATGGCTTGCCTAAATCAATACTGGAGTGCCAAGGCCAAATCTGTGATGATGTGTTTTCTGACGTGGTGCTTATTATATCACCTTTGCTCAGAAGTGAGACTAACGCCCTGAATCCAAGGATGGCCTGGACCTTGAAATGGCAATGAAACGTACAAAGTAGAGTGGGATTACGGCGTCCCACCCATGTCCCCTTGGCACTCATCTTTCCCGATGACCCAACTCCGTTAGTTTTTATATCACACTTATTCCTTCACTCTGTGAACCGAGGTCACACACGTGGACCCTTCACTTTGTCAGTTCTACTTCTTGAACCATCATTATGATTATTAGTCTAGCAACTACCATGAATTAGTCCCTTCACACCAGAGGCGAAATCAACTTTCAATTTACCAAGATATTTGTTCATCATGACATCATTAGGAACTAGGTGTTACTATCCCCATTTTATAGACAAGGACACTAAGGCTTAGAGAGTTTAAATAACTTGACGTTTTCACCATAAGTAAAGTCAGAAGTAGAATAGAAAACGCTCTGAAGCCTGGCTTGGTCATCTGATATCATTAAGAATGGCTAACCCCTAACGATATGTACAAAAATATAAAATGTAAATAAAAGTAAGAAATTTTCTCTTTTAAAGTACTTTTAGGGAAAAAAGCCGGGCCATGGAAATTTGAGAGGGTCTCCTCCCATCTTTCAAATTCTCATTGCGGTTTTGGTGGGGTGGTGGACGACGCGGGTCATCTGCCATGTGCTGCCCAAGGCAGGCTCTCTACCCAAAGGTGACCGTGTTTACATTCCAAGGTGGGAGGTGGGAGCAGTTTAATGCAATAAATATTTGTTATCTTAAGTGGTTTTTGAGGGTCAGGAATCCAGAAGCAGTTTAGCTGAGATTGCAATCAGATTGTTGGCAGGCTTTAGTTTCTTGCTGGCTTTTGGCTACAGGTCTCAGTTCCTTGCTATGTAAGCTTTCGGTAGCCTGCCTGAATGTTTTCACAACACGGTAGCTATCTTTTTCTTTGAGTGATGAGAGAGCCTAAGTTTTATTTTATTTTATTTTATTTTATTTTATTTTTCCCTTTTTCGGTCTATGGAGTTGCTGTTTATATTTTGGCCTGCACAGTGTATGTGTCAAACAATGTCCAACAGTAAATTAGAATTTTATTTGGCTGAATCGTTCTAAAAAAAGAGAGGCGGAAGGGCTGATCCGCTACACAGAGTTGTTTTCCCATACACGACATTTCTGTTTTCCAGTTTTACTTACTGTCCATTAGTTGCTATTGTCCATATTTTCACTGAGAACCGGGGGTATTTTGGGGATTATTATGATCCCTTCTCATAGAGTATTTTATTTGTTGTTGCACCGCAGACATCATCTCTGGCTTTTCATACATGACCACAGCTAGCTGTTGAATGAGTAAATGAACGAAGTCACTTGAAACACGTGAAACGTTTGCTCGTGTGTCCTGGTCATGGATTTCCGAGCAGCCAGCATCCTAACATGGAAGTGTGCGCTCTCTTCCTCCTTCTTAATGTCCCACGCTATAAGGACAGAAAAGCATCTAGCAAGGCCACCAGCCTCGATATCGATATCGCCGAATGCCAAACTAAATGCGGCTCTTGAGAAGCTGAGTGAGAAGGCTAATGAGCCCCAATCGCCATCCCCAAACCCCCGCCATGCTGAGGGCTCAGTGGTAGCCAGATCAAGGGGAGCTGGGAGCCCCTCGTCAGGGGTGCACTTCCACTGAAAATAATGAGGCTCGAATGCTATATGCCGCTAAAGTAATGTTACTGTGTTTAAAGGCAGTAGAAGATTTTTCTCAAGAAGAAATCATGCCGACTTACAGCATTTGTAAACCCTCCTAACAATAATCTTAAAATTCTGCTGGAATATGTTGAACCTCCCAACTAATTCTGGGAAGTTATAACCTTCATATTAAAACTACACAATGCTAGCACAAAAGTAAGAAGCTGACCTCCTTTATAATGAGGACATCTAGCAAGAAGAATCCTGGCCTGGACCTGGCCACCCTGGCACTGCCTCTGTGTGTGTGTGTCAGTGTGTCCTGTCCACAGAAAATGGCCACGTAGACGTTATGTAGGAGTCACGGTGGTTAGCCGTCTCCACTTTACCTTGTTTGCCAATGTGGCTGGTTGCAAAGTTCATGTTTATGCGGAGCAGAGCACCTAGGATGACACGTGACAAACCCAACAATGAAGAATATCCAGGAAAGGGACTGAGGAAGAAGATTTGGGGCTGACTCTCAAAATAGAATCTCTGTGCTCTCTGGATATTGGCTTCCTTGGCCTCTGATAAATAGAAGTTTCTTTGTTGTTGAACAATGTTGATTTTGGAGAGAAATCAGTTTAAAAATCCACAAGCCTTTCTCTGGAGAATGTTACCGGAATACAGAGGGCAGTTTCACGAAGCCAGCAAAGCCTCATCTCTGCCACTAGTAGATAGGAAGACAGGAAGAGAGGAACAATACCTTTTTAAGAAGCTCGGCTTTATCTCAAAAAGTTGCCTCCGGTCAATCTGTCTAAAGGTAATTGCCATGGGAGCATCTTTATCTGTGATTCTAACAAGTGGAATGTTTCCCTTAAGACAGCCTGGTCTGGCTCAGGGAAATGAAACACTTTCTCCACTGTGAGCCAGCCATAATCCCCACTAAAAACTCTCTGGAGAATTACGATGATTATCTGGAGTGGTCAGAAGTGAGTCACTTTCCCCCTTGAAACAGTCAGCAAACAGAAGCAAATTTAAGTTCTTTTGGGTTGTCTTTGTCTCATAGATGCTTGACTAGGGTGTTCACTTTGCTACATGACCGGGAAGCAGCACGGAAGAGCAGAAAAACCTGGTCATTGTCGTTGTGCAGATCAGCAAAACAAAAAATGCTGGATATTGTCACAAGCTGGCTGTGTGACCTTGAGCGAGGTATTAAATCTCTCTGAAGTTCAGGTTTCACACTGTAAAATAGAATGATATCTGTAAAATGAAAATTTTTTCTACATCATAATGCTGTGGTTAAAAAAATAAAAAAGATGAAATAATGTGAATAAAGCACTTGGCATATATAGTTACTCAGTAAATAGTACCATGTAAAATATTGTTTGAAATGCTGATTTTAGACTTAGCTATTCAGAGGTGATCAGCCAAAGCTGGCTGTGCTGGATGGCAACAGAGAATTTGCCTGGCCTTTAGAGCAGGGATAAATAATTGTTAGCATGCCTATTCTAAAAATTTTTTTAAAAAAAAAAAAAAAGAGCTTATCCACTTGGCCAGGTGAGAAATGGCCAGGCTAGTGTTGAGAAGTTCACTCTTGAGACCCGGACCCTGCACGAGTGACAGAGAGGAAGTAGGGAATGCTGCCCATGGTGAGACACCAGGTTCCCCCCAGAGACTCTGGAGGGCATGGGTGGGATTCTGGGAGGTGAAGCAGAGAAGACACTTGACTTTCCTGTGAAACGGTTACCAAGACCTTCCAGAGTCCCCAGTTGTATATATGCCACCACAGCAATGGTTTACAAAATCCGTTCCATGGGACACTGCTTTCCAGGGAGGTGAAAAGAACGTCATGGTCAAACAGCTTCAGAAACGTAGCGTGATGCGGCTCGCTTCTTGCAGTCTGAATGCCGGTTAGCGTGTGAAAGGCTCTGAGTCGTCCCACAGGGCTAGAACCGTGTTTCACAGCGATCTACCTGGTA
>NW_006432945.1:16350894-16394154 GCF_000325575.1 Pteropus alecto | reverse complement strand
GCAACGGTATGAACAAATATATATACACAAGATTATTATGGCATGATATTGGAAACAAGCTAAATTTAAACGCACAGCGTTAACCCTTTCTACATAAACTATGTATATGTAATTAAGACTTACAGAGCCCTGGAGAAAATGACTCTCTCACTACCTCGGGGGCATGCTAACCAATATATTCTTGCCTTTCTGCGTGTTGTGTATGCAATTCAAATTCTAGTCTCAGAAAAATTACAAATTACCAAATGTCACATCCATTCAATATTCAAAGCTGCAAATATCGTCTTCGTAAGCCAAGGACCCACTACATAGACAAGTGTTTCGGTAAGCATTGGTTCGCCTCTAACAAAAATAGCCTTGTTGACAAATATAAGGAAAACATTTTGTACAAGAATAAGAAATGTAAGCTGTTTCCCTATCATTTTCCCCATCTATCTTACGACCTTTGGTGCCGGCGTGGACACTCATTTCCCCTTTTGCACATAGTCAAGTTCAAGGTTGGGAAAACTTGTTTTGAGATTTGTTATGTGATTGGTCCCCAAAGAAATTTGGCTTTGCTTTTGAAAGTTCAGCGTGCTATTGTGTGAATTTTTCATAGCTAATCATTTTCAGGACTGTTTTTATTCGTTTAGGTGTCCTAAGAATATGAAGCAGAACCTTCCTGTCTTAGAACAGACTGGTTACAAATAAGCAGCTTCTCTCAAGATGCTGTACATGTAAAAATTTCAAGGCAAATGGGATATTTCCGGAGACATAACAGCACCAAAGGAAGTCCTGATAAGGCAAAAAATATATATATAAAAATGATGGGAGGTGGAAGGAAGAAAGAGAATAGAGACTGTATGATGACAAACTATTTAAAAGTTGCGGGGGCTACTTGACAGCACACTCTTTTGGAGAGGCCGAGGGGAGACTCGCTTTCGTACAGCGCTGGGTGGAGGCGAAGTGCAACCTCCCTTGTAAAGGGGAATTTGGCAATGACAGCAGAGCAGCACGTGTATTTTTTCTGTGACCAAGCAATTCCACTTTTAAGAATTTGGGGGTAAAGATACACGTCAGTATTAAAATATATATGTACAACGGTATTTATTATGGTATAAATTTAATAGCAAAATATTGGGAACAATCTAAATGGACAAAATAGGAGACTTATTGTGTAACCTATGTCAAATTCATGCAATGAAGTCCTGTTCAGTTATGTCATTAATTTTAAAAGTCAAGATGCCAAGGAATATACTATGCTATCTTTAGTATAAGAAAAGGGAAATAAGATATATATTTTGCAGTGATAAACACAAGAGGGATAAATCAGAAACTAATGAAACTGAGTATCTTCTGGGGTTAGTAGGAATAGGGTGGAAAAGAATGAGGCTTTTTTGTATAACTTTTGTTAAAATCATATATGTATCCATGTATACATGTATACAGACGTATTTAGGAATGCATATTCAAAAATAAAAAAACTAACACGAGTAACAAAAAAATCCTAACATTGAATGCAAACAAAAAAAATCGAACCTAACAATATTGATAAAATAAACTCGGAGAAGAAAAAATAAACCCAATCCAAACACCAGTGGAGCATAGTACTCTAACGGTACACAGTCAAGGTTGTATTCTAAGGACAAAAGAATTGCAAAAATATTTTGAACTAAATTTAGCTTGTAGGATTTTATTTGTACTTCCCTTGATGCACTAATCCTGAAACTACTTTTCCGTGTATTATAGGATTGAGTAAATGAATAAATATCCTGATGTTATTGAGAACTAAAACTATCACTTTGAGAGAAGAGAAATAAAAATATGGATTTGACAGATGAAAGAGCCTGTGGTGAGGGTCTCCACATAAACTCATTATTTTAAAAAATACATCCTCTAGCTCTGTCCACTGGCAGGGCCTAGATTCAGTGACATCTCAGTGGAAACGAGCACATCTACTGTCCAGAACCGGATTTCTAAATACCATTCTCCATGCAAAGAAACAAGGTCTCCTTGAGGAAAAGACTCCAGGTCTGGGGCAGGTGAAATATAAAGTGAACATGGAATTTCCTGCTGTGCCAGAAACAGGCACGCGCTCAAAAAACCTATGGGAACATAGCAAAAGGACAGGTGAGGCAGCTTGAAATAATCCCTACTGGCCAAATTTGGGACAATTTGAACGTCGGAAAGAATATTGAGAATAATGGATTATAACTCTTTGATAACGAAGAATCCGTGAGTCCATGGAGGGGAAAGGAAGGGGAAGTTCTTGTTTACAAAAGAATAACAAATAATAAAGAAAATGAGAGAACTGGAGGAAAATTATTTTGCTAATGATGACTGTAATAATTCAGGCAAACATTATTAGTGGACTTACTACCATCAGGAAAGGTGGTAGGGGAACAGGGTATTCATACAGTCTCAAGGCGTCACCCTTACATTCAGTGATCATTATCAGGTATCTCCCATACTGTTAAATACAGTGTCCCCTGGTATATTTATAAAAAGGAAAGCACGTTGTTGTTTATTAGCGAACAATGAGAGTATAATAAAGTGCTGGTCCTTGCAGCCAGGTAGTCAAGGTTAGACTCTCAAGGTGGAATGGCCTTGAGAAACTCATTTAACCTCCACAAACAACAGGTTTCTCATTTGTAGAACAAAAATAATAATAGCTATTTAATGGGATTGCTGTGAGGACAAGAGGTAGCGAACACAGCCTGGCCTGGGGGTCCAGCATAAGATAAGTGCTCAAAAAATAGCATCAATAGCATCTTTAAAAATAGACTTTATTTGTGTGGGGGTGGGCAGTTGTAGGTTCATCCCCACCCTTCCCCCACACCCCCTCCCGGCAGAGCCTCCACATTATCCACATTTCCCACCAGAGTGGCACATTTGTTAAATTGATGAACCTACATTGACGCGTTATTATCATCCAAAGCCCATAGTTTACATTAGGGTTCACTCTTGGTGTCACACATTCTGTGGTTTTGGACAACTTTATAATGATATCGTCCACCATCGTGGTATCATAAAGAATATATTTACTGCCCTAATAATCCTCTGTCCTAAACCTATTCATTAGTTCCTCCTCCCGACTGGCAACCACTGATTGTTTTCCTGACACCATAGTTTTGACTTTTTCAGAATGTTATATAGTTGGAATCATACAATAAACCTATTCATTAGTTCCTCCTCCCGACTGGCAATTGTTTTCCCGACACCATAGTTTTGACTTTTCCAGAATGTTATATAGTTGGAATCATACAGTATGTTCCTTTTTCAGGTGGCTTTTTTCACTTAGTAATATGCATTTAAGTTCTCATCATGTCTTTTCATGGCTTGATAACTTCTGACCTACAGAAGTGTGAGACAGTACATTTGTGCTGTAAGCTGATAACTTTGTGATAATTTCTTACTGCAGCAGAAAAAATTGAAAGCCAGGGTGGGTCCTTTCTTGAAAATTTTGCAGATATCTGGGCCTGGGCTGGAGAAGCTTCTGAGAAGATTAGCTGGTTCGATAACAAACTGGCAGGTCCAGCCCTCCAGCCTCACCTCTGTAGGCTCCTTGTGTGTCTAGCGCATCCATAGGAAAGTCACAGCTGAACCCGCAGTGCCTGAGAAGATGGGTTTGGAAATGGTCGCGCTCCGAGGAAGAGGAAAGAGCGAGGGGACTGGCGTCTCTCTCTCACGTGTCTCCCGCCGCAGTCTTGTGAGTGTTTCCCCTTTGAGTCCAGCGTTGACAGTCACAGCGACCTGATGGA
Source organism: Pteropus alecto (assembly GCF_000325575.1). Taxonomy (NCBI): domain Eukaryota; kingdom Metazoa; phylum Chordata; class Mammalia; order Chiroptera; family Pteropodidae; genus Pteropus; species Pteropus alecto. Next base: position 16,390,414 of record NW_006432945.1, on the reverse strand, counting down.
ACCCAGATCATAATGATGGTTATAACAGTAAAAAAGGCTCTGACTTCCAAGTACTCCCGTGTCCCATAGCGCTAGCCGAACAAAGCTGGTTGGAAATGAGCTTAAATGGGGGATTTCCTGAACATATTCCCTATTGTTGCAAAGTTGAGCTGGCTTCCTTATCCACAGTTAGGCCAAGCAATCACACTACATGGTCTCTAGGGGCGTGATATTAGTGAGTTTTTTCAACATAAATGACTTTTTAATAGACATTTATACTAAGAACAAAAGAGTCAATGGCTTTTCCACCAGAAGTGGACCTGGCTACCCAGCAGGAAGGGAAGACGGGAGGAGGGCGGTCTCCGGAGAGTCGCGGATTGGATTGGCACCCGACTCTGCATCGCACATGCCCTCAGTTTGCTTCTCAGCACCGCCAGGGCCTTTGTGTCAGGGTATCGATTTGATGAGTATTAAGTCACATCTGTGAACATTGGCTCCAAGGATATTTTGCTGCTTGGGTAGGAAGACCTGGCATGGGGTCTAGAGTCACGTGGTTGACCTACCTAGGTAACGGAGTCAGTAACAGTGATGCTCAACTTCTACTGAATGCCCAAAGTGCTGGCCAGGAGCAAGTATGCTCTGGCCCGTCTCACAAACAACGTGAAAACTTCTTTCAGAAATCTTAAATGTAGGCACTTAGTAACTAAGTCACAAGGCACAATTATTATTAACTAGATTCCTATGGGACTTTTAGAGATGATTTTACAAATTATTACAATTGACAGTGGATCCAAGCCAGCAGACTGTGCCACCTGTGATTGATTGACAGTGTCCACACTGCTAAAGTAAATTGTTTTCTAAATACAGCAGAATTCGTTTGCAGTTTCTACCCAGATCTAGGGCTGAAGCTCTGCCAGGAATAGGTCTGTGTTTTCCAATCTGCTACTACATAGAGGAATTTGAGTTCACTTGGCAGCTTAGACTTGCTTATATGTGACCAGCTGGTCTATTTTGCTTCTCTCTGCATTAAGCATTCATGTACCCAGGAAGGAAATAACCTTAAGGATTTGAGTCTTGATTTAGACTTGGCGCCTATACAGACTATAGGAAGAGGAGTCCACAGAGACCACCAGGAAGTCAAGCAGGTTTAGCCTTCTAAGGAGAGGCCTTCTGTGTCATCACCTTGCTAACATGTTGCGCCGCCAAGTGTTGGCTGCTGTCCTTCACCTCTCAATACTCCTTTCCAAGCCACTGGCTTAGTCTAAACCTCCTTTCACGCCTCGTGAGAGACTCCGAATTAGTTTCTTTACCTCTAGTTCCTCCTTCTTCGGATACATCCTGCATTCCACGACAAGGCACATTTTCCTAAAACTGGACGTGCAGCATTTTACTTGTACAGTGAAAGACTTTCACTGGTTGCCATTACCTACATGCAAAAGGCCTGACTCCCCCGCCTGGGCATCAGAGCTGCCCCAAGTCACTCGGCCCGAGTCCACAGCACCACGTCCACTCAGTGGCTGTCTGCTCGCTGGGCCTGTGCCTGTTGCCTAAGTCTTCTCGGCCACTGACCGTTTCTGGAGTAGTGTCCTCCGTCCATCTTGATTACTCAACTGTGTCCAACATCCAAGGCCATGTTCTTGTCCTGCCCCCTACAAGACGTCCCTGACTACTTCAGCCCTCAGGGATCTTTACCAGCTCTGAACTTCAGGACATTCTTCTGACTCTGTAATTCACATTTATTCACAGGTGATCTCATGATATTCCATGTTTACTTGTTTACCTTTAATTTTCATTCGCTAACCCCTTCATTCAACAAATTCAACGAATGTTTATTAAATGCCAAGTCAGGATAAGATTACTGTCTTTAAGTAAGTTACAGTCAACATGATCGTAATAAGATTTTATTTGCTAACTGACACGCTGGAAAATAGTTATAGTGTGGTAAGGTTTGTGACAGAATTATTAGTGCACGGAGCAGGGGAACCCGAATCCAGGCTGGAAGTTCAGGGAGGAGAGTCGTTAAGATCGCAGTGAACTTGCGTATATGATAATCCCTGCTTGTTTTTCATGTTCTTGTCCTGCCCCCTACAAGACGTCCCTGACTACTTCAGCCCTCAGGGATCTTTACCAACTCTGAACTTCAGGACATTCTTCTGACTCTGTAATTCACATTTATTCACAGGTGATCTCATGATATTCCATGTTTACTTGTTTACCTTTAATTTTCATTCGCTAACCCCTTCATTCAACAAATTCAACGAATGTTTATTAAATACCGAGTCAGGATAAGATTACTGTCTTTAAGTAAGTTACAGTCAACATGATCGTAATAAGATTTTATTTGCTAACTGACACGCTGGAAAATAGTTATAGTGTGGTAAGGTTTGTGACAGAATTATTAGTGCACGGAGCAGGGGAACCCGAATCCAGGCTGGAAGTTCAGGGAGGAGAGTCGTTAAGATCGCAGTGAACTTGCGTATATGATAATCCCTGCTTGTTTTTTCCTCAGTTGTCTGCTCTAAAGAAAGGAATGTCTTTTGCAAATGAAACTTTTCCATTCTCAAGTTCAAAGGTATTGTATTGTCCAGTTTAAATTACTCAGATATCTGACTTTGACTTAGAAATGTGCTCACGAAACTTGGTGATTAGAGACCAATTCCCCGAAACTATGACTCCCTAGAAGCCATGCATTGAGGGTCGAGTGGCCCAAGGGCAGAGGAGTAAGGAACCAAAAGCCATCAGTTTGCATAGGAAACACCTTGCTTCACCTAACTTTTACAATTTGTATTACTCTATTAGTCATTGCAACTATTTTCTCATTGCTATGGTAATAGACTATTTAAAACAAACCTTCATTAAAAATTGTCACACCATTGTCTCAGACAAAACCACCAAAATTATTCTTGTTATGGACATTTAAGAAAACATCCATTTCCAAGAAAACAAGGAGACCTCTGAACTTTCTAAATGAGGACTCCAAGCTTTCTGGTGTGAACAGGAAGCAGTTGGGCGTGATTGCCAACCGCCACCACAGAGGAAATTGATGCCAAGCTAAGACGTGAAAGATAAGTCAAAACAAGCCCAGCAAAGATGGATACAGAGGAGGAGAAGCGTCCAGGAAAAGAGAACATTGTATACAAAAGTCCAGAAGTGGTAAATGGCGACAGTACATGGTCAAAGCCAAAAGGAGTTCAGAGGGGATATGGGTAGCGGAAGATAAGGCTAGTTAAGGAATCAGGAGCCAGCTTGGAAGCCCCATGAGGAGCCCTAGACATTACCCCAAATGCAGTGGCTGCAGCTGAAGGGTCTTTCATCCATTCACTCAACAAATATTGAATGAGAGCCTTTTATCTGCAAGGCACCATTCTGAGCACTGAGAAAGGAGCAGTGAACAGAAGAGATGAATTCCCAGGTCTTACAGAACTGACCTTCCAGAGCGGGAGAGGGTGACAGCAAATCAGTAAACACGCAATCAATCGAACAAGGTTATGGACAGTGACGAGGTGAGGGAAGGCAGGCCACTCAACTTTGGATGGTTAGCAAAGGTCTCTCTGAGAAGGTGACTATCTCTGGGCTGAGACCTGAAGGAAACCCAGAAGCTTAGTGTACAGAGATGTGGGGACCGAAGGTTAGAGTGAAGAGTAATTCAAATGCCCTGTGGTAGGAGCAAACTTGGCCTCTTTAAGGAACTAAAAGGACAGTGTGCCTGTAGTGAAGTGAGCAAGGAGAGAAAAATGGGATACACTGAGGATCGAATTATAAACAGCAGGATAATAGAGTTCCTTATAGGTCATTTTATTTTATTCCTACAGCATTGGAAACCATTGGAAGTTTTAAGCTGGTATGGGAGGTTTGATTTCTATTTTAAAAAGATAATTATGGAGAATTAATTATCAAGGGGCAGAAGTGAAATAAAAGAGGGGATATTCCAGCAGTCCAGACTGGGATTGGGTTAGGATTATAGCAGTAGAAATAAATAAAATTGGTACCTATTTAAGATCGCTTTTGGAGGAAGAGCTCATGCAGCTTATTTATGGGTCATATGCAGGAGTAGAGAAAAGGGAGAACATAACGTAATAACAACCCCTAGATTTGCGCCTGCGCAACTGAATGAATGGGCACTATGAATTCAGATAAGGAGGCTGGGCAGGAGAATAAAAGTCACGAGCTTGGTGTTTCCAAATTTACTTTGAGAGGCCTATTAGATGTGCCAGTGGAGATTTCAAGCAGGCGGTTGCATGTGGCTGAAGCTCAGTAGAAAGGTGAGGGCCAAAGAAAATGAGCTGAGTGTCATTGGCACACGCATGGTGTTTAAAGCCGTGGGAGTAGAGGAGATACTCAGACTAGGTGCCGATAAAGAAGCAGCGAGGGCCTGGAACTCGGGCTGTGTGTGGACGGTTACCCGAGGAATCAGAACTGGCAAAGGAGATGGAGACCGAGCAGCCAGTGCGGTGGGGAGGAAAACCAGGAAGGAGTAGCTTCTAGAAGGCAAGAGAAGAGAGTTACCACTGGGCAGAGGGGTAATATGAGGACAGAAAAGCTTCCACTGAATTGGGAAATGTGCAGCAACGAGCACTTTGAGTGGAGCGGTGAGGCAGGAGTTCAATGAGAAAGGGCTGAGGAAATGATTTAAAAATGAGTAAATGTAACCCGAACGTAAAAACAACACTTAAGAGCCTTTTTTTTTTTTCTGTAAAAGGGAACAGAGGCATGAAGTCTTAACATGTTTTCTTTTTCAACGGAAAATGTAAATAGTTTGAGATGAGGACCAGTCTTTTATCCTTTTCAAACACCTACACTCCCTACCATACAGCTGTGCTCTTAAGCGTATTCTCAGGTTTTATTTGCTGACCAACTGGATGGATGGATAGGTGGATGGATGACTTTTGACTGGCCAAGAAGAGGACCCTGGTGACAGAAATAAAGCAACATTGGAGATAGGGGGCTTTAGATTTTTGTTCTTTGATGTCAGCAAAACATGAAGATAAGACACTAGAAGAGTCTCTGGAAAATTGGACGCTATTGTTTATGTATAATTTAAAAATACGATCATTGTATTGACTTGTTTCTGGAGGAAAACTTATGGTGTTTCATTGGGCATGACTAATATCTTGGAAAATTGCTTCCCGTTCAGTGCAGAGAGCTGGAAAGCCCCATTTAGAAAGTTCCGAGGCTCGCGGGAGTCCTTAGGGTTAACTGTCTCCAAAACTCTTTTGGTAACAAGAAAATCGCTAATAGACTTGACTGCTCTAGACAATGGAAAGGCAGTTCTCCAACAAGATCTGTTTTAAGAAGACACCTTTCATAGTAATCAGACAACAGTCCGTGGTGACTCATATGGTAAGACAAAGGGTGTTCACTGTTTCTCCCAACCTCTTGGCCTGCTGTACCCTTCTTCTCCACCCTTCGTTCCTGAAATTGTGAAGTTCAGAAACTTAGCGAGGGCTGACTAGCTTTTGGAGAATTGCTGAACACAGCAAACTTACAATGGACAGATTTATAAGCCAGGGCGATAGCTGACTAATAGGAAATATCCCGGACTGAAAATGAGAGTTTCTCATTTGCAAATGGTTCCTTTTCTCGGGGTAAGCACTGGGGAGAATGCCATGCAAACAGAATTAATCTTTGAAGTTTCCCTTTTCTATCTTTGGGGCTGCATGTCTCTCTGTGTGTGTCTTCTCCTTACGTAAGTGCCAGAGGTATCATGGTCACTGGGTCTTACTTCTACAGAAAAAAAAAAATCATGATTTGATAAAATAATTTGGACAGAGGACTGGGGGTGTGTGTCAGAAGAGGAACCCCTGGGTACCCCCATTCCTACCACCCATGCAGCCACCTCTATCACAGTGAGCCTCCCTAGTCTTACTCCCGAACTTATTTACTCATTAAACCAGATCATAGATCAAAAGTTGCTACATCTAATATTGAATTTTTTTTCTCTTAAAAAACACAAGGAAAAAACACTCATGGTTGACTTTTAGGGGCTCGCGACTCTCCATTGACAATATTTCTTCAACAGACATTTGCCAAACATCTGTACGCCATGCTCGAGACGGAACTTAGCAAATGTTTGGCATGTGTTATTTAATTTTCACACAAACCCATGAGGTTAGTTTCATGATCCCCATTTTACAGATAAAGAAACATGCTCAGAACCAGTTACTAACTGGTTCAAGGTCATGCAGTTACTAAAATATATAACTAATAGTCAAAGCATGGTTTAACCCAGAGCTTTTTCTGTTTCTCTGTGCTGCTTCCCTGGGTGAGATCTGAGCTATTCCAAGAGAGACAGAGGTACTGTGAAGCCAAGGAGAGACAGCAACAAAAGGGAAATATCCAAAATACATAGCTTTCCTACTTACCGAAAACTCCGAGCTCAACAATATGGTGGGATAAATCACATTCACCTCAACAATTAAAAGAAGATACATAAGAACAAATTAAAGAAATTTGTAGGACATGTAAAGAAACTAAAAGTCATTAATAAGAGCTTTAAGGGAAAAAAAATCTCGGATGAGTGGGGAGATATGCCAAAATACTGGGTTAGAATATTTAATATTCTAAGTGTTCTAGTTCTCACCAAGTTAATCTATATAATTAATATAACAACCAAAATGCCCAAGGAATTGTTTGCAAATTATCAGAATGAATATAAAGTTTACCTGGGAAAAATAAACATATATGAATAGCGAATAACCCTCCAAAAAACAAACAAACAAAAAGATTTGAAAAAGAAAGAGCAAGGAAGGTCTTGCCCGCCAGATATAAAGTTACATCCTAAACGTACACTGATTCAAACAGTTTAATACCGGTGCGTAAACAGGCCAAAGCAATGACACAGAATAGAATGTCCAGGAGCGTGCTTACATATGCATAAAGAAATGAAATATGATAAACAGGACATTTCTAATCAATCTACTCTTCAAAATGCAGCTGCCCTAACAGCGGATAAGAATGCCCAAGCTCCAGAGGAGTGTCAGCGCTGCGCACGCAGCGCTTCTCAAAAAGCTGCCACTGGCTTCCAGGCGTCTCGAGGGTAAAGGCAAAATTCGCAGACTCTCTAGGATTTGGCTCATTTTCAAGAACAGCTGCCCCAACCCAGGTGCAGTAACCCTTCCCCCTCGACGGAGCGCCTTCAGCCTTTTCTGGAATCTTCCTCACACCGGTACCCTCTCCGGGTCGGCTGCCCTTTTTCCTCCCTAAGCAGCTTCTACACCTCGAGACCTCCCTCGGCGGAGCCTCCTGCAGCTGCGGGGACCCGAGCCTTTCCCCCGAGCTCCCAGACAACGTTTTCCCTCCGCCACCACTCGGATGCGGAGGATTTCAGGGCCTACGGGGAAGGCGCGCGCGACGCTGAGACGCGGGGCCTCTCCCGTCCTGGGCCAGGACAGTTTGGGGATGGAGGCACCAGGGACCAGATGTTCCCTCTGCCCATCAGCAATCACAGCCCGGGAGGCAGGAAAGCGCACGGCACTGTAACGTGGCGGCCAAGTTTCCCCCAGTGCGACCCAACCCACTGCCCCCCTCCACCCGGGTCAGCAAAGTGCAAAGGTTGTGGGGTGCTGATGAGTGGAAGGGCCCCTGGCAGCGTCCCTGGCGAGGCGCCGTCCCGGCCAGACCGGGTTCAGAGGCGCCACACCAGCGCTTCCACCTCGGGCACCACGCGCCGGGCGGTTCCAGCGGGCGTCACTGTCGCGTCCGCGGGCGGCTGGGCTTCCAGGTCCCGGGACTCAGCCGTGACCTTGGATGCGTCCCGAACTCGCGTCTTTGCTCCGTCGGCTAAGTCCCAGAGCCGCTTCAGTGCCTCCGCGGCTGCAGGAAGCCGCAGGCCCTGGCTCCCTGGCCGTCCTTCAAACTCACAGCTCTGCGCGTCGAGTGCGCCCTGCGTGTCGCCGCCGGTCCGCGCTTCGCGGTTCCAGTCACTCCCCCGCCCTCCGGGGGATGCTCTGGACCCGTCCCCCGCTCCTCCGGCCTCCGGGGGATGCTCTGGACCGGTCCCCCGCTCCTCCGGCCGTTCCTCCTCTATCCTCTTGCTCTGGACCAGTCCCCGCTCCTCCGGCCTCCGGCAGTTCCTCCTCTACCCTCAGCCTCAGCTGACAGGCGTGGTTCCGACTGCACTGAAGAACTGCCGGCCCCAGGTGAGACCTTCCACGCCCGCCCTCGGCGTCGGGCCGCGCGCCGCGTGCGCTGCGTGTGCCGTCTGCCGGCGCCGGCATCTAGGGCCAGCCCGTCCGCCGCGCCTGCTCTCCACCAGGTCCGCCCGCGCCGAGGACCCCGGCTGCCCTTCGCAAACGTCCTGGGTTTCGTTTTGTGCCCCAGCTTAAGAAACCCTTCTAAACCCTTCTTCAGGTCCCTTCCGCTCTCACCCCCCTTCTCCACGGCTCAGGCCGCTTCGCAACTTCTACCGTCTACGCTTCTCCAGCCCTCACTCTCGTCAGGTGTAATCTCTGTCCGCAGCTCCCCTCCTCCCATTTTCCATCGAACGTACCCCACTTGCGCTCTCGTTCCAGTCACTCCGTGGACACTGCTCCCTGAGCATCTCCACTGGTGACCTCCACATTGCCCCGTCCAGTGGTGCTCACCTCGCTTGGCCAGTCTGCAGCATGGGACACTGTCAGTGTCCCTGCATTCATCTGACCATTTCAGGACGTCAGACCCTCCCCGCCCCAACACACGCTCCCAGTTGGGGGCTCCTTTGCAGGTTTGGGGGTGTATTACATTCTGATATCTAGTGAGTGATGACAGGCAATGGTCACTTAAGACATTAAGAGGTCGTTTCTTTTATTAGAATAAAGGCGATTTCCTTTCCAATACAGGGCATATTTTTATTCCCAATGTGATTCTTCTACGTCATCCTTCATATTCTTGGCGCTTCCTTTACGTCAGTTGATCTACTGTGAAGGAAACTGGACAAACATTTGCACTGGTATAAAACCAAATACAGCTGGACTCTTGAGTCGAGTTTTAGCTGGACCCACCAAAAGACAGTTTTTATCGTGGAGTCCCCCTGGGGGTAAGTTTATTAGAATTAGGAAACACAAATATAGGACATATGGTTAAGTTTGAATGTCATGTGAATAACAAATACTTTTTTAGTGTAAGTCTGTCCAGTGTTTTGTCTGACAGTTCCATCTGGGACAGGACTAATCCACCCTCCAGCGCCGATTCTGTGGTAAACCTGCAGAGGAGTTCACGGCAGGTTGCACTCCTCATGGAAAGGAGGTTTGCTTTCTAATTATGGTGTTTTCATCCCAATTTTGTATGCTGCCCAGATCTGTAATGAATTCACAACAGAGTTCGGACAAGGTGAAGGTGGGTGGCTTGCTGGAGAGAAGGAAAAAATTTTAAATACACCCCAAAAAGCTTTTGCACTCATGGAATGTAATCCAGAAAAGGGGCAGAAGTTTCTGTCTGCACGTCACATCAGAACAGCTTCGGCTCCGTGGTGCTGCTGTGCCCTGTGGAGAATGACAGTGTCTGGCAACGTCACATCAGAACAGCTTCGGCTCCGTGGTGCTGTGCCCTGTGGAGAATGACAGTGTCTGGCGACATTCCAGGACAATGATGCCCTCCGGAAGCACTGTCAGCGCCCACCAATGAGAGTGGCGCCTTGGGGGAGCAGCGGTGCCCTGCAAGAGAGCCCAGTGCCCGAAAAGGCCATGCTTCTTCATCTGAGTCAGCATAAAATACCAGCAAGGAACATAGTGAAGAACAGGCCAGACCTCCTTTGTTTAGTGTTTGGAAATATCTCCTGAGAAATGGCGGAGAGAAGGGTGCTTTGGCACCAGAGGGTACCGAAGCGCGGCATCACTGCATTGTGCATCTGTGTCTGTTGGCTTGAGATGAAGGTTCATTGTGACCACAGTGTGACTGCCCTGCACTCACTCCCCTGGAAGCACAGCCAGGTCAAGGGAGCCCCACACGAAACATAAACGAAATGACTCTTAGCTCTTCACATCTCTGAGCCTTTTGCTAGCTTTGGAACAAGATTTGAGAATAGGATGGGTGTTTGAGGACTTTTTCTGTGGATAGTTCAAAGTTTGTTTTTTCTTGTGTTAGAGGACTACTTTTTTTAAGTGCAATTTCTTGCACGTAAAAGTTAATAATGATATAAACAATATTTAATATGGTGATTCTGAACATTTCCACAAATCAATGAAACCATCCACCAGTATTTACCAAGCTTTTATATCGATAAACCATTAGCTAAAACAGGAATTTGAGACGTGTGGTCCGACTCCGAATTAAAATTTCACTGGGAGGGTAATAAGCATTATAATCAAGGACGACTATCCTGGTTTGCCCAGAACAGGCCTGTTTATACCCGATGTCCTGGAAAAATTATTAAAACATCTTTATTTCATTCCCAAAGGTTCCAGATTGGATGGTAACGTATATGGTCATGCTGACTATAAAGTATTTTATTTAAGTAGCAAGAGTTACACAGACATATTCTGGAGAAGTTCAGAGAAAAGAGCTAACTTATGGATCAAAAGATTAGGACAGGCTTCACAGAGGTAGGGCTTAAGGTAGACCTCGAATGACTAGACACATTAAAATCTAAGAGAGAACACGGAAACAGTATGGCCATTCTTCAAAACATTAGAAACAGAACTACCATATGATCCAGCCATTCTCCTTCTGGTACATATCCAAAGGAAATGAAATCATATGTTGAAGAGATATCTGCACTCACATATTCACTGCAGCATTATTTACAGTACCCAAGACATGGAAACAAACTAAGTCCATAAACAGAAGAATGGATAAAGAAAATGTGGTGCATATATATATCTATATATATGTCTATAGATATATATATAAAATACATACGTATACACACACATACACATATCTATATACATATACATCATGTATATTGTGGTATGTGTGTATATATATACGTAAATGTGTATGTACACACACATACACACACCATTGAATACTGTGTAGCCATAAAAAAGAAAGGAAATCCTGCCATTTGCAACAAAGTGGATGGACCTTGAGGGCATTATCTAAGTGAGATAAGTCAGAGAAAGACAAATGCTGTATGATGTCACTTATATGTGGAATCTAAAAAAAAACCACACATAGAAAAAGAGATCAGATTTGTGTTAACAGAGGTGGGGGTGGGAATGAAGACGGTCAGAAGTACAGACTTCCAGCTACAAGACACGTAAGGACTGGGGATGCAATGTGAAACATGACGGCTGTAGTCAGCAGTGCCGCACGGTGTATTCGAAAGTTTCCAAGAGAGCAAATCTTAAAAGTTCTCTCACAAGGGGAAAAAATCAATCTCTCTCTGTAGCAACCACTGATAATGAAAGATCGCTTTAGGAGGAACAATTATAGCAATGTTCTACAGACAGGATGGAAATCGTAGGTTTGGCTAAATTCAGGAGGGTCTCGAATGTAGACTAAGAGATTTGAACTTTATCCTTGTGGTAATAGAGAGGTACCGAAACATTTTAGGTGAAGGAGTAAAATGTACTAAAACACTGGCCTTTTTCTCAGGCCCTTTGGCCTTTCCCCAGAAGTCTCTTAGAGGCTGGCTGCCCTCGGAATAATCCGTGGGACCAGTTCAAGTCCTTCTTGAAATTTCCTCCCATAAGTCTTCCATGACAAGCCCACCTCTGTCACTTCTTTGTGAAGACCCTTTCCTGTAGACATCCTTGTGGTCCCGAGACAGTGCAAATAGACAGAGACAATTTTGTTGGCAGAGTGTAAGGAGATCATACTGACCTCCTAGTGTGTCTTATACCATGGGAGAGAAATCAAGAATTAATGTCTTCTGTTTTAGATGAAATGCAATGCGAACTACAGGCTAAAATCTTTTCCAGCGTTGCCCGTGAGGCGTCTTACGTGCCCACTTTGGAGACCACAGTCTTTGAAAATGGGAAGTTATTAAAGGTTTTAATTAGGTGGAATCAGAGTGCTTTGAAAATTCTTATCTGACCTTACAGGCTGAATGGATTAGCAAGGGTCAAATTAGCATTGGGTGAATTGGGGGGAATTTTTGATTAGCCAGAGATTAAACAGAGGAAACAATTAACTAAATAATGGCAGCGACAGCACTAGAAATGTTTGTTTTAGTCGAATTTGGGAACAAAAAGGAAGAGTGAATCAAGAACAATGGTTTAAATGAGATTAGTGTCACAGATTTATATGAAATGTTAATGTGCGATGTTGCATTTGAACTCAGTGGGGATAAACAGAACAAATCTCCAATATTTTGTTGGAGAGGGAACTATCAGAGGGGTCTTAGTCATTTGATGAAAGACACGCTCAAAGGGGCTCAGGGCTGGGACTCAGGTCCACCTGGGCTCTCCCCTGCTAGCCTTTCCACCACACCAGACTGCCTGCCTCTTTCTTGGATGCTTGTCTTCGCCCTGTGCTGCTGGTCCCGAGTGTGCTTAGTGATGAAGGAACAGCAGGACGTCGCAGCACGCTGGCGTGAAGAGGCACACAGCACTGTGCAGGCCGTAGGGTTTCTGTCGCGTTCCCTGAGCGTTTTCCAGCTTCTCCAGCTCCTCAGTCAGCCAGGATGAAGGGAGAAGGCAGCCCCGGCCCTCGTTTCACTCAAATACATCACAGTCACTTCCTAACTAAGAAATACCACACTTCACAGATCTGTCACTATCTGCGATAAACTAAATCTAGAGTTTATGCTCAGAGGTCTGTTACTGGTCGACAAATAGGAAGGGTTGAACTTTCCTTGAATCTTAGATGTAGGTTTTTAAAAGACCAAATTTGGAAGTTAATATTTATTTGCTAAGTCCTTTTTTTTCTATTCGTGATTTATTCCACAAAATTATAAGATTAAAGACAGTGCTTCAGGACTGGTATAATAGGCTGACCATATAATTATCATCTGAATCAATAAACTTCTGGGAGTCAAGACTGTTAAACCAGACGGGACGATGGGACAAGCAGCATCACCTTGGACTGTCTCGGGCAGACTGGGACGTAGCATCATTCCAGGTCCAGAGCACGGCAGTGTTGTCCTATAAAACAAACTCACACTGGGATGAAATGCTAGGGGTACAGGAAGGTCCCTTGAACTGTTGTCAAGTACTTCTCCTTGGTCTCTTATCTTAGTCAGATAACCCTGTCCCTTGATTGTCTCCTCTGCCGTGAGTCACCAGAAATCCTACGTCCAGTCACTTGTTTAAAAAGTTAAGCCATTGTAGGAATTCCAGGCCACCTCCTGACCCCGCTCCCCGCCTTTGTCTCGTCTTGTTCCTTGGGCTTCACCATCTTATCTTTTCCGGAACTTTTTCTGCTGCTCTAAATTGTAATGAATATAATTCCATATTTGTCTCTCTCATTCTTCATTTCTCTTCTCCCCTTCTGGGCCTCCTGGCTCTGTTCGTTTGTTCGCTTTTATACATCTCTCTCCTTCTGAGACTTCAGTTCAAAGCTAGCAGTTATCTGCTCTGTTTCCCTTTAGTTAATCTCTGACCCTTCATAAATTAGATCTGACAAAGTCTCTTGATTAACAAAGGAAATGCACAAGTCACAGTAAAAGGGACACGCAGAAGTCAAATATAGTTGGGGATTCATCTATTCATCACACTACTTCTGTAAAGATCCAGGAGAAATGGGTGTAACTGGAAGTGTGTTCAGTCGTTACACAATACAAAACTAAACTTTCGTTGCAAGTATTACATTTCTTTAACAGAAATTCAGGAAATTATCTTCCTCTACATAGAATAAGTACTCAGGAAATTCTCGCTGGAATGGAAGCATGGCTGGGCTTTAGAGTAGGGCGGAATTCTGTTTGATTTGCCAGTTTGGAGAAAATTAAACATGAAGGGCGTGGCATCAGTCTGGAAGGGGCTCAATTTCCCCCGTTACCAAAATATTCCTGAAGCATAGAAACTGCGTGCATGTTTACATATGACCGAATAGTAGGCCCATCCAGGATGTCTCTTTAGACCAATTATTGGTAAAATAATTTACATTCAGGCTCTGACATTTGGCTTTGTCATTTATTTTTAAGCAATGGGTAAAATGTCTATGGGATAGTAAAGAGTTGATAACAACCTAAAATTACTACAGACATTAAAATCTAATAATTTTGACTCTAAAGAAGATTATTTTTCTTTACGCTGAACTACAGGACTGGAAGAGTCAGGAAGGAAGAGTTTCTGAAATATTTTGGCAGGGAGGTTACAGAATAAGATCTTTGCTTCACTCTGGGAAAACGAAAGTCACAAAGTTAAGAGATCAGTGGTTTGATATTTAAAATATGGGCTTAAACATATTTCCTGTTCAAAGAACTAAAATTTAGGGCATTCTAAATATTTGTGCCACTCTTCCTAGAAAATGTTTCTCTAGGGTATTTTCTTTAGAAGAGAGAGTCTTCTTTGGTTCTTATTGTGAAAATCCTGGAGAAGCTTGCAAACAGCAAAGCCAACAGGAAACGGAGTTCAATTTGTGCAAAGCTCAGGAAAGAAAAGCCAGTTTCTGAAAATGTGGCTCCCCCTGAAGACTCTAAAACAGAGCACGGAAAAGCAACGATAATAAAAAAGCTGGCAGAGGGATTGGTTAACGAGAATGTGCTGTGCCAGTGACCGCCTGGGTGCATCTTGAGTTTCTAGCCTTTATCCTACCTTTTCACACAAATTCTTCCCTAAAAATATGTCCCCACCCAAACACTCTTTTTCATGCTAGTTAAAACAAGTTCGGAATCAAGTGTGTAGAAATTCACTGAAAGTTATTTAGCCTAGACTAGCAGAAATCCAGGAGAATTTGAGTTCTAGGACATTTTAGACACACCTGAACTTGGGGAAGACTTGCCCTTTCCTACCTCAGATTTCCATGAACAGAAAGAGGGTAATACATTTTTCTATTTATCTCTTTGGCTAGATAAATTTCTCAGAGTGGGTGCGTTTGTTGTCAACACATTCTGAGGCATATGGATTTCTCCCCTTTGCCTCGGATCTGAGAGATGACCGGTTGGCTGAATGCTGATATCCATCCACTATATTGGCGCCGGAGTGGAGCCTCGTGGGTGGGAAGCTGGTGGAGACCTCACGGTAGGCTGAGCAAATTGCTAGGACATCACTCACACTGTGTGGATGACTGGAGATGCGAGGAGGCTTTCGGATTTGTGCTGCTGCTGCTGTGCAGACCCTGCGAAGACCTTCTGAGACTCCTGGGTAGGGTGATTGGGACAGGTGTCAGTAGCCATTTGACTTCAGATCACCTCGATGACCTTCACTGCAGTATCCAGTGTGCAGGGGAGGTCATGTGGGAATACTTGCCTCGGTAGCTCTAACCAACCTCAGTTCCAATATCTCTTTTGAGTTCACCTGCTCCACAATAAGATAACTAAGACTGCATTCCATCTCACCTGGCTGATGGCCCCTAACAGGGAGGCTATACATCGCCTGGAGAGAAAAAGAAGAAAGAACCATTTCTTACAGCCCCCACTTCCTGTATTTGGTGGGTGTCATATGGTTCTCTTGATGTTCATCAATTTATTGCCCATTTTCCTACATCTTATCAGTCAGAAAGTTTGTAGCACTAAGCCACGGGGCGACTAAGAAGAGCTGAGGGGACAAATGGAGCTGAAAACAGCCTGGTTCCACTTGCCCCATCCGAACATGGGGCCAAACCTGCCTGGAGGACAGAGTGTCTTTTCTTTGCACAGAGGTACCCCACAGTCCAGCAGCGGCATGGCCGAGGCATTTAGGGTTCCGTGAGACTGAGCACATCCGATTCTGCTGCAGAGGTGTTCAGATACATGCCGCCAAAGGCAAGCCTGCACGTTTGCGCTTTCCATCCCGTGGGCGTACACCGCAGACGGGGATCATTAGGATCCCTACAGCATTCCCCTTCTCAGTTTTCAAAGATCATGACATTATCAGCCACTTCTCCTGTTCTGTGAGGCTGGTAAAATGCCCGGCTTCCTTGGTGAGGTCACCAACCTGTTTGTCATCGCTGTGATTTTTACACAGTTTCTTTTACACAGTTTCTTTCAAATAGAGTATTAACCCTTCTCCTGAAAACACACTTCCCTTTGACGACTTTCTCTATAGATGATGGACCTACTGTTAAGGGGTTTCTGGGTTCAATTTTAACTCCTGAAGAAGATAAAAAATCAGAACTGCGAGTAGTATCTGGTGGTGATGGGTGTGCTGTGGCTTTCCCCAGCCATCCCGATTGAACAGAAACTGCATCCCTGTGCTGAAATAAGATTCTTTTCTGGCACTGTCTCCGCTGGGCCACACCCAAGGCGTGATGGTGATTTTGAATGTGCACTTTTACTCAAAGAAAAGCCTTAATATCAGCAAGCACATTGCTGCCGTAAATGCAATAGGAGACGTTTAGGAGATTCTGACTGAAGTGGAGGCATCATCAAGTTCATGGTGTTATAGAGTTTCCTTGCTCTTTCTCCTTTTAAATAGTTATTTATGAAGCACTTGACTAAGATGTTAATGGAGGGTACTGAAAGTGAAGACATAGTTTCTCCTCTTAAAAAGTTAATTTTCTAGCTGAGCAGCTGACCCCATCTCTCCCGAGAACACGAGAGCAGTGCCATTGGCGACCGCATTTGACACAGGGAAGCGTGTCAGCTCTGGGTTTTTCTGCAGTTTTTGAACCGTGAACAGAAAGCCATGTATAAACAGTGGAAATGGAACTAAGGGTACAGGCACATCTGTCAATGGGAAGTTTAAAGGCAGCATGTGACTGCCTTTATTGGAAGGTTTTCAGTGTGGCTTTACAAGATGCTTCCTTCATCCTTAATGATCGGAAATGCTGAAGCATCCAAAAGTGACTGACAGCTGAGAAACTGAGTTGGGGGTGTGTGTGTGTGGAGGAAGAGTGTGGGGGTTGGCGCTGGGCAGGGCAAGGTCTGAAGTTTACTTATTTCTCCACATTCTGAGCTGGGATTTGTAAAGTGTAAAGGCGAAGGCACACACCCAACTTTTAACAAAAGTGAACAAGGCTTTCTATTTGAGGAAACGGGATGACTAAATATTAGAATTCTTGGAAATAAGAACTTCCATTTATACATAGGAACCATGTGGAAGGTATCATGGTAAGTGCTCAGTAGTGACTACTATTCTTAGAACTCTGTTAGGGAGATACTTTATAAACTGTTTTACAGATGGGGAAACTGAACTTAAATCCAAGGTAATCCAAGGTAATGGGTCCAAAGCTCATTGTCTTAACATGTATCTGCCTCTTCAAATGAATTAATCTATTTATATGAGAAAGTGTGCTGTGCCCTCTTGTCTTGGATTTGTGGCCATTATTTGTATCTCTTGTCTCTTTTGCTGCCTGTTTTCTTGGGTACTTGTGTCCCTGGTACAGTTACCCCCTGAATTATCATCAATGCCTCGAATTATCTAGTTCCCAGGACTGGGCTTATGTTTTGATTCCTGTGTTCAGTGGACCTCTCCCTAAGGCTGAAATTGTGCCCTGAGCCCATTTAGGGCCCATGTCTCTTCCACTTAACAGGCCTGGGTGACACCTCATTGGGAGTCTAACTCATGTTGGAGAACTGAGAGATACCTATGTGTCTCAGAATCGTTGATACTGGCCATTGTCATGGAACTCTATCCAACGCTTTTATACTTCCCGTTAGCCAACCCAGCTCCCAGGGCCTTTTTAGGTGGGTCTGGAATTGTGGCTGCAGCATTTACAGTAATGGTACCCTAGGTATAAGCATCTGACTACTACAAGTCTTCTCTGTAGCTACACTGTGTGTTAACCAATGAAATACAAATTATTTGATTATAAACGACTTTCTTCATATTATAATTATATATGATTACATATGCATTAGAGATTTATGGATATGTAATTTTTAATGTGTATAAGTTTAACTATGACTTTCGTTTCAGAATAAAAGAGTGCTAAGAACTATTTGTGATGCAAAACCAGTTAAGACCAGTGGGGTGGAGAGGAGTAAATAAAGCTTTTAAAATAGACTTCAGTTCAGATTCTGGCTCAAAGTGAGAAATACGATTGGGATCAAATAACTTGAGTCTCAGTTTTTTTATAAAATGGAGAGAGTAATTATAACCTAATTCGAGGCTGTTATGAATATTAAATGTTAGTCTGTGTAAAGCTCTTTTGCATTTAGTAAATGCTGAAAACTATTATGATCATTATTAAAATGGGGATGATATATACCTCATAAGATTATAAATATTAAGCAAGATACTATGCAAAGTGTCTAGTTAACAGATGTCCAGTAATATCACATTTCATTGAATCCTAATTTCAGAATAAAATAGCAAAGCAGCAATTAAATATTCAGAACATGTTTTTAGCTCTTCTGTTTATTTCTCTCAGGACAGACACTTAGACATTAACTACGGTACTTAAAAGTCATTTCAATTAGGAATCTTTTTAGTCCTTCATCAATTATTTCAAGTGTTCTGGTCTCAAATACATCCCTTTCTTCTACAAACTTCTGAAAAAGATGAATGCCTCCACCTACACCAAAATAATGTGCTTTGCTGGCCAAAAGCACCCGCCCATTTTTATCTAACAAGCTATGGAGTGTTTGGTGCAAAGTACTATAATAATCTGGATTGTAAATAGTTTCTGAGGTGAGAATGAGATCATATTTCTCAAACAGTTTTTCACTGCTTAGTACAAGCTCACAAAACTCAGACCACTCTCCAGAAAAGAACCGGCATTTACATAGTTCTTGTGCTACTTTTGATTTCCTGCATCTTTTCACATCTGGTTCATTTCCACTATTTTCTTCATCTTCTAAACTGGAGTTAGCCACGACATTGGGTAAGGTTACTTCATCAATCACCATACTGTTATAATCTTGAAAGTGAATTTCTTTGGCCCCTCTTTTGAAAGCAATTATTCCCAGCAACCCTGATCCACAGCCAAGATCCAACACTTTTTTCCCAGCCAATTTCACTTTGGCCTTTGTGAAATAAGCCAGGAAGTCAAAGGTACATTCCCAGATTTTTAAGCCTCCTTCATAAACACCCGTAATAAGATCAGAGTGAGAGGAAAAACTTTTTGAGACTATGTTTTCTCCAGGGAAGTTCTCTTTCAACAAGATGGTTTTTACTACTGATATGTTCATGTGCTGGAGACCTGGTAACGTTTCTATGACTTTATTTTCTAACACTTTCTTTAAATCTTTAGGAATAGCGTGCTCTTTCGCGACTCTCAAGCAAGGCTGTTTTTCAGGAGGCTCCAAGTTACCTGAACTGCTAGCTGTGTCAAGTGAGTTGTCTGTGTCTTGAGAGGGAGCTGCATTTCCCACTGAATTATGTTCCCACGAGTGGTCCTGAGGCAAATCAAACTGTTCTGTAGAACGTTTTTTGTCCCTGTGTTTACCCTTTTGACTTTCTGAGACTGAAGATTCTTTTGAGGAATTCAGGGTCAAAGCTCCATCTTCAAGGGGTGTTAATTCATTTTCCACATGGTCTTCTATAGTGAAATTAAATTGAAACGTCATCCTCTCATTAAATGTACACAATCCTTCAATTCAAGGGAAGATTCCTCAGCTTCTGGAAAGAACTGATGACACACACATTCGCCTGTCTCAATTATTCAAGAAATTTCGTTCTGGTCAATTTCTCTTTCACCGTTTATACACAGTTACAAATGTTTTCAAATGACTTTTTAGAGGTCTTTCCATTCAATTTAGCTCTAGAGAAAAAAAAAGAAATAAAATTGCTATTAAAAAGCAAAATGACATTTTCTTAACAGAACTCCCCCTCCCCCCCCTTCCAATACAGCTGCTTTTTCTATAAAAGCTGTGATGGCGAGGGAGATAAAGAGTTTTGGAAACACACACACACACACACACTCCCTCCAGGGTTCAAAAGTTGGAGAAGAGAATGAAGTGTAAAAGCGCATAAAACAGCAGCAGTAGCAACAACTAGAAGAATCGTAAAGTCCAAAATTCCCGGGCAGGAAATGACAAGCCTAGGTACGTTGTGTCTTTCACCTGTCCTGACCCTGCCCAAACATATTTACCTGCTAAACTGCCAGAATCTCTTCACTTCAGTCTGTTCCTGTTTCAAGTAACAGGAATTCATGACTTTATTTGGGCATACGAGTCGCCCTTTACAAATCTTGCACGGGTGTGCTCCGGTGTCACTTCACCCAAATGTCCTCTCTGCACTCAGTGGAGACCAGTATAAGTGTACGTCGGTGGGGGTAATTTTGGGGTCATTAGTGAAGATTCATTTGGAAGCAGATCAAACACGAAATAAGGCAGAGCAAACACACACTCACTCACTCACTCACTCACTCGGCCCTGAACCGTTCGGCGAGGCCCCTGGAAAGTGGAAGCAACTTCATCGAGACTCTTCTCTGTACCTCCGGTGCAAGACACGTAATGTACCCCATCTGCTTCAATTCACACAACAGACCTGGCAGGTGGGGTCTTGCTCCCATTACGAAGATGTACGAAGAAGGGTCACGCAGCTAAGTGGATAGGAACCTGTCCCCTTCTACCTCGCGGTGCCGCGGGGCCTGGGGTCATTTCCTGCTGCAGGTCCCAGGTCAAACCCGACCACACCTGTGCAACCTCAAAGCCCCATGGGACGGAGGGTGGCAAATCTGGGGACATCCGGCCCTCACCTCCTCAAAGCGCTTCTCTGTAACGTTCACAGCCGCCCAGACGAGGGGATGCCCGCGGCGCGGAGAACCGGGGTCCGGCGGGATCTCCCAGGCAGCAAGCGCGCACCAGTGAGTCGAGTCCTCCACGGGCCAGACGGGCCCGGTGCGCTTCCTCTCTATGGTCCCGCAGCCGGCGGAGCGCTCGCAAGGCCCGCCGGGACGGCGGCGTTTCCGGCCCCGGCGGTGGCGGGAGTATTTGGAGTTGGTCCCCGGCCGAAAACATCATGTCTCAGGAGCGCGCGGTCCCGGCGAGCGCGGGGCCCCTGGAGGAGCTCAGTGGCTGGCCCGAGGAGCTGTGCCGCCGGGAGCTGCCGTCCGTGCTGCCGCGGCTCCTCATATCCTTCGCGGTCACTTGCGCTTGGAGGCGGGTGTGCAGCGGGTGTCGCGGGGTTCCTCCTCGGCCTCGTCGCAGCCCCCGCCGGCGCGTGCCTGCGGCCGGGACCCGCTCCTTCCTCCTTGGTGAGGGGCGGGGGGCGGCGGGAACCCGGGGTGCCGAGGGCCGACGCATGCCCGGCTTCGGCTCGCTCGGCGCTGGCGGAGGCGTTCTGCCCCTCGGTTGCCACCGTGGGTGCGGCGTCGTCTTGCGTTCCTGTGCCTTTGAGTGTTTCTGTGCTCGTTAAGTGCATTCGGCGTCAGCACCTTTGCGGGAGAAGCGGGGCGGCCGGGCCTCGGACGTGCGCCCCAAGGCGAGCCCTGACGCCGACAGCCGGTCGAGGTAGGAACGGAGCTGCAGTCGTATCAAACGCGGGTGGTGGGCGTGACGGTGCCTTCCCGCTGCCGAGAGAATTAATGGTTCTGCCGGGTGCCAGGTCTGTAAGAGACGTGCAGTGACAATGTTCTTCCCTCCCCCTTTCCCACATCTCCTTTATCGCGGCTGAGAAGGAGTCGCTAACTGGTTATTGGTTCCACCTGCTGGGTTTGAGTGAGGTGATGGACGCCTCCGTTGTCCAGGTGCAGGCCATTCTCTAGTCTCGAGCCCTCGTGGTTGTAAATGTGCCTGGAGTCCTAGCTTGTCATGATAGGTAATTTTTTTCTTTATGTCTTTGAGCTCATTCTTCACATAAAACTACACTTTTTGAAAAAGTGACCTTCACTTGAGAGCTCAGCGCTGCACAAATAATTTTTATAAAGTCAGGTACGGTTATGGCCGTCACATAGAAGCCGTTCGCCTAGGCATTAGCAAAATCCCTCGAGGTACCAAAGCCTTTTTGCAGTCGTTGTGCAGGTATGGAATTGCCCTCCCAAGGATTTTGACGTGGGAAACAAAATATCCTCAAAAACAAGTCCTAGGTCCCTAGTATGTATCAGGCAGAGCGATATAGGCTTTGGGGGAACAAAGATAAGGAATATGGTGGTGGTTCTTGCCCTCAGACTTCTAGGAGGACTTCAATAATTGAAAGTCAGTATTCCCATCTGGTTTTGCGTCTCAGACTTAACATCCAAAAGAACCCAAAGCTGTTCTCCCCTGCCCCGCACCCGTTTTCTTCATGTAAATACATGGTTTCACAAGCCGAAACCTTGAATCCTCTCTCATAGACAGTCAGTATGTTCTCATATCTGACTTCAAGCCGTATCTTGGATCCATCCTCTAGCTCTAGCTCCATCTCCAGTTGTTGCTACTCTGTTCCAAACCCCATAGCACCTGTCACCTGGACTGTTAGTAGTTTCCTTGCTTCTACTCATGTCCTCATTCTCCAAATAAAGTTCAAAGTGAAAAACAAATCACGTCATTTCCTATTTAAACTCCCTCCTCCCCCAGGGTCTCTTTATCGACTCAGGAATAAAATCCACACTTTCCTTCAAGGATTCCTGTGATCTAAGCCTTGCCCTTTTCTCCTGCTAGCTCACAACACTCTATCCACAAGTACACGGAGCTCACCTGCCTCAAGGTGTTCATGCTTGCGGGTCCCTCAGCCTAGCTTGTTCTCCTCCCGGCCTTTGGTACTTTCATTCAGATCTTAGCTCAATTGTCACCTCAGTTGGCCCTTTTCAGAGCCCTCAATTTTAGGTAGTTCCCCCAAACCCAGCCTGTAACACTTTTATCACATTGCTCTGTTCAGTTTGATCATCAACAGAAATTGTCTAGTTTGCTTTGTTCATGTTTCACTTTTCCTCACAACCGGGAAGTTCGTAAGGGCAGAAATTTGGTTTTCACTGTGTTACCCCAGCACCTCGAGTGTGCCTGGTGCATACTGCCCATTCCGAGGGCAAAAATACTGTTTTTTTAAATGCCTGGAAGGCTCATCAGATGATATTTCTTTTTAGCTTTTAGTAGTATTTTATCTTCAACAGTTCTCAACAAAGTGTGCAGTAAATCCAGCCTCATCAATGAAACAGTTATTTTCATGTTCTGCATCTTACATATTATTTTCCAGTCTTTACCTGCATGTCTTGAAAATCATAACTCATGTTTAATTTTGGAAGAGGCTAGAGTTTTTTTACTTGCGCTGAAATTTTTCTGTAAGGCAAATTCTATCCTACTGCACTCAAATGAGTTAATGACTATACCTCGTTTTGAACGCTGCTGCAAAAAGCACATATGCAATGGTAAGATTTCAGAAGAAAAATGAATTCTTCTATTAGTTCTGATGGGGTTACAAGGTTATTCACTTTTTCTTGTTGACACATTCTTTAATGATTTTTATATTGTTTTTACAGTATAACCTTTTTGACAGTTCTTGATATCCAGGTGTATAATTTATAACATGATTGCTGTTAGAATAATTTGTTGTCACGTGTTTTGCGAGGTCCTGCTATGTGCAGAAGAGTTTCAGTCTTAAAGTTTAAAAGGTATGCAAGTGAGGAAAAGATAGAAAGTGGTGAGTGACTTAAGACGGGTACAAATAAAGTACTCAGAAATGCTAAAGAGGGATAAATCGCTTTCCTGTATTAGAGACCAGAAACCCATGATTTATCCTCGCACTCTTTCGAATGTCCAAGTTATTTCATGCCCATACATAGCTTGAAAAGGCAGATTTGTCCCTGAGCAACTTTGAAAAGATTTCCTTCAAGTATTTCATAATACTGTTTGTTTACCTGATAAACATTAACTGTTTAAAAGCAAAATTAAGCCAGTAATTTGAATCTAATTTCAGTCTCTTAACGGATCATTGCTTAAACTTCAAGAAGGATCCTTTTTAAAATTTATTCTCACTAGTGAATATTCTGTTACTGTGAAACTAGTATCTTCCTTAATTATTTTACTCCATGTATCAACGTTCTGACAGCTGGATCGAGCATATTCGTAAGTAAAACTATCTTAATTGTGTGCTTTACTTCGATGTCATTAAGGTCTCATACTTATCTCAAGCTTCACATTCCCTTCAAATTGAATCTTTTCCTATTGTCGCGTTACAGCCTCTAACCTTCAGTTACTTAAAATGCCCAAATTCCTTCTCATTACAGTACTTAAAGTTTTAAATTCTGTTTTTGACAGACAGTAAACGTGTTCTGTTTAGTGATGTATGTATAAGCACATGTAAACTTTAAACTGTGGTTAGACTTATATAATTTGCAGCTTCTTAACTTTCATCCCCTAATGTGTTTAATATCATTTAGAAAATGCTTTCTAGATTACAAAAAACTGATCGTTTGATGACAAATTTGTCATTTGGAAAAGCTGACATTCTCATCTTCATCTGTCTTCAACTAGTATTTGATGTGATTTACTTAGGAGAGAAGGTAGAGGTTGAGACTGTAGGGTTTACATATATTTTGAGTTAAGTCGTCCTATTTACATTTCACTTGGTCATGGAATATAATTTTTTATATAATTTTGAATCTGTGGTGTTTGTTGGGGTCTAATTTTTTTAAGTAACAGAATTTTTTATCCTGAGTATGAATTATACATGTTCATTGTAGAAAATTTGAAACATGCAGAAAAACAGAAAACAGTAAAACATCCATTGATTTGAAATGGTTAAAATTTTGAGAGAGACCATTCTCATCTCATTTCTGTATACTCTTGCCAGACTCTCTGTTATTTTTTGTATGTACATGTTTATATTAAAATTGGTATACTATTTTGGGTCCTTTTTTGCTTAACCTTGAAGGACCATAAACATTTCTTCATGGTTTTAAATCTGTAATAATCATTTTAATGATTGCAGATCCTAATCAGTAAATATACCCACATCCATTAACTGGTCCTCAATTGCTGGATGCATTTTCCTTTTTTCTTTTCTTTTTTTTGCTATTATTTCAGTTACTTGATAGTTTCTCTACAAAGAAAGTAGAGTTTGAAACTACAGTGCTTTGTATTGGTAGTGCTTACATAGTCTCACATTGGGAAGAGCAGTGACCTTCGTTAGCTGACATGACTTAATATTCTTACAAAATGTGTTACTATTTTGTTTTATAGAAATTCTGAAAATTATTGTAGAAATGTTTTTACCTCATATGAACCACCTGACATTGGAACAGACTTTCTTTTCACAAGTGCTGCCAAAGGTATAGTACTATATACAGGTTATAAAGACTCTTAAAATCTACAGTTTTAGACCATTCTTAATTGTGGACCTTTTTTTTTTTAATATATCAAACATATTTGAAATACAAATAAAATAGCAAAAAATGGATCTCTCACATTGAGAATATGGTGGCGTTGGAGTAATCATTAGGTGATCAAAAACATTTTCAGATAGTATGGATCCTTCACTAATTCAGTTTAACTTATTTATAGTTAATTTAAAGTACTCTTGTATTTTAAAGATATTAAAACTTGGGATGGGTGATAAAGTTAGCAAGTCACTTTATATGTTTTCTCTGTAGAGTTTATTAATAATTGTTAAATTACATTATCTGGAAAAATGGACCCAAGATTTAATGAAGAAGTCATAGAATAAAAAAGGCTGGAATAGTGGTGAAATCAAGTGGTGAAATCAAGAAAAAACATTACATTTACAGACTACATTATTTTTTAGCTCTGTGGTCTGCTTTTTCTCTGAAAAGCAGTCTTTTGAGAGAAGTAAAGGTATTTTGGTGCCAAATTGAAACAGATTTATTTATGATAACTCATTCTCTTATTGGAATGTATTTCTTCAGAGTTTAGCTTTGAAGCAGATAATCCTCAGAATATCTTTTACTCATTCACTTGATTATTCTCTGTCGGAAAAGTTTCTTAGAATTGTTCTTGACCATCAGAAAAGAGTCCAGCTACTGTACGGATGAAAACAGTTCTGAGCATCGACAGGGCTATGGGAAACATTGTCCTCTAATTACCTTGTGTTGACTGCGTATTTATTCTTGTAATGTTTTGGGCATTTAAATTGTTTAGAAAGATCCTAGTAGTAAGATCTTAAGATGGCTAACTTTTCACAGACAAAAATACTTAGTGCCGAGGTCACATATACTGTACCTCTAACCCAGGAACTATATTTTGAGTTGGTTGAAAAGAGGAACTGGTTACAAGTGAATAGGCAATTCACAAATTCATTGCCACTACCAGAAATTACCCTTGTAAATGCCCATGTGAATGTTGACTGGTTAAAACTGTCATCTTTAAAGAGTAGCACTTAAGTTTGTTACATCACCAAAAAAACGAACTTGGATTGATTTTTTAATTGATGTTATTAAATAGGTTCAAACACAGAAATGAACATAAGTCTATTTCTGAGGGCTTATTCTTTTAAAAAATTGTATTATAGAATAACTTAATATTATGTATTTATATATTTTTAATATGTATAACATATATGTTTTTAGAACTTTAGGTGCAATCATTAGGGTAGACGATATCCCAAGGGTGTTAACTGATGCAAAATAAAAATCATCTGATTTTTTTAAAAAAGATTTCTGGTGATGTCTATTTCTATCTATAATCTGCTTTGTTTCACAGACTGTGAAATTATTTGATGACATGATGTATGAGTTAACCAGCCAAGCCAGAGAACTATCAAGCCAAAACATAGAAATCCAGACCAGTCTAAGGAATATTTTACAAGTAAGTGAGATGTATTAGAAAAAGAGGAACAATTTAAAAAACAGTGTGAGAATTTTAATACCGATACTAATTAGCCTTGTATTCTTTATGTAATGGTCCAATCCTGGAATTAAGTTTAGAAATAAAGATATGAATACAGAAACATAAATTCTGAATTTTTATATAATTTTTTGCTTAGTAAACATCTGAACTCTTAAAAGAAAATAAGTAATCAAGATAGCATGTACCACTTGTAATTTAAAGCCTACATGCAGAATGCCTGCCATGTTCTTGGGTGCGAATGGCTAGCCAGTTGTCCTAGTATTTGTAGTTCTCATAGACTGAAGTTTTATGAAAGTAGGAAGAGTGTCCATTTCGTTCACCGTTGTCTCCCTAGCACTGAGCATACTGTCTGATACTTTTTAGGCGCACAAAAAATTATGTATTCTGAATGAAATGTCTTTCCTTATTTCCAGACAATGGTGCAGGTCATCGGAGCTCTTACAGGATGTGTTCAGCATGTGTGTGCCACACAGGAATCCGTCATTCTCGAAAATATTCAGAGTCTCCCCTCCTCAGCCCTACATGTAATCAAAAGTACCTTTGTACACTGTAAGGTGAGTACTGGGTCTAAATATACTTTGAATGGGCTCAAATCCATGGACAAAGGGCCGAGTAAAAGAGTATTCGTGCTTAAGATTTTACGTTTTAGCCTGTATTATTGGAGTAGACTTTGCCATAGAACTAAGAGCATGTATGTAAATGTTTTTACAGAAGTAGTTATAAGGAAGTGATAAAAGGTGGGTTTTTGCCTTTTGTTTATTTGTTTTATCCTGTTTCCTCTCTATAACAAAAGAAGTGATATGGATTTGCGTCCAGTGACAGGGATCCGGAAATAGTTCTGCTATGACATTGGTGAATCAGATGAGTTCCTTAGTGATTAGATGCCCGTCAAGGGACGTTAATGTTAGTTAGTTCATCTCTGCATTCCTGAGGCAACTTTAAAGCACAAAAACTGGCCTAGGATTTGTGGGTCACCGGCAGTTTTGAAACTGCTATTTATTGGGAGAATGAAAATCCCTAGTTAGTTAATGCTTCTCTGGGGATAGGGTGCTACCATGCCATGCACCTGACCTAATGTTATTTATCACCCTTTCAGTTCTTTATTTGCAGGGTTTTGGAAGTCAGAAATTATTTGATACATGCTTGCGTTTCTTGACTTACACAATATATACTAGATGTTCACTAGACATTTGTTTAATGAATATGTGATTTAGTAAAAAGAATTAAATTTATGATCTCAGTATGAGTTAAAGTAAATTTGACGTTTGAGCTTTTTATGATTTGCTTTTTCTCTCATTTTATGAGCAGAATAGTGAATCGGTCTATTCTGGGCACTTACACCTCGTTTCAGACCTTCTGCAGGCCCTTTTCAAGGAGGCCTATTCTCTCCAAAAGCAGCTAATGGGACTGCTGGACATGGTGTGCGTGGGCCCTTTGGTAGACAGGAGTGATGGCATTTTGAATATGGTGATCGGTGAGTGCAGAAAACTTACTGCTTAGTATGTGATGTGCATGGACTATAAACTGTATGTCACACTGTATGCTATTGAACTTAACATTGTTTCTCATGGTCCATGATGTCTTACCAATTGTGCAGAAAAAAATCCTACCAGGTAAGCTTTTAATCTTTAAAATTTTAGAATGTAGGATTGTGACTTCATGCTTTAACATTAGATCTGTATATTCAGGTTATGTTGATGGTAGGTGATTTCCCCGCACTGATTAACACAGAGAGGTGAGCGGCGGTGTCCCCTCTGACGCAGTTCGGCGGGGAGGCAGTAGCTTTAGGAGTTTGAAACCATAACTCATAGTGAGCTGTGCAGTTCACATTCCTTCTCAGCACACGCAACTGCATGTGTATGTGAAGGACTGTGAATATGTGTGACACACCACATTTATTATACATGAAATTATACCCATGTTACATGTGTATTATTGACAGACTCTATCCGAGTCTATTTAAGTTTTGAAGAATTGGCATCACTCACTGAAGGGATGTGTCCCGAGTCTGAAAAGCGATACTCTGTAAGGGCAGAGATTGCGCTCATAAGTTCAGCATTGAGAGAGTAGGCTGGTTTTATGCGGTGTATGAGGCATCTTTTGCTCTGTAACCATCCCAAATCTATTGGATTAAAACGACCACTGTTTTATTTTCTTAGATTCTGTGAGTCAGCACTTTGGGCTGGGCTCAGCTGGGGCGGCTTTCTCTGTTTCATGTGGGGCAAGCGACTCACACCTGGCTGTTTGGAGAGGCAGAGGTACTGAGCCAGCCACGGGTAGCGCATCGTCTAGCCCTGGCTCAGTCACCCAATGGTGGCCTCGGGATTTCTAAGAGCAGCAGGAGAGGGCAAGCCCAGTACGCAAGCACTTCCTAAGTCTTCGCTGGCCTCACATTTATTATTGTCCTGCTGGACAAAGCGAGTCACATGGCTAAGCCCAGAGTTCATGTAGAGGGGGACTGGCCAACAGTATGGACACAGAAGAGGGAGTTACTGTGGCCATTTTTACAAATCACCTACCACAGATAGAGTAGAAGCCTTACATGAGTACAGTGCAAATTAGTTTTGGTTCTTCCTTGTTTGTTTTTTTTAGGTTCTTTTTGTCATTTTAGATTAGAATTATATCAGTAGAATATTTCAGTTATAATAAAGCACAACTTTATTCCACTAAACATTTTAGTTTTATTTAGATCATAGGATAAGTGTAAACTTCAGAAGTTGATTTCCATAATTTATAAATACCTTAAAAATCAAGTGTGACTTCTATTTTCAATAATTATTTTGACAATTTTTTTTTAAAACTGCATTACTACCTATTTTAACAAATGTCAAATTGTTAAATAGATACTTTTAAATTTAGGAGAAACTCATGACATTTGATGTTTTAAGAGTTCTGTTATCTTTCTTTGTAGTTATTCATTCATTGTTGGATATCTGCTCTGTTATTTCCAGTATGGACCACGCATTTCATGCCAATACTTGGAAATTTATAATTAAGTAAGTTTTTTTTTTATACTATTTGTAATATATTTTCCATATCCAAAATCTGAGTTATTCATAAGTGTTCTTAGATTGTATTTAAAACATTTTGTGTAGGTGTATCTGATGTTTCATGACCCTTCTCTCTGATAATCCAGATATCCTACATGTGGCTCCCAAACCAAACTGGGCTTCTTTATCCTTCTGCCTCTAAAATTAAAAGAAAAAGGTTATAACTAGTTAGTACTTCTGGAGTAATGGACCAAGGCCAGACCAAACCTTAACCACTTGCCTGTTGTTTAACTGACTTCCAGGTATCCAATATCCAGGCTTAGTAGTTACAGTTAGAGCTGAATATAATCCCTTCATTATACGTTTTTGAGTTGTTCAAGTTTAATTCCATCTATAAAGTACTTTGAACTGGAGCATTACGAAGGGCTTCTCGGGAGAGTGGCCACAGTGTTCATCAGATGATTATGCAGGAGGAGATGTAAAAATGGCCGAGAAGTTCTGCTTTACACACGCGCATGACACCTTAAAGGTCAGTGTGATGCTGTCAGGTCTTAGGTGCTTGTCTCACAGCGCCAGGTCAGTCAGTTGCCCACCAGTGACAGGAGGGGTTAAGGTCTCAACTCGGAGCCATACCCACGTGCTTGAGTCCATTCTGAGACAGCTGGCTCCTTGTGAGCCCTGGGCTTTTCTGGAACTTGGAGCAGTAATGGATACCTTCGTGGTGGGTTATGGTGAGAGTTGACTTTATCAGTGCGAAATGCCTAAAACTGCATGGCACAGCGAACGCTCAGCGAATTACCCTATCTCCGTTATCATCATTGGGTGTCTTCCCCACTTGTCCCCTTCCAATTCATTTTCTCCCCAGCACTCATTTTTTAAACATGTAAGTCAGGTCATGTCACTCCTTAAAATCCATCCTATTTTCTTCAGAGTAACAACCCAGCCCTCTCTGGGCTCTGCCATCCTCACCGGCCATCTCTGCTTGCTCTTAGTTCCTCAGACGTATTAAACCCCCCTGTCCCTGAGCCTCTTCGTGGCCTTTCTCTCTGCTAGGATGCTGCTGTCCCGGCCCCCACACTGGGGAAGCCCCCCGCGGGAGCATTCTCGGACAGCCGCACGCCCAGTAAGCTGGGTCAGCGTGCGCTCTGGTGGTGCCCCAGCCTTTGCCGGGCCGAGCATTTATCACAGCCTGAGTTAATTACCATTTACTGGTCCCTCTGATGCTGGACCACAGTTCCATGCGGAGGCACAGAGATGTGTCTTTTTATTTCTCTCTCTGTCCCCAGATCCTAGCAGAGTGACTGGCACATAGTAAGAGTTCAGTTAATGTTTTACATAGAGAAAAAATTAGCAACTTCAACTAACATGCCCGCTTCATAGGTAAAGTCAGCACATCTTAATTATGTCATGTCTAATATGTTTATGTTCTGATTTTTCACATGTTCCTTCAAGTCAGTTTTACATTCTAAGTTACATGCTATGTGACTTGCGGTGATTGTATTCTTTTTTTTTTACTCATTTAGGCAGAGCCTTAAGCACCAGTCGGTTATAAAGAGTCGGTTGAAACACAGAGATATCATCACTAGCTTGTGTGAAGACATTCTTGTCTCCTTCCAGTCTTGTCTGCAGTTAGCTGAGCAGATGACCCAGTCTGACGTGCAGGTAAATATGGTCTGACAACGCTTTAAATGGGCCGTCCTTTGGCAGTTACTGAATCTCGTTTGAATCTCTGGATAAGTTTACCTAGAAAGGTTTTAACTTCTTTCATTTGCTTTCTGTTTGTTTGTGTTTCAACCTTTGAGATTATTTTTGGCCCGTAATTACTTCTCACCCAGAACATTGCATGAGAATCCTGTCTGCTCCCATCCCTCTAGTCTGCCTGCTCATCGTCTGTACCTCCTCACTGGTCAGACAGGGCATTCTCCTCAGAACCCTTCTGTTCTCCCCTACCCTAACTCAAGGATCTGATTCCTCAGTCCTGTGTTTATTGGAGGTCTCTCGATACAGCCACAGCCAACCTCTTCTTCACCAATCTAATGCAGCCTGCAGGGATGCCACATACAACTTTGTGTGTGTGTCGTTCTTTTAAAATTGACATATGTTTACATTTATTTTGATTTCAGAGTTATAATGTTGAATTGGCATCCCATATAAGAAACATCGTATTCTAAAGTTTGTGTTATGCTTACTGGGGACTGTAGTTCATTTTCCTTTGACAATTTTATCCTTAGTGCCTTTGTCTCAGATTAGCTCTTTATAAATGATATTTAACTCATAAGGCCCTATGAGTGAAGGGTTTAGTGGTACTCGGGGCCTGACAGTTATATGTAATCATTGCCGTGGGAAACGAGTTAAGTATTTCTTCGTAGACTGACAGTGGCGCAGCTCTTCCTGTCGTGCCTTTGCAGGCTGATGAGGGGATGCTGTGCTGTGCACCGGTGTTCCTCCCTGCCGAGCATCCGTCCCCTGGGGCGGGGTGATCGGGAGGGACGGGCGCTGGTGGGGTGTGGGGCAGGGAGCGGCCAGGAGCTCTGCAGTAGGCGAGGCAGCCAAGCAGCTTTCGGAAGGGCCTGGCCTCCCTGTATTGCTTCTCTCTCTCCCCTTTTTTCTCCCGTCCTCACTTCCTGCGTATACCCTGGCTCCCCTCACCTCGCTGACAGGAGAGGCGGTTGGCTGGGTGTCCTGTGTCCATCCTCTCATCCTCAGCCCCATGCTCCTCTTCCCGGGGTCCTTCCTGCACACCATGACACCGCAGGCTCCCCAGCTGGTTCTGGGACAGTAAAAGACAGAGGGTCCTGGGCGGGAGTGACGTGTGGAGAGCCCTGACTTACAGGCAGAGTTTCATGTTTTTCCTTATTTGTGACTGTTTGGAACGGATACATTTGATCAGCGCTGCCCACTGTCCACTGCCTGGAATGGAGCTCTGACACGGTCTGTATAGTTTCTCCTTCCTTTTCCGATCAGCAACGCCCTCTGCTGGTCACTGTGGATATTTATCAAGGAATCAAAGTTAAAATTTTCCAAGTAGTGTTTTCACCTTGTTTTCAGAAACGTCTAAATAAAACCATAGATTTAATTAGTTGTATGCTCTTAGTGGGAGGATTATGGATAGATCAATCTCTGTATTTGTTTCCTGGGCTGCCGTAGCAAATTACCACACACGAGGTGGCTTAAAACGATAGACATTTATTCTCTCACAGTGTGGAGGAGAGTCTGAACTGTGTCAGCAGCGTGTTCGTCAGAGGCTCTGGGAGAGTCTGCTCCATGCCTCCTCCTCAGCCTCTGGGGTCGCTGGCGTTCCTTGTCTTGTGGCTGTGGAACGCCGACCTCTGCCTCTGTTGTCACGTGGCTCTCATCACGCTGCGTTCTCCCCTTGGGTCCTCACATTATCTAAGACACTAGTCAGTGCGTTAAGGGCACAGCCTGAACCAGTATGACCTCATCTTAACTAACACGTCTGCAGTGACCGCATTTCCAAATGAAGTCACATTCTTAGGTATTGGGGTTAGGACTTCAACGGATCTTTTTGGGAGCCACTGTTCAGTCCGTAACAGCTAATAACTGACAAGATGTTTATTCTTTTGTTAAGTCTTAAACTTGCTTTCAGAATGAGAATATTGTATTGGAAGTTTTACTATATAGTTTTCTAGCCACCAGTGATTTAGTTTTTCTATAAAGATAGGGAAATTTATTTGTTAGACTCTTTGATATAAATTTAGTTTCCACTGTAATTCTTACTTTTGTTTATATATTGCTAATAGAAATTTGTATTCTGAAAATAAACATATACGTTTATATCTTTTGCCTATACTTAGATTTCTTGCCTGTTGCAGTTAGTTTTTAATCAGTATTTTTCTTTTACTTAAAGAAGGGAAGAATGGATACTCAGTATTTTGAAACATTGAAAAATGATCTTCCTTGCTTCTCTCCCAGCCCCTTCTTTGTTGGCATTGGGATGCAAACTTTCTGTTTTGAACAGTTCAGTAATTCAAGATGAGGTAGTATTTGTGTTGTACATTTGATTTTTGAAAATGTCAAAATTAAAGCTCTAGATTTAATTGGTATCTATTTAGTAATGAAGGAAAACTAGAGTCTTAAGCCTGCTACAATTTCCCCTTGAATGCGAAAGAAGTTAAAGTAGGGAAGTATAAGCTGTGTGTCGCCATTCATTCATTTAACGAGTATTTCCAGAGTGCTTGCTTTGTGCCAGAAAGTGTACTAGGTGCTAAGTTCGTCACATTTTCTGCTCTCCAGAACTTACTGCTTATCTCGGGAGACAGATAAATTGATAATTATAGAATAGTGTCACCCATGGAGAACTGGGACTGTCTCATGGGGAGTAAGGGTAGAAACCCAGTCCTGAAGTCAGAGTTTCTTGCGATGTGACATCGAAGCTGAATAAAATTTCTGTTGAGTACATGTAAGATCAGTGTGGAGTCACCTCTAATCTCCATACTCGTGAACGTCCACAGAACTGTGTGAGTTCATGTTCATAACTGTCAAGGAAAGATGAAGTGTCATCTCACCTATTTCTGCTGAGGAGAATCGACTGTTTTCAAATATTTTTAATATTGGTTGAGATGAACAGTGATGTCTAATGAGTGGGTTATCCGATTATGTTTTGATTGGTTTAAAGTTTGCTATATTGTTGGAAAGAAATCATAGTCAATTAACGTTAAAGATTATATTTTATATGAAAAATTTAAAATTAAAGACAAGAATGTATCTATTTGATATAATTTTATAGTACTAATTTAGAGCTCTTTGGATTATGTATTACACATTTCGGTGACATAACTGGTATTTATTGAGCTAAGTTGCCTGTGTCAGACACTATTAAATTTCCAGTAACCTTAGTATAAGCCACACTGCAGCCTTTTAGAGAGGTTAAGTACCTTTCCCCAGATCACGTGGTACTTGTGGGCGGGCCAGGAGCTCAGTCCAGGCGGGGCGACTCCCCTGCATGCACGAGGCTATCTGGGCATTACTCGCCATTTTAAAAGCTTGCAAACAGTACACACTCAGAAAACCCTCACCCATTGCACAGATGTCTAACGTGGAGCGCGAAACCCTGCTTTCCTCTGATAGAACCGCAGGTAAGGTTTTTATTTATTTTTGAGGGGTTAGGGAGCAAATATTAACACATAACACATTTTAAAATAGTTATACATATCGTTTTGCAACTTGATTTTTTACTTTACCTTAGTGCTTACTGTGTCATGAAGATACTCTCTACTGGATGCATTAATAGATCAGTCCTATACAGTTTATGAATATTTCTTGAAATTTTTTAACCATTTTCCAGTTGATGGATACTTCGTTCATTTCAGTTTTCACTATATAAAAATGTTGCATTGCGTACCTGTGTTAGTCCTATAGAATATATTTTCAGAAGTGGAACTGCTACTGAGTTAAGGAATTTTAACATTTTACCTTGTGAGGATAATGCAAAGAGTGTGCTACGCACCCGTGAGTGGTAAAAGTCCCTGTCACTGCACCTCCACGTCAGCCCTCGGGGTGTGATCAGTTTTAAATCTTCCCTAATCAGTCAGCCCTCTCCTCTTCCCTTTCTAAACAAATGTAATCAGATTGTACTTCGTATTCTTTTCAATGTTAGTTTTTTGGCAGTTTGTACCTTCTGTCTTTTGCTTGTTTCCTATGTTATCCTTTTATTGGTTTGTGAGAACTTTTTCTTTTGCTCATCTACTGATCTGCCTATAGAAAAGAACAGTAAGGTATTTAAATTTCTTTCACTTTCAGATCAACCCAGGATGATCTCCTTTTTTTCCTTTATGAAGATTTGTTTTCACTAATGTGGAGTTTAATTTTTTGAAATATCTCTATTATCATCTGGTGTTTGTATTGCTCCTAACAAATCAGAGTAGAATATCTTTTCTCGGAAATTTTTACACTCTAAATGTTTATTAAGAGACCTTTTTAGAAAATACTGTGTCATTTACAAGTTTAGCTAATTTCATATTCTTATATATTATGCTTATTTTCTTTTTTCGAAACAGGATAATGCTGAATACAGATTATTTCAGAAAACACTGAAATTGTGTCGTTTCTTTGCCAACTCTCTTTTGCACTATACTAAGGTAAGGCTTATTTTTTTATAATGCATGCATGTGAACTCTCCAATAAATTATAAATTATTCTGTTTCATCATTCTTGCCAAAAACAGTCTTTTGAAGTTATTTTTCAAGAGTACATTCGTATTGCTAGTTGTTAAATATTGAGCATCTGGTGTATCACTTATGTTGCTGCCATCATCGTTATTTATTCAGTTACCTGAAAAAATTAATATGAAATTATTTAAGCATGGGTCAGTTTTCAGAAGATAATTCAACTTGCCTTCAAATACTGTGTGTAAGTTGATGGTACAATTTTTTAAATTAAGTTTTTAAAGTTTAAATATTCAAACCTTTAAAACTGTAATGTAAGAACTACATCTTTGTGAGTTAGCAGGAGAGCAGCAGTAGTTGAAGATGCACGAGTGTAAAGATAAGTTGCCAGGACAGGTAATCTGGAGAGACGAGCAGAGGATGCTTACAGCAGCTGATGAAAGAAGCATCATCAGCAATAGGCATTTAAAAGAAAAAGCTGTTGTCCGAGTGTATTTGTTTCTGACCCTGTCCTCCTCCTCTTCAAGGATGAGAGAGGGTCTCCAGAGTCTGTCGTAGCTGGAGCCTGGCGCACGGCAGACACCTGACTCACACGTACACAGACCCTGAGGCTGGCTCCTCACAGAAAGGACGTCCGCGTCCCTTCTGATCGTCATTCCTTTCCTCTGCTCACGTTGGAAACCATTCTTTTTCTAGTTCCTTTAGATACAAGGTTAAATTGTTCGAGGTTTTTCTTGTTTTGTGAGGCAGGCTTGTATTGCTGTCTCTCTCAGAACTGTTTTGCTTGTGTCTCATAGATTTTGGGCTGTTGTGTTTTCATTTTCTTTTGTCTCAAGCTATCTTTTGATTTCTTCCTTGACCTCCTTGTTAATTCATTTATTGTTTAGTAGCATTTATTTAGCCTCCTCATATTTGTGTATTTTCAGTTTTTTTCTGGTGAGTTTCATGCCATTGTGACTGGAAAAGATGCTCGGTATGATTTCAGTCTTGTTAAATTCATTGAGACATGTCGTGTGGCCTACCATGGTCTGTGTTGGAAAACGATGCCTGTGCACATGAAAAGATGGCATATTCTGCTGCTTTGGGGTGAAATGCTCTAAAAATGTCCATTAAGTCCATCGGATCTAATGTGTCATTAAAGGCCACTGTTTCCTTGTTGCTTTTCTGTCTGGATGGTCTGTCCATGGATGTTAATGAGGTATTAAAGTCCCCTACTCTGACTGCATTACTGTCGGGCTCTCCCTTTATGTCCATCAGTGTTCGCTTTATACGTTTAGATGTTCCTACGTTGGGTAGGTACATGTTTCAGAGTTATGTTCTCTTGTTGGGTTGACTTCTTTATCATTACGAAATGTCTTTGTCTCTTGTTATAGCTCTTGTTTTAATATCTGTTTTGTCTGATATAAGTGTTGCTACCCCAGCTTTTTGTTTTTTTCCATTTGCACGAAGTATCTTTTTTCGTGCCTTTACTTTCAGGATGTGTCTTTTGATTTGAAGTGGGTCTCTTGTAGGCAGCATATATATGGGTCTTTTAAAATCCATGCAGCCACCTGTGTCTTTTGAAAGACTCATTAGTCCATTGACACTTAAAGTCATTGATAGTTACATGGTTAATGTCATTTCATTGTCTTCTGA
The DNA here is from genome assembly GCF_000325575.1 of Pteropus alecto. Lineage (NCBI taxonomy): Eukaryota > Metazoa > Chordata > Mammalia > Chiroptera > Pteropodidae > Pteropus > Pteropus alecto. The sequence continues at coordinate 16,353,080 of NW_006432945.1, read as the reverse complement.
TTGTTTTTGTAGTTCTTTTCTGTTCCTTGTTCTCTTACTTTCTAGTCTCGTGTCTTTCTTTGGTGTTATGTTTGATTTCCTTTCTCTTTATTTCTTGTATGTCTGTCATAGATTTTTAGTTTATGATTCCCATGGGCTTTATATATCCTTTGCTATGTTTATAGCAGTCTATTTGAAGTTGATGGTTCCTTAAGTTTGAAAACGTTCTAAAATCATTATTTTCACTCACCCCCTTCATGTTCGTTTTGTCATTTTGTGTGTGTGTGTGTGTGTCCCTTAATTTGTTGTCGTAATTACATATACTCTTCTTACTTTTGTCTTTTAGCTTTTGTACTAGCTTTATAGTTGGTCGATCTGCTTTTACTGTTTGTCTTTGTCAGTGAGATTTTTTTTTCCTATTTTTTTCATATTTTTGATCTTAAAGAAGTCCCTTTAACATTTTTTGTAATGCTGGTTTAGTGGTGATGAATTCCTTTAGCTTTTTCTTGTCTGGGAAACTCTTTCTCTCCTTTGAGGGTAAATCATAGCCTTGCCAGGTAGAGCAATTTTGGTTTTGGCCTTTGTCTTTCATCACTTTGAGTGTTTTCCCTTCTGGCCTGCAGTGTTTCTGTTGAGAAATTGACAGCCTTATGGGAGATCTCCCCACTCCTGTACGTAACTAACTGCTTTTCTCTTGCTGCTTTTAAGGTTTGCTCTTTGCCTTTAACCTTTGGCATTTTAATGATGCTGTGTCTTGGCGTGGCTGGGCCCTTTGGGTTCATGTTTCTTGGGACTCTGCTTCCTGGACTTGTGTGTCTATTTCCTTTGCCAAGTTAGGGGACTTTTCAGTCATTTCTTCAGATAGGTTCTCAGTCTCTTGCTCTCTCTCTTCTCCTTCTGGTACTCCTGTGATGCCAGTGTTGGTATGCTTGATGTTGCCTCAGAGGCCCCTTAAACCATCCTTATTTTTTTAAAATTCTTTTTTCTCTTTGCTGCTCCAAATGGGTGTTTTCTGCTTATTTTGCCTTCCAAATTGTTTATCTGATCCTCTGCTTCATCTAATCTGTTGTTGATTTCATCTAATGTATTCTTCATTTTAGATGTTGTATTCCTCATTTCCGAATGATTTTTTTCTTAGGGTTTCTGTCTGTCGACGTTCTCACTGAGTTCACCTGTTCTGCTAAGTTCGTTTTGCATCCTTATCAGTGTCTTGAACTGTGCATCTGGTAGATTGCTCGTTTCTGTTTTGTTCAGTACTTGTTCTGGAATTTTGTCCTGTTCTTTCATGGGTTGTTTTTTTCCCTCTTCCTTTTGGCTGCCTCCCTGTGTGTGTTTGTACGTTTTAGGTGGATGTGCTACATCTCTCATTCTTGGCAGAGAAGCTTCTATAGTAGGTGTCTGTGGAGCCCCATGTCACAGTGTCCCTGATCACCTGAGCCAGGTGCTCCAGGAGTATTTCTGGTGTGGGTTGTGTGTGCCCCTCTGTTGTAGTTGAGCCTCGATTACTGTCGACACTTTGGTGGGTGGGATAGACCCTTAGGCTGACTCGACGTGAGGGCTGGCCGTGACCTCAGAGGATGAGCTGTTCTGTGGGTGCTGCCCCCACGGAGCAGATGTTACTTTAGCAGCGCTGAGTTTGCCCTTTAGGTATGTCGTTTGTGGAGCTGGTTAGTTGGTGCTCTGGTGTGGTCTCAAGCCAGCCACCATGTATGCTGGTCCTGGAATCTTTTTGGACAGGCCCTGGTGCAGGTCATGGTCAGCCAGCACTTGTGCCCAGCTTGGTGCCATCTTTTAGGAGCTACAGAGTAACCTGTGCTGGGCTTAGAAGTGCTTGGAGAAGGCTGTGCTGCTAACCGAGGCTGGATGCCACTCGTGCCAGGCTTGGAACCCTTTGCTGGGTACCACGATGGAGGCTGAGGCCAGCTGCCCCTTGTGCTGGGCCTGTGGCCACTTAGTTGAGGCTGTGTTCCAAGTCAAGACTGGCTGTTACGTATGCCATGTATGCCAGGTTTGAGGCTACCTGATGGGAGTTACAATGCAAGCTGTGACAGGTCGATGCTTTTGCCAGGCTTGGGATAGCATAGCAAGAGGTATAGTGCGCATCGAGGCCGGCCGCTGCTTGTTTGGGTTCGTGGACCATTGAGAGACTTAGGAAAGTGAGCAGTGTGAGCTGAGGTAGGCTGCTTGTGGGGAGGAGCCGCTGAAAG
>NW_006432945.1:16334972-16350872 GCF_000325575.1 Pteropus alecto | reverse complement strand
GTGGGGTGGGGTGGAGTGGAGTGGAGTCTCAGAATCACTAGGGCAGGGCTAGTGGTGTAGCTAGGTTAAGGGATTGGTCAAGAGAGGTCAGATTTGGTGCTCGCCTGCTCTGGGTGGGCACAGGGCTCAACAAAGGAAGAATGGCACCTGCCAGCACTTTCGTCCCCACTAAGAGCTGACCTGAGCCCTGACCCTCCAGCCCTCACCCTAAAGCTGGTCAATTCATTTCTTCCACTTCTTGGGCTACTGCCTTTATGCTGGAGCCCAGAGCGAGTGAGTCTGTGCGCAGGTGAGTTCGTGTGTGGGCAGTTTAAGTCGTCCCCAACCCGCGGACTGGTAGTGGTCGTGGCCTGTTAGAAACTGGGCTGCACAGTGGGAGGTATGCAGCGGAAAAGTGAGCGAAGCTTCATTGGTATTTGCAGCCGCTCCCCAGTACCAGCATCATCGCCTCAGCTCCACCTCAGATTGTCAGGCATTAGATGCTTATAGGAGCACTGGTCCCTGGTGCCGCAAAGGTTGGGGACCACTGTTTTAAAGGAGCGTCTGGGACTCCAGCATTCCTCCATCTCTCTTGGTGCAATCCCCACTGGTTTTCACAGCGAGAAGTTATGGGGACTTCTCTTACTGGGGCTGGTCCTGGGGTGAGGAGCCTGGCATGGGACTGGGACCCCTCATTTCTCAGGAGGGACCTTCACAGCTGAGATATTTCCCCCATTCTTAAATGCCACACGTGGGCATGGGTCCTGCCTGTTCTGTGTCTCCGCTCCTCCTCCCAGTCTCCATGCTGCTGCTTTATATCCTTAGTTACAGGACTTCTGTTCAGCTAGACTTCAGGGGTTCTCAGTGATGGCGGTTCTGTAATTTAGTTGGAGTTCTGATTTGGTTGTGGGAGGAGGTGAGCACAGCGTTTACGCTACGCCATCTTGACCGGAAGTCTTTTTTATGCCTTTTTTAATCCTTTTCCCATCGGGAATTTTTAATTTAAATTACCATTTTTTTTTTTTTTTTTTTTGAGTCATGTAAGACTGTGAAACTTCCTTTACGTTCTAAGAGAGCTTAGCCGCAGTGGGCGGAGCGGTCGCGGCTGTGCTCGAAGCCCAGCCTGCTAGTTTTCAGCTGTTACTTGATGGAGTTACTTGCCGCTTTAGCTCCAGCTTCCTGTTCTGTGAAATGAAAATAATAACACATCACATGAGTTTTTAGAGGACTGAAATTAACGTACAGAAGGTCGTTTGGAATGTGTCTGCTGGACTTAGTCGGTGCTCAGGACGTGATAGCTGCGAATTGTCTTGTTGGTGATAGATTTAACTATTTTGATCCTTTTTGTTCTCATACAACATCCTTTTTTTTTTTTTTTTTAATGTAGCATATCCAGGGTTATATTTTAGTCTTTTGCATGCCTTTGTGAGCAGATATGTATTAGGAAGGCACAGTGTATCCAAAGAATGAGTAGAGTTGTTTTATTTTAGGAATTTCTTCCCTTCCTCTCCGATTCGTGCTCTGCGTTGCATCAGCTTTATCTTCAGATACACAGGTAAGGAGAACACCATGAGATTATCAAAACGTAGCAGTGCCATTCGATCCCGGTCACAGTTTAGTATATTTCATTTTAAAATAAAGCATCGTAGTCATTTTTCATAATTTTATAGTAAACTTTTATCTGATTGCTTAAAATAATTGGAGATGACAGTTTTTAAAAAATAGCTTCCATGCGAGTTTTACTTCCCTTTGTATTCTTAACTATACCTCATATGTGACTGAGGAACAACTGGCGTGATGAATACCAAAAGCAGGAAATATCTGTGTGTATATATTTTCTATTGGCATATTTTTTTTAGTTTTTATTAATTTTTATTTTATTTCTGTGAGACGTAAGTCAAGTAGTAGTTAATGCCATCTCGGAAACACGAATTACAGAAAAGTGTCATAATTTAGAAAGGGGCTAAGTGACATTTGAAATTTTCAGTTACCTCAGAAGAATCCTTATTAGTTCGATGCTAAATCTGTCAGCTTGTTTATATGGCTGCGCCTTTATGTGTCCCTAATCCATTTAGTCTCCTAGACAGCTTTTTCCTACTGCTCCCTCTTCATTCTTCCTATGTCTCCAGCAGCTTCAGCCCATTGCTCGTTGTCAGTCAGTGTCCTCACTTTGTATGCCGTTGAGAAAAACAGAAGCACCTGGAAGAGAGCGTCTGTGCGGTCCCTCCGGCACGTCGGCTAGTCTCCCCGTGTTTAGGCTCACACCTTCCCTTGTTCCCGTGAATGACTGCGAGGCCACCTCCCCATTCGTGCGTTCGCGTCCGCCCTCCCTCACATGCCCAGGGACCTGGCGCTAGCGGTTGCGCCTTCTCCCTCCTGCGTCATCAGCCTTCCCTCCCCCTCTATGGGTCATTCCCACGAGTGGACCAACATGCTGCTGCTTTTTCTATCTTAAGAACAATACAGAAAACAAACAACCCCTCAGCTCTGCATCCTCCTCCGAATACCTTCCCCTTTCTCTGCCTCTCTCTGCAACAGAACTCTTAGAAGGCTTTGCCTGTGCTGCCGTCTGTATTGTCGACCCTCGAACACGGGTTTGAACGGCTCAGGTCCACTTACACGTGAACTTTTTTCAGTAAACGTTGTAAACGTATTTTCTAGTTCTCTGACTCAGAAGCATTTTCTTTTCTTTAGCTTACTTTATTGTAAGAATACAGCACATACTACATAATAATACAGTTGTGTTAGTTATTTTTGTTATTGGTCAAGCTTCTGGGTTTTGGTGAGTTAAAATTTATATACAGATTTGTGACTGTGCAGGGGTCAGCGCCCCTGACCCCCACCCACCCCGCTCCCTCCCCTCCCGTGTGGTTCAGGGGTCAGCTGTACTTCCCTTCGTGAACCTCTTCCAGTCAGACTTTCCATTCCACCCCTTCAGGAAGCAGCCTTGTCACCGTCAGCAGTGACCGCCACGTCGCCGCATCCACCGGCCAGTTTCAGCACTCACCTCGTGTAGCCCGTTGGCACCACGTGACCCTTTCTTTTGAACTTTTCCTTCTGTTGGCTCCGGGGACACCGCTCCCTCTTGGTTCCCTTCTGACCTCACTGGCTTGTCCTCAGCCTCCTCTGTGCGTCCCCAGCTTCTCTAAGTTGGGTGGCCCCGGGCCCCAGGCCTCTTCTCTGTGGTCATTTAGTCTCAAAATTTTAAGTTCACGTCTCCTTTAATGCAACTTCCAGTCAGGATGTCTGCACTTAAGTTCACCCAAACCAGACTCTCGTCTCCCCCCATTTCGTCCACACCCCCTACAGAACCTCCTTCTGTAGCATCCTCATTTCAGTTTACATGGCAGCTTCGCTCTTCACATTGATCTGACTCAAAAACCTTGCTGTCATCTTTGACTTTTGTCTCTTGCTGTCATACCCCACATCTAATTAACTAGCAAATTCTGTTTGCCATCCCCTTTAGCGTAAATATTTGTATTCAGCATGCGTATACAGAATCCAGCCACTTCCCACCACCTGAACTGTTACCGTCCAGTCTGTCCACCATTATTTTCTTGACTGGAGTTTTGCACAGGAGCCTCTGACACAGTCTCTGTTCCTACCCTGGTCTCACTCTCATCTCCATACAGTGGCCAGAGTAGATCATGTGACTTTCCTGTGCAAAACTCTTAATTGACTCAGTATTCAAATAGAATTCAATAGGTTTTCCTGTCCACTTTATCTTGTTATAATTTTTCTCCATAGCACTTAATTAAAAACCCTTTTTACATTTAGAGAAAAAAGCATTTAGCACCATGAATAGGAATGCTACGTTTTCTAGGATTTGACATTTTCAGCGATCAAACTACTAAAAACAGAATGCTATAAATGGAATGATGTCATTTGTTTCCAAAGACTATCAGCATACTAGAGTGATGGAAAAATGATAAAGTGAGATATTCCGTGACAAACTTTGGGGGTAGGATTGGGACTGTAATCCATGAGTTAACTCAGGGTAAACGCTGCAGCCCCAAGCGCCGCTGGCGAGCATCCTTGGGGCGAGCAGGTTAACGTCCGCTGTACTGTGTATTTATTTACTCGGTCACTTGCTTAACTGCCTCCCTTCATTAGAAAATATTCTAAAGGGAGTGCGTTTCGTTTACTGCTGTATTCAGGAACAGCGCATGGCATGTAGACATAGGCATTTAATAAACATTTGTCAAATAAGTTAAAAATACAGCATTGGATGGAAAAACATACTTTCTCACTCAGTAGCTGTAGTTCACAGTCTGCGGAGTTTCATTACCTACATTTTATGTATGTTTTTCACCTTACTTATAACTCAGTTCTCACAACTCCGGTCAGTGTCACAAGTGAAAAACAGGCTCAGGGAGGCATGAACGAGCCCGTCACATGACTCCTCGTTGATAGATGGGTGCTTTTTACACTGCAGAGGCCTCAAGCGTTATCTTAAGTGCAGCCTTTTAAATGTTACTCTCTTGCTGGACAAGGTTTTCTTATGTATTGTCAAATTTGTCACAATTAAAATAACATGGCCAAAAATATTGACTACATATGTCATTTCTCACAGGTTTTGATTGAAGTTTGGTTTAAACCCCATCGTTCATTTTCCATGAAAAAGCCTTTGCATCTTCCTTCAGCGTGAATATAGTTCAGTCATTTGTAAGCTCTTGCTCCTGAGAGACTGAGCATAAATTCGTAGTGAATTCCGCATTCTACCTATTTTAAAACAACTTTTCATAGAAGTAATTGTGCCAGAATTTATCAAATACCTTTTTACATGCTTTTACTGATTATTTAAGATTTGTATTTTCCCAGTATTTTTTAAGGACATCATTTTCAAAATGGTATTAAAATGCATGAAAAGAGTCCAAAGATTTCTCTAAGAACCTTTTAATTTTACAGAATTATAGCCATGTTACTTAGTTCTGAAGTTCTTCATGCAATTATGGTGTTAATTTGGTACTTTGAATTTTGTTTTATGAAACACTCGCTACTTCTTTTTAATATATTTTCACTGTTAGAAGAACATGGGTTTGCAGTACATAGCTTGTCCTAAATTAGAAGGTAGCTATTAATGAGTTTCCCCTCCCTTTCCAGCAAGTGTCCTCCAAGCCTGTATGCCACCAGGGTCCCTCAAGCCCAGCAGGATGAGATAGCGGCTGCTTTCCTAGTGACCCTGGACCCGCTCGTCGGTCAGCTGCTCGCCTTCCAGCCTTTCGTGCACGTGGTTTTGGACAGTACATTAGGTAAGTTTCAAAGCAGTTAGTGTTGGACCATCTCATCGATTATGATGGGGTTATCTTCCCCTGTGTAATAATCCTGTTTTTTTTTAAGGTTTAAAAATTGTATTTGAATTTTTTTCTGCTTCTTGGAACATAGTTCTCATTTTAAAACATTACGCCCCTAATTTCTTTACATATCACAGTCAGATTTCTGCTGAAAATATGTGGAATGTTTTAGCAATTTGTTGTATCGTGATTAATGTGTTTTTGTTGCCTGTAAGAGCTGCCCTGTGAACTGCAGTTCCCACAGTGTCTGCTGCTGGTGGTCATCATGGATAAGCTGCCCTCTCAGCCGGAGGCCGTGCAGAGCCTGTGGTGCACAGGAAGCCAGGTCTCAGAAGCCACAGCCAGGTAGCAGATGCCTCGTTTATGTTCAGTCATAGTGCATACGATTTAGAATGCCCTGTTGTTTGGAAAGATCTTGAAAATAAGATTTTTGTTGTGTCAGATGTTCTAGTTAATGATTGCTGTGTAGACTTCATGTATGTGTTGCTGCTTTATAAAAATATAAAAATATGTAAGTCTATACATGCTAAAAATATTTTAATTTTGTTCGGTGCTTTAGAAAGTAGTGCCTCATAGTGTTATGAACATTGAGCGTAAGAGAGTAGATGTGGTTAGTTACTTTTGAAAATGAGCTCTGGTGAATAGGATGCCAGGTACTGTCACTCATCTCTGGGACCTGTCACTTGTCTTCGTCCTTCGCAGCACCAAGCTCCGGTTTCTTGCTCCCCGGATGATTGCTGTGCTCTCGTTTCTCACCCTTCCTTTCGCCTATTCTTAGTCCCACTACCAGTTCAGTGTCCCTAACGCCCGCTCTCAGCCTCCTGCTCTCCCGTGAGCTACGCGTCGTGTCAGCTCCAGGCTTCGCATGGGAAGCCCGGCCCGTGCTGCCGCCATCCGCCCCTCGCCAGCTCCTCCTTTCTCCTGTTTTCCGCCCAGACACCTGGCTTCTGCCACATGGGTTACTCGCGGTGACCTTTTGTCAGGCTTTTGTTGTCTCTTTATATCTTGTCTATGTTTAATTTGTTATTTATATTCTCTGTGAAGATTTCTGAAAGCATTCCAATCATGAAATGAATGACGTCTTCCTGTCTGAACTATAGTATTTTCTATTTTCTGTATGCTAGCTAAGCTCTTTAATGAATTTTGTCTCTAACTTTAGTTTATTACTGTGTTAAACGCTTGGCAAATGATAAAAAAAAAAAAAGCATACAGGAAAATTCTTGTCCTTTAAGGAATTTCTCTAACAGCAACTTTTATTTTTATGTATACATATTCATATATTGGAAATATATTCCTCCTGAGACATTTTGCTTTGCTAAAATAACCCTTGATATGTTATATTATTATAATACCTGCTACTTATTCATTATTAACGTTCGGTTCAATCTTCTCAATTTCTCTGCAGGGTATCCCTACTCAAAGCCATTTTTGACAGTTTCGAGCAGTGTTCTGGTGAACTCTCTCTGCCTGTTCATTTACAGGGAGTAAAGAGGCAGGGGCAGGCCGAGGTCGCGGTCACCTTGTATCAGCACGTTTGTGTTCATCTGTGTGCATTTATTGCTTCCTTTCATCCCTCACTGTTTCCCGAACTGGTAAGTTTGTTACTTGCTGAACTGAGCTTTTCCGCATTGAAATTGTGATTTATACACAGAAGGACGTGCAGCAGAGTCGGTGTTTGCTCTCCGGATGTCATTCTCTCAGCTTGTGCGTTTTACTTTTTAACTCAGTTTTGTCCTAGGAAATGGTAATGCTAGAGGCCTATAGTATTCGGTTGTATTTAGCTAAAATATTTGAGAACATTTTGGGTGGGACGGTATGGAAAGACTTTGTGAGGAAAGGAAAATGTGTGAATTTTACCTAATTCAGTTTTTTAAAGAAAAGAGGTAAATAGTAGTATGTAGTAATTATAGGTCTCAGGCATATGTATTTTTTTTTAATGGAATTGGATTAGAAAAGATGCTGAAGAAATTGGAAGAAATTTTTAGAATTTACACAAGGATCAGTATCATTTAAGGTATAAGTGGGTGATATCTGCCTGTATTAAATATTGTACTTGAATAGTTAAAGGCAGAAACAGACGCGTAGGCTTATGTGTTACATAGGCTGTTTTAAAGGTTCTGGTTACATAGAGACTTCTGTGGATCCTCACGATGGAGCCACCACATTTAAAACCACTGTTGAGTCGGTGCGACCCAGCACAGTGCCCGGGGGGGCGGGTGCCGAATGGACCCTGAGGGAGTGGCAGCGTGCGTCTTTCAGATCCTAGAAAGCAGAGCCTTGCTGTCGAGGGGCTGCTGCTGTTCGGATCGTGACAGTGTTCTGTTTCATTTTGAAAATGCGACGTTAATGGTATTTGTGACGAACTGTGTTTTCGCCAGGATGCTGCTCTGTTGCGTGCCGTGCTGAGCGCTAACATGATCACCTCTCTGTTGGCCATGGACGCGTGGTGCTTCCTCGCTCGGTACAGTACACTTGCTTTTTTGGTGTTTGGTTGATTTATAGTAGTGACTGGCAGTAAAGTACTTTTTACTTGTAAGCTTATAAAATTCTGTCAGTAACCCTTTCATAGCCCCTCCAAATTTCACGTCCCCGCGCGAGAGTGGGATCTGGGCTCCCTCTTCCCTTTGGTTTGTCAGTAGCTACCCGTCGCTTAGGTAGTTTTGTTGGTGATGTTCCTTGCCCACGTTGATAGCTGCAGTTTATAATAGTCTGAGCTTTACGGAAGTTCACGTCCTCGCTTCTCCGAGTAATCGTGTAATCGTACAGAGACTCCCTTCCCTTTGTGTCGCAGATATGGGACCGCGGAGCTCTGTGCCCATCACGTCACCGTAGTGGCCCATCTGGTGAGTAGAATCACAGGCCTGAGACACCCGTTTTCCACAACAGTCCTTTGGAGATGCGGGAATTTTAAAGAAAGTAAATATCAAAAGGTGAACTGCGTGGCGGCTAAATCGTTTTGACAGTTTTTTTGCTCTGCGTTAGTACTGATGCTTTTGAGAAAGATTTACTAGAAACAATGTAAAATGGGAAATTGTCTCATATTTTCAAAATTTTGTAGTTCATTCATTGTCTGGGAAAGACTGGGTTAATTGAGAATAAATTCGAAATTGAATGCCAAGTAGAGAATGAGAAAGTGAGTTGCGGTGATGACCAAGAGGTCTCTGCCTCTAATGTGACTCGGCCGAGCTGACTCTCTTTCAGCCAGGATGATATAGGAGGGACTCAGTGTGACAGTGGTCCATGCCTTTTGGGAAAAAGGCTTTGTGAATGGCCACAAAGAAAAAATGATCTAGTGATGATTTATTTTAATCTCTTCAGTGTTGAGTTTTGTTTTCACTTGTTTTATTTAAAACGGTCACGGCCTGTTTGTTGTTTCGGTTTTTGTCCCTGGCCTTTGTAAGATCTCAGGTGGATCCACGTGTCTTTTGTTTCTTAGTAGAGTCACCGTGTCACGTGTTTCCCACTTTACCTTTTAAGGGTGCTGTGGACCAAGTCTCCTGGGGCAGGGGGGCATGATAAGCCGAACAGCTGACTGCCTGGCCTATGGTCTGGAGCGTAGGGAACCATTAAACATCTTGCACAAAACAATAGTGATTTTTACAGTGTGTGTATTGCGTCTCCTTTAAATAAAAGCTGTCCTAATACATCATAGGAATTGATTTCCAGAAAATTGTAGCATTCTATCCACCTCGGCACCACTGTGTTAGAGCTAAGAGATTCCATGAATTGTCTTTGAGTAGGAGGATTAACATACCACCTTATGAGAACGGTAGTTACAGATTCCACAGCGTCGTCAGAATTATTTTCTCATTATAAAAGTAGGTTCATGGAAGAAAAAAATTAAAGCTCCAAATTAAAAATTAAGATTACCTATAATCTTATCTCCCAGAAAGAGCCACTGTTAATTTTTGGCCCATAAAAGCTTGTCAAACTATGGTTTTAAGTTAGTTGTTCTCTCCTTTTCCCAGATAAAATCTTGCCCTGGAGAATGTTATCAGCTCACCAACCTGTCAGTACTGCTGAGGCGTCTCTTCTTCTTCATGGCCCCACCCCAGCAGGCAAGAACATCATCTGTCACCATCTTTGAGCTGCTGCGGAGAGTTGGATTCAGACTCTTTTGCAGGCCTTTCCCCCTATTCTACATTTACAAGCTGATATTATCTAAGCGTAAATTATTAACGTAATGATTGCTTTGCTTCTGGCTTTTACGTGTGTTTAGATTTTCGTGCCGTTAAAGAAAAGCCAGAGCTACACAGCTGTGAAAGTGGCGAAAGCCTTTTACTCGGGAGCTGTTGTGGGGGGCGGAGAGGCTTCAGTGCGCATTCCGGCTCGGTTCTGGGGCTGGCGGACGGCACGGTGGCAGGGGGTTCAGAGTCGAGGAGCAGGTGGACGTCAGGGGGTAAAATTCGCAAAGAGGAAGCAGCAGGGGAAGGGGCGGCTTTTGCTACGCCGACTTGCCAAGGTTTTCGCTCAGCACAGGCCAGGTGAGCGGAGACCAAGGGCAAGGCATTCTCTGGAAGCCCACTTAGGGTGACGCAGGCCCCGCGAGGATGGACACAAGCCCAGGGCCAAAGCCTAGTGGGGAAGAGGGCTTAGCGCCTGGCGTGAGTTTAGGCAGGGAGACTTGGCCAGCGCCCTTGCTGCGGGTTAGATGGTCTTTCTGATTCTGTCTTCCAGAAACGTCTTTCCCCTTGTTGCTCCTACATTTAAGATACTTGAAATCGTTCTGTGTACCATGCCCTTTTTACCTAATTTGAAGAGCTAGAATATTATTTATGCTCTTAATGCTGTCTCTTATTTGTTTTTATGGTAATAAGTTCAGCGTTTAGCGGGGAACCGGGGGTGGCTGAGCCCCAGGTAGCTGTTGAAGAGACGCACTCCGCCGTGACCACGGGGTCCCGCAGGTGCAGGGCCCTGTGCAGCCCCCGCCGTCCCTCAGGCTCCGGTGGGAGCTCTTTGAAGATACAGGTCCCAGCCCTTCCTCTGCGAGTGGACCGGGTGTGGAGTGGTGGCTGCGAAGCGAGGCTCACGAATGGCTTTTTGCTAATGTTAAATTCTTCTGTGATTCTCGCATGGACACGGGCTCGGGGACCACTGATTAGGGAGGGGGTCACAGGCCTTGGTTTGAGCCCTGGCTTAGTGTGACCTCGGGCACGTCATCCTTTCTGAGCCTCAGTTTCTCTGTCTGCAAAGTGGCAGATGTGCGTGACTATTTTGGAAAGTTTTGTAAGGACTTAGAGACAATTATGAAGACACTAGCATAGCGCCAGTGTGAGTGGCACTCGGTAGGTGCCGGGAGCTCTTTCTAACCACAGCCCTAGAGTCTGCCAGGCACCGGGGGACCACCCCGACCTCCTAGCCCTCTTCCCTGCGGTGTCTCTGAAGCGAGGAGCGCCCAGGCTCGGGGACATGCAAGGGCTGCCGTGCTCTCCCTGAAACTCCCCGAGTTGTCTGCTCCAGGTTCCCTCTAAGGCCGGACGCTTGGTTGCTGGCCTGTCTCCAGCCCTTCCTGCGGGCGTGGGGCTCGGAGGCGAGAGGGTCTCACCCTGTCTTCTCACTTAGAAAATAGGGACAAAAGGATCCTTTCCCAGGGTTGTGAAATTTTAACGTTTAGTATAAAACAACTCAGAACAGAGTAGCTTTGTGTGAGGCCAGTTAGCTTTGGTAGAAATAAAATAGACAAACTCCATTTTCAGACGTTTTATGTATGTCTCAGTTGTCTAAATTTTTCCCAGTGATTGAGGCTGTTGGATATGTAAGTTATGGACAAATGAGGGGTTACTTTTAATGTTTTCCTTCAGTTTTCAAATACTGATTTCCTGCTGTGGTCAAGTTACTGTATTCCTGTTTTATAGAAACGAGACAAAGTACAAGGAGGTTATTTCACTGAGGGGAAAGGATTTAATATACCCAATAAGCACACTGATAATTGTGCTACCATTTTTACGTAAAGTAAAAGTTTCTATACTTGCATTTCGAGCCCACTGGTGTATTTTTTATCCTCAGGTTTAAGGAGGGACATCCGATTCTCTGAGAACTAGTCCCTAAACTCCTTCCGAACTCCTGTCGGCACTGGCAATTTCACGTCTTTAAAATTCGTGTTGAGACCAGGATTTCCAAACTCAGTCGTGAATAAATAAATGACTTTTTCTGTGTAACGGATATCGGCAGCCCCTCCCCTTTCACGTTGTCCGAGGCATTGTCATTTATAGTTTCTGCTTTGGGACTTTATCGTAAAGGAGGGTCACGTGTGAACCGATGTCTAGCAGTTGGCACAGTCCCTCGCCTGCCTGATGCACTGTGGACTCACAGAGCTGCTGGTCATGTTGGACATGGCTCATCGCGGGGTCCGTCTTTCTGGCTTTAGCAGCTGTCCCTGAAGGTAGTCACGTGATTTCTCCCTTGTTTTCACAGCTAAGTATTTTCTTCAAACAAAACGAAATCCAAATATAAATGTAGTATGTAACACAAGAAAGATTCTCTGTCAAATTTAACATAGTGGACTTTTTTCTTTTCACTTTTGATGTAGGAAAATTTTCCATATAACAAGTGGATTTTGGATACTGTAAAATATATTACTTCTTAAAAAATTACATTAATATACTTTCTGGTTGGAATGTACTTAATTTAGTAATTAAGTGCATCATTGTTTTTGCTGTTTTTCTACCAGAAAGTAATATTGTAACCTTTTTAAGAACTTCCGTGTTCCATTTTTATCTAGTCTGTTGATGCTTCATTTTAACAAAACAGTGCAGTTTTTCTGTTACCTGGCCAGTGCTGTGACTTATTTCTGGTGTAATGGATTTGCCAGCCATGTGGTTCCAGACTGGCACCTCACATTTAGGAAGCGCGCTTTGTACGCTCTCTGAAGTGGGGCCGAGCCAGCCCGCCCACTGGAAAACTGGCCCTCTGCCCTGTGCTGCTTTAAGGCCTCTGCTGCTGTCCGCCAAGGTGACAGTAAACCACAAAGGCTGACCAGACCAATCTTGTTGGCATGTTTTGGAATATTAACTTTTGACTTAACTGTACAAGGCGATGAGTAAATTCTTAGGGAAATGATAGATTTACTGGGAAGGAGCCTAGTAAAATAGCTGACCTGATTAATGATGGAACACGTGCTTTAACGTTTCTTAATGCACCTCGTACTGTGCTTCACTTAAACTGTGTTTTTCATTTTGGAAACATGCAATGGCGGCAAAAAATAACGCATGTTCATTTAAGTTACCTTGGCCTGGATACTTCTATTCAATTAAAAACTTAAAAAATCTTAAATATGGAAGCGAATGCTTAGCTTTTGTGCATCCATTCATCAGACTGTCTAACGTTACTCTCATTTAACAATCCATTTCAGGTGGAGTTTATCCAGAACTTTCCCCCAAAAGCAGCAGGAAACCTGCCGCTGTGGCAGTGCATTTCCTTCCAGGCGTTACCTGCTGAGCTGAGGGAGCAGACTGCCCGCGAGGTCGCCGGGCTGGGCACTGCGCAGTGCAGGAAGTGGCTGAGCAGCACCCGCACCTTGGGGGAGCTGGACTCTCTGGTAAGTAATGTGTTGGACTGGCTTGATTCATTTCGTAGCTGTTGACTGAACCCCGTTTTAGGAACTGGGGCGGGTTGTAATGAGATGGGCAGGGCTTGTGCCCTCAGGTGAGCGCCTCGCAAGATGTTCAGATTTCTGCATTGAAAAGGGCCTGAGAAACGTACTGTGATCTTGATTGATGTCAGTTTCACTGGGGGGACGGGTGGTGGTGTCTGAAGCTTAAGACACATTGGAGCACGGGAACCCATCCTGAAATACTTTATTCGTTGTCTTTCTGCTGACACATCCCTGGGCTGGGCACACATGATCCTGTTTGCTGAACTACAACTCCCATTTCATGCAGCCCTGGTCTGAGTCTTTACCTTTCTATTTAGAATGCTCCCTCATAAAACGATGGAATGAAAAAGAAATTCATCTGTAAGAAAAAAAATGATTTTGAAAAATTGACTATAGTACATATATAGTTGGCATTCCAGTTCGGTGTTTATTTGCTCATTCATTTATTCAAACATTTTGAGTGATTTTATGTGCCAAGCTCTGTTCTAGGGATTGGAGGTATATCAGGGAACGAAGCAAACAAAAATTCCTACTCTCGTACATTCTCGCTTAGCTAGACAGTAAAATAATAAATACGTATATCAGTCTGTGCTAAGTGGAGAAAAGCAAGGCTGGGGGCAGGGTACTCAGAGGGTTTGGGGACCTATTTGTAATTTTAAATTACAACTTCACAGTTTTCTCAGGCCTTATATTTCCATATGGAGTGTAAATGTTCTGATAGTCTGTTTTATAATGTCACTTGACACTAATTATCAAGATAATTTAAAATATTGACACGTATCCAAGGAAATAAAAGTATTTATGTGCCTTTATTTTGAGAAAACTATTGAATGCCTAGTTAGGAATAGGTTAGGTGGTTCAGGTTTTACATTTATTGTGCACTAATTTCTATAGTAAAGATAAAAAATCTTTTAGGTAAAATAAAAGCACCTATTTTCTAAAATTGAATAAGACTTTGATCTACCACCAAAATTTTAGTTCGGCAGGTCATTTAACATGTTTAATTGTAAAAGGAAATAGGCAAACCGTAAATACAAAGCTGTGTGGTCATCACAGAAAATTGCGGTTGTTGACTTACGATGGGTGGAAAGCCTGAGACTGATTCCTGCATCGCCGTCTGGCCTTCGCTTCACTCCCACCCACCCCAGCCAGACTCCTCCTGGCCAGAGAGAGGGATTTGGTATGTGGATAAGAGCGAGTCCAACATAGTCCTTAAGTAGTATTTGCTTATTGAATGCAGTTAAGGAATTATAAAGATTAATTATAAAACAACAGTGAAAATTTAGTAACTTAAATAGAGAGCTAGGTGCATAGTATGAAGAAAACAGAATTTTTAGTTGATGAATATAAAAAATTAGCCTGACCGTACTATTTGTATCAAATCTATTAAAATACAATGCTGTTTTCATTTTGTTACTAAATTTTCCTGTTAAAAGAAAAAAAAGTTTATTCAGAAAAATGAAGCACATAGTTCTGTATTAAGGAAAATTAGTTTAATAAAATACATTTAAAGAAATAGGCGAAAAGATGGTTTTGAGTCTTAGGAATATAATTCTATAAGGTTTTCACGAAGACTTATAAGTAACTTACAATGTCTAGGTAACTGGGCCGCCAGCTCTTTCAGGCTGATTTCTAAGCCCAGGTCCTTTCTCTGTGTCTCTCCCCTTAGAACACAGTGCTCTCTGCTTTGCTGGCTGTGTGTCATTCTGCTCGTGAAGCTCTGGATATTGGACAGCAGGCTGCAGTTATCGAAGTTGGGAGTCAGCTCTGGGCTTTTCTAAACACTAACCTGGTAAGGAAAGCAACTAACTGATCATTTCCCCAGAGAACAAATAAAATACTCAGGGAAGAGTATGGTACTGAAATTTCCCTATGAAAGGCATCTCATTTCTTTAGATGCTGGTAGCACCTGTGAATAGAACTTAAAATGCGTTAGTATTCCTTCAGCCAGTCTTCGTAAGACTGTGATAAGATTATGTTAGTAAAACTAGGACCTAGTAAGAGTGGTGACAGTCCAGCTGTTTTCCTGACCATTTGGGCCCTTTTTTTAGTGTCTTCCCCTATGTTTCTCTTCTCTCGGGTTAGTGTAGCCTGTTTTTGTGATTCTGGGGCTTTTTTAAAATGCCGTTTGGGCTTAAAGGTAAAAGGGGCAAGTGAATGGATAGGGCTCATTTGTATTCCTCTTCCCTGGCAAAGACAAAAGCCAAGTGACGATTGGGCTAGAGTAGGAATGATTGTCGTTCGAAAATGTTATGTGGTTTAAAAATCTAAATACGTTATTTGTTTTCTTTGACTAAGTAGAAGTAAATACGTGGCCTCTGGCTGTCCCAGCCAGGAGAAGCTGAGGCAGCATTCACGTGTGGGGGAAGTCGTAGGAAAGGGTTTGCAGGTGTTCACCAGTTAAGTGAGTGTGGGACCAGATTCCCTGCTGCGGCATTTGCCCTCAGCCAGGGCTTCCCGGGATCCTCACGAAGCATTGAAGAGCTCCCTGCTGGTGGCAGAGCTTACAGCATCAGGGAGGAGCGGTTACGGAGAGGAGAAATGGAATTTTAAGACGACTCAGGAATGGAGAAGCTTATCGGTGGCAGACGAAAGTAATCAGATCTCCATTGAGTTACCCGGGTTGGGATTGTGGCTCTGCTTTTCCCTAGCCATGACCTTGAGCAGATTACGTAACCTCTCTGCCCTTCTACTAGTAAAGTGAGGCTGTAACCACATTTCCCCCATAGATTCGTCAGGTGTAAGTGAGGTGAATGTAAAGCACCCAGGTATGTAACAAAAGCTCATTAAAAGGCTGCTGTTCACACGTAATTGAACATTTCCACCACAATTATTTTGTCTGTCATTTAAGGTAACGGGTCAGCCTTGTGTGCAGCAGGCCCTCAGCCTTTTACTTCCACTGCTGGGATCTTTCATTCAGACTCTAGACCCTCCGCTGATCAGTCAGGTAAGACGTGCCGCGTCGAGGAAGTCGTTAAACTGGCACAACTGAAGACGACTTGCTAGCAAGTCCTTCCAATGACTCGCGGTTCA
>NW_006432945.1:16301326-16334850 GCF_000325575.1 Pteropus alecto | reverse complement strand
GCTGCGCCTTCGTTGTTGGCGCAGAGGCGCGTCAGGACGAGCTCGGCCAGCAGTTTGGTGTCTCTTCCTTCCGGGACTGTCATTCATGCGCTGGCCCTTAGCGCAGCCTTGATCTGTGCCGCCCGATGTCCCTGTGCCGCCTGACGTCCCTGACAGAGCAGCCCAGGCCGCGCTTCGTTGCCTGACGCTGGCAGAGGTCTGTGACGGCGGCCCCGGGAGGGGGCCACAACTGGCCTGGACTCCGGGGAGTCCTCGTCGTGTCTCTCTGAAGAGACAGTGATTTTGAAGGAAGAGCACTACGGAGTCCTCTCCCTGGCCCCAGCCCGGGAGAGACAGAACCGGGGTCACTGTCCGGGGAGCCTGTGGTGTGGCCTCCATCATGCCCCACTTTTGGAAGTTCTGGGCTGATGGGGAGAGAAAAGGGAAGAGGGAAGGGCTTCATCTTATCTGGAGTGGTTTAGAGGCTTCGGAACGAGTCCAGACTGGACAACTGATCCCCCAGGTCAGGAATTGGCTCACGCTTAGGCTAACATCGGAAACAGAGAAAGGGAAACTTAAACAGGAGAAAACTAAACCTCGCTGTTCAGGAGGGGAGGGGAGAAACCACCCATCGCAGGGTGCGGTGTAGGGTGAACCCACAGTGGTGCTGGTTCAGGCTGAGTGTGTGGGAATCGGGGACAGCGACAAACGTGTGTGAATTAGGTTTTTACAAAAAGCATATGTGTAACATGGATTATTTGATTATGAGAATACGGTCAAATAACTGATTCAAATTATATTGATTGCAGCAGTTTGAATTTGTCAATTCTGAAGGCTCTAATATCCTTTTTGAAATATTAGATACCAATAGTTCATTAAGGTTGGCAAACTGGCCTCTGGCCTAGATTCTGCCTGCCTGCTTTCAACACAAGAGCTAAGGATGACTTTTACATTTTTAAAGGTTTGTAAAATAAAACAAACCTTTAAAACATGTTGCCTGCAAAGCCTAAAATATTTACCATCTGGCCCTTTACAGAAGTTTGCCAATCCCTGCTGATGATAATGAACTTCTGTCACTGGAGTTTAAAATACAAAACAGAAAGCCTAAAATATTTACCATCTGGCCCTTTACAGTTTGCCAATCCCTGCTGATGATAATGAACTTCTATCACTGGAGTTTAAAATACAAAACCGTTTTTAAAAATTTGAAAGAGCAGCACTGGTATAGTTTTCAGGAACAGTTAGTGATCTCCCCACCAGCCACCGTGTGAAAAACTAATCATCGACTCAGCCCCGCGATCGTTTGGCTTCCACCCGAGAACCTCAGGCTCCGGAGTGTTTGGCTGTCCGGGTGTTGCCTTCTTTCCCCGCCCACAGCCCCATCCGAACCTCAGGCAGTCGTCAGGTCTCTGCAGCCTCTGCTCCCACTCAGACCCTCTCTGGCCTCTGCCTCAGGTCGTAACACTGCAGGCCTCCCTGCTGCAGTCACAGCCCCCTGACCACGTCCGCCTGGCAGTGCTGGATTTTGTCTCCTCACTAGGAAAACTTCTCTTATCTGAAGCTCTCCAGGTAATAACTCTTAATTGTTGTTGCTGTTAACAAAATCATTAATAATTGACGGAGTTTAAGGGGCGTTTAGGTTTTTAACTTCTGAATTCTGTGGATTGTTGACCATGAAAGTGGGGCGGGGATTATTTTGTGAAGAGAGAAATGTGTGACTTTGTCAAGAGAGAACTCATTTTAAGTTTTCTTTTAGAAAAGTATATGTTGACATATGTAGAGTTGGCTGGAGTCCGTGAGTCCGAGTCCAGCTGGGCCCTAACACACGCTGTTCTTGGGGAAGAACATAGTTACTTCTAGGGACCAGTGTATGAGGAAATTGGGTCATTTACTGAGATTCTCTTGATTTTTGTGTCCATGCAAGGGAGCCCATTTGTTTTTAAAGACAATACTTTTGAAAATGTTACCAAGTACATATAGTTGACCGGCAGGTATTTGCAGTCACACCCCAAGGCCTGGCGTGCGCCGCGGCTGTGTGAAGCCATGCTCCCCTTCCTGGAGTTCTGCCTGCTACTGCGGCCAGAGCCCCACAGTTCTAGATGGGGGACTGTCCCCACCTCCACGGGAGAGACGAGTAAAAGCTCACGGGTGAGGACCTTTGTCAAAACCACAGTGGACATCAGTAACGATGAGTAAAATCTTTGAAAGCAAACATTTCCCTGGTTTGTTTCCTGAGGACTTTCTTGTTCACAGGTAAATGACCACACCGTTTATCTCGTCACGTGAGGTTAAGTTTCAGGAGATGAGTGAGGTTGTTGATAGGTGGTGAGCGCTAGGGATGGATGTCTGGCGTGGGAGACAGTGTGTGTATCTGGGGTGCAGTTTTCAGCAGGGTGAGAGTCAGTGGAGCCCTCGCCAAGGTGACCTGGGAGCCGAGACCTGAAGTGGGGGTGAGCCAGGCAGGTGTCTGGGAAGCCGGCTCAGCCTCTGCAATGGGGAACTCCCCTCCCCCCACGTTGGGGGTTTGTCGGTGTAGCTCAGAGGTCCTGGGGCTCGAGGCTGACGTAAGGACTTTGGTTTTTACTGTTGGTTTTTACTGAGGCAAGTGGAAGGATTTGAGAGCAAAGGAGCGACGTGACAACGTTGTGATGCGTGTTCTCTGGGACAGAATTATGAAGCTTGACATCAGGCATGTCGAATGCACTCTACTAAGGTTTTCCTGCATTTGATCGGGTTTGGTTCTCTTTTTAGGATAAAATCCTGCCTGGCCTGTCGTGTGTCTTCGCCCTGCTGCTGGCCGACGGGAACTGGCTGCTGGAGCACCACGCCGTGGAGGCCTTCACTCACTTTGCTGAGGTTCGCGCAGTCTGTCAGTGACCTTCAAAACGTTTCAACGTGTCAGACATTCCAAACATGCAGAGATTTTTACTGAGCTGCTTTTGTACCTTACCTGTCAGTTTCTGATGGAGGAACGATCACCAGTCTAAAAGTGAGGCGTAGAGAAATGAAATGACTGAGGTCCTGTGGGTGGTGACAAGTGAACACATGCTCCAACCAGGTCCGCAAACTCGGGCAGGCCCCCAGGTGCTAGTTCTGGGTTGGGTGAAAACACATCACCATGGGGTCAGGTTGAGGAACACACACGTGTTCGTTTGGCTCCGCAGAGTAGGGGGCCCTGCCGTGAGCTCTTGCTTCCCTCCCCCCCTTTGCTGTGTGGTCATGCGGTCGTCAGGGGACCCGGAGGCCCGGGGCTGAGGGGCCAGAGTGGCCCACTCTAAGCCTGGAAGGACTTGAGCTAACCATCTCCTGGGTGTCCTCAGGCCCTGCGGATTTTCTTTCAAAATGCATTTTTGATTAAGGGAGCCCTTAAAACATCTGTGTCTTTGCAAGTTGTTGAAACTAATTAAAATTGGTCTTACCAATTTTTCAATAGGGAACGAATCATGAAGCGATAGTCCCAGAGTGTCTCAGATCTGAAGAAACGAAGAACAAAGTCGTATCCTTTCTGGAGAAGGTATTTATTTTACAATAGAATCAAAATAATACCGTCACTTATCATGTTACTTTTTTTAAAATTGTATAGTTGCAACCAAGTCACAGAAGTTTACACTTGGCCTCACTCTGCCTGTAGTTTTGGATACTGTAGCGTTGACAGATCCCTAAAGTGTTAGTCATCATGATTAGATTTGCATGCGGAGCAACAGGCCTGAGAGGCTCAGGCCTCCCACTGTAATGTAGATGACTTAGGCTTGGCTTTTCTGCGCTGAGACCAAGACCTGCTTTGCTAACCTGTAACGCTTTTAAAGCTGTGCAGTTAGAACCAAACGGCTCCGTTTGTGCTTACCTGGAAACTCACAAGGGGACAGTGTTGGGACGTAAGTTAAGGGTTAACTGAAGCACTAACAGAACAGTTGAACCACAAATTTAGAACACCGGGAGAAAGTAAATTCCAGCTTCCACAATCTGCCTGCTTCACAGGCGAAGGCAGAACAGTGACACCTGTGTGTTTTCTGAAAGTGACACCATTTGGTCCTAGTAGAGGATGCTGATTGCTTGTCTGTTGTCATCTCTGGCAGACGGGGCTTGTGGATGAGACAGCAGCTGCCAGAGCCGAACGCGTGAAACAGGAGAAAGCGCTGCTCTGGGCGTCGTCCGCCCGCACGCCGCTGGCGGCAGAGCGGCCCCCTCTGCAGGTACGGACTGCCCTCGAGAGAGGAGAGGGGCCACTGCTTTATGGTAGCTGCACTTTTAAAAATCACATTTCTTCCTCAGAGGTTATGAACACGTATACAGCAGAGGTGGGACAACAAGAGAGTGAGGTTTGAAACTATACACTGTCACTGTTCCTTTCCGTTGTTTGCAGTAACCCTGGGGAAAGCTGTGTCTATACCAGTGATGCTACAGATGTAGTTTATGACTCAGAAGGAAACCAGCTTAGCTTGATCCCTGGCTCATTCATCAGACCAGCTTCTAATTTTTGGCAGTGTCTAGAAATCACATCTACTTATTAAAAGGCAGAAAAATCTGACATCACCAAGGATATTGAAAAGCTTGTTTTGAGCACTGGTAGTATATTTGGAATTGTAATCCATAAGAGAAGCAATTTCCTAGTAAGTTTGATACAGCTCTTAAGAAAATGAGTTTAAATGTTAACTTGTTTTCAGGACATGTAACTTTTATGCTTGAAACCTATAAAGTTACATATTTTATCAGTGACGTAAAGGAGTCCTCCAGAACCTATGATGGCCGTCCACTCACCTGGCTCCAAGAGCGTCTGAGTCTGAAAGCCCATAGCTCTCAGCAGTTAGAAACTTCGTGTTGAAAAGAAAATGAAGCATTTAGAAAAATCCATACTTGGGGCTTTTTGTAAGGACATATTATACGTCTATAAAGAATACTCACTGCACATTACTGGACGAGACGCCACTTAGAAAAATGCTTTCCCATGTTTTTCTAGATGACTGTGGGGCTGGAGGGGCGAACCAATGGCTAGAGTAAAATTTGCACATGCCAGTTTTTTAGTTTTAGAATTTGTTCTGTAAGCTTCGCTGTAATCCAGAAGGAAAGTTCTCTATCCTTTTTAGAGTGGGTGCCATGGCGCGACTCACCCCACGTTTCTCTTTGCCAGCCGCACGCAAAGAGAGCCCGCCCGGGCCGCCCCTTGGGAGAGGAGTACGGGGCAGCGCTGCAGGCAGCAGTGAGGGCCCTGGACGCAATCGAGTCACTGCTGCACCAGGCTCCCGCTCCAGACGGGCTTCTCTCGGAACTGGAGATGCTTCAAGGAAGGATCGATGAGCTAAAACGCCGTGTTCTCTAGGGTGAAACTCGCATGGACCATATTGTCCTTAGAGTTGGGTATGATTGTCGTCATTCTACATTTTGTAAATGAAAATACTGTAATTATGTCTATACATTTTCTAACACATAAAACAACTTTTATAAAGTTAGATCTAGTGAAAATAGTCTTTATTGGATATTTAAAGAACAGGATTATGGGGCTATTTCTCATTAAGCACTTTGGTACAATGTAACATGAGTGGAACAGCCAGACACTGTCCAGGGCCGTTCACTCGGCACACCTGTAAACATAAATAAGCTGCCTAAGGAAACCTTAGCCAATTTAAAACCATTTGTATACTTTATAGCAAATTTTTTTCAGTAGGTTGTATTTTATAATAGAGCTAAAACTCTTCTCACTGTTAAAGAAATGGCACAAAATTAAGCTAATCAGCTTAAACTTTTGTTATTTATTTTCTTCCAGGATTATCCTGGAAAAAAAGTGGTAGAGTCCACCTTTCCATAGCACTTGCTCCTCACAGAAACTGGCCTTGGTCAAAGGCACACAGGCTCCTCCCACGAGAGCCTCCGCCCAGGCCCGAGCCCGCCCTCCAGGCCCCTCACCATTGGCAGACTGGGAAACGAGCTCCTGGTAGGAGGAGAACAGGATGCTTTCGAGTTTTCCTGGCTGCAGAGCCTGCTTTGAGGTATTTGAGTTTTTTAAAAAGGAATCCTCTTTCCTAAAGTTTAACTCACAGCCGTCGTCACCAGCTGTTGTCTTCCCAGTTCAGCTCCCCTTCGTCTCCCCAGCCTCCAGCCTCTGCCTGCAACAAGACAAAGCAAAGCCAGGGCAGCTGCTGAGAAACCGTCTCCAAACGTGCAGGGGGCCAACCCGTGTCTTTTGGTGTCGGGACATGGTTTCCTCGTGCTGGTAAGATGCCTGCCTCACTGCACCACGAGCTGGAAAGCAGAGGCTACTTTGGTTCCAGTCTTACCAAATGACAGCACTGGAAGAGAACCTTGATGACACCTTATTCTTGGTTTAATCTCTTTTCCAAGTAAAAAGGTGATTTTAATAACTGGTCCATGGAACGCTTATTAGCCCAAGCATTGCTGGGGAAGGAAAGATAATAACAAGACCGCTTTTTTCCCCACTATATGCCACCTTGGCCACATGAACCCGCCGTGTACATTAGTCTGTCCTTCCCCTTGGTGGGAGAACAGCACGGGGTGTGCTGCGGAGGGGCCTGTGTGACTGGCGCCTGCGAGGGGCACGTACCTCGGCAGTCTCGGCCGCGGCGAACTTGGCAGAGAACAGCACCGCGGCTGGGGGCCTGTCCTCGCTGCGGCCCACCGCCTCCGCCCTCAGAGCAGGGGCAACGAGAAGAACAGCCGAAGGCTTGATTTCGGGGGTCATGTCAGCAAACCAGTCCAATTCGGGGTCCTGGACTGGCTTCTTTTTCACCTGGATGGTAAATTCTTCCCCTAGACCAAGTTCTGATGGGACCTTAAGGCGCCTTTCTTGTGACGACACTTGAGGTGGCTTGGTTTGGTCTGCGTCCTCCAGGCTTGGTGCGGGACTGGTCCTCTGGGGTCGGCTTGATTCCAGAGGCTTGAGGTCCTCCCCTGAGGTGACTGCGGCAGTGACGCCACCTCCTGAGTCCCTTTCAGTACCTAAGCTGCTGGGTGACTTCTCGGCTGACACCTCCAAGTCGGGGAGAGGGGACCCAACAGCATCGGGGGCTTCCGGAGGCCGGACCTGGGCAGTGGCGGTTCTGTCCCCAGGGTCCTCAGGCTCACTCCAGTCAGGCCACTCCTCAGACGTGGTGGGACTTGACGGGAAGTTTCCACTGTGTCCTGAGGTATCGTTCACATCTGAAATTCCATTAATGGAAAACTTAATAGGCTGAGAAAATTGAGCACCTGTGGGGACATGTGCAAGGATGCATTAGGGGCAGGGTGACGTTAAAGGGACACAGACAGCTAATTTCTTAGACATCTCCTTGCAAACTAAACTGCAAAAGCAACAATTAGCACACCCTTTAATAACCGTGTCTAAATGTAATTGTTTACTGGCATAACTGTCTATAAACAAATACAGACATGTTCTAAGGCAGACAGGGTGACCCCCACGACATTCATTATGTGGCGTGTGTTCCGGTGATTTTGCCTAACTCAGCACAGCTTCGCTTCACACAGACATTGCCCTGGCGTGCTCTGGGCATTCAGAAGCCTGTGCCACACACTGACGCTAACACTGCACTGGACGTGTTTAACCACTGCTCCCGGCACACCTCCTAACATACAGTTTGGAAAGTGCTGCACTAAGGCATCAAAAGTCCCAGAGTGAAGTACTTGGGGCAAAAAAGAATTCAAGTAATGCCACCTGCTCTTCTCCCGGTTCTGAAGAGGATGTCGGTGCACACCTGTAGTCCAGGAAAAAAGATGAGGCCCAGCTGACCACATCATTACAGAGACGTCGGTCTGTGTTCCTGAATTTAAACTCAGGAAAGCTGTCTCAGTGTTCCTACCTGTCTGGAAAGGGGCGCTGCAGTCCTGCGGCACGTGCTGCTGGCTGCGGGTGGACACACCGCCGGATGAGAAGCCCTTAGGGGACAGGCTGGGCAACCTCTGCCCGTGCTGGCTGCAGACAACGTGCCTGGGGGAGTCTGAAGGGAAGAAAAAGTCCAGAGAACGAGAGGGATGGTCAGCGCTGCTGCTCACACACGTTTGGTGAGCAACGGTTAACGGACACGGGTGTGTTTAACACACCTAGTGATGGGATGACCTGTCCTAGAGGCGTTTAACGACAGCCTGCGTGCACGTGGTGATGCAGCAGGAAGGAGTCAAGTGTCAGGTGAGGAGCTGGATTAGGTACAACCTTAGCACACTGAATGAGGAAAATGACAGCCTTTAAAGACGCTGGTGATTCAGACCAGAAAATTCCTATTCAAGAGTGGGCATCGCTGAAAGAATTCAATCAAAACTTTGGCTAAATACTTCCTCTGCCTTAAGAGGGTGAGGGCACAGACAGCCCGGGGTGGGGTCGGGCACCATGTAAACACTCCTCTCGCAGGGCCTCGCCGAATCCTGCCACTGTCCTCCCTGCTGTGTCCCCTTCTCCAGCCTGCCTCTCCCAACGCTCACGCAGGCTTATTTCCCCTCAGGTGGCAGACACTTTAATGTGGGCCCTTACTTGTAATAAGTCTGACCTTACACGTAAACTGTAAAAGAAGAGAAGGGAACACGTCAGAGTGCCTCCTTCGCACGTGCCCCCCTAGGGAGGGCCAGCCCTGGTGCCCACGTGCAGGCTGCTGCGTGGCTCACCCTCTGTCTCCAGGGAAATCCTTTAGTAAACATTCACCTGCAGCCAATTTGGTGCCTTTTCAGGGTCTCAGATTACAGAGTAACCCAGAGGGACGGGATGTAAAATGTCCAGCACTAGAGAACTCCATCCAATAAATAAAACCAGTGTCACTGAGGAGCGAGGACCTCAGACCTCAGCTAATTTGACATGACCCCTAAGCTTTATCTCAAAATTACACATAAACGCCTCCCGCCAGGATCCCCCTGGCGTGAAACTTGCTGGCTGGCGACAGAGACTTCACCCAATTTAGTGCGTGTATGTTTCATAGTGAAGAGGCGGCAGCTTCGGCATCACCTCACGCTCCTTGGAACCACGTGACACTGGTGTCACTGGCACCAAGGACAAGCTGCTCTCCCTTCAAAACTTCTGCAAGCCCGTGCTGCTTTAAAAATTCTCATGGCATCAAAACAAAATCCTATGTGATGGTTCTTGTCCTAACGACCTTCCTCTCGTGCCGCCGCCGCCCCCGCTGTCAGGGACACAGCGCTGGGGACGCCACGCCCTCGCCGCCGGCCTAGTCGGGGTCGTGCAGACGCGCGGACAGGCAACCGCACTGATTCGGAATTCTTACCCTTGACTTTTATAGCCTCTAAAGGCCAGAAATCACTGTCTCCCAGGTAACATCCAAAGAGAACAGACCAGAAACAAGGATTTCTTAAGGTACCTAAAAATCAACAGCTTTTCCCCAACAAAATCGGGTCTTAAACAGCTAGTGGCGTTAAGAACTGCTACAACCGTTTGGGAAACTGACAATATCTGTTAAAATCTAAAGTGCATTCTTTCACCCAGTAACTCTACTTCTGGGGCTTTATCCTATAGCAACAAAACCCAAACTACACAGAGGTACGTGTATAAGGATGTCTCCTACAGCACTGTTTGTAGTGTAGTGGTTAAAAATCCAGATGTAACAGGCATCACCAGGGAAACCACTGAATGAATTACATTCAGTGAAATGAGGCAGCTGTGGAAATGGTGAGCGAGGCGTGTGTGCCGGAGACTGGTCCCCGGTGAGCTGCTACACAGAAAACAATCAGGCTGGACAGTTGTACACGGTATTTTTCTCATTTTTAAAGAAACTACATGTGTGTATAAGTATGCATCTGTCCTTTTGTGGGCTTAAAGAAAGGGGTGAAAGCATCCTCACTAAAATACCAATATCAGCTGCCTGCCCCCCAGGAGTCAGGAGGGGGAGCCACCAAGTTTTCCCCCTGTACGTCTCTGTGCCATTTGACTGACTGAAACCCACGTGCATAACTTGTATGATGTTAAAAAGCTAATAAATTAAAACAGCAACAGCGCTTACAATAAAAAGCTAGACATCTGAAGTCCTTACCTTCGGGGGAGAGGGCGGCGGTTTTCGTGAAACTTGGGGCAGTGCGCTTGAAGATCTTGGTTCTCTCTCCTCCCACCACCACCTCTGGGCCCAGGAGAGACACCAGCACTGCTAGGCTGTGAAGAGTGACCGCCACAATGGAGCTGCTGGTGTCACGCAGGCCCAGTAATACCTAGGAGCACGCGGACAGGGGGTGAGTGTGGACAGCCACACTGCCTGCCTACCCCCCGTCACCAAGTGGGGACGCCGTGACCAGGGGCTGCCCTCTCAGGTGACCTGCGCTTCTCAGGTGCACGTTCTAGAGCAGCTCCCGAACTCTGTGCTCAAGGACCAATACTTCCCCTCCTAATCCACCGGACTGATGCTTTTCCAAAAATACAATACAGTGACTCCAGGTCAAGACGGCAGGGTAGGTACACGCCAGAATTACAACTAAATTACAGAACAGCCATCACTGAGAACCCCGGAAATCCAGCTGCACGGAAGTCCTGTGACTAAGGATGTAAGGCCACCGCCTGGAGATGGTAGGAGGGGCGGAGACACAGAACAGCCAGGGCCCACACCCACGTGTGGCGGTACAGAATAGGGAGGGACATCTCGGCTGCAGAGGTCCCCCCTGAGGAGTGCGTCCCATCCCCACGCAGACTCCTCAGCCCAGGGTGCCAGTGCTGGGAAAAGGAGTCCTCACGCGATCTGGCTGTTAGAATAGGCGGGGATTCTGAGATGGAGGGGTGCGGGGTCCAAGTGTCTTCTTTAAGGGCCTGCGTAGACTCACGTGCTCAAAGCCACTTGGCTCCAGCACTAAGGCAGCAACTTGAGAACCTTCAGGAACATTATAGGGAGAGATGAACTGACTAACATCAGGATGAGGGCTGGAGGGTCAGGGCTCAGGACAGCTCTCTGGGTACGGAAATGCTGGCAGGTGCCCTTCTTCCTTTGTTGAAGCCTCTGCCCACCCAGAGCAGGTGAGCACCAAATCTGACCTCTCGTTTAACCTGGCTACACCACTGGCCCCACCCTGGTGATTCCAACACCCCACCCTGCCCAAATAACAGGCCCTGCTGAGCCTGTTCCAGCAGCTCCTCCCCACAAGCAGCCTGCCTCGGCTCACTGCTCACTTTCCTAAGTCTCTCAAAGGTCCACGAACCCAAATGAGCAGTGGCTGGCCTTGGCGTGCCTTGCACCCCTTGCTAAGCAGCTGCAAACCTGGCACAAGCAGTGACCAATCTCAACCCGCACTGTAATTCCCATCGGGTAGCCCCCCAAGCCTGGCAAATGCTGTAGCCAGGGTTGGCCTGGAACACGGCCTCAACTAAGTGGCCACAAGTCCAGCACAGGTGGTGGGTGGCCTCGGCTCCAAGAGTGGTGCCCACTGAGCGTCTGAAGATCGGTGACAGATCAGTGATAGCAGCAGCTGGCCTCAGTTCACAGCACAGCCTCTCCCAAGCAGGACCTCCAAGCCCAGCACAAGTGGCAGCCATGTGCAGATCACTGTGTAGCTCCTACCAGGTGACCCTGGGCCAGATGCAGGAAGCAGCTGGCCTTGACCTGTACCCAAGCCCCTCCCAAGTCTCCAGAACCAACATACCCAGTGGCTTCAGACCACACTGGAAGCACTACCCAACCAGCTCCACCAATGATTCACCCAGAACGTGGACTCGGCTGGCACCAGAGCCCCCCTAAAGCAGATTCTGCTCCATGGGGTCAGCACTCCCACAACAGCTCATCCTTTATAGTCACGACCAGTCCTCACAGCGTCAGCCTGAGAGTCAATCCCACCCACTCATGTGCCAACAGTAATTAAGACTCAGCTACAAGAGGAGGGCACACATGACCCAGAAGCGCCCTGTTCAGGTGACCAGGGAGACAGCATCACTGGGCCCCACAGGATACTTACTACGTAAGGTCAGCAAGCCAAGACGGGGAGATGTACCTGGTCTAACAGGAACAAACGGAGCTAGCCGAAGTGAGGAGACAAACACGTCCCAAACGGGAGGACAGGGCAAAACTCTAGAACTAAACAAAATGAAGACAAGCCATCTACCAGACAGAGTTCAAAACATCGGTTACAAGGACAGCCAATGAACTTGGGGGAGGAACGATGAACTCAGTGAGAACTTCCACAAAGAGACAGCAACTACAAAAAAAAAACCATCCCGAAATGAGGAAAACAATATCAGAAATGAAGGATACATTAGATAGAATCAACAACAGATCTGATGAAGCAGAGGATCGGATGAGCAATTGAGAAGGCAATGTAGCAGGAAACACCCAACAGGAACAGCAAAAAAATTTTAAAATGACAGTTTAAGGGGCCTCTGGGACAACATCAAGCATACCAACATTTGCATCATAAGGGTACCGGAAGGAGAGAGAGAAAGGGATTGAGGACCTATTTGAAGAAATGATGACTGAAAACATCCCTAACCCGGCAAAAGAAACAGACACACAAGCCCAGGAAGCTCAGAGTCTCAAACAAGATGACCCCAAAAGGCCCACACCAAGACACGTCATCGTGAAAAAGTCAAAGGTTAAAGACAAAGCAAGAATCTTAAAAGGAGTAAGAGAAAAACAGTTAATTATCTGTAAGGTCACTCCCATAAAACTGTCGGCTGAGTTTTCAGCAGAAACTTGGCAGGCCAGAAGGGATTGGCAGGAAATATTCAAAGTGATGAAAAGCACGGACCTCTAACTGAGACTGCTCTACCCAGCAAGCTGTCACCTAGAGTCAAAGGAGTGATAAAGACCTTCCCAGATGAGAAACAACTGAAGGAGTTCATCACCACCCAACCACTGTTACAACTGTTAGAGGGACTTCGAGGAAAAACAAGACCAAAGATGTGAATAATATGACAGTAACTACATACCTATCAACAATTACTTTAACTATCAACGGACTAAATGCTCCAATCTAAAGATATAAGGTAGCTGAATGGATAAAAAAAAAACCCTATACTTATTCTGCCTCCAAGAGACCCACTTTAAATCAAAAGACAGCCTGAAGCAAAGGCACGGAAAGATATTTCATGCAAAGGGAAACAAACAAAAAGGTGGGGTAGCGACACTTATATCAGACAAAACAGATATTAAAACAAGGGCTATAACAAGACACAAAGACATTTCGTAATGATAAAGAAGTCAACCCAACAAGAGAACATAACTCTGAAACATCTACCTACCCAACGTAGGAACATCTAAACGTATAAAGCGAACACGGATGGACATAAAGGGAGAGCCCGACAGTAATGCAGTCAGAGTAGGGGACTTTAATACCTCATTAACATCCATGGACAGACCATCCAGACAGAAAAGCAACAAGGAAACAGTGGCCTTTAATGACACATTAGATCCGATGGACTTAATGGACATTTTTAGAGCATTTCACCCCAAAGCAGCATGTGCCATCTTTTCATGTGCACAGGCAATGTTTTCCAACACAGACCACGGTAGGCCACACGACATGTCTCAATGAATTTAACAAGACTGAAATCATACTGAGCTTCCTTTCTAATCACAATGCTGTGAAACTAGACATCAATTACCTGAAGAAAACTGAAAATCATACAAACACACGGGGGCTAAATAAAATGCTACTAAACAATAAATGAATTAACAAGGAAATTAAAAGACAGCTGAGACAAATGAAAATGAAAACACAACAACCCAAAATCTATGGGGACACAGCAGTACAAGCCTGCCTCAAAAACAAGAACCTCAAACAAGTCATCTTACACAATGTCCTCTATGCCCTAGAGGAACCAGAAAAAGAACAGTGCCCAAAGTGAGAAGAAAATACTAAAGATCGGAAATGAAACACACGAAAGAGTCCAAAAACCAACAGAAAAGATCAATGAAACCAAGAGCTCGTTCTTAGAAAAGGTAAACAAAATTAATAACCTAACTTAACCTTTAGCCAGACTCATCAAGAGAGAGAAAGCCCAAATAAATGGAAGTGATAACCAATACCATAGAAATACAAAGAATAATAAAATACTATGAATACTTATATGCCAACAAATTGGACAACTGGAAGGAACAGATAAATTCCTAGAGATACCAGTCTTCCAAGGCTGAATCAGGAACAAAAAATATGAACTGACTGATAACTACTAAAAATTCTGAATACAAAAATCCTCAATAAAATATTAGCAAACGGAATTCAGCAATGCATTAAAATGATAAACTATCATCAAGTGGGATTTATTCCTGGTGTGCAAGACTGGATCAACAGCCACAAATCAATTAACATGGTACAGCACATAAACGAAATGAAAGATGAAACTCCTACGATGTATCAAAATAGATGCAGAAAATGCATTTGACAAAATCCAACATTCAGTTATGATAAAAACTCTCAGCAAAGTGGGGACAGAGGGGACATACCTCAACACAATAAAGGCCGTACGTGACAAACCCACAGCTGACATCATACTCAATGGTGAAAAACTGAAAGCTTTTTTAAAGATCAGGAACAAGACAAGAATGTCGACTTTCACCAGTTTTAATCAACATAGTACTGGAAATCCTAGCCACAGAAATCCAACGAGAAAGTCAAGTAAAAGGCATCCAAATGGGAAAGGAAGATGTAAAACTCATTCTTTGCAAATGACATACTATATATAGAGAACCCTAAAGATTCCACCAAAAAACTATTAGAATTAATACATGAATTCAGTAAAGCAGCAGGTTACAAATTAATATTTAAGAGTTGGCTGCACTTTACACAACAATAAAAAACTATCAGAAAATGAAATAAAAAAAACAATCCCAGTTTCAGTTGCATCAAAAACGAATAAAATACCTAAGAATAAATTTAACCAAGGAGGTAAAGGACCTGGACTCGGAAAAACTATGAGACACTGAAGAAAGAAACTAAAGATACAAATAAACGGAAGCTACACCGTGCTCACCGACAGGAAGATTAACAGTCACACGTCCAAACCACCCAAAGCAATGCACATATTCAATGCAATCCCTATCGAAAGACCAACACCATTTCTGACAGAAACAGAATAATCCTAAAACTTATATGGAACCATGAAAGACCTGGAATAACCAACACGATCTTGAAAAACAAAGTTGGAGTATCACGCTACCTGATCTCAAACTACACTACGAGGCTATAGTAATTAAAACAGCATGGGACTGGCATAAAAACAGACACATGGGATAATGGAACAGAAGAGAGAGCCTAGAGATAAACCGTGTTTATATGGTCAATTAATCAATGACAAAGTAGGCGAGAATATACAATGGGATAAACACAGTCTCTTCGACAAATGGCATTGATAAAACTGGACAGATACATGTAAAAAAAAAAAAAAAAAGAAACTAGACCACTTTCTTATACCATGTACAAGAATAAAGTCAAAATTTAAGACCCCCAAACCATAGAACTCCTAGAAGAAAACAGGCAGCAAACTCTGCTATCGCTCTTAATAACGATTTTTTGGATGTCTCTTCTTGGGTCAGGGAAACAAAAGAAAAAATAAATAGGACTATATGAAACCAAAAAAGGTTTGACACAGCAAAGGAAATCATCAACAAAACAAAAATACAACCTAATGGGGAAAGAGATTACCAATAATACATTTCATAAGAGATCAATACCCAAAATACATAAGGAACTCATTCATGCAACTTACACCAAGAAAAACCAAGCAATCCAATTGAAAAGTGGGCTGATGACGTGAATGACATATGTCTCTAGAGAGGGAATGTGAAGAGAGGCCCGACATCAGCAATCGTCAGGGGAATGCAAGTTAAAACCACAATGAGATGCCCACTCACACCTGCCGGAAGGTCTGCCCTCAATAAGTCAGCAAACGAGTGCAGGCGAGGACGTTTGGCCCACTGCTGGTGGGACTGGGAACTGGTGCATCTGCTATGGAGAACGGGCTGGTGGCTCCTCAAAAAATTAAAGACAAAACTACCATATGACTCGGCAATTCCACTTCTGGATTTTTATCCACAGAAAACCGAAACACTAATCTGAAAAGCTATACACATCCCTATATTCATTGCAGTATTATTTACAATACCCAAGATACGGAAGCAACCTGAGCATCCCGACAGTTAAATGGATAAAGAGACAATACACACATACAACAGGATGTTCCTCAGCCAAAAAGGAATGAAATCCTGCCACCTGAGACAACACGGACAGACGCAGAGGGTATTATGTAAGTGAAATAAATCAGACAGAGAGAGAGAAATACTCTATGTTTCATTTAGATGTGTAATCTAAAAAACAAAAATAAACCAACAAAACAAACTCACGGATACAGAGAACATTCTGATGGCTGCCCGATGGCAGGCGGGGGGAGGGAAGGCTGGGAGCATAGGTGAAAAAGGAGAAGAGACCGTACAAACTGCCAGTTATAAAAACAGTCAGAGATGTAACGTACAGAAGGAACATAGCCAATGATGATGACTATGTATGGTGTCAGATGGGCACTAGGTTTAATGGGGTGATCACTTCCTAAGTTATACAAATGTCTAATCACTATGTTGTACACTTGAAGCTAATATAATACTGTATGTTGACTATAATTGAAAAGATAACACTTCCTTTTTTTTTTTTGACAAAGTACAGACAGGAAGTAAACAAGTAGTTTGTAAGTTGTAGGTAGAATTCACAAGGTATGTTAAACACCCGCAGTAGGTTTGTGACCCACAGGATGCTAAAGATGGACTGTATGAGGACAAAGAAGAGGGCTACGAACGAGCAGATATGGATGAAAAGACAGATTCCTAAGGTCATCGCGCCACCTCTGGGCTAACAGCTATGTCATCGAAAAATCAGCTACCCAGTACGAGCCCACTATGGCCCAGTGCATCCTCCACCCAAGAAACACGAACTCTCCAGCAGCTTAAAAACGAAAACACGATGGCCGCGTCTTCCCCCGCAGGGCACGGAGCTCCAGCGAGGGCTGCCACACCTCCCTCGCGGGCCAGGCGGTCGTTCTCTGACCTCAGCTCAGTGCCAGTTCTGAGGCCTGTGGTGACACCTCTAGTTCAGAGCTAGAGTGCTCTGTTCCTAAGCTCCCAGGCACACACAGCCATACGTGGGCTGACGGTTACTGCTGCATGACAGATGTAGACACAGTGCCCCGCTGGGGCACCGAGGCGCTAAAGCCAGCCCCCAGTGACCCGCGCCCCACAGCCAACCTGGGCTGACGTTCGTGACTCACTTCAACCAAGCGACTGTGACAAGTGGCATTGTCAGTTCTCAACCCATGCCTCAAGAAGGCTGCAGTCACGTCTGGCAGCCCTGAGCAGCCATGTAAGTCTCCTCCTCCTCTGCCAGAGAAACCACGTGGGGCTGTCACGAGGGGCACAGCAGCTGAGACGTCACGGAGAGGCCCGACTGCCCCGACGTCCCAGCCAAGCCCAGTCTTTCAGCCACGCCCTCCGAAGAGCTGTCTGGATGTGGCAGCCATGGCGGGGCCCCAGAATACCCTGGCGCCGCTGACATGAAGCAGCAGAGGCCCCGAGCTGGGGGCCAACCCAAAGGACTGTGACAATCCATAAAACGGGTGTTTTAGGCACTGGCTTGGGGTGGTTTGTTCCACAGCAGCAGATAACAAACGCCTACCTTTCTCGGGCCTAGGGCACAGCCCACGATGGCACGTGAAACTAAAGTCCCCTGAGGAGCAGGAAGAGTGCTCTCTGTCCCTCTAAAAGAGGAAACACATCTCCATGACAGACTGAGGGACCATCTTGCCAC
Organism: Pteropus alecto; assembly: GCF_000325575.1. Taxonomy (NCBI): domain Eukaryota; kingdom Metazoa; phylum Chordata; class Mammalia; order Chiroptera; family Pteropodidae; genus Pteropus; species Pteropus alecto. The sequence goes on along the minus strand of NW_006432945.1, from coordinate 16,317,165 downwards.
GAGCGATAGAGTCCAGGGTGGAGAAAGCACACATCGACAAAGCCCGCACGGCCTTTGCCACCCCAGGCCACGCCGTGAAGTCCTCAGAACGCACCCGGCTCGCCCGGGCTCCTCCCAGCGAGCCCCGCCTTCCCCGTCCCACAGCCTCGCTCAGCCTGTTCCTCGTCTGACGAGGATGAAAAGGTGCCGCGTCCCATCACCGTGAGTCTCGTCACGACCTGAGCATCGCTCTGCGATTCTCCCCTGCGCACGGGTAAGTCATTTTGTTCTGTTCACTGTCTCGTGTCAGCTTTATTTCCTAACCAGCCCACCGGGAGGGCTGAAGGGCGGAGTGGGGGACCCTCCCCGGCTCCCCAGCACCACCTGCCAGCCCCGAGGGCAGGGTGTGTCACACGCCTCTGGGTCCCCAGGACCCGAGCACAGAACCGGGCCTAACACCAGGCCTTACGACTCTCAAGTCAATCAATCTCATAGGAAAACAAATCATTTGAAAGATACCACGTGACTGACGAAATCTTTTCAAAACTCACGTCTGCCCAAAATGTGACCTTAAAATGAGACCACACAGGGTTAGAGTAGGCCCCGCTACGTCCAGTGACTGCTGTGCTCACAAAACGGCCTGTGACGACATGCAGAGACCGGGGACACCGCTAAGGCCAAGACACGCCGAGGGGGACGGACGCTGCCGGGAGGCGGGACGGGCGCCGCGCTCTAGAACCCAGAGTTAGGTCCCTCCCGTTCTAAGCCGCGCAGCTTGCGGTCACGCGTGACATCGGTCACAGGAAACCAACACAAACCTGGGGCCCGAGGGCGGAGCCTGGCAAGGCTCCCGCGTGGCTGGTGAAGAGGCTGAAAACCACGGATGCGGAGCCTCAGGCCCCCTTAGGGTTTACGGTCGGGGTCCTGGTCCCCGAGTGTGCTCGCCCCTCCCCCCCGCCCCGCAGAGTGAGCGCACGATCCTCGTCCCCTCTCAGGCAGCGAGTGGAATGGAAACGGGGGGCTGCCGCAGACCTGGGCCCCCCGGCTCTGATCCGAACCCCGCGCCCGCCCTGCCTCGGGCCCCAACCCTTGGCGCCCGTCTCTGACCTGCGGCAGGATGACCTTGCGCAGCTGCTCCGGGGTGAAGTGCTCCACGTAGGCCTCCAGGTGCGACAGCAGCACCACGCGCACGTGCTCCTCGTGGACCGTGAACAGTCGCAGCAGCACCGGAATCACGCGCGCCTGGAACAGGGCCGGCGACAGCAGGCCCCGGGGCGCTCCCGCTGCCCCAGGTCGGAGGTGGCGCAGGGGAGAAGCAGGAAGTCAGCGTGGAGCTCACGCGCGCCCCAAACCGCCGTGTGGACCCCCCTCCCCCGGGGCTGCGTTATCTTTAGTGCACTGTCCCTCCCAGAAGCCTTTGCAAAACACGCATCGTAGTTACTGCACTACCAGGAAAGCTCATCCTCTAGCAGCATCCTGCATCGAGAACTCTCTACCGCGTGTGTGTGACGGGAATGTCATGTGCTACGTTAGATCGACGCAGCGGCTGCAGCTCCGCCCGTGAGGCCGGCGGTGTTGAGTGCTGCGGCGGGGCTCGGCGCTGGACAGTCCCCTCCGCCCAGTGTCACAGCCGTGGTTATGGGAGTGGGGACATCTGAGGTACACGTGACACCCCTGCACACAGGCAGACTTTCTGACACTCCCGGTGGCTCGGAAGTGCACCCCACCCACGGTCGACAGAGCCGGGGCGGACGGGCCCCGACGGAAGTTCCTGGCTAAAGAGCGCGGCACCGAGGCGGAGGCAGGAAACTCTATGCTGTCAGCGTCACCGGGCACGCGGCTGCACTGGCCCGAGATTTCGTAAGAAACTCCAAAAGCAGGATTCTCTACCCGGCTCGAAAGAGTGAGCGTAATGCTGTACTCTCTAACCTGAGGTGTTAGCATCTGGAGTCTTAAAAAGTTAGAAGTTTCAAAGTAATAACTTTGTGAAACGAGGTTATTTCACATTCAGAAAAAAACGGGAGCTCCAAGGAGTAAAGTGATCTCGGTGCTTTTCAATCTTTCCACTGAAAAGACAAGATACACGGGGCTCTTGGGGACCAGGAGGCACAGGCTCCAAGGGCCACTGCACATGCCACGGTTCCCTGAAGACGCAGGTCTCCCCGTGAAACTCCAAGGGCTTTTCACGTTCTGGGCGTGCGTGGGAGCATGCGCGAGACCCCCGCGGCCCACAGGGAACCCGCACGTGCTCCACGTTTGTCCCGTGGGTCCTGGAACTCAGGGTTGGGTCAGTTATCCCATCGGAGGCCAGGAACTTCTCTGCTTTTAGACCCAACGTAACTATGCCATGTAGTGCTCCATGCTGCTCCAATATGGACTAGCGACCCCAAGCTCCTTAATTCCTTTAAAGTGGAAATTCACCTTTTTTGGGGCCAAGCAGATGAGGAAGAAAACTCTTAACAGCTACTGGCTCTGCAAACACCAGCTGATTAAGCAGAAGAGGCACCAACCTTGAAGCTATCAACTCCTCCGACAGGCAGCTGACTCTGTCCAGCAGAAACCTGAGGGAAAGGAGGAAGGCCCGGGAGACTGGTGGTGACAGGTCAGCTCGCTGGCACCCGTCAGACACTCGCGCCTGCCTGCCACCGCCACCTGAGCGACGCCTTTGAAATGAAGCTAGAAAGGTGATCAGGGCGGTCCCAGGTAGTTATGAAAATGCAGGTGGGAGGCCAGCTCGTCAGCACCCGCACGACCTCCAGTCCCAGGGGGAAACGTCCTCAGCAGAGGGTCCCTGACTAGCAGCACGAATGCCCTTTCCTTCTCCAACGTGAAAAGTGCAGGATATTAGATGACCCACTGTTTCCATAGTAAACACAATACAGGCTTCTGTTACTACGCTTATCAAGTTAAAACAAGGTACGTAAGAGCGCTTGGTTAAATGCACAGACAGCAGGTCGTAAGGTGACACCTTCGCGGATAACCCTGCGGCCACGCCCGTCCCTACTCACTCCTGCCTCCTTTCCGGGTCCCAGGGCGGTGGGGACGTCTTGTTGAAGGCCTCCCCACCCATCCAGGGCCTCAGCCCTCGGTCCCTTCCCTTCCAGGACAGGACAGTCCCCAGCACGCCTGCAGTGTCAACTGCTCCCTCCCACCGCTCCGCCCCTCAGCCTGTGAACACGTAGACACCTCTGCAGGGAGAGGCGGCCAGCCTCGACTCCGCAGCTACGACAGGACCTGTCTGTCGCCCACGCCACCGGCCCCTCGCGCTCACACACGCGCGCACTGAGCCAGGCCCACTGCCGAAGCAGCTCTTTCCAAGACCAGGCCAGCAGTGGGTCCCTGACTAAATGACCAGCCCTCCTGATAGTCGCTGGCGCTCTGGGGACACCAGCCTCCCGGGCTCTCCACACCTCCGAGCACTGCGCTCTGTCTCATCAGCCACCCCTCCCCACCACCCTGACACGGCTGGGCGCCCCAGCGTTCTGATTTGGGCCCACTGCCCTGGTCATGCTCCCCACTTTCTCTGGAGAACATCGTCAACTACAAGCTGATGACCCTAATTAACATTCGCCTCAGCCCTATCTGGCCAAATGCCCGTGGACATCTCCGTCAACGTCCCAGGGACACTTCTGACGACCACACTGACCGTGGAACTCACCGTTGCCCTGCATGTTGGGCCCTCGGCCCTCCAGCGCCCCCTAATCATCAGGTGACGATCACTAAGACCTCACCTCAACATCTTCCTCTCCATACCGCAGACGCCCACGTGTGGCCTCGCATGCACCGCCCTGGCCATGTGGGGCTGTCTGCCTGGCCCCAGCCCCGGACGAGGTGAGCCGGAGCCGCCCACCGCCGAGCGGCCCCTTTGGGGGAGAATGACCGTCTCGCAGCTGCTCTCGCTCCCCGGACGGCGTCGGCGCCAGAGTCCCGCCTTACGGGTCAGCACTCTTCAAGGCTGCACGACGGTGCCCACCCCACGCCTGTCCTGGCCTTGGCACCTGCCCTGCAGATGACCTGCTTGTCGCTCCACACGCAAGACACGCTGCACGCCACTCTGTTCGTTCACACCCCCCCCGCCCCTGCACGCTCCCTCTGCCCACGGACCCTCCGCCTGCATCTGACGCCCTCACTGGGCTGCCCAGCCCGCGGGCCGGCAGAGCGTGACATGGAGGAAGGTGCAGTAAACTGCACTGAGACCCCAAATGCCCGCCCGACCTCGAGGCCGCCTGGTGGTCACGTGGGCCTAATCCGTGTCACTGCAGTTTAGGGGGTAACGTCTGAACTTACTTAAAGAACTCAGTTTTCTCCTCTTCGCTCTTCAATGTTAAACTTTTCAAGAAATTCACAATTTCTAGAAAATCATTCCTAAATGCCAAACAAAAACATGCAGGACAGCAGATTAGAGGAGGCATGTCAAACACTGGGCTGTACGAGTCAACAAAGAAACATTCTCCTGTGCCACACAGAAGGCTCTGCTGTCACTAGGCAGCCTAGGAGGTGAGCACTAGGGAAGGAGCCCAGGGAATCTGCTATTTTAGGAGCATCAGGAAGATCTATGAAGACACATGCTTAACCACACACACGTGTGCACACATGCTAACAAACCGTGTGCTTTTTAAATAACCATCGAAACCATCCACGTTTTCTGTCATGACGGGATGTGGTTAAATGGAGTGTCCTGGGAGAAATGGTACTGTCATCGAACAACTGATTCTCAAGTCTCTTCCTGGGAAGTAAGAAGTGTCCAAGAGGGCTGGGGACGGAGGGACGTGTCTTGTTTCTCCAGCCAGGCGGGGAAGGTGGTCAGCTTCCTGTAGGGCCACCAGTCACAGAGGCGGCAGACTGGCCAGCTAATGTCCTACTGCCCGACCCCCAGCCGCACTCACACCTGTCCCGCTGGCCGGCCATGGGGAGAGGACGCGAAAGTGTCTTAGCTGCAGTCTAAGGAACGGCCCCCCACCGCTGTCACCCCCACCGGCTTCTCCCCACAACACTCGGATTTTGGGGGGGGCCCGGGGTGTTTCTGGCTCTCCTCTCCTGATAAAGTACAGTTCTTACTAACGAACTCCTGTCACACACAGTGATGAGAGGATTTATTTCCTGTAAAGGATGAGACTTTATATCAAGGTAAAAAAGTATTACTATAAATTATCCAAAAGAACGTGGAAATACCTTGGTTAAGACTCCTCCAAGGTAAATGTTTTCAACAGTTTCTTTAAAACAAATGATAAATAAATCCTTAATAACTACAAGGAACAACGCCCCTGCCTGTTTACTGCCACCCCCAGTCCTGTCCTGGGGGAACCACTCCCCCTCGAGACCGTTAGCTCAGTTTTTCTCAGGCCCTGACTGCAAACACGTAGTTTTAGTTACAAAATGACATAGGACAGGTTTTGCTAATAAAAGTCATGAATGTGGAATTAACCTGAGCAGAAGTTCTGCAGTCAGGGAGGTAAAAAAATGAAGGACACATAATTAAAACTAACCTTGAAGAGAGGTTCAAAAACATCTCTGAATCCAGCGACAGTATTAAGTTATATTCTGCCCCTCCCTCTAAATCGACTTCTTTGCTCTTCCAGCACGTCTTACTAAACAAAGAAAACAATCTTCTGCCTAAGAAAAATAAGCTCATTTCCCAAACCCAACAAAAGAAAATGTCAACAGTAACAAACTCTTATCAAGGGCACAGCGGTAGAGGGGAGAGGCCATGCTTAACTTTCTCAATGAACTGGGACCTGAACCGTGGGCCCCGCCCAGCTCCTTCTTCAGAAGCCTGAGTCCCGCTCCGTTTCTAAACCAGCCTTTATGACCATCAAGTATTTCTGAAACTTCCTCTTGGCGACAGGAACCTGAGAGGCAACCCAGGTCCTCCCTCTATTTCCCACGGGGACACGACTCAGCCTCTCCTGACAACTGAGGAAAGGGACCGCTCCAGTTGGTGCTGCGAGTGTGCCAGAGAGCAGGCCGGTGTGTCACGCGAGACGCCTCACCTGAAGAGGTCGTGGGACAGTAAGGTGCGGAGCGCGGGCCGACACTGGGGAACGGGGTTCCGCAGAGCTGCGCGCAAGGTCTGCTGGAAGCTGGCGAGGGCGGCCGCTGAAACTGAAACCCAGACCCAGTTAGTGTCCAGTGCCTTCCCCTCTCAGGCCGCTACGGCTGCAGACTGACGGGAGCAAAACCAACCTGTAAAAGCCCAAACAGACAGAGCCCTGGCTGTTGCCAAATAGCTCCGGCTTCCGCGGCCACACTCCCTGGCAGAGCGGGAGGGCGCCCGGCCACCCACCGCCCGCCTGAGCCCACGCATCCTGGCGTCGGCTCAACTGGCTCGGGCCCAGAGCAGGTTTTGCCTGCCCAGGTGTGCGGGCCCTGCCGGCCGGGGCCACTCATCCCTGGACAGGGCAAGTGAGCTGAGGATGGCATTTTGGTCCCCTAAGGATGATACACGGCCCACCACCAGGACCAGTGGGGAGGAAGGTGTTCTCCACCCACAGGGCCTCTGCTCCGCTTGCGTCCTCAAGTACCAAGGCTGGGACAGTCGTGAGCGGCCAGCGGAACAGGGCCGGGAGCTCCCGAGCCCACCCGAGCCTGAGAGGAGACACTGCGTCAGGGCCGCCCGAAGCCTCGCAGCACCAGGTGGGCCAGTGAGGGGCCTGCGGCCCACGCCCCAGGCCATAGTAGGGGGACACCTGAAGGCGGGGGCCGGAGGAGGGGCAGGCTGCCGCCGAGCTCGGGAGCTCAGAACGCGTGTGCTCAGCAGCCCGGCTTCCGGGGACAGAGGAAGGAAAAGGCAACGCGTAGGTCACATCAAGAAAAAAAACTCAAAAGGGCTTTGGAAGAACCAAGGAAATGTTAAGCTTGACTTAGAAACTAGTAACGAGGTTTGAATTTTACTCTACTCCGGTTATTACACGTAAATCAGCATTAGTTAACTTACTGGCTGGTTCAAATCAAGTCTTTAGATGATCAAAACCAACTCCAAATAACAAGGCGATGACACGAGATACTGACAGCCAGCGTTCGAGGGGCTTCCTACTGACAAGGCGGACTCAGGAGCCGCAAGGATCTCTCCCGCCATCAGAGCGGCCCGCCCAGGCCACTGGGGAAGGGACAGGCTCCCGCTCTCATCGAAGACATGGGCTTGGGACCTGCACGAAGGCGGCGTGGGTGGTCTCCCACTCAGCCTGCGGACGCGGTGCGTGACGCCAACTCACCCTGCCCGCTCAGGACAGTGAGCACACTCTCCACCAGCGTCCCGAACGAATAGGCGTCCCGCGCATGTCCGTGCGACTCCGGCAGGGCTGTGAATTCTGGAGACTAGAAGCAGGACAAGCCGTCAGAGCATCGCAGCTGCCCTGGGGAGCGCGTCCCGTCTCCGCGGAGCCCCCCACTCTGCACTCAGGGCGCTCCCGGCTGACAGTGCAGCAGCGGCTCATTTATAGGCTCCTAAGGTCTGTGCCTTTCAAAACTACGTGACGGCAACTGGAGAAAAAATGCGTCGGCGCCCAGCGCTGCCGGCAAACGCGCGTGCAGAAACGCACCAGGTGGCAGCCGGCTGCTCGGACACCACCGAGCCGGACCCTGAGATGCCCGATGGCACCTTCTGTTCCTTTCTCTCAAAACGCTAGGCAGACCCTGAACTGACTGAAAACGGCAGTCTACGCGCACAGGACTAACGTGGACGAACCTGACTCATTTCAAGTCTTAGGTCTACAGCTAAGTGGACGTGGACAGTTAGTCGTATTTCCTAAAAAGCACGCTGACTGTGTCTTTGGGGACCGGTGGCAGTTTACAGCGAGTATGAGGACAAGCTGAGCGGGAGCGACTGCTTCCCACTCAATCGGTGAACCCGGCTCTTCCTCGCCAGCACCGCCAACCACCGCCCCGAGCGACCTCGGGGTCTCGCTGGCCGCGGGGAGCAGGGGAGGCGGGTGCTGCCACCCAGCTCTCCTGCCTTCCAGCGAAGTACAGGGTCACCGGGAAACAAGCAGGAGGCACCGACCTGTCCCCACCGAGGTCCCGCTACCTCTAGACAGTATCCCAGGTGTCTGTACACCAGTGTCAGCTGGGTGCCCGGAAAAGGCTCCCTGCTGTGGCGGTGAGGCCCGGTGGAGGCCCTCAAGGCCGAGGGGTGAGGCCTCTGCAGTGAGGGGGCAGGCGGAGGCTCCGGTCAGGCCTACGAAGCGGCCTCCGCTGTGGGGACGCGTGTCACCTCACCATCTCCTCGGGAGGGATGCAGGCCGGGTCTCGTGCTGACTGCAGACTCCTCAGGAACTAGACGGAGACATTAGGGAAAAGAAGCCGCATGTGTCTGGTGACCAATCTCTCACACCGAGTTACCGACGCGACGAACAACGGGAACAGCGGCTACGAAACCCTCAAACCACTGCCACATGTTAAAGGTGCCAATTTAAAATCCCTCCCCACAGAAAAACGTGAGTGCAGTGCCTGGCACGGCACAAGGCCCAGTGGAAAACGAACGAAAGTTTGCTCTCCCTTGTCCCTGCAGCTGGTTTAGCGGACGCCCTCTGCTCTGAGAGGTGCCCCAGAGGAACTTCCTGGTGTGGGAACTGAGGACTCTCGCTCCCCGCACAGATGTCAACAGGGGGAAGCTGTCCCCACATGGAACAGCCTGTCGACCTCCTCCCTGAATCGAGCCCACCTAAGGCTTGCTGCCACAGGAGATACGGGTGTTCAGAGCCTCATCAGCTACCGAGACAAAACCAGCATCCACAGAACAAGCGCCTTCTTTCACTGACTCGAAAATCATTTGTCAAGAACTGTATGTCCCGACCACCACCAAGGGCCCCAGGAACAGGAGACGAGTGCAGTCAGTCAGTTCCCGGGCCCCCAGCGGGCGCTCGTGGACCCCGCTGTCCTAGGTGGAGCCGTAATGGTAAGTGTAAGATGCTGTCACACCCGGCAAGGCAGACAGACACGTAAGTGACTCCAACATTCAACACTCCGTGGTGTCATCACGTACAGGACACCACACAAGCAGAGTAATTAAAAATGAGAGCAAGCCATGTTCTGTCTTGGGTTCCTCAGCTAAAAATGAGGAGCAAAGAATGGATGCCCTCCAGTGCCCATCAAGAACAAAATCCCGCATCTCCACGAATGTGAGCACTGACAAAAAGTCCCCTGACGCTGAAGGAAAGCCCCCGGTGAGAGCCGGTGCCAGAGCCTGCGGGGGCCCGGGCACAAGGCAGGCCGTGGTCAGCTCACCTCCGCTGTGGCCTGGGGGGCTGTGCACACTGTCTCCATGCCCCCGAGCTTCCAGTGCCCGTCTTCGCTCACAAACACAGACGACAAGCAGACGTTGTTGTGTGTCAGGTGGCCCTGGAGGACGAAAAGGAAAGTGACTGCCACTGTAACTCTTGAAGCAGGAGTTTTACAAAATGAAATACTAACCACCAAAAAGAAGACAGGGCTCGGTAAATGGAACCCAGCTTGACAGAATGACAAGCTGAGTGAGCCTGCTCGAGCACCATGAAGTCAGAAAAAGGGGAAAACACAGTGGAGAGGCTTCCATGACCTCCCCCGGCCCGTGAGGCAGCCTGAGAGACACTGAGGCGCTGCACAGACATGGCACACCCCGCTCCCATGGGACTCAGGAGACGCACGTGTCCCCAAACGTGGTCTCACAGACCGTTACGACCTTCGTGTTTGCTGCCAGTGCCTTTAAAGATGACATTTTTCTTTGCTCTCCTAAGTTACTGGATTAATTTTCTCCTCTAAATTCTTTCTCACCAAATTCTACCCTTAACCCAAATCCACTTCACCTGAAATCTTGTAAGTAGGCAGTAAAAAATTCTGCCTGAAGAGGAAAATGGAATAAAGACCACCAGAAATACGCCACGGACCACGGGAAAGCCAAGTTTAAAACTATAAAAATAGTAAAAGCCAACGAGAAGGAAAAAGAAAGAATGAGAGTACGACTGAAATACGTCCTCGTCCCAAACGATGAAACCTTCTAGTAAACGAGTACGTTCTAAATACTCTAACCAGAAAAAATAAATGAAAAAATACTCTACCCAGGATATTTTTACACAAAAGAGCCCAGTACATATACGTATTAAAGGAACGCTTAAAATAGTATGGATGGCTTGTTTCCGCCTCAGAAAAAATGAAGGCGACTCAGCGCACAGGTATTTGCTGTCCCCGCACTAACACCTGGGGACTGACGCGCCGTCAGGTGGCTGCCTCTGGGGAGGTCTAGACGCGGGCCTTGCCCCGTGTGCCCGTCACACTTGTCACCATGTGCCTGCACCTTCCCAATCGAGAAAATACTCCACCTCAGTGAAGCAAGAATGACTCTCGTGAACCCGAGGCTGCTTTTAAGAGAAGACAAATCCAGAGTGATATTCGGAAAGTCTGTCTCCCATCAAGAGAAAACTTTTAAAAAACGTCCATCGAGGTGGGTCAAACGCAAGTGTTTCTAACCCGCACCTGGTGTTGTTTAGTCTCGGGGAGCTGCCCGAGGCCTCGACACTGCAGGATGCAAACCCCATAGCGCAACGGCAGCGCTCCGGTCACGGTCGGGAAGCAGACCGGAGTGGACCGGAACCACGCTGCCTGCGGAGCCGCACACTCTGCAGTGCTGAGGGCTGACGCTCACCGGCACAACCCGCTTAAATGGGGAGAAATGCGTAAAACTCCGCCTCTGAGAAATAACTTCTTCAAAACTGAAAATGGGACAGAGCTGAAGACACAGGAGCTCTGGTCCGCGGCGTGGACGCGAAACCTGTGTCTCGATGAGACCAGCTCCAGCTATTTTCAGGTAAAGCCTGACGCGCAGGTGCAGGGAGACGCGTTAACTGAAACGAAGTCCGTGACGGACCGCCCAGGGTGGAGAGCTCGCTGCCCAAGGCCACAGGCCGCGTCTCTGCAGCACCTCTGTGCCTTCCAATGTGTCCCCGTCCCCCGGGAAGCGCTCCTGTGGGAACGGGAACTCGTGACTTCTGTACGAACCACGATTACAGCACCGCCACACAGGCAAGGCCCCGGGCTCCATCGAAGCCCGCGAGGTGGCCGTGCCCAGGCTACGTACTCTGTCGTGAAGGAACACGAGGGCCAGCAGTATGTCGTAGATCCCGGCGCAGACCTCTGCAGAGGACAGCGTGGCCAGCGCCACTGCCAAAGGCTGCACGCGCTCAGTGATGAGGTGAATGCCATCGGCTTGCACAGTACAAGACAAAAACCTCAGCAGGCAAGGGTGACGAAGGGTCTTCAAGTGCTTTAAAAACACAAACAGAAGAATTTTGAAGTTAATGACTCACAACCACATTATCGTTACATACATGTTGCAGTAAAAGTCGGAAAACGGAGAACTGTATTCAAGGTCCTTTCCCACTCCCTACCTTCTCGGCCGTCCCCGGATTGCAAAAGAGGCAAAGGAGAAGCTACTCCTTGTGACCTTACGACATTTAAATAACTGCTACCTGGGAACTCTGAAAGGTAAACGCGCAGCAGACCACGGAGGGCTGTCAAAATCTGGGGAGGAGACACCCTCAGAGGGGCGTCTCCTGGTTTAGGGATGTCCCTTGCCACAGCGTGCGCAGAGGGTGCAGGGTGGTGCCGCGAAGGTGGCCAGACCCTTGCAGAAGCCCTGCCATCGTTCTGGCCACAAGAGTCGCAGGGAGGAGGGAAGGCAGGCCGGGCGAGGGGAGCGCTGGAGGAGACGCCCTGGCGCCTGCACCCCACGCAGGGCTCGGGTGACGCTGCACCAGCACGCGCAGGGCAGACCCCGACCAGCAGCGTGACCTGGCGAGAAAGGACCGAGGCTCGCGTGGCCTCCACTGTGGGGCAGGGGGCAGTTACAGGACCTGAGTGTCGATGCCGGTCCTTACGGCCCCCCCGTTGGGCCTTTATTCACATTTTTCATAGTAAAAAGTATTAAGCGTCACCTGTCACACACCTTGGCGGCTTTGTTGACCTTGTCTTCGTTTTCTCTCTTATACACAAACACGGAGGCGCATCTGCCATCCTGCAGGACAGCGGGGTACACGGCCAGGCCCGAGGGCAAGGTGACCGGGGGCCCCTCCAAGGCACAGCTCCGCACGGCGCTGCTCTCTGCTCCCATCCTGGAGGCTGCGCACAGCCCCTCCCGCGCCTCGCAGACCTGAGGAAACAGACTTCGGTTCAAACTCCAGCCTCCACCTGCAGCGTGAGCCCAGAATCCAGACGCAGCTGCTCCAATCTGCCGGTTTCCACGAGCCCCGTGAACTGGGCCACGTGACAACAAAAAGGGTAAATGCTCAGCATGTGACCAGCAACGCCTGTCAGTGAGCACCTAACAGCTCTAGAGAAAATGCATGTACCTGCTAATAACTGCTGCCACTGCCTCCCCCTCCTGATCCCATGACACACACCTGGCCACCCACCTGGTGGAGAACAGGCCGCACCTGGCGGAGAACAGGCCCTCTGTCCAACAGCACAGGGTCGCCCTCGCTCCCCGACCCACGCGCAGGCCGGCCTCCCCGGGAAGGTGCTGCCGAACTCAAGTATTCAAAGGTGGTAAAACTATCTACATCTAAAATAACTTAATTATAAAGGAAAACAGTACAAGCCAGAGACGATATCTAAAGACGACGAAAAACCTGTTAACCAATGGGACCTCCTATAAGCGAGGGAAAACCCTGGAACCCAGGAGATGGGACGGAAACAGACAAGTCACCGAATACGAATGACGACAAACAAGAACAAGTGCAGCCTTGCTGCTCTTCAAAGTTAGGCTAAGTAGCAAGGGGAGAGTACAAAAAAGCATCATCTCAAACGCTTAGAAAACCCCACATAGATGAGATTCTAGAAAGTGCAAAGTACTCTTAATGACAGAAAACAGATCAGGGACTGCCGGCGGGGGTGGGGCGGGGGGAGTGAAAGGGATGGCATGGGGTACAAGGAAACTTTGGGGGGGTGGTGCACACACTCATTGTCTTATAAGATTATGGTGATGCGCAATTACAAATGCCAAACTTTTAAAATCGTTCAGTCCACTGTATGTCAATTATACTTCAGTAAAGTTTTAAAAAGAAGTCGACATTACATACCTACATCTACACACACACTTGGGAAAGTGGGTATAAGATCATGGGTTACTCACAGGCATACGTGTGCCTGCCCCCCCAAACCTTTCTTTACCATGGGGTCACCACTGGCAGTATCCCGCAGTCCGGCAGTGGCGACACAGCGGCAGAGGGCACAGGACCGACCACGAGGGGCTGCCTCCGGGGGGGGCCGCCCCGCCACCCAGGACCGCAGGCCCGGCTGCCAGACACGCCGCGGTCAGAAGGGGCAAGGAGCCTGGATATCCATGTGGAAACGAAACTATTTTTCAACGCTGGCTCAAATTTTTTAAACCCTCTTTAGACCAAACAACTTATGTCTGAAAAATGTGTGGCAGTCAGATTTCAATTATGGCTTTACCATCTAAAAAAACAAAAAGAAGTCTGACTCTGCCGACACGGCAAGCGGCCAGTTCTAAGAAACACTTTACGCAGACCTTTCAAAACTTCAGTTTAAAATCCAGACCCTTTGATAGAGACGCCCCCACCAATCACTATGCACAGAGCCTCTGCTCGGACTTGTTTCTCCGCTTGAAGTTCCGCACAACGCTGTCATCACAGCACATGACACTGGTCAAGACACGCGCCGAAAACAGAGCATTTCAAGCGCCCGCAGACCCGCATGCCACGTACGGCGGCCAACGCCAGGTAAAAATGAAGGTTTTCAAAATCCAAGACCAATTCTGAGGATTAGAAGTCGGCTTTGCAACAAATCCATTGAGTCCCTACCTACCTAGCAATGTATCTTTCTTAAACTAGAAAAATAAAAAACAAAAACAGTATCAAACATACTGTTTGCCAAGTGTTTCAACTACATATAACATTCCCCCGGGACTACAAATAAAGCGAGTGTTCACGCCGGACCTAGGGCAGCGGTGGGGTGGGGTGGGGTGGGGGGGCAGCTGTTAATCTCACCGTACAGAGTGGGGTGCCCGCCGCCTATGGCAACGCCCCACCCCACTGAGTCAGGGGGCATGGCTAGTGCCTGGATCTTGCTCCCCTCTTCTCCCGCGTGGCTGATGGGTCAGGTGCCATCACTAGGACCCGAGACCTGGATGAAGAGCCAACCAGGACTCTGAAGGAACAAGAGACCATGCTGCCCGCTAGCGGCACAGCTGAAGGCAGCAGGGTGCCCTGAGGGAGTCAGGCCGCGGCCACAGCCAAGGGGAGGCAGAAAACTGGCCGCAGCGGGCAAAGGGAGAGTGGCTTGGTCAGACCGGCCGGGGTGCACTGCTACCCTCCAGCTCCAGGTGGCCCAGCTTGAGATCCGCCCCCTCACTGACACCCTACAACCACGGGGAACACCAGAGGGAGCCTGAGTGCGGCTGTGTTCTCGGAAACCAACTCCATTCCAAAAGCGGAAAACTGCTTCTACCTCCTATCTGAAACACTGGTCCAACTAGAGGAAAGAGTTCCAGAAGTGTCGCTCTGCAAAGTGTCACTGAAGCAGCCTGGCTCTGCCGGACACGAGATACAGCTTTCCATGAAAGCCAACCCGAGGAGCTGCCAGAAAATGAAAATCCTCTTGGCAGAAAATCACGCTGCTTATTTACTCTTAATACGAACCTGTGAGAGAGAGAAGACGGTCACCAGGATTGTGGGGCGGTGCTCTGGCCGAGGTGCGCAGAGGGACGGCCCTGGCCATTTCTAAACAGCAGGAGGCTTACGGCATCTAATAACCTTCGACTTAGTATTACGAATTTCACTGCCAGAGAATTAACAGTTCAGGGTTGGGAAAGCTTTAGCCAAAGGTTAAAACTGGTCATTTTTCTTAGCAGTGTATATTTTGGATCTAAGGAAGACCACTTAAAAATTAACAAGGAACCGCTCCCTTTCTTGAGAGAACTTGAGAGTAAGGATCCTTTTTTAGTGTTTTGAGCACGATTAACGCTGACGGACGTCTCCTGACACCATCAGTGCAATGCTTACCGAGCAGGACCGTAATATTTGGGGTCCAGTGTCGACTTCAGTAGGGGGAAATAAAAAGATGTGCTGTTGACTGCAATTCGAGAATGACATAAAAGCAGTTAATTCTTAATTTTTTACATGACTATCTTAAGAGGCACAAAAACTGTTGATACAAAAATGACAACTCAGCTAAAATGGACTTAGGGAAATGTAAGACCATAAAGAGTAACACCTGGACTTCCAAAACACTCTGTCTCGTTTTGAGGAGTAAAAGGGAAAACACAAAATCTTTTGGCTTTGAAACAAGTCACAAGGCGGCAGAAAAGGGCACCCAGCGCTGTGCTGCTGGTGGCCATCTCCACTCTGCGAGAAAACGCTGAGCGGGCAGCGTCTGACCCGAGAGTGCATCACGGCCTCAAATGTGTTCGCTGCCCTCCTCCACTCCCTGGCTTTCCTGGGCAGCACCACAAGTTTCGGGGCCACCTGTGGATTAGGGCCGCCCTCAACCAGGCCCCTGGGCCACCCCGGCACGCGACTACGACATCCGGGTCCTCAGGGGCCCATCTCTCCCTCTGCTCGTCTCACGACGAACCGCGGCGACCTCTGCGAGTTCCGAAGACAATGGCCCGCGCTGCGCGTTCTAAGGTCCCCCAGTGTGGGCCGACCCTGGTTCTCCGGCGACGACATGACGACGGGCCCTCGGCCCGCTCTGCTGCAGGTGTTCCCTGTGCTGAAGTCAAGCCGGCGGCGCCGGCTGACCAGCAACACGTGACGAAGCCTTTGGACCAAAAGGACCAGCCTGGTCTCTGCGGAGACGGGACGCTGTGGGGCACGAGGGCGGCGTCCCAGGGCGGCGACCCCCGGCCCCCCGGCTGGGGCGGGGCCGCCGGC
>NW_006432945.1:16260910-16300788 GCF_000325575.1 Pteropus alecto | reverse complement strand
GTTCGGGCTTTTAACCGCACAGCTTTCACGTGACTTCCGCCCGCATCTAAAATGGCCCCGGCCGCTTCCCGCACAGAGCAGGGGGCGGGGCGGGGAGTCCGGCGATCGGCGAGGACGTCGGAGCGCGACGTCGCCGACCTGTGGCTGCGCCTTTTGGCGTGCGCACGGGCGCCCGGAGCTGGCTCGGGCCTCGGGGGTTCCGGCTTCAGCTCCAGAGACGGGAAGCCCGCAGTTCCACTCAATTCACCGAAGAGTCAAATTGGAGCTATCAAAAATAGGACCTGTAATCAATATTAATGGTTTCTCATTAACTGGGTGTTGTGAGATTAAAGTGAATATACATTAATAGTTTTAAAACATTTTCCCAAGCAAGCACAACATATTTTCCCTGTTACCGTCTGCATGGGCGTGGTAGCAGTCACTACTAATTAAAGCTTCCACCTCACAGTTGACAGCTGACCTAAATCACTTACTCATCTAAAATGTTTACGTTCTTTCTGGTCGGTCACAGTAGCTAAAAGTTAAAGATGGATAAGGACCATGTTAAGTGACAGCAACTGGCTTACCAAATTCTTCAGAAATGTATTAAATATTTACTAGGAGGCAGGCACAAATAACATTTCGTCCATCCTGTAAGCTTGACGACAGCAGAGCTTTCTGCACTGTCAGTGCTGTCCTACAGAAATAGAATTCAAGCCGCCTGTCATTTAAAATTTTCAAGTAGCCACATTAAAAATAGTAAAACGTTCATTTTAACATTGTATTTTAACACAGTATATCCAGAAGTTTGCCATTTAAACATGCACGCAATATAAAAAGTTATTGAGATGTTTTACGTTTTGTACTGTCTTCAGAATGTGATATGTTTTACAATTTGGACTAGCCACGTCTGCGTGTGCAATGGATAGCGGCTACATATCCGAGCGTGCAGTGCGAGGTCTGCCCACCACCCTGCACTGGAAAGCCGAGCAGCCGTTCTGGTGCTGCAGGGGCAGGATTCTGTTACCACGGTCGGCATCTGGCACCAGGAATCTCCCAGACCAGGGGCAGAGCCAGGGCCGTTAGGGACGAAGCCTCAGACGGCATCTCCAAAGGCTGCAGACCCCTTGAATTTAGACCCTGTTTACTTAGGAGTGGAGAGCATTTTCTAAAATAGTTTAGCCAATTCACCTATCTTGACTTCTTTTGAGACCTCATTTCTACTATTTATGATAATAAGCTGTTATTTTTGCCAATAAAAACCCATATGAGACATTATGATAACAGCAAAACAACCGGTGTTGTTTTGATGCCAGCTGGCTACCCCCAGAGTGTGGACTCCTGATTACTAGGAGGCTGGCTGTGCCCAGGGCATACCTTCAGCCAACTAACGCACACAGAGCATCACTGTCTATGCTGAAGAAGCTTAAAGTCAACCACAGACATCGCGATACCCACGTTGTAAGTAATAATGCCCAGCTTCGTAAACTGTAAACGCTTTACAAATGGTCTAGAACTTACAACCTCCTGTTATAGACTGTTTATTCCACAGGTATTTAACACACATCTTTTCTGTGCCATGCACTGTGCTGACAACTAAGAAAAAGGAAGATACAATCATTGCGGAAAAGTGATTTTTTTGAGGGAATCAAATAAAGTTTTTTTTTAAAAAAAAATGATTAAGTAGCTTAGTGTTAAGAATGTCATTTTAGATTTTCGAAGCGCCTTGCCCCCTGCACCACCATGTACGTTCCAAGCTACCATGTGTGAAGCTGGATCTGAGCTAAATAACTCTGTACTTCGCCAGGTCCTCTAAGGTTTTCCCGACAGCCCCTCCGTGCTCATTCACTTAGTCAGCAAATGCTTTATACGGACTCACTGTAGACCAGGCCCTGCTCTGGAGACCAGGGAAACACCAGCAAACAAGACAAGATGAAGTCCTTCCTCTTACAGACCTCACATCTTAGGGGGTTGGCAGGAGGGGGACAGACAGACCGTAAGTATGTAAATGAACAAAGATAAATTCAGATAAATTCTATGAAAAAATAAAACAAGGTAATGGTAGCAGCAGCTAACACGTATTAAGTACTATGTGTTAGCTCCTTCGTCTGTTCTTCCAAAATCACTTTGTAATAGTATGAGGTAAGTTAAGCCATAGAATGTTAGCTTTATCTTTCTATTAATGTCACTGATGTATAGTTATACTTTGTACATATGACAAATAATAAGGCAAGACAGTGAATGAAGTTCCTAGACTGGCGGCAGGGAGACAGCTTATGTCACTGCCGAAACAGGTAAGCTCGGGTAAACCACTTACTCTCGCCTGGACATTGTTTCATCATTTAAAAGAAAGAATTCGAGAGTTGCTTCTAGGGTCCTTTCAAGCTTTAATATTCTATGATTAAAATAGAAAACTAGGACAAATGTGTTTTTAGAAAGACTGATTAGGTTGTAAGCTCAAAGACACAAATCATATTTTAGATTCACATATTCCCTAAAGAGCATCATATACTTCCTTATACATATGAAGTAGTTTTAAAAAATCTGTTGATATTTATATTTAAAATTTTTATATGATTGATTTTTCAAATAAGCAGATGGATTGAATTATTTCATAGGCCCTTTCCAGCTCTACAATTCTATGCTTAAACTATAAATCAAGCCAGTAAATAGTGTAAAACAATGAGGTTTTAAATTCAAGAACAGAAGCCTTGTCTTTGATTCATGTGTTCCTTTAAAAGTCTCATATAATTCCTTCCACAGCAAGTGCTCAAGGAAATATCTCTAGATTATAGTTATTTTGCTTTAAATTTTCAACATTATAACATTACAATGTTGTAACATTTAAAACTCAGAATTAGGACTTTCCATTTCTTACTACCTAAATCTACCTTATAAAAACAATGAACAAACGGAGAATGAGTATCTCATAGTGAGCAAAATATTCTGTTCCCTCGTTTTCCTCAATGAGACCTGTCGCTTTTCCATACTTCAGATTTCAGAAATAAAATTTAAAAGCCCAATACTAGTCTAGTTTCATGTATATTAACGGATGTCCCAGGTTGTCTATATTACTGTCAGAAATACATGAATTCAAACAGCTGAACAGACTCTACTTATATATAACATAACAAGCATATGTTCCATTGTTAATTGAAAACTCATCGTAACTTTGGGAAGCAACCTTTCAGGCACACGGCATGAATAAAAAGGTGACATCTTTGTATACATTTCAAAGGTAGCACATATCACAAGGGGGAAAAAAGGACAGGAAAAAAATTCATATGCACCCAAATAAGCATGCAACTCCTAACGAAACACATTAAATAGAAACACATGACTTTCACTAATTCATTTGTACTTTATGCTTCTTTTTAATAGAATGAGTCACTTCATGTACATAATGTAGAGTTTGTTTTCCAGCCTAGTTGCTTTTCAGCAGTAACTTTTGAGTCTCACGAGGACTATCATCCAGGGTCAAGAAGTGGTTTGAGGAGTGAAGTGCCGAGCACCCGCTGTACCGAACGCGGGACGGGAGGGGCAGGGTTAATCTGCAGAGAGCAACATGGAACATGACAAGAAACACAGACAGACCCACGGCAGTTTCAACATGCATTATTAGCCCGAGGGTCAGAGTTAGCCCAACCCACACGTTTCCTCTAAGCCGAGCGTGCACGTGGACGGGGATTCATCGTGGGCCAAAGCCGTAGTAGTATGGGTCGTCAGGGCGAAATCCATAAGCCGTGGCGGGGCGCCCCAGGATGCCGACTGACTGGCCGAAGCCATCCATCCCAAGGCTAAAAAGAGAAAAAGAAACGGTAAGTTAAGTTCTTCATCCCAGCTACAGATGTAGGTCAAGTAAGAGGCGTGGAACGTGACACCGCCAAGATTCTCTGCCTAGCGGCAGGTGACTTGTGTGGCTGTCATTAACCCTTTTTCTTTTTAAAATTAATACAGCCACAAAAATGTATATGATAAATATTTACTTATAACAATGTGTGTTAAAAATGTTGGAAACCTCTGTCATTGGGTACCATTCACGACAAAGAGGAGGACAGATCGGAAAAGTTTTAATAAGTTATATTCCTACATGGCTTTTAGGCCAGAATGTGAAGATTTTACATGCTAGCAATTGTCAGAAATACACTGCCAGCGAATGATAAAACTAAAACTGTAGAAAAGTGAGTTTTGCTGTTTATAATGAGATCTCTTCAGATAAAGACACAGGACTGATCCAATATTAGTAAGGACATGCAGTTTGATTCTAAGCAGTGAACTTTCACTCAGAGCCAAATCATACTGGAAGCGTATGACTAAAGATGATGAAAAATTTTACAAGTTATCCAGGTAAATTTCAAAGTTATCCAGGTTTAAAAGCGTATGACTAAAGATGATGAAAAATTTTACAAAATTTCAAAGTTATCCAGGTTTGATCTGCAATCCTTCTGACTCAATGCAAAAATAATTGCTAGATAGTATATGTTTCTTTTGAGTGACAGCAAGGTAACTATAAACTTTGGTTCAATTTATTCTATGGAAACAACAGAAGCCTAAAGATAGCCTTCAGCTATTAAAGGTATCTTGAAAATGGATAAATTTTGATTATTACTTTAAAAAAAGTTTTCATCTATTAATAAATTATTTAGAAGAGAATGTTTTCCAAAGCACTTTTTAAAGACCAGAGAATTACCCAACACTTAGCAAAATGACGAGCTACTTATTTTGCCAGGCAAATATGGCAGCTATAACATGCTCATGCACAGCTCATGCGGTGAATGCTAGCGAGCGTATTTCCAATCCACGGAAACACTTTATACTGCAGAAATGTAAGCTCTGAAAAAAAGAAATATGTTTAAATGATTTAAGATTATTTTGAAATTAGATAGAAAGACACTTTTTATCAGCAAAATCTCAATGATTAAAAATATATTCACACAGGCATTAACATCCTCTCACAACTCAAAATGAGACTGTTAAAACATTTTAGAATTAACTATTAAAATATTAAGGTTTTAGACTCTGTGTGTGTGTGTGTGTGTGTGTGTACTGGGACAGGGCTTTATACTAAATGTAAAGAGTCAGAATCCACATAGGGCACATGAATCATGTGGCTCTACCTCTCGGGGGAATGGAATTCATGAAATACAAGATCTAGGTTAGCATGTGTGGTGAGTGATCCTGGACAAGTCAAACTTTTTGGGCTCTTTCTATATCAAAAACTGTGTCTATAACTTCTGAAAGTTGGTTGCAATTTTTAAGTTTGAATTTTATCTTGAAATGGCAAAATATAAACACACCCTGCCTACCTTCGTCCTATGGGAAGATTACATTTTATGATCAAGGCAATTAGAGGTAGCCGATTAAAGATGTTTCAGAAGTCAGTGGAGGTCATGAGCTAAGATACACCTGTAGCAGTTTAAAATTAGAGGAACAGCTGGCTGTTGAACATTTTTTTCTTAAAGCACTAAGGCTAACTGTACCGCCTGAGGATTTCGGCTCCCTCCTTTTCCACTTGTCTGCTTATGACCTGCCTTCGGCCGCTCTATGCATTTTTCAGCATCTCTTCCGAGGCTGAATAGCAGCGGACTTAGGTTAAACTCAAGTTAATTTTGTCTTTGCTTCTTGGATGAAAAGTGCTGCATAAGGGTTGTGATGAGATCGCTTTCGAGAATTTGGAAGCAAGCAGCACACAGTAGATGAGTGAAGAAACATGCAGAGGCACCTTCAGAACAGAACACCTCCCAGAGGACATGGTAGCAACAGGACTGTGTTCTACCTCCAAGAGGGTGACCTTCGGGAAGGAGTCTGTGGCCCGCCTGCACAGAACAAGCAGCTCCTCGGAGGCCGTGCCCAAGCAACCCCTGGGGGACCTACGCTGCCATGGGAGGGCCCGCCGTTCCCGCAGCCCTGTGCTCCCGGGAAGGGGCCACGGTTCTGAGGGTCTGCGGACATCATTCAAACTGCAAAGCTGTCCATTTTAATTTCTATGACAAATAGGCAAACTTCTGATCATTTTCTCATGTGGCCTGCCAACAGGGTAAAGAATAAACTGAAGACATTATGTGATCTGTGTGACAGTTACACCTTTCACTGTACATTGACAGATGGATTTATTTTTTTAACATCAGTCACACTGTTGGTGAGAATTTGCTGCCCAAGCCAGTGAAAGTCAGACCTAACCTAGAACACGGATGAGTGTCAGTTTGAGCCTGCAAGCTTACCGTGACTGAGTTCTACTTATGCAGAGACACCTGTGTGTGGTACAATGTCCAGGACAAAATGTCTTGAACTTTCACAGGAGGAATAAAATTTGAAACCAACTCTTAAAATGAGTTTTTCCAGAATTACCCATCGTATTCCAGGTGTACTTGCTGTCTGAAGACTAAACCGTTATGGCCAGTTTGGATGGTACTCTGCTATAAGTCCTTGGTCCTTTTGTGCTATGAAAGATCAACTAGATTCCTGTGATTAATATGTTTTAAAGAAAATTCACTCTGAATCCGAATAGTTTGATTCTTTAATTTTCATTTGGTTCTAATATAGTGAGGAGATTGGACTTTTCGGGATGCTAAAACCTATAGACAGATATTCTCTGGGGACATGTGGACATTTACTCTACTTTCTCCCTTGGGATAAGGATGTAGCCTTGTTAATGCTGAATCTGGTTCAAAACCAGGAGAGCCTAATCGTGTTTGCCTTTAAATGGAAGATGATACATTCTGTAGGTAAATTCTTCGAGAAAGGGCTGGAAACCGTGAATGTGAAAGGGGAGTGTGGCAGCAAAACGTGCACCTTCCTGAGCCACCAACACAGAGTAAACGGTCACAGGGACTTGGCGCGCTCACCGAGGACCCTGGGAAGCGAGGGAGACGGAGCCGAGGTGCACAGTGTGACCATTCTGTTGAGATTCGCGTCTGCGGGTTTGGGAATCTACGTGGGGACTTAATCCAGCACCGCGTGTGTCTCTGTGTCACATTCTCTCCCTGGTCCTCCTGACCTGCACAGAAAGCCTTGTGTCCCCCTGGTTAGAATAAGCCTCCACTAGACCACTTTTTCTTCGCAGGGCTAGTTATGTATGTAGTGTTATTTAACCTTTATGCTCAATGTCTAGATATCATATTTTGGACTTTTAAATTAGAAAAATATCAAAATGCAAGACCTTTTCTTGAAAATATATTGATTCTAGTTCAATGAAATGGTTACAAACAGCGTTTGCTGTGAAAAGACAGCTAGGAAAGGCAAGGCCCCCAAACTCCATCTACTATTAAGTTTTATGTCCCAAGAACATCATTTTGGGGTACCTAGAAAGGAAAATGACAAATTCTTCACAAATAAATTATATTTAAAATTTGGCAACAAATATAAAACTACACCTAGACTCTATTTTTAAAAAATTCAGAAATCTAATTAGCATTCAGCAAGCAGAAAACTGAATTTTCTCTAATGTTTGCAATGCTTCAAACAAATTTTTAACAGCATCCGTTAGACTTCCAAACTTGGGGTGATCAGAGGGGGAGGAAAAGAACTCCAGGCACGAGTGATGCTTCACATGCAGCACACTACAGGGGGGACGGAAGCCAGTAAGGAGTCCCAGGCATCTGAGGCCCTTATTACACTTCGGTGCCAGAGCTGACATTCCTGCGGGAAGAGAAGAAATTCACCTACCTCTGCTGTTCGTGAGGCTTAATCAGTGCATATTTGTAAAGCACTTTGAAATCCTTGGATGAAAAGTGCTGCATAGGTGGAAAGTATTATCATTATTTAATAAAACTGGACAAAAGCAACACGTCGTTTACTTCTGTGAATTTCCCAAGTCGGTAAAATGAATGCAGAGTAAATAATGAATATATTAGTGTATGCTACAAAAAATAAATAAATAAATTCAAGCCAAGTTCTCTCTGCATTGGCTCACAGAATCTTTGACTCGGAAACATTTTCAGGAATAACCTAGTCTACACGTGCATCCGCAGCAGCCTTGACAGGTCCACCCGCTCTTGTCAGAGCCCCTCCGGGAAGGGGGTGCTCACTGCGGAGTGGGGGCAGTCACGCCAGCGCGGCACATCGAACTGTGAGAAAGTTCTCTGTCACACTGACCTGGGACCCGCTTCTATTAGTCCAAGAATTACCCCCTGGAACCACTTGAGAAGACTAACTCTCCTTTAATATGACTGTTTTACAACCTTCATTTAATCAGTCCTCATGGCACGGTCTCTAAAATCTTTACCGGCTCATTTGCTCTCTAAAATAACTTCAACTTTTTCAATATTTTTCTTAAAATGAAGAAGCTGAAAATTATGTGCTACTCAGGACGTGGTCTGAAACCAGCATAGGATATGAGATTCTATTTCTGATTCTACCAGTGTGGGCTACGCCTGTGCTGATCCTCAGTGTTTTAAGGCGTCACTACCACCTTATACTGAATGTACACGTGTGTATGGCTGTGTGTGCACACGCACACAAACACACGGACTTTGCCCTTATAACCACCATGGGTTTCTTCTTTTTACTTTGGGTCTTTCCTTGGGGGTTCTATTCTACCTAAGACAAAGGCCTTTACGACAGTGATTCTTACTAACTATGTGGCTCTGTGGCCCGTCAGGCAGCACCGAAGGCGGGAAGGGTTCTGAGGCTGTCGAGTGAAAGTTAACACACACTTTCTTTGCAGGAAGCGTCCCAGGATATCACAGAACTGTATGAAATGATAATATTTTTCCAGAATAACTCACTTTTTATCAATTACTCCAATATATTAATCATAGAATCAAAATCAGCATGTTTATCTTCCTTTCTAGGTAGATTACGAATCAATACAAGAGTAATTTCAGCTCACGCATGATTTGCCATGGAAAATTTAGGTCTATGTAATAGTGATCCTTTGTCTGTCTGTCTGTCCATCCATCCAAACAGTACATGAGTTCCTACAATGTGTTTAGTATATGGTATTGAGAGTCTTTAAAAAAAAAAAAAAATGATGTGGTTCTAGGAAGGCAATAATAAATAAGATATGGCCCCTGACCATGGATTGGAGGCAACTAATATGGAACGAAATTCCGATCATCACATGAGGCTGTATTATCCTAGTACATTTATAAATCGCTACAGAAGAACAGAAGACGGCCATTGATTTGATGCGCGACCGTGTATCAGAGGCATGTACAAACTGTCACGGAAGAATCGTGGGGGCTAGAGAGTCTTTCTAAAAAATACTTTGATTTTAATACATCTGTCACTTCCTAACATTATATTTTGGATTTGTCTTTATTTCCTATTATAATGCAAGCACCATGAGGGGAAGGGCTGTGTTATTCATTGTTATATCTATGACAAGCGCCTAGCACTGTATCCGATGAGGAGTGGGCATTCAACGAGTATCTGACTGCATGGATGGAAGAATCTCGAAGGACAGGTAGGACTTCACGAGTGGAGAGAGAGAATTCCCGACAGCGTGGGAGCCTGAGCGCGAGAGAGAAGGGGCTGAAGAAGAGCAATGATTTCCTATGGTTTCAGTAAGCAAGGGGCAGGAGATACAGCTCGAAAGGGAGGCTAGGGCTGGATTCTGAAAGTTCTGTATACGCCAGGCCAAGAACTATATACTTTTGGAGAGCTGTCAATGGTTTTTAAGAGGGGAACGACTTACTTCTGCGCTTTAGAAGGACAATTGCGATAATAAAGGACGCTGAGAGACAAAAGCACGGGGAACACTTAAGATCATACTATGGCTATCCACTGTGAAGTAATGAGAGCCTATAGAGGCACCGGCAGAAAAAGCAATAATCAAATATGCTACATTTCATGCAAAAAAAAAAAACATATCTTTTTCTTTTAAAATGGATTTTCTTACTATTTGGGAACCAAGAATAAAGGGAAAAAGTTCAAAGTTGGTTAAAAATTTTAGAAGTTATAGTTATAATTAGGAATGAAACAAAGTTTGCCCCTTTAATAGGGACTATGCTTCATCAAATAACTAAGAGGCTGTGGTTTTCCATGCAGATAAAATCAGACTGCATGAGTAGTTTGCCTCTGTCTTCAACATGAAGGGCTGGACTATTCTGGCAGAAGCGACCATTTTTTCTTGATATTCTTGTACATAGTTACAAGAAAAGTGTCGCTTGAATGAGATAATGTCTATAAAGTTATACCTATTTGTATAGTGATGTATTATAAATGGAGATCTAAATGTCTGTGATTTACAGACCAACCACTAGATGGGGAGCTTGTCTTATCACTGAGTATCATATACTCTACAAAGTTTTAGAGCGAGCCTTCTCAAACTTAAACTTCTCTGCATATATAACATCGATAGAAGGCGGTTTCCACTGCTTTCTCATATAACCAATGTTTTCATTTTATAACTGTGAAATAATTTACTTAGAGCTAAATAGGAATATCTCATTCATGTGCAAAAAGCTTGTGACCGTGGGGGGCCTATGAAAATGCTAGAAGATAATGTATTATAAACTGAAAAACGTAATATACATGCATGGTAAATGCACTTGCTGTGGTCGAATAGCTTCACTGAACCTGTCGATAGCATCTCATTTGTATACATTTATATGTAATAAATATATGTTTGCTCAAAGGTGTCACCTACCGCTTTGGACTTAAGCCTTTGTATTATTGAGAAAATGAGCAGTTAAGCAGTCTTTAATGAGTTTCACCAATAAAATCAAGTCTAGCTGTCATTTTCCATTTAGTTTTACTATTTTATACGCATAATCATTAATTTTTCTTTTATTTTGAAACGAAATGGCTAAAGAATACTAAAAAAAATCACATTTTTAGTGAAATCAAACTAATATTTTCCTCAAAATCAAGGACAAATGATATGAGTAGTGGGAGGTTGTATTTAAAGACCCCAGGTGGAATTCATTTAAAAAAAAAAAATTTTTCAAAAAAGACATCTGTCAGTTCTAAGGGGAAAAACACCACCATGGGGACAGATCCTTTCAATTTAGTTACTATACTGAGATGCTTCAGATGAAAACCGACCTGTACTAATGACGGGGGAAGCGTGTGTAGAATAGTCATGGATTTATTCCAAATGGTAAAGATAATCCATGTCACTGACGCTCGTTTCCTATCATTCATTATGCATCTTAATCTGTTTACCTATCTCCAGAGTGTATTTTAATTACATTTGTATGTGGAGATGTTATAGTTGATACTTTTTCATATTATCATTGCATTAAGTTTTCTATTCCTTTTTATTTTTTTTATATTTTATAGCCTCATTGAGATTTTTCTATTAACTCTAGTTCTTGACCATCCTAACTCTTACTGTTGCATCTGACAGTTCTTCATGATAGTCCTTTCTTCGTGAGCTTTGTAATTTTTTGTGTTCAAGTTCAGGTTTAATTTTTTACTTTATTTTATTGTTTTGCCGGTCCGTTGGCCCTTGAGCTTGGAAAGATTTCTACAGAGAGGTTCTGTATTTATGATATTTCACTGTCCTAAAACAATTTTAATAATTTCTGAACTTGGGGGTTCCCACACGAGATTTACAGTGTGAATTCTGAACCCACTTGTACGTGTGCAGCGAGACTGCGATTTCTGTTTCTCGGGCTGACGACTCTCCCAGCCTAGGGCCTCGGGGCAGAAGACAAGTTTTGGCCACTTCCCTGGGCCGGTGAATTAAAATCACCTAGTCCCCTTTTCAACTTGTGAGAGAAAGGCAGCCACATGAAGTTCCAAACTTGACACAGGGAGTTCAGTCCCATCTCCCTACACCACATAACCTACACCTAGTTCAGTATCCTCGCGAGTGATTCTCTTCCGTGTGTGCACACGTGTCACTGGGGATGTTTACTAGCTTTGTGCATTTCTGTGAATTTGGCCATAAATTACAAATATCTCCGACTACCTTTCCTACATAGCTATATGGGAGGGGCCCTTCCAGTCGGCTCAGTCTGCCATCTTGCTGGAAGTCCTTTCCGTTTTACTCTTATTATCTTCTTTCTCTGCATATTCGAGGAAAAAAATTATAATCCTCCTATTCCTATGACTCAAATATGGCTTTTTTGAAGAGAACGATGACTTGAAAGAAAAAACTACAGCTATTAGAATATATTTTCTTTTTCCTTATTTGCAGCAATTACCAGAAAAAATACTCTAATAAGTGTCTAGTGGAAGCTGTCAGATGTGGTTGTCAAGCTGACGTGAATATTTACTCAAATCTATAATGGTCTCAAACGTTCTACAGCAATCTATTAATGAAAGTGTGCCACCAGCCATCTTTAACTTACATTTCTTCAGTTAAGTACAAGGACTTCTTGAGATGGGCAGTCCTGCACTATCAAGCAATGCCTCATTTCACACCACCAATGTGAGGGGAACTTGCTGAACTGCCTAAGCAACCCCTAGGTCAATAAACTGAGTCATTAGCACCTCCTTTGAATAACTGTTTGTCTGTTACTGGTTCAACATTTATATAATCTGTCATAATACCTTGGTTTTTTAAGGTACAAAAATTACTGCTGTAGGCTGAGTAGAGAACATACTGTGGGTAGCAACGTTTTCACAGTGGCAGTTTAACCATACCGTCTGGCACCGCGTGAGTTAAAGCCTGAACACCACAGCTAATTACTATGTAATGCTAACCCTAGTTGCTGGTTCATTTTGAGACTCTTTAAAATATGAACTGTGTATTTTACCCCTATGCACTCTCTTAATGATTTGTTTTTTTAGACTGAAATCACTTCCAGCCATCAGTTATACTCTTGGTCTCTACATGTGCACTTCTCCAAGCACAAATATTTCTTTTTCCTATTGGTCTGCCAGCCCTGTCAGAGCAAATTTCACTTTAAACTAAATGCTATGATACTTAAAACCTCTTGGATTACTCAGGCTGCTAGTGTGATCTATGACCTTCCAAGAATGACAGCTGAACTTTCCAATTTGCTTATACTGCTCGGGGAACTAGAAAGCACATGCCGAAGAGGAAAACGTTTCTGATGCTGAACAGAGAGGACAGTCCTTGCTGGAGGTGGGAGCAGGAGACTATTAAGCACTGAAAAATACTAATAAGAAACGAAAAGAAACTAAACATGCTGTAAAGTCTAAGACTCGAAGCGTAATTCAAAAGTTAATGCTAATCTAAAAACTTTTTAGTCCAGTTAAAATATGAACAATGGCCTCCAGTTACTGTAATTTAAGCACCAACCAGAATCTTACAATGATAATGAAAACTATCAAAACGAAGACGTTTAAGAGACGGAATAGACTCTAAAATAAAATCAACACGAGTACTATACGAATGGACTAACTCAACTCCTCATCTTTCTTTATAAAACAGACAGAAGTGTGACCCACGGACATAACCAACGAGGTCACATGGTTATCTCACGTGCACGCTATCCCACTGGCGAACCGGTCTCTCATCAATGAAGCTTTAGTGTTAAGCTTCTGTTATAACCTTGTCTCCAAGTCCTTAAATAATACAGTTTGGGAAAATTGTGACATAGTTTTGAAACTTTTCACTTTTACTACCTTACATGAGAAGTGGATAAATGTCTGCTGTAAAAAATTTCAAAAGTCTTATCAAATGTACGAAGCTTAATGAAAAGTTTCCAATTCATGTCATGTCTACTTACTCATTTACTTGTCTCAATCCTTTTTAGGCTAACTAACCTACAAATTCCCTTTGGCTGATAAAAATCAAGTGGTGATTGATAAGTAAAGACTATTTTTTGTAGCTAAATCAAACTAAGTAATATTTTTCTAAAAATAAGGGTATGAGTATGGATAATAGAAACTATATTTAAACAAATTGAAAGTGCATGATTTTAATAGCTAAGCACGAAAATTTGAAAATTTGATTCTAAGTTTACAATATTATCAAATATACAACAAAAAGGCATTTCCTTGAATTATTATAATATTTTAAAACCTCTAATTGGACAGTGTTATACAAATGCTTTCAGCCACTAAATCAGTAACCTCAGTAATCAGTACAGGTCAGATAAATATTTCGAAGTTATCTAGTATCCTCTAAAGCATTTAGGATCTCAGTATACTGTCTAATGTACCAACATTGCATTTAGCATTAGAAGAGTAGGTACTAAAGCAAATCTCCACTCTCTAAATTTTATAAGCTTTCTTGGTCCTTGAGAATATATTTGTTATATTAGGGGTCTATTTTAAAAAAAATAAAAAATAAAAAAAAAATAAACAAGGTAGATTCATCTACTTAGGCCTAAGGCTGACTTCAGGCTGCAAAGGTGTGAACGGGGTTATATCATCCTGGCCAACCGGACTGCAGTCATCTGATGATAAAATGAGTTATTTCTGTGTCGCCTTCACAGAATGGGCACACTTTGGGCGCACACTGAATTCAGTGTAGACCGCAACGTAGAAATACGTGACCCTAACAAATATTTTTCAGCTTTGTATCCTATTACCATATTTTAAAGTTATTATTTTCAAAGCAACATACAGAAACATCACACTTTTTCTTTATCACTGACATATGTGGGCATTTTTCTCCTTTGATTTAAGGACTGACAATTATGTTTACTAAATTTAGCAAAACTAACAAGTATGAACTTATCAACAGCTCCTGAATTTTTTTAAAGAGGTGCAATGACCTCAAACCCAGGATATCTGAACGTGACGTCTCCACTGATATAACTTGTTTCCATTTCTATCTGTGACTTTGTCATGATTTCTTTTTGTAAAATAAGAATAATGGCTACCCCTTCCCACCTGTCTCTGCCTCCAGATTATCATCTCCAAGTCCCTGACGGGAACGGCGCAGAGACTCGTACAGTCACGGTCATGGCATATGAAAATGAGCGAGCCCTCCCTAAGAATACTTTAAAAGCTCTGGCCCCTGCCACCTGCACCGACAGTGAAGACAGCCTGGGTCGCACCTGGCACGCTTCTTCCACGCTTCTTCCACGTGCCGCCTGCACAGACAGGGCAGGGCTCTCGCACAACTCACAGGCGCTGTG
Source organism: Pteropus alecto (assembly GCF_000325575.1). NCBI lineage: Eukaryota > Metazoa > Chordata > Mammalia > Chiroptera > Pteropodidae > Pteropus > Pteropus alecto. Next base: position 16,285,861 of record NW_006432945.1, on the reverse strand, counting down.
CCCACCGCACAACCAGCGGCTGCTGCACGGAAACAAGCTGCGGCCGACCACGCCTTCCACCACGCAGCCCCCGGGCACCGCGCAGTCAGACCCTGCGACTCTGCCAGGGCCGATGCGGACGACACAACATCTGTAGCAATGAAAAATACTGGCAAAGTCTCTTTACGTGCTTCTTAACCTTATTTTATATTCAGTGAGTTTATACTGAAAGTAGTAAATCCAGGTAAGGTTTTTAGTTACTTTCCACACTGTGTATTCCTGTACTCAGGTTTGCTACACGGCGCTGGCTTCTCCTTAAAAAGGCACAGGTCATGGACGTGTTCAGGATGGGGTGTTTTCATTCTGTGATGTTCGGTGTCTTGGGTTGTGCCAACCTTACAGCCTGGGACTTATAAGCACACTGGGCAACTCCGAGGAGCCTTCTTTAGGGAGATGGGAACGCACCATCTATTGTTGAGATTACAGGCAGAACAGGGTTTTAGGCAGTCTTTCAAACTAGCACATAGGTTCCTTGACCCTTGGTCAAGGGTCCACTTATACATGGTTTTTCAACTGTTCATCCAGCACAGTTCAAACCGAGTTGTCCAAGGCTCAGCTCTGGAGCTGGGAATCCGCGGATGCGGAAGGCGACTGCAGTTATGCGCGGTTTTCCAGCGGCCCTCGGATGCTGCCCTGAATCCCCACACGGGTTAAGGGTCGACTGTCTGCTTACGTTAGTTATGTCAAGTACGCGGGACGAGGAAAGGTAACTGATTTATTGTAAATGACCATGGGACCCACTTGCGGGTGGCAAACAGCGCCTCCCTCCCCAGACTCTGGGGAAAAGCAAGTCGCGACTGTCAGAAATTATAATCAGGTTTTTTTTGCCCTTAGTGTAGACAAAGAAAGAGTTAAATTATAATAGTACAATATTTATAAACTCCTTAAAACCCAGAAGCCTTTTTAAAAAATGTTTCTGGGGCTTTTAAGAATTCTTGTTTATTTACCACCTCAAAAGACATCTCAGCATGGAGTCTGAACACCCATGCATATAGAGCTTTATGGGATTTCTTGTATCAACTTCAAAAGATGGGATTTTTAAGTTAGGATTGCAATTTTAAAAATGGGCTTGCCTAACTATGCTCACAGAAGCCTCCTCCCTTCCTTTCACATTCGAGGGGCTCCGAATTAGCCACTCGATACTGTCCACACAAATCTGGATTCCTGTTTAAGACCACTTTGCCTTTTAAATTCTGACAGGCCAATGTAAGAGTGCCTTGTTTTTGGCTGGAAAATCGTGATATAGAAAGAGTTTCTGAAAAAGTGGGATATATCAACTTTAGATAAAGCTAAACAACAAAAACTTAAAAATACACATGTATGTTACACGAGATAGAATGCTGACTTAGGTCCACAAAAGAGAAGATACTTAGGAAATCACTAATTGTGCTCCTGTTTATAAGTCTATTCAAGACTTTAACTTTAATCTTTAACTTAATCAGAGGGCACAAGAAAGCATTTGTTAATCACGCCTCACTAGTCTGGCATGAGACCACAGAAATATGCAGCTTTGACATAAAAACCAACATAGACATACAAATATTTTATATTCATCAATAATTTCAATAATAGAAATATAAAGTTTAGAAAATTACTAATCATTTTTCTCAAATACAAAAACGAGAAGCATTTGAAATTAGAGTCTACTACAGAGAGCCATCCATACTTATCCCTTGGAAATAAGTTTGCGTTCTATTTCATTGATGGGGGCATAAGGAGCCATGAGATTACTAGGTGACCTGGGCTACTACTGAAAGGCTGCGAGCTGGCCCAAAACTCCTACAGGTGAAATCTACAGAATTATAGTCTATAATTAACCCCCTTAACAAACTTTGCCATCTAAAACTCTCCCAATTAAGAGTATTGAGAAGTCATCAATAGCTCTGATGTTGGTATCAAAACAAGTTCAAAGACTTGTCACTTGTTCCCTTGGGAATACCAATCAACCAATCGATCAGTCGATCTTCCTACCTACCTAGTTACCTAGCTACCTACCTACCTAAAATGAAAGGTCTCTACTCAGTAGACCTTTATCCATGAGATAGAAGACATCGAAAATCAACAATTACAATAAACTTGATAAAACAGCTTTCTTCAAATCTCACAATTATTCGAATTACATTTTGTAGGACACAGATGTTTCTAGAGAGGAATCATCTCTATTAGAAAGCAAAAATCATCTGCCAACTGGACTAATCCCACTGAACAGCCCCTGTTACAAAGAAATAACTAAATCCGAGTGAATTACCAGACCACCGAAGCGCCGCGTTGTAGTAAACAGCCTACATAGCTCAGGAGGTTGCATTTCAATAACAATGTGATTCTTTTTCAAATATTGCACTGCTTGGCATAAAATGCAAAAAGTCTAAATCTATAAATCTATTTACATTTTTAATCTAAGAAAATTCATCACAGGATCTTAAAACTTTTTAAAATTTTATCTTTTCTTCAGCTTTGAGACATAATTCACTTATAACATTGTCGCCGGATTGCCTGATTTTTTTTTCTGTAATAAAATACTAAAGGTATAATCTTTCGTAATGGAAGTAAGCTAAAGAATGGTAACACTCCAAGTAGCGTACTCCTTTAAAAAGTGTTTATTATTTAAGACAGTGTGGCATTCTTTTCCGAAGATGGTTAGTTTTGCGTGCTCTTAAGCTTAAGGACAATTCAGAAATGTTTAAGATGTTTATTCCATTTGAACGCACACAAACACGTGCACACACATGCATACACACAAGCACGTGCCCGCTCACACACACACTTAGCCGAGGTGTGGGAATGACATAAGAGTAGGTAGGAACATGGAAGTCCCAAGACTGACACTGTATTTGGTATTAATTTCTAAATCTCCTCTCTAAGCCTAACAATACTATTGCTCTTAAATATTTTTTAAAAAAAATAAAGTTGAAATAAAGAATAAGATACTTCAGGTCATCTCAAAAAATTATATTTTAACCCTGCACTATAAGCTTCTCTAGGGTAAAAGTGTTGTTTCTTACTATCTCTAGAGTCCACCCTAGTGCCTGTCAATTAAAATGGTTACTGAATCAAGGAAATTTTAAGTGTCAAAAGAAAACATGCGCACATCCTTACCTTGATTATATCTTTACTTTACAGTCTGTAAAGTTAATTTCATTTGTCATCACAGAAACTCTAAAAGTGAAAAGTATCTTTTGGAAATCGCAATCTCTAGCAGCCTATATGTTATACTTCTGATTTATTGGTTACTCACAGGTCATTACTTAAGACCAAGTAATAGCAAAGGAACAAGATCAAAGAAACCCTCTATTCATTTTCAGTATAATGTAGAATATGTTTCTACAGAACTTAGGATATTTGATAATAAAAACTTATACAAAACTTGTTAATACTGGGACATTAAAAGTTTCTTTTCCCAATAAACTTTAAAAATATTTTGATAGAGAATGCTTACATTCAGCATAGATGAGTACTTCTCAGAATACTCAATTAGATACGTGGTAGAACACCTGTGTGCTAAGAATTCCCTAATCTAACCCATGAAGACAGGCACCTTCATCTGTATAAAATGCTGCAATTTAAAAGACAGTATTTATCTTATATAGGTTATTAAAAATGTTCTCATATAGCATAGGTTCCTACCAACAATTTTATGATACAAGATTACAATGCTAAATATATACATATATATCTTATGTATTTAATAAATATTTTGCATTGCATATTTGAAAGGATAATACTGAAAGAGTAAAGATTAAGTATAAATTTAAGACATTGAAAAAAAAAAGTTCACATTGAAAATAAAACACAGCACGGGCAGTGTGTCTGAATACTGGCTCTGGCCCTTACGAGTCAATAAACAAGCATCTGTAGAGGGCCTAGTGTGTGCCAGGCGCCACGGATACAACTTTGAATAAGACAAAGTTCTTGCTCTTCCGGAGACTACATTCTTATGGAAGGAGGTAGATAAACAAGTGAACCAAAAATAAGTGGTCAGGATGCTAAAACAGACAGTGATCAGGGGATAGGCGGAAAAGAGCTTCTTTGATAGTTTTGTCAGGAAGATTCTGAGGAAATAATATATGAGCTGAGACTTGAAAGACAAGAATAAGCCAGTCACTCCAAAGTCAGAAGAACAGTCAATGTGAACACGAAGGCGCTGGAGAGAGGAAGGACCGGGGCGTGTCTGCGGGGCAGGACGGCCGAGCTGAGGCTGGGAGCAGGCGAGCGGCAGACGCCCAGGACTTCGCAGACCACGGCGAGGAGTCGGCATTTCATCGTGAGAGCGTGAGAAGCCACTGAAGGCGGGTGGGAGACATGATCTGATTTACACTTTAAAAAGACCAGGATATACACCCAAAACCTATATAATTTGATTAACTAACATTAATAATAGAAAGATCATGATGGGTACTGTGAAAATAAATGGACTGCAAGGGAAGGTGAGTGTAGAAAAGCAGCAGGACTATTAATGAACAGTCAAGGTGACAGACGATGGTGGAAACGGGAACAGCCGAACCTGACGCGGTCTACAAAGGAAAACCAGCAGGCCGTAGCGACGGTCTGCACGGGACGGTGGCAGCGCTGGGGAAAGGCAGCTACAAAGTCGATGGCTTGAACTAGTGACTGGTGGTGACAGTTACTGAGATGGAGGCCAGGGGAAGAATCCCCTTGCATCGAACGTTAGCTCTGATGGTTTTATTAAACATTCCATCGGACGTGTTCACACCGATGGATATGTTAGGCAGTGAGGGGCATAAGGCTGGTGCTCAGGACAGGAGGTCTGTGAAAAACGGACGCTCACAGACAGTATCTGAAGCCACAGGTGTGAATGAAACCCTCTAGGCCAGCGGTCCCCAGCCTTTCTGGCACCAGGGACCGGTGGTCCTATGAGCATCTAATGCCCGATGACCTGAGGCGGAGCTGAGGCGGTGATGCTGGCGCTGGGGGGCGGCTGTGAATACAGATGGAGCTTCGCTCGCTCGCCCGCCGCTCACCTCCTGTGCAGCCCGGTTCCTGACAGGCCACGACCGGTACCGGTCCACAGCTGGGGTTGGGGCCCCCTGCTCGAGGTGGCGGGTGCGGTGAGGGAAGTGGGCCCTTCAGAGTGGTGTGGGCGCTGAATAGGGTGGAAGCCATTAAAGGAGAAAGGACGACTGTCCCGCAGAGAGTGCGGGGAAGGATGGCGAGGGGCTGAGGCGCAAGCAGGAAAACGGGGCGACCTGAGAGCTGACAGCAGGAAGCGCCGAACGGCGGGGCTCGGGCAGCGCGCCAAAACGAGTTAAGATGAGGAAGGCCTGTCGGTTACGGTGACATGAAGATCCCCGCGGCTCCCACGCGCCCGGAGACACCGAGGCGTGAACAGGAAGGCGTCCGGAGAAGTCTGTCGGACCGGAGTGCGACGCGGGCAGTGGCCAGGCCGTGACAAGGAGACAGAGACAGGCTAGCTCTGGGCAGTCCAGTTCTGCTCATACACTGACAGAAAGGGCCAGGCGTAAAGGGTGGGGATTCGGAGCAAAACAGACCGACCAGACTTTGACAAAAGGACACGTCCTTCATTGCAGAAGGGAGAAAGGTGGGCAAACGTAAGAGCAGAGGCTGGGTGGGGGAAGGTAACCAACCATAAGCTTCGGTTTTCTTAAGAATGATGGCTCCTTCCCCCAGCTGTGGTGAAGATTTAATCAAGACAGGGATGTCACAAATAGCAATAAGCTACCGCCTGATACTCAGTAAATATATTACAATAAATGCCAACATTATTATTAATCAACACATCTCAGACTGTAGACAGATTTGAAACCATTTTAGAGAATAACATTTCAAATAATGGAATTAGAATATAGATTAAGTCAATATGACATTAAAGTCTGAATTATTTCTAATTCTTTTCAGTAATTTCATTTAAAACTGGACTGGATTGTCCATGTTCCAGAAACAAACTTTTTTGAGCAATTTCACTTAAGATTTTTTAATCTCATTCTCTTTTGAAAACTAAGAACAAAAACTTTAAAATTAATGTTTATATTGTATAGAAATTTTCTGCGGACTTTCAAATCCAGAATTTGGGATACGTTATGAACTAATGGTCTGATGCAGATTTAAAGCTGCAGCAAATGAAGATTTAAAGTTGCAGAAAAACAAAGAAGCAAACTACAAAACAGCTGCCCCCTGATAGAGTCTAAAATTCTGTTTTTAGCCTCCATCGTTTTTTTTTTCCATATGCAAACTATGATGCTATACTTTAAGCACACACAATTAGGCTTATCTGAAAATACAATAATTCTAAGAGTACGAGCTACAATTTTAAAGTTCAACATTACTATGTTATACCTAATACACCTTCTGAGAAGGCCTAGGGGTAGGACCGCACCTCTCTCTTTTAAAATTTTCAAATCACTCCTTTCTCATCTTCCTTTCTTAGTGGGATAAGTAACTGGCACTTTCCCAAGTGGATCCTCTGTTTTATCAGGAGATCTGACTTTACTGCCCCCAATTTAGAAATAGTATTCTGAGGTGCAATACATTTTTAGTGATTGTTTTTATGATATTTATCCAAATCAATGAATGGGTATTATACACTATTGTTTTATATCCAACATTTTGATTTTCATGAGACTAGAAATTATTTCTTCTGTGGGATCAGATGGCTGTAAGGTAACAGTAAATGTAACTTCAGTGGTGAGAAACTAGAAACTGGTTTCTTTCTTTTATATATTTTATAATAACCTATATAAATATCAATGAAACCTATTTATCAATAGCTATCATCTAAAATGGCCTTCTAAGAGTAAATTTCTTGACAGAGGTAAGTTAGATTCCAGTTGCCAAACACAAAATAAGAGAGTAAAAAAAGATAAAAGATATAAGTGAAAAATAAATTTTATGATATATAGTAACCTAATCAAAGTTAATGCCTCGACCAAGAGGTTTCATTGTACCAAAAAAAAAAGAGATTTTATTGTATTTCAGCATGAAGATGAGTATGTTTAATAATATATAAAATAGTTTGCTTAAATGTGACTTTAAATTTCCATTGATTTATTCAACAGATTTATAATATAACCGATATGTATAAGGATCCATTTGATAGGATGGTTTAGTGGATGTTTATGACAATGTTATCTTTAAGAATAGCTCTTATAATGTAGAGATCAAGTTTTCTGAAATCCTTTAAACTCCATTAAATATTAAGGAATATTCTCTTCAATCAAAAGTTAAAAATTATGTTCTGATTTATTACATGCCAAGTACAAATTTATGTTGTAACTGAACATACGACATAACCAAAGAAATATCAAACTTTTATTTGAGGAGGAAGCAAGCCTTGGGATTTCTAAAAACCCGATTTGAATCTTAATGGTAATACAGCGTGCGCTCGGCCCCTCACCCCACCTCCGAGGACACAGGCACAGCCTCCTCTTCTCAGTTTGTTAACGTTCTAAATCTTTCTCCCAGGTTTGGCCTTGCAACCACTTACTTGATAAAGTAGGTCACTTAAAAAGAAAGAAAGCCCAATAAAATGAATTACAAAGACAACAAGATTAAACTGATTGCACTGTTTTCATACATTGTAGTTGAAATTCTGCAAAGACGCAGTTGGCTGTGGTTTGGCATTTAACAGCATGCGATCAGTGAGGAGGAGGAAATTTTATTCTCATTAACTGTTGCAGATTTACTGCAGTGAAAAAGAGCTATGTAACCCGAGATGTGACAGTACAGAAAGATCAAAGCCATGGACTGGAAACTAAATAAACCCTCTGGCTACTTCCTGCAAGGAAAATTCACTTTGGCAATGTAAAACAGAGCCCAGTTAAAAACTACTCTGTTTTATGAGCTGTCATAGCAGCTCAAGTGGTTTGGACCGGCTGAGTTTAGAACATTATATTTCCTTGTTTTTGTCTTAGATACTTCTGTAAGCAGTTTTATAGACGTTTTTTCTTTCCATTTTTAACACAATAACAAAAAAAGAGAAGAAACTCTTCTCTTGGTTGAAACTGAGAAGGTAAACCACTAAGCTTATTAAAGCAGGCAGGTCTTCATTTGCACATTCCTTTCTCATTTACTACAATTTATTATTTTGCTCTTAGATTTATTTGGCAATGTACATTTACTTTAATAATTCATCTGCAATCTGTACAATTCCTATTCAAAATAAGTGCAAATCAGTTTAAAGAGCCCATATGGCTCATATCTGAGGGGTGAGCTATTTGTAACAGTACATCTGGAAGGACTGTGGAGAATATGAGAATTAATTAATATTACACTTAAAAATCTATAGGCTCTAGGTTTAATCTGTTTTTTCAAATAATATTTAAGAAAAAATATTTGGTTTAACATTTCTAATATAATAAATTTTTAACAATTGTTCATAAATACTGAAATCACACTGTTAAATCAATCAAAACACAGATGGGCTAGAATAAATCAACCTTAAATTAGAAAATATCCCCCAGCTCAGAATCATTGAATCCAGACTTTGAGGAAATAAAAGATGGCATGCTCTAGTTCCCTCTCTCTCTCTTATTTATTTATTTATTTTTTTGGAGGGGGTGGTGGTACTTATCAACCAAATTGCTTACATTTTGTTATTCTCATTAGAATATGAATAAGCAAGGCTTTCCGATGGTAATTTGCATACTAGTCTCAAAGAAAACCTCATAATTTTTTTGAAAAGAAGAGCATTTCACAGGTCAAATATAAAAGCAGTCATCTTTGCTTAAGGACTTTCTGTTTTCTTTCCGTTTAAATTTACAACTAAGTTTTATATTTCTCTACAGCCAACAAAAATGCAATTAATACATATAAAAATGTATGAACTTTAACACTAGATAATTGCACTTAAATGGTGGCGCTATAATTAACTTCTCAGTCATGACTGGATTAACTCCCTGTCATTTCTGCTATACCATAATTGATGTGTTAACATTTCTATAGGATCTAGTCATATTCAGATTACTTTTTTAATTTATAGCCTCAGTTATGCCAAATTTCTGCTCCAAAAGAAAAGTCCTAATAAAGTGACAATAAATCTGGTTTTCAAATTTGGTTTTCTTTGGGAGCACCTTTGGACCTTACACACAACTAACATGCATGCCTCCGAAAACTTTGCTCAGGTCACCAGAGCGAAAATTAACACGAGCCTGATAAGGGCAGTTCTGTCGCCAACTTCTCCTACTTCTAAATTTCCAAAGGAAAGTAAATTACTTAAAATATTTTTCCAAGTCAGTAGTATAATTTCTCTAGGGTAAAACATCTTCCCAAGTTTCCAGAATTCTAAGCCTTGATTTCTGGCTTGTATTTCTATATTTCAGTAAAGTTTACAATTTGCTAATGCTGATGTGTGATAATCTAATAAAATCTGGCCTCAAAAGTTATAGGCCCAATTTACTAATAAAACCTAATTCAAATTCTCCTTGGGAAATGGGAATCATTAGAATCATTAGTGTCCAAGCAGTGGACCCGAATATCCTTGCCTTTTCAAGGCTAGAAAGACGTTGTCTCTATAATAAAGTCTAAGCAAGTAAGACAAGACTAATGTATAAGGATTCATTTATAGACAAAAAACAATAGCACCATGTATATAAACATTGACATTGGTTAATTAGCTAAATAAATGACTTGCATGAGACAACTGACCATTCTAGACTGAGATTACCCCACTCATTTCATCCTCATTTGTTATACAACTAATTGGATTAACCTGCAAAAAACTGAATGAACAAACTACTTAAGAAAATGTAATGGTAGTGAACTAACTGGTTAATGTGTTAATACGTTTGCAGCAACATGCCTACAAGCAATCCAAAGCACCACTTTGCAGTAAATCGTGTCAAATATATCAAAGCAAAACAGGTAAACAATATGTTGGGCGGTAAAACGAAACCTACATATCCTACTCCAAACTGTAATAACATTTACTCTAAAACTTTCTAAAACACAGCTCACTCTCAGGGTGATATCATGCCTTGCTATCTGCAGGCAGTAACGGTGCACAGTGAGCCTGCTGGCTCTTACCAAGCTCCTAGGCTTCTCTCTATCAGCTATCTGGTTTGAAAGACATGTAGAAATTAGGGTTCAGATAGTTTTAAGGGACTGGCCCCAAACCAGATAGTACAATACGATTCTTTGCCTTGTCTATCTCACACACTTTCTGATGATCGAATGAGATACTTCATGATATAAATGCTAGCTAAATGCTAGTTATTATTCTTTGTATACTTAGATTTAGAAAAAAGCCTTAAACATATTTTTACTTGAAACTTTTAGAAGGCTCCTAAGGCATTTGATCTTCTGAAAAAAAAAATGGCAAAATCGCTATGGGAGTATTCAGAAAGAAAATGCAATGTAATGTAAGGATCGTGTTCGAGCAAGAATCTCATAGTGTAAATACCATTTATGTGCATTGGTTTGATTTTCTCAGCAGAACTGTGTTGCACGGCTTGTTCTCATGTTTTCACCCTCTCACACGTTTAAGAGGGAAATGACCACTTCATTACCCTAAATATAATTTTACCTGTCATATAATATTATCTCTTAGGAATAGATTTATTATTCAAGAAATTTTACCATACATTTGATTGGTTAATACTGATGAAGGTGGAAAAAACTTAAATTTATTTCTACTGGGTATACCTAGGTATAACACATTACCGAGCTTGAAATACATGTTTTATATACATTAAAAACAATGTCATTTGGATAACCAAATATAGTTATAATAAAAATTTGCAGATCTGGATATTTTGAGATCTAACAATATATTCTGAAACACAGCAATTATTAAAAGTAAACAAGATACCTTCCTGTTACCTAACCCTACTGTTTCTATAAAGAGGTTTTACTCTGTGTGTTTTAATCATGATTTAACAAAATTCCATCTAAACTGAGAAGCAACTCTTGCAAATATCCCAAACTAGGTACAGCTAAGAAGGGTTAGGGACCTATGCAAATGTGCCGTCAAGAACAAAAAGCAAATAAAATGAGTAACGGTGCCTTGCATATACAAAACATTTAGTAAGTTTTTGTTTTTTAATAATATATGCTGTTAATTAACAGGCAAGTCTTAAAATGAAAATGTTTATTGATATTAAATCAATGAATCTGTTGTCATAATGTTTTAACACATGCAAATGAATAAACAGGAAGGACCAGACACACTGCCGACTTTCAATCTTAGAATTACCGACGTGGCAGAGTGCACTCCATTTTATGTTATCAGAACCCTAAATGTGAATAACATTTTTGTAAGAAATAATTTTCAATAAGGGAGAAGCAAATTATAAGGTCTCTGTGGTCAATTCTTTAAAAAGTGAAGTTTATGTTGAGTATCTATTGCTAAATATATCTATTTTTGACCTATTTTGACTTTCATATTTACTTAAATCAGAACAGTGATGCAATATAATCTAATATTGCATCGAAATCATGCAATATTGTAGACAAAATCATATGGCACAAAAGTCACTACTGAAAATATCGTTTATTCCACAATTAGTGTACTTCACTACGTTCAGTATAACTATCTTCTCTGACACACAATAATTTATTTTAATAATTTATTTATGCAGGCTTTATCTTTGATTATGCCATAAGCATAAATTCTTAGAAATGAAGTTACAGACTTAAAGGAAGTGAATAAGTTAAAGTTTCTATCCTCTACTACTAAACATATTTCATAAAGGTTTTATCCACATCTTTTGTAGGAATTTAAATAAAGTTCCTATCCTCTATTACTAAACATATTTCATAAAGGTTTTATCCATTTAAATTCCTACAAGAGATGCTCCTGTATGTGGGTATTAACATTAAAAAAAATCTTTGGCAATTGATAGGCAAAAATGGAATCTGGCTGCTTTATTTTATAATCACTGTGTCTGGAAAAATTACTAAAGTCAAGAGTTTTTTTTTGAAGGTTTCATGAAGTATGTTTCCCATTGAGAAAAAGACATTAATAAATAACAAAAGGCTATGTTCATTATTGATAAAAAATTAATAATACACTAAATAAAGCAATGTTTTAGTTAGTGATTATCTTTAAAAGATTTCATAAATATATACCAATCACTTAGTTCTTACAATGCTGTTGAACAAATGGCTGGTCTCAATGTCTATCAAAGGAAATGTTTTTAGGAGGTTCTTTTCACTTTTTTTGATCTTTCCATATGACGTTTATACTACAGCCAAGGCAATGAAGGTAACTGACTCTTAAACTACTAGAACAAATGGCAGAGTTTGTGATATCGATTAAAATTGATAAAGGATTTATCAAAGAAGGGGTTTGATAGGCATATTTACTTTCCACTCAATATAAAAGAACTTCTGGATTGGCCAAATTAAGCGTTGTCACATAGACAATAAAATTTGATTTCTCCTTTGAATCATTGTTTTGAAATAATCTCATAACGTCTAGTTCTAGAAACGATAGATAGTTCTATAAACATGACACAATGCTTTTTAGACAGGGAATATGTAATTCTGAGGAGCTTTTCTCAAGTGAAAAAACTGAGTTAATAATTGAGTATAATTAAGGTGGCCTAATAGCTACAGAAATAAGTCTAATTTTTATATGTAGAGTCCTTGTCTTAGAAAAAAAATGTACATTTAAAAATTTAGATAAAAGATTACCTCTTATGTATTAAAAGGAAATGGGTAATTTGTCAGGTCTATGCAGTATGATTTTTAAGAGTATGACTAGCATTTGAATTTTGATTTAATATTTGAAAAAAATTAGAGTGAACAGAATAAAAGGTGCATACTTATAATATATAATAAATATAATGAACAGACAAGTTAAGGCTGAAGTATTCTAAGAAAGAAAAAAAGAGGCGGGCTGTATTACCACAGAAAATGGAAGGGCAGGAACCGGAGGCCCAGATAATGCACACGGCTAGTTCGTCTGACTCCAGTGAAATGGTCAGTAAATGACATCACTGTGCCAACCACAAAGAAGAGCTCCAGGCCCTCTGAAAAACATTTTTCAAAGCCCCAAGGAAACCTAAGCAGTCTCTGCAAATTTTTTTTCCAGTTTATGAAAATTGGATTCCTATAAAAGAAAAATGGGCCATTTTTACTGCAACAAAAACTGATTTGTAAAAGCTGGAAGCAGTTTAAAAATACTCAACATGAGGTTCTTGTTAGTCTTGAAAAGTAAAAGTTATAATAAAAAAACGGTCTAAAAATATGGTACGAAGACATGGTAAAAAGGGGGAGAAAAGCTAGTCTTACGCCTATTATTTTTAATTAGCTTCAATAGCAAGTCCCACTTTACTTTCTAACACCAGTTCAGATATGGGGAGGGGAAGATTTACATCGGACCCTCTGGGATTGGCAACTCTGTAACTAATGGCTTGGAGCCCTAATGTATTTTGCATTACCCCTAAATGTCAGGAAATTCTGGCGCCAAAAGGTTCAAACTGATACTGACACATGTCTAAAACCCAAGATCCGCTGTCCAACTGCCAAGATCTATTTTATCAAACATCTAGTCTCTCTTGTAGAATAGGATAGATGAGTTGAACGGTTTTCAGTGTTTCCAATTAAACTGCCTTGCTATATTACAAAAATGTAGGCATCCAGATTAAGAAGGAGCCCCTGCTTTGGATTTTAAGAAAAACATTAATTTGACCTGTTTAAAGGATTCTCTAAATCTGGCGTAGTTTCCGCATTTTAACAGATTTGTCCATTACTAAACTTTGCCATTTTAGGAAGAAAGCAAAGAATTTTTCTTAAAACTAAAGAATTTTTTCCAAATTCTTTGCAAAGAATTTTTCTTAAAACAATTTTAAAAAACCTCTTATCATACAAATTAGAAAGTTATTCTTTACCCTGCAGGAACTTGGGGTCACCTACTTTACCTGAACCTGCGGAAACTGATGTTAAAAAACCACAAAGACTGAAAAGCCACACGCCCTGGCCGAAGGGCACAACACTGCACACTGCCGCTGCTTCACGTTCTCAAACCATCAGAAACGATGACAACGATAAAATTCACGTTTCATACACTAATTTTTTTACTATTCTTTTCCCAGGTAACTTGACAGTGCTCACTTACCAAAGACATGATAAAGAACAGAGTGGGGAAAGAATCTGAAGTCATCTGGATAATTTCCATGTTCAAAATAAAGCAATCTTAAAATAGATAACATTCCCCCTTTTTCAAAGTATTTAAAAATCAGCTTTCTAATATTCAAAATTCAATCAAGGCATTGTTTTTTTCATAGCTAACCTAAATTCTTCATGTTGTCCATTACGTCTGCTTATTCATATCTCCACAGTGAGGATGGAGAGAGTTAAGAGTTCAACACCTTCTGGTTACATTTCTTGAAAAAATTCCTATTTTGCTTAAAATCAGTTAAAATAAAAATTTTCAAAAGTATGATTTTAAGTCAATGTTATTTGATCTAACAGACTCTAAATTTATCTACTGGATATCAGAAACTGAAAGGTAGCCATTAGTTTCAAATTTCACATCTGGGACATTATGTGGCAAACTTTCGTGCCAAAATATGTGAATAATTATGCAGCAATTTAAAATACTTAAATCTTTGCAGAATTAAAAAATATGCCAGAGTTAAGATCTATGGTTTGTAACTATCAAAGAACACAGAAATCCTATTATAACTGAATCTCAACCAACCGAAAAAGAGTGAATAAAAGCCTGAATAAATGATTCCGGAGTAAAAAATGCAGGAAGAACGACTGTGAGTTTGGGCTACACTGTAGATTTTCTTTCTGTCTCTGCTGATCCAATTGAGAATCCCTTCTTATCTGATCTATTACCTACAAAGAAACTGAAGAAATTCATTGTAAATTGTTTCTTCTGGAAACAGAAAAAAGACAATGATACAGTTGCGTAATTTAAGGCCTGAAAAATTACAAAAGACAAGAGTCGAAAGACTTAACTTTCTCAGGGGAAGTTCTTTTTAAAGGGCAAACAATTCTCAAATCAAAACGATTATAATAAATGAGTATATCACTCTTTTGACTTGAAAATAGTCTACGGTAAGTTTTATTAACTAATCTTTTAAGCCAACATTACTGTGATGTGCCTTTTATGATATGAAAGAAGCTACCTAAATATTTTTACCCTTGTAAAGGAACTGAATTTATGAAGGTAAGAGACTCTTCCCAGTCGTTTATAAGAAATTATCAACAGAATTAAGGAATAAAATTGTGAAACCTTTGAATACGGCATGTAACTTAATCATCGAGTACAGCCATTTCTCAAAACACTTTCATTGTTTTATAAAATGACCATTTTTAAAAATCAGAAGTGAGAGATTTTCCTGAATTGAGCTCATAAGTTCTTTTTCTTTTTTTGTACGTGCAATGTTAATGAAATGTTCAGGTTCTTAACAATCACATAATTATATATAAAAACAAAAGTAAGTCTTCCTCAAATAAGTAATACACAATTAGTATCTGTGTGCCTTTATTAGACTGGCAGTACCTGATGGAGATAGAAACATAATGCTTCGTTCAAGGTGAAACATAAATGGCAGAACAATGAAGCTCATAAATGCCATTACCAAAAACCTTCTATGTAAATATTAGGATTGTAAAACCAAATCATTCCTTACTCTCTAGTTATGTCTTAGAAAACATCTGTCCAGTGAAGTGTCCCACAATGGAGTATAGTAGTTATGATGATTAAATAGAGCCTCTATTTAAATAATTACAGCTCACATAGACAGAAACACCAGAAGTAGTCAAAAGCCATTCGCTTTCTGGTGTGCGACCACGTTTAATTTTCACTTCCTAAGGCCAGGAGTTTCTTACCACGACAATTCAGTACACCAATAAAACGATGTCTGAAGCGCTATGATTTATTCACAGTCCTCTACAGAACACTGTGCTGCACCTACAGCTACCGTATTTCATGTAATACTACGTTTTCCCACTACGCTTTTAAACTCTGGGTCATGACCATCGATGAGTTGTGAAACCATCATAGTGGCTGCAATCTGTACTTCAAAACTAAAACCACAGAATAAAATGGACTATATCATGGTGCATTACAGGTAGTAAAAGTAATTACTGTTTAAGGAATTTGTGTTACATGTACACACACCCACACATATATACAAACAAGTGTGTGTGTGTGCACTGGGCTGCGATGTGAGAGGTATTTCTTAATGTGGTTGTAGCAAAGTCACTACAATATGCTGCGTTTCCTCCAAATTAGACATCATGTTTGAAAGAACATAAGCTTTAGAGACATAGAGACCTGAGTTCAACCTTTTTTCTGTACCATCTTACTTGTGTGAGTTAAATTAGTGTCTTGTGAGTTAAATTAGTTACTTAAATTAGTGTCTTGATTTCTTCATTTGTAAAATTCCTGTAATAGCTGCTTTAAATACCTGCTTTAAAACACTGCTACGCAGGTTAAAATAAATGTGACGAATATTTGTAAAATGGATTATATACAACAGATGATCAATAATGGTTACAAGAGTTATTATTGGATTAAATGGCTTATTAAAAGTGATCATTAAGGAGTTATAAAATATTAGCCATGATTGTACCCTTTCATCTAAAAAATACATAAACACATCCTCCAAACAGAAAATAGTTTATGCTGAAGAAAAGCAGAATTTTAGAAGAGGAAATTAAATAAATTAAAGAAGAAATAACTAGTCCTATTGGCTAATAGCTATTCTTCAGACTAGTTTAATGTGAAATTTCAACAGCTAGCCTAAATTAAAATATTACACTCTACACTTCTAGATAGGATATGAAGGAGAAAATATTGTTTACGCATTCTAGTACTATTTTAAAAATCAATTTTAGAACAATGCTGGCATGTCAAATTTTTTTCCTTAAATGTTTTATTTGAATGCCATCCACAGAGGAAAAGTCTTTAATCAAAGTATGAACTTTTTAAAACAGTAATGGCTGAATAATTGTTAAAATACATATCCTGTATTCTTATTTTAAATTATATTTTACTGGCTTTGGAAAACACTTAGGACACAATCTGGGTTCATTAATTTGGCAAAAGTACTGTCTCTTCCAACAGACAGCCTGTGTTTTCAAAGTGATGAGCATGTGTGCTTTTCAGACCTGTGATCTCCTTTTTTAACATAGAAAATGTGACTTCATAAACTAATTTAAAATCGAATGAGTATGTTCTTGAAAATATTGAGTATTTTGTACTCTTTAATGAAAAAAGATAGAAAACTGGGGAATAAAGAGATGTCTAGCTTTTCAAAATCAAAGGAATCACTATATATTAGATTTTTCTTGGAAAGACTGTTTACCTGCCAGGAAATGAATGCTGCCCGACTACGTCTCCATTCTGAAGGTGATAATCATTGAAGAAATCTGGACTTATGGCTCCTTCAGAGGCAATTAATCCATCTAGGAAAAAGGGAAATAGTAACTAGTAAAACATATTTGCAGGAAATAAAAAAGAAACTATTCTATCAAGCAATACAACAGAAGATAACCTGCATATTTAATCTGGTAAGACAAATGCTAGCATGACTTGGGAGTGTGAACAGAAGACCACACAGGCTAAGTGTTCCCCTACAGCAAGGCAGCACGACGAATGAACAAATGTTCAGCTGAGCACCTACTATCTAGCAGCACTCTACTAGGACAGAGGTTAGTAAGACAACCTCTGCCTTCAAGGGGCTTAGAGTCTTGTGAAGACAGAAAAGGACAGGCGTGAGGTGAGGTAGGGAGGAACAGTATGGATGGTCCAGGCAACGGAAACAGGATGAATAAAGACATGGAGAAATGGGGTCAGTAAAGAGCCAAACTCTAGTACGTCTCATACTTTATATGCAGACAGCTTCATTCGTATGACATGGTTAGGGAATTAGATATTTCAAATAAGTGAATCTCTAAATAAGCAATGCTTGACAAACCTTTAAACACACAAATGTGTTAGAAATCTTTATAAATATATTTTACACACCTTGTTTTTAAAAAGTGTAGTGAATGTAATTTAAATACTTCTTGACCCAACCTTCATTAGAAGCATCAATTATTACATAGTCGTGCTGTAGGTTATCAGATACATCTGACTACCTATGCTAAGTGTCTCTACACCAATATGCTTTTAAGTTCTTTCAAGTTCCTTATAAAGTGCTTCTTTTCCTAAATCGAAGTCTTTATTACTTCTGCCTGACTGTAGAGGAATACTATTTTCTCGTTTGCTCCAAAGTCCAGATAACCTGTTTTTGATAAAATCACGAGTAAGTTAACAATAAGAAGGACTTGAGGAAAAGCCCTAAACGAAGGCTGCAGAGCCATCCTGCGTGCAGAACAAACATATACTTCAATCTGTGGCTCTTCCAATAACTATTCAGAAAGCCCTGAGGACTTTGAAGTGTCCTGTTTTGAAAGTATTCTGGGTTGTTAAGTGACCTCCGGATAAATACTGACTAGGTCATACCCACAACATCATTTATAAATCTGGTGCATAGTAAGCAAATTATTCATTCACCAGATGACCATTTTACATCTACCATATGCGTAATAATACTTTCCTAGGTCCCATGAGAAATACAAAAAATACAAGACATAATTTCTGTTTTCTAGAATTTCAGGTTAAGTAAAATATAAGACAAACACTTAAGATACAATTAAATAATACATTTCATTAATAAATGATATGCAACAGGAATAAACATGGTATGTACCAAAATGAGCGCTAGAGACAGAAAAAGGGGGGTAGAAACACCCTGCTTGGGGAGGGAGGTTGGCAGAGGTGCAACTGACTTGTCTTGAAAGGTAAGTATTTAACAACAAAACTTATTTAAAGAGTAAAGGTATTAAAAATTGAGCGAATGGAAAAAAGCAATACCGTCAGCAAATGAGTAAGTGAGATGATCTGTATTTCCGTAAGACTCCTACACTACTCATTTGCTGCATATATATATCCGTTTGTTACATATCATGTACAAAGGACTTACACTACTATTTAATTGTCGAATTGTCAGTGAATACCTTTAGTATTTGTCTTATTACTTCAGTAAATTTAAAATACTTAAGAGGTAGCTTAAAAGAGTCTAATATTTAGACTAGTTTCTATGTCCTCTAAAAGTTTAAGATTCTATAAATCAAAGACCAGCTAAACATTAAAAAGTTACAAAGAAAATGAAATTGTGGGAAATGCCAACACACTACAGAGAGTTGACCAGCTTAAAAAAAAAAAATTAATTTTATATGAATCTAACACTTTGTGAAAATCTGGCTAAAGTAACGAGGTTAAGACCACAAAAATCAACAAGCTCCTCTGTTAAATTAAAACCAAATAAGTGAGGATCAGGGTTTAAGAAATATGGCAGTTTTAGAGGAACAAAGCGAAGTAAAATGCCAAAAGAAAAATGTACACCACACTTTGAAAATGAATTCAAAGATATTCGCCATGCCAGTAGAATAAAATATTCTAACACCCAGAAATACTTTATATATAAAGACAACTAAATTAAATGACACCTGAATTATATTTTAAAAGTTTATATCACATGAAACATGTCCTAGGAAAGTGAGCCAGATTAGGAAGAAATTATATAAAAAACTCTTGTCAAATTCTCAACATCTTCAGTTTGATTCAGAGCTCCCATCATCTCCAAAGGGAAAAATGAGGAGGAAAAGGACAAATGGAATAGAGAGAGGGAACTACAGACTGGGAGCTCATCAAATAGAGATCAAACTAAGTATTTCTGAGCTTAAAGATTCAGCCAGAAATTTTATAAACCCCAAATACAACTAGTTTAACAATGTTATAAGCCTGATATTATGCGAGTAAAGAGAAAATTTATACTCGTGAACTTAATTTTTATTAATCCTGGGACACTGCAATTCACTCTGTAAACTACAGCTTCTACGACACCCTTTAGTGGCTTGACAAAATTTAGGCAACTCTGACATATGAGCAACCTTTCTTCACTAGAATGAGATATAAAAGTTAAATTACACCTTAAATTAAATCCTCAAGTCAAGGACCCCAACTTCTTTGGAACTATCTGTTTCTCAGCATTCTGCATCCAAAATTAATTCTTTTATAGAAATAATAAAAAGGAATCACATGTTCTGCATTACGAACTCCAGATAAATCTAGGAGTGTCCTTCTCAGGCTCCTGGTCTAACCTTATGGTTTCAAAGATGGCAACAAGGAACCAAAGCATTTCATGCACCATCTAAACAATCAGAAAGCAAACAGGACAGAGATGATGTACACCAGAGCACTCGGTAGAGCATCACGTACATTATTAATTATATGAAGCCTTGATACCAGGGTTATATATCACACACCTTTCTCAGGTGTTCCAAGTAATGATGATAAATATGCTTACGAGTAGAATGGGGTACATAGTAGATCAAGGATGAAATCAAAGCAAATTTATTGTTAGCACAGGTAATTTATGACTTGTGATTTCTAAAAGTCAAAAAACTGGCTTATACTCATTGTAAATAAAAGTAAAATGTGAAAAAATGATTCCTTCTTACACATTGTTGCTGAAATAAACTTTGTTTTTTAAAAGTCAATGGAAACATAACTAGCTAACAGTGAAATTGTGATTGTGTGGGAGAAAATAGATATCAATAATGAAGAAAACGAAAAAAGAAATGACGAAAATAGGTAGTAAATCACAGCTTATTTGGCTGTGCCTGATAAAACACACCAGAAAAACACAAAGGTAAATGAAAACTGTTGTTTTACAATGATTCTAAAGACAGAAACAAGCCATAGTCCAGACATATATTTATTTACATGTTAAATGCTAAGAATAAGATTCACCACAATTGATGAGGAATGATCAAAAAGGGAAAAGTCATTTAGAAGTGTACAGTATCAACACAGCTTTGTAAGTTATAATGTACTTTCTCCGCTGGTAAAAGTACTAAAACAAACAGCATGAAAGAAAGAGAAATTAATCAGTGGTTATAATCCAATAGGTTCGGACTCTAGAGAAACAACACTGTAACTAAAGGGGATGCTCGGTTCCTACTCCATAAGACGATGCTAAGATCCTTTCTAAAAAGAAAAGCAAGAAACAGACACATTCTGACATACTTAACTGTCGGAAAATATAGGAGGCCATTCTAATGACTAAGAAGCAGCCGATGCTATTTCATTTTAAAGCAGAAGGAGACCCAGGGACTCCTGGGCCGTTCGCTTAACCTCTGTGGCTGAAGCTGCTTTGATCGGAAGCAACCTAAAGTTTCATGGAGGCCAGGGGCTGAAATAAGATGTCTCTTGCATTCGAACAAATCTGCAGTATTAAAAATTCCTCTTGGAGTTTCTGACGACACAACTGCACACTGTGAAAGAGGCTGGCACTATCTAGATTTCATAGTATATGTTAAGAGATACTATAGAGATTCATCTAATAGATGAACTATTCATGAAAAATGAACTAGGTAAAATAATTATCTAAAAAAATAGATGGCTTGATATGAGAACTATATCTTTAAACTCATAGCAATGAAATCTCCACAGTCAACTATCTACCGTATCGCCAGGCTACAGGTATTAAAAAACAACTATGATGATATCTAATGATAATACTTCACCCCCAAATCCTTAAAATTATATTTTTTTCCATCAGTGGTAGTTGTTTTGAAATTTTGAAGTTTTATATATAAAAAAATATATAATTTAGAATTATACAAAGCACGTTATAATTATAAAATATCTCACAGAAAAATGTTTATGATTTTCATTTTAAGAGGTTAATTTAAGTGAATTAATTCTGGAAATGTGGTATAACTTTTTAGAAATCTATTCTAAAACTCTAATTGCATTAAAACAACAAAGTTGACTATTGCGGTAGTTAAAAGTTTTACTCAGGTTTGCAGACTGGGAATTGATTCACACTGAAAAACAGCTATCAGTCTTCAAAGCAAGAAACCTGATTCCAAGAAATCCTGATTTCTATCAACAAAAAAATTCATATCATATATATTTTACATCATTGTACTTCATGAATATCTGAATATGTATGGAACAGCTGCTTGCCATTACTGAACTGAGACATTCTGGTTGGTTGAAATTAATGATCTCCACCATCTGGTTTGAAACACAAAACGGTATTTCATAACTACTGTAAAGTTCAGTTAGGAAGAAATCTATTTAATATCAAAGTAAAGTATCAATTTTCTGGGATTCAAGTATCTATATCAAATATAAAAATAATGCAGTGTTTATGGGCAATTTGCACGATACACAATTATGAAAACTCATGAATCAAACATAGTAGGAAAAAAGTGAGCTATTAATTCAGATATAATTACTTTAATGCTTTTCATTTAAAACCTACTGCAGATCTCAACTAGAAATCCTTTCCTTCCTGTCGTCAACTAAATGACTTCAATGAAGTAATATCAATATTGGCATCAGCGCAACACATAAAAAGCCAAAATACTCAAAACCTTACCAATCTTTGTGCCAAACTCATCCCTGGAAAGAGGCAGTTAGGCAGAATCAACAAGGTTATAATATATGTAAGATTTATGCAAAAATTAAATTTTACCTTGAAAACACTAGCAGAGTTTAGAAGGAAAAAATTAAAACTATTGCTATAAAATATCTAAATCATCCCAACCAAATAGAGTTTACTACTTTGAAACTAAACCAAAACAATAGCAAAATTAGACTTAAAATATATGGAAAACAAAACATAAATTAGTAAATTATACATTTAAATAAATGAAGAATAGTGAAAAATGAAAATTACATTTTCCAACAGAAGTCAGAAATCTTGAAGATGTCACTTTAAGTTCTATATCCTAGAATGTAAGAAACTAAGAGCAATTAATCTTCCTGGCTACAGCCCTTTTTATGGACATCACATCAAAGACAAACAGGAAAAAATCGCAGTGACTGAACAGGTCTGCTTGGTATGGACTGATGTTGCGTCTGAAACCTCCATCCAGCACAAGAGCATCCATGTGCTGAAAGAAGTGTCTGTGAAGCTTGGGAATGAGCAAGGCTGGCAGACTGAAATCCCAACTTGCAGCTCGCAGACAAACGGTTTAGTTTTGCGTTGACTGTGGTCTTACCCGAGTTGTAGAAAAGGTCGGGTCTTTCGAGAATGTCTCCTTCGTGGATGTATGGCTCAATTCGGTCATCGCCGTACAAGTACTGCTCGCTCTCATCCATCTGACGACTCTCTACCATCTCCAACCACTGAGAGTTGTGCCAGCGAAACTTTTCACTCTGAATTTTCTTAGCCCATTCTTCATCATATTCCTATTAAAAACAAACGATCAACTATTATCACATAAGCTTAGGCAGGAACTCCCTTGGTGCTCAGAAAACAGTGCTTTCACCTCGTGGGAAGAGAATGGGGGTGCTTCACTTGGCTCAGAGGATACATTAATGATACCTGTTCAGAATTATTTTGTACAGCATCAGTAAAAATCAATTAAATACATATATTAAAGACATCTGTTAGGTTTACCAATCGCCGATGGCAATGGCAAAAACTGGAAAAGTTTAAATTTCACAAGTTTTTTAATTACTAGAACATGGGTAAGCAATCAGTCTTCAGTCCTGTGGCTATAATTACTTGTGACATTAATGACAGGTGGTGAAGCATTAAAATTCATCTTTTGCTGTATCTTTTTGTTTAGATAATTTTCAGCAGCAAAAAAAGCACTAGTAAAGTTTTTCTCCTAACTACTGAAATGGTTACTACAGAAAACAAGTAGCAGATTTTAACTTAATTTTGTCTTAAGCACAAAATAATAATGTTATCTTATTTGGTCATAATTGTTTCTTTAAATGTCTATCTCCTGCTTCAACCCTGAAGTCCTAAGGAGCAAGATGGTGGCTTACTCACTGCTCCATCTGTAATACCTGTTCACATGGAAAATCCTTAGTGAATGTTTCTGAAGGAAAACAGGCCAATTATTATAAACTACACCTGAATCTATCCAGCTTCCCACTTTTCCCACAGGTTATGGCTATGTCTGACTAGTGTATTCACTTAATTAATGGACCATACTACTGATTTCATAGATGAAAAAAAAAAATGCTTCAGGTATTTCTTATCCTAATCTTAGGGTTCTTAGTTTTAAATTCCTCTGTCAATATCTTTAACACTTTTGGTTATAGTTATCTAAAAAGTTGGAAAGGTGCCAGCTAATAGTACTGTCCTCCAACAGTCAGGATGCTCATGATCATGGACCAAATACACACTTTAGTCAAATAGTTGAGCAGTTTCCATACAGATTGATGCTCAAGTCAAAATCTGTCATCACAGAATGAGTTTCTGGGATGTAAGAATAAGTCTGAAATTTTACAATTATTATCTTGTTAAATTTTAAGTTTCACGTTATCAATAATTCTCTTAGCAGTGTCAGCTGTCAAATTGTGTATTCTAACTGCACATCTTTGAAAATATATAGATGCTCCATTTCAGCTGAGGTTAGTGGAGGCAGAATATATTTTTTGGCTATGGTACTGCTAATGACAATTTGCCACCAAATTATTAAGCTTTCCTTCTTTCGAATAGTTATCTATTAACATCCCTATTAGTTGTCTCTTTCTTAATTATTTAAACTTAAATTACATAAAAGCAGAACTATCATAAGTATTATTGTATTTTACTTTAAAATAATAAACATTTATTAATTCAACTATTATAATTTTTAAATCAGGGGTCCCCCTATTAGAAGTGGCCAGATAATTCAAGAACACTGAAGTAACCTTGGGCAGCAATGGGGAAAGGCAATGAAAGAGAGGACAGATGAACATTTGGCAGGATAAGTGGAGAATGTATTCTTTAGTGAACGAGAATATAACAACCAACCTCCTAGGTCAACTTTCGGCACTAAGATTCTATGAAGGGGTTGAACTGTTGACCAATGAATGATATGGGAGGAAGCAGCTTCTGATCTGCTAAGTATAGTACACTGCACATTATATTCTCAATCAGCTCCTCTCTGACACGGCCACACATGGGTGTCAGG